>NC_134506.1:7435315-8156565 GCF_027942865.1 Odontesthes bonariensis
AAACAAACATGAAACAACATCAAAGGGACATAAAAAAACATCAAAGAGACGCAAAGCAACATCACATAGATGCAAAGCAACATCAAAGAGAGACAAAGCAACATCAAACAAACACGAAACAACATCAAGGGGACATAAAAAACAACATCAAAGAGAAACTAAATAACACCAAAGGGACGAAAACCAACATCAAAGCTATGCAAAAACACATCAAAGAGAGACAAAGCAACATCAAATAGACACAAAGCTACACCAAAGAGACACAAAACAACATCAAAAAGACACAAAACAACATCAAAGGGACACAAAACAACAATAGAGACGCAAAAAAACATCAAAGAGACACAAAGAAAAATCAAATGGACACAAAATAACATCAAAAAGACACAAAACAACATCAAAGGGATGCAAAGCAACATCAAAGACACGCAAAGCAACATCAAAGGGACATAAAAAACCATCAAAGAGACGCAAAACAGCATCAAAGAGAAACTAAATAACATCAAAGAGATGCAGAGAGACACCAAACAACACCAAAGGGACACAAAGAGACACAAAACAACATCAAAGGGACATAAAACAACATCAAAGAGACACAAAGCAACTTCAAAGAGAAGCACAGCAATATCAAAGAGACCCAAAACAACATCAAAGAGACAAAAAACAACAACAAAGAGACAAAAAACAACATCACAGGGACATAAAACAACATCAAAGGGACACAAACCAACATCAAAGGGACACAAAACAACATTAAAGGGAGAAAATCAACATCAAAGAGACAAAAAACAACATCAAAGAGACACAAAATAAAATCAAAGAGATGCAGAGAGACACAAAACATAAATAAAGGGAAACAAAATAACATCAAAGAGGAACAAACCAACATAAGACACATAAACCAACAACAAAGAGATGCAAAGCAACATCAAATAGACGCTAAGCAACATCAAAGAGAGACTAAGTAACATCAAAAAGACACAAAACAACATCAAAGGGACATAAAAAACATCAAAGAGATGCAAAAGAACATCAAAGAGACACAAAAAGAAATCAAAGGGACACAAAACAACATCAAGGTGACAAAACAACATCAAAAAGATGCAAACAACATTGCAGAGACAAAACAACTTCAAAGAGACACAAAGCAACATCAAAGAGACTCAAAACAACATCAAAGAGACTTAAAACAACATCGAGGAGACGCCAAAATGCATTGAAGGCACAAAACAACATCAAAGAGACGCAGTGAGACACCAAACGACATCAAAGGGACACAAAACAACATCAAAGAGACACGAAATATCATCAAAGAGGAACAAAACAACATAAGAGACATAAACCAACATCAAAGAGACGCAAAGCAACATCAAAAAGAAGCAAAGCAACATCAAAGAGAGACAAAGCAACATCAAACAAACATGAAACAACATGAAAGGGACATAAAGCAACATCAAATAAATGCAAAGCAACATCAAAGAGAGACAAAGCAACATCAAACAAACACGAAACAACATAAAAGGGACATAAAAAAACATCAAAGAGACGCAAAACAACATCAAAGAGAAACTAAATAACATCAAAGAGACGCAGAGAGACACAAAACAACACCAAAGGGACACAAACAAACATCAACGGGACACAAAACAACATAAAAGAGACACAAAACAACATCAAAGGGACATAAAACAACATCAAAGGGACACAAAACAACATCAAAGAGACACAAACCAACATCAAAGAGACACAAAACACATCAAAGAGAGACAAAGCAACATCAAACAGACACAAAGCAAAATCAAAGGGACACAAAACAACATCAGAGACGCAGAGAAACACACAAAACAAAAACAAAGGGATACAAACAAACATCAAAGAGATGCAAAAACACATCAAAGAGAGACAAAGCAACATAAAATAGACACAAAACAACATCAAAGAGACACAAAACAACATCAAAGGGACACAAACACCATCAAAGAGACACAAAACAACATAAAAGGGAAACAAAACAACATCAAAGAGACCCAAAACATTATCAAAGAGACACAAAACAACATCAAAGGGACACAAAACAATATCAAAGAGACGCAAAGGGACACAAAACAACATCAAAGAGACACAAAATAACATAAAAGAGACGCAAAACAACATCAAAGAGACACAAAGCAACATAAAAGAGAGAAAACAACATCAAAGGCACACAAACACCATCAAAGAGACACAACACAACATCAAAGGGACACAAAACAAGATAAAAGAGACGCAAAGAGACACAAAACAACATCAGGCATATAAAACAACATCAAAGGGACACAAAACAACATCAAAGAGACATAAACCAACATCAAAGAGACACAAAAACACATCAAAGAGAGACAAAGCAACATAAAATAGACACAAAACAACATCAAAGAGACACAAAACAACATCAAAGGGACACAAACACAATCAAAGAGACACAAAACAACATCAAAGGGACACAGAACAATATCAAAGAGACGCAAAGGGACACAAAACAACATCAAAGAGAAAAAAAACAACAACAAAGAGACCCAAAACATTATCAAAGAGACACAAAACAACATCAAAGGGACACAGAACAATATCAAAGAGACGCAAAGGGACACAAAACAACATCAAAGAGAAAAAAAACAACAACAAAGAGACAAAAAATAAAATCACAGGTACATAAAACCACATCAAAGGGACACAAAACAACATCAAAGGGAAACAATCAACATCAAAGACACACAAGATAACATCAAAGGGACACAAAACAACATCAAAGAGACAAAAACAAAAAATCAAAGGGGAATAAACCAACATAAAAGAGACATAAACCAACATCAAAGAGACACAAAACATTATCAGAGGAACAAACCAACATAAGAGACATAAACCAACATCAAATAGATGCAAAGCAACATCAAAGAGAGACAAAGCAACATCAAACAAACACGACACAACATCAAAGGGACATAAAAAACAAAGAGACGCAAAGTAACATCAAAGAGAAGCAAAGCAACATCAAAGAGACCCAAAACAACATCAAAGAGAAAAAAAACAACAACAAAGAGACAAAAAACAACATCACAGGGACATAAAACCACATCAAAGGGACACAAAACAACATCAAAGGGAGACAACAAACATCAAAGAGACACAAAACAACATCAAAGAAACACAAAAATAACATCAAAGAGACGTAGCGAGACACAAAACATCAATAAAGGGACACAAAATAACATCAAAGAGGAACAAACCAACATAAGACACATAAACCAACATCAAAGAGACAAAAAAGAACATAACAGGGACAAAATACAACATCAAAGAGACACAAAACAACATCAAAGAGACAAAAAATAACATCAAAGAAACGCAGAGAGACACAAAACATCAATAAAGGGACACCAAATAACATCAAAGAGGAACAAACCAACATAAGACACATAAACCAACATCAAAGAGACACAAAGCAATATCAAAGAGATGCAAAACAACATCGAAGAGATAAAAAACAACATCAAGGAGACGCAAAACAGCATTGAAGAGACACAAAACAACATCAAAGAGACAAAAAACGACATCAAAAAGACACAGAGACACAAAACAACATCAACGGGACACAAAATAACATCAAAGAGGAACAAACCAACATAAGACACAGAAACCAACATCAAAGAGATGCAATGCAACATCAAATAGACGCAAAGCAATATCAACTAGAGACTAAGTAACATCAAACAGACACAAAACAACATCAAAGGGACATAAAAAACATCGAAGAGATGCAAAAGAACATCAAAGAGACACAAAAAGAAATCAAAGGGACACAAAACAACATCAAAGGGACAAAACAACATCAAAGAGATGCAAAAAAACATTGAAGAGACACAAAACAACATCAAAGAGACACAAAACATTATCAGAGGAAAAAACCAACATAAGAGACATAAACCAACATCAAAGAGACGCAAAGCAACATCAAATAGATGCAAAGCAACATCAAAGAGAGACAAAGCAACATCAAACAAACACGACACAACATCAAAGGGACATAAAAAACATCAAAGAGACGCAAAGCAACATCAAATAGATGCAATGCAACATCAAACAGAGACAAATTAACATCAAACAAACACGAAACAACTTCAAAGGGACATAAAAAACATCAAAGAGACGCAAAACAACATCAAAGAGAAACTAAATAACATCAAAGAGAGGCAGAGAGACACAAAACAACACCAAAGGGACACAAACCAACATAAAAGAGATGCATAAACACATTAAAGGGACACAAAACAACATCAAAGAGACACAAAACAAAATCAAAGTGACACAAAACAACATAAAAGAGACAAAAAACAACATAAAAAAGACAAAAAGCAACAGCAAAGGGAAATAAAACAACATCAAAGACACGCAACTAGACACAAAACAACATCAAAGAGACACAAAACAACATCAAAGGGATGCAAAGCAACATCAAAAAAACGCAAAGCAACATAAAAGAGAGACAAATCAACAACAAACAGACAAGAAACAACATCAAAGGGACATAAAAAACCATCAAAGAGACGCAAAAAACATCAAAGAGAAACTAAATAACATCAAAGAGATAAAGAGAGACACAAAACAACACCAAAGGGACACAAAGAGACACAAAACAACATCAAAGAGAAGCAAAGCAATATCAAAGAGACCCAAAAAAACATCAAAGAGACAAAAAACAACAACAAAGAGACAAAAAACAACATCACAGGGACATAAAACCACATCAAAGGGACACAAAACAACATCAAAGAGACAAAACACAACAACAAAGAGACACAAAACAACATCAAAGAGACACAAAACAACTTCAAAGGGACACAAAACAACATCAAAGAGGACCAAACCAACATAAGAGACATAAACCAACATCAACGAGAAGCAAAGCAACATCAAATAGACGCAAAGCAACATCAAACAAACACGAAACAACATCAAAGGGACATAAAAAAACATCAGAGACGCAAAGCAACATCAAATAGATGCAAAGCAACATCAAAGAGAGACATAGCAACATCAAACAAACACAAAACAACATCAAAGGGACATAAAAAAACATCAAAGAGACGCAAAACAACATCAAAGAGAAACTAAATAACATCAAAGAGACACAAAACAACAACAAAGAGATAAAAAACAACATCAAAGTGACACAAAACAACATAAACGAGATACAAAACAACAACAAAGAGATAAAAAACAACATCAAAGTGACACAAAACAACATAAACGAGATACAAAACAACATCAAAGAGACACAAACCAACATCATAGAGATGCAAAAAAAATCAAAGAGAGACAAAGCAACATCAAATAGATACAAAGCAACATCAAAGAGAACCAAAACAACATCAAATAGACACAAACCAACATCAAAGAGAAGCAAAAACACATCAAAGAGACACAAAACAACATCAAAGAGACACAAAACAACATCAAAGGGATGCTAAGCAACATCAAAGAAACGCAAAGCAACATAAAAGAGAGACTAATCAACATAAAACAGACACGAAACAACATCAAAGGGACATAAAAAACCATCAAAGAGACGCAAAACAACATCAAAGAGAAACTACAAAACATCAAAGAGATGCAGAGAGACACAAAACAACACCAAAGGGACATAAAACAACATCAAAGAGACACAAAGCAACATCAAAGAGAAGCAAAGCAATATCAAAGAGACCCAAAACAACATCAAAGAGACAAAATAAACAACAAAGAGACAAAAAACAACATCACAGGGACATAAAACAACATCAAAGGGAAACAAAACAACATCAAAGACACGCAACTAGACACAAAACAACATCAAAGAGACACAAAACAACATCAAAGGGATGAAAAGCAACATCAAAGAAAAGCAAAGCAACATAAAAGAGAGACAAATCAACATCAAACAGACACGAAACAACATCAAAGGGACATAAAAAACCATCAAAGCGACGCAAAACAACATCAAAGAGAAACTAAATAACATCAAAGAGATGCAGAGAGACACAAAACAACACCAAAGGGACACAAAGAGACACAAAACAACATCAAAGGGACATAAAACAACATCAAAGGGACACAAAGAAACATCAAAGAGAAGCAAAGCAATATCAAAGAGACCCAAAACAACATCGAAGAGACAAAAAACAACAACAAAGAGACAAAAAACAACATCACAAGGACATAAAACAACATCAAAGGGACACAAAACAACATCGAAGGGAGAAAATCAACATCAAAGAGACACAAAACAACATCAAAGGGACACAAAACAACATCAAAGGGACACAAAACAACATAAAAGAGACGCAAAACAACATCAAAGTGACACAACGCAACATCAAAGAGAGAAAACAACATCAAAGGCACACAAAAACCATCAAAGAGACACAACACAACATCAAAGGGACACAAAACAAGATAAAAGAGACTCAAAGAGACACAAAATAACATCAGGGATATAAAACAACATCAAAGAGACACAAACCAACATCAAAGAGACACAAAAACACATCAAAGAGAGACAAAGCAACATCAAACAGACACAAAGCAACATCAAAGGGACACAAAACAACATCAAAGAGTCGCAGAGAGACACGAAACAACACCAAAGGTACACAAACCAACATCAAAGAGATGCAAAAACACATCAAAGAGAGACAAAGCAACATAAAATAGACATAAAACAACATCATATGGACACAAAACAACATCAAAGGGACACAAAACAACATCAAACAGACAAAAAACAACATCAAAGGGACACAAAACAACATCAAAGAGGAACAAACCAACATAAAAGAGACATAAACAAACATCAAAGAGAGACAAAGCAACATCAAACAGACACGAAACAACATCAAAGGGACATAAAACAACATCAAAGAGGTGCAAAACCACATCAAAGAGACACAAAATAACATCAAAGAGACGCAGAGAGACACAAAACAACACCAAAGGGACACAAACCAACATCAAAGAGATGCAAAAACACATCAAAGAGACACAAAACAACATCAAAGAGACACAAAACAACAACAAAGAGATAAAAAACAACATCAAAGTGACACAAAACAACATAAACGAGATAAAAAACAACATCAAAGAGACACAAAGCAACATCAAAGGGAAACAAAACAACATCAAAGACACGCAACTAGACACAAAACAACATCAAAGGGATGCAAAGCAACATCAAAGAAATTCAAAGCAACATAAAAGAGAGACAAATCAACATCAAACAGACACGAAACAACATCAAAGGGACATAAAAAACCATCAGAGACGCAAAACAACATCAAAGAGAAACTAAATAACATCAAAGAGATGCAGAGAGACACAAAACAACACCAAAGGGACATAAAACAACATCAAAGGGAAACAAAACAACATAAAAGACACGCAACTAGACACAAAACAACATCAAAGAGACATAAAACAACATCAAAGGGATGCAAAGCAACATCAAAGAAATGCAAAGCAACATAAAAGAGAGACAAATCAACATCAAACAGACACGAAACAACATCAAAGGGACATAAAACAACATCAAAGAGACACAAAGCAACATCAAAGAGAAGCAAAGCAATATCAAAGAGACCCAAAACAACATCAAAGAGACAAAAAACAACAACAAAGAGACAAAAAACTAAATCACAGGGACATGAAACAACATCAAAGGGACACAAAACAACATCAAAGGGAGACAATCAACATCAAAGAGACACAAAACAACATAAAAAAAACACAAAATAACATCAAAGAGACGCAGAGAGACACAAAACAACATCAAAGAGACACAAAACAACATCAAAGGGACACAAAACAACATCAAAGGGACAGAAAACAACATAAAAGAGATGCAAAACAACATCAAAGTGACACAACGCAACATCAAAGAGAGAAAAAAACATCAAAGGCACACAAACACCATCAAAGAGACACAACACAACATCAAAGGGACACAAAACAAGATAAAAGAGACGCAAAGAGACACAAAATAACATCAGGGATATAAAACAACATCAAAGGGACACAAAACAACTTCAAAGAGACACAAACCAACATCAAAGAGACACAAAAACACATCAAAGAGAGACAATGCAACATCAAACAGACACAAAGCAACATCAAAGGGACACAAATCAACATCAAAGAGTCGCAGAGAGACACGAAACAACACCAAAGGGACACAAACCAACATCAAAGAGATGCCAAAACACATCAAAGAGAGACAAAGCAACATAAAATAGACATAAAACAACATCATAGGGACACAAAACAACATCAAAGGGCCACAAAACAAAATCAAACAGACAAAAAACAACATCAAAGGGACACAAAACAACATCAAAGAGAAACAAACCAACATAAAAGAGACATAAACAAACATCAAAGAGAGACAAAGCAACATCAAAGGGACATAAAACAACATCAAAGAGGTGCAAAACCACATCAAAGAGACACAAAATAACATCAAAGAGACGCAGAGAGACACAAAACAACACCAAAGGGACACAAACCAACATCAAAGAGATGCAAAAACACATCAAAGAGACACAAAACAACATCAAAGAGACACAAAACAACAAAAAAGAGATAAAAAACAACATCAAAGTGACACAAAACAACATAAACGAGATACAAAACAACATTAAAGAGACACAAAGCAACATCAAAGGGAAACAAAACCACATCAAAGACACGCAACTAGACACAAAACAACATCAAAGGGATGCAAAGCAACATCAAAGAAAAGCAAAGCAACACAAAAGAGAGACAAATCAACATCAAACAGACACGAAACAACATCAAAGGGACAAAAAAACCCATCAAAGTGACGCAAAACAACATCAAAGAGAAACTAAATGACATCAAAGAGATGCAGAGAGACACAAATAAACACCAAAGGGACATAAAACAACATCAAAGAGACACAAAGCAACATCAAAGAGAAGCAAAGCAATATCAAAGAGACCCAAAACAACATTAAAGAGACTAAATAAACAACAAAGAGACAAAAAACAACATCACAGGGACATAAAACAACATCAAAGACACGCAACTAGACACAAAACAACATCAAAGAGACACAAAACAACATCAAAGGGATGCAAAGCAACATCAAAGAAACGCAAAGCAACATAAAAGAGAGACAAATCAACATCAAACAGACACGAAACAACATCAAAGGGACATAAAAAACCATCAAAGAGATGCAAAACAACATCATAGAGAAACTAAATAACATCAAAGAGATGCAGAGAGACACAAAACAACACCAAAGGGACACAAAGAGACACAAAACAATATCAAAGGGACATAAAACAACATCAAAGAGACACAAAGCAACATCAAAGAGAAGCAAAGCAATATCAAAGAGACCCAAAACAACATCAAAGAGACAAAAAACAACAACAAAGACACAAAAAACAACATCACAGGGACATAAAACAACATCAAAGGGACACAAAACAACATCAAAGGGAGACAATCAACATCAAAGAGACACAAAACAACATCAAAAAGACACAAAATAACATCAAAGAGACGCAGAGAGACACAAAACAACATCAAAGAGACACAAAACAACATCAAAGGGACACAAAACAACATCAAAGGGACACAAAACAACATAAAAGAGACGCAAAACAACATCAAAGTGACACAACGCAACATCAAAGAGAGAAAAAAACATCAAAGGCACACAAACACCATCAAAGAGACACAACACAACATCAAAGGGACACAAAACAAGATAAAAGAGACGCAAAGAGACACAAAATAACATCAGGGATATAAAACAACATTAAAGGGACACAAAACGACATCAAAGAGACACAAACCAACATCAAAGAGACACAAAAACACATCAAAGAGAGACAAAGCAACATCAAACAGACACAAAGCAACATCAAAGGGACACAAAACAACATCAAAGAGTCGCAGAGAGACACGAAACAACACCAAAGGGACACAAACCAACATCAAAGAGATGCAAAAACAACATAAACGAGATACAAAACAACATCAAAGAGACACAAACCAACATCAAAGAGATGCAAAAAAAATCAAAGAGAGACAAAGCAACATCAAATAGATACAAAGCAACATCAAAGAGAACCAAAACAACATCAAATAGACACAAACCAACATCAAAGAGGTGCAAAACCACATCAAAGAGACACAAAATAACATCAAAGAGACGCAGAGAGACACAAAAAAACACCAAAGGGACACAAACCAACATCAAAGAGATGCAAAAACACATCAAAGAGACACAAAACAACATCAAAGAGACACAAAACAACAACAAAGAGATAAAAAACAACATCAAAGTGACACAAAACAACATAAACGAGATACAAAACAACATCAAAGAGACACAAAGCAACATCAAAGGGAAACAAAACAACATCAAAGACACGCAACTAGACACAAAACAACATCAAAGGGATGCAAAGCAACATCAAAGAAATGCAAAGCAACATAAAAGAGAGACAAATCAACATCAAACAGACACGAAACAACATCAAAGGGACATAAAAAACCATCAGAGACGCAAAACAACATCAAAGAGAAACTAAATAACATCAAAGAGATGCAGAGAGACACAAAACAACACCAAAGGGACATAAAACGACATCAAAGAGACACAAAGCAACATCAAAGAGAAGCAAAGCAATATCAAAGAGACCCAAAACAACATCAAAGAGAGAAAATAAACAACAAAGAGACAAAAAACAACATCACAGGGACATAAAACAACATCAAAGGGAAACAAAACAACATAAAAGACACGCAACTAGACACAAAACAACATCAAAGAGACATAAAACAACATAAAAGGGATGCAAAGCAACATCAAAGAAATGCAAAGCAACATAAAAAAGAGACAAATCAACATCAAACAGACACGAAACAACATCAAAGGGACATAAAACAACATCAAAGGGACACAAAACAACATCAAAGGGAGACAATCAACATCAAAGAGACACAAAACAACATAAAAAAAACACAAAATAACATCAAAGAGACGCAGAGAGACACAAAACAACATCAAAGAGACACAAAACAACATCAAAGGGACACAAAACAACATCAAAGGGACAGAAAACAACATAAAAGAGATGCAAAACAACATCAAAGTGACACAACGCAACATCAAAGAGAGAAAAAAACATCAAAGGCACACAAACACCATCAAAGAGACACAACACAACATCAAAGGGACACAAAACAAGATAAAAGAGACGCAAAGAGACACAAAATAACATCAGGGATATAAAACAACATCAAAGGGACACAAAACAACTTCAAAGAGACACAAACCAACATCAAAGAGACACAAAAACACATCAAAGAGAGACAATGCAACATCAAACAGACACAAAGCAACATCAAAGGGACACAAATCAACATCAAAGAGTCGCAAAGAGACACGAAACAACACCAAAGGGACACAAACCAACATCAAAGAGATGCCAAAACACATCAAAGAGAGACAAAGCAACATAAAATAGACATAAAACAACATCATAGGGACACAAAACAACATCAAAGGGCCACAAAACAAAATCAAACAGACAAAAAACAACATCAAAGGGACACAAAACAACATCAAAGAGAAACAAACCAACATAAAATAGACATAAACAAACATCAAAGAGAGACAAAGCAACATCAAAGGGACATAAAACAACATCAAAGAGGTGCAAAACCACATCAAAGAGACACAAAATAACATCAAAGAGACGCAGAGAGACACAAAACAACACCAAAGGGACACGAACCAACATCAAAGAGATGCAAAAACACATCAAAGAGACACAAAACAACATAAAAGAGACACAAAACAACAAAAAAGAGATAAAAAACAACATCAAAGTGACACAAAACAACATAAACGAGATACAAAACAACATTAAAGAGACACAAAGCAACATCAAAGGGAAACAAAACCACATCAAAGACACGCAACTAGACACAAAACAACATCAAAGGGATGCAAAGCAACATCAAAGAAAAGCAAAGCAACACAAAAGAGAGACAAATCAACATCAAACAGACACGAAACAACATCAAAGGGACAAAAAAACCCATCAAAGTGACGCAAAACAACATCAAAGAGAAACTAAATGACATCAAAGAGATGCAGAGAGACACAAAACAACACCAAAGGGACATAAAACAACATCAAAGAGACACAAAGCAACATCAAAGAGAAGCAAAGCAATATCAAAGAGACCCAAAACAACATTAAAGAGACTAAATAAACAACAAAGAGACAAAAAACAACATCACAGGGACATAAAACAACATCAAAGACACGCAACTAGACACAAAACAACATCAAAGAGACACAAAACAACATCAAAGGGATGCAAAGCAACATCAAAGAAACGCAAAGCAACATAAAAGAGAGACAAATCAACATCAAACAGACACGAAACAACATCAAAGGGACATAAAAAACCATCAAAGAGATGCAAAACAACATCATAGAGAAACTAAATAACATCAAAGAGATGCAGAGAGACACAAAACAACACCAAAGGGACACAAAGAGACACAAAACAATATCAAAGGGACATAAAACAACATCAAAGAGACACAAAGCAACATCAAAGAGAAGCAAAGCAATATCAAAGAGACCCAAAACAACATCAAAGAGACAAAAAACAACAACAAAGACACAAAAAACAACATCACAGGGACATAAAACAACATCAAAGGGACACAAAACAACATCAAAGGGAGACAATCAACATCAAAGAGACACAAAACAACATCAAAAAGACACAAAATAACATCAAAGAGACGCAGAGAGACACAAAACAACATCAAAGAGACACAAAACAACATCAAAGGGACACAAAACAACATCAAAGGGACACAAAACAACATAAAAGAGACGCAAAACAACATCAAAGTGACACAACGCAACATCAAAGAGAGAAAAAAACATCAAAGGCACACAAACACCATCAAAGAGACACAACACAACATCAAAGGGACACAAAACAAGATAAAAGAGACGCAAAGAGACACAAAATAACATCAGGGATATAAAACAACATTAAAGGGACACAAAACGACATCAATGAGACACAAACCAACATCAAAGAGACACGAAAACACATCAAAGAGAGACAAAGCAACATCAAACGGACACAAAGCAACATCAAAGGGACACAAAACAACATCAAAGAGTCGCAGAGAGACACGAAACAACACCAAAGGGACACAAACCAACATCAAAGAGATGCAAAAACAACATAAACGAGATACAAAACAACATCAAAGAGACACAAACCAACATCAAAGAGATGCAAAAAAAATCAAAGAGAGACAAAGCAACATCAAATAGATACAAAGCAACATCAAAGAGAACCAAAACAACATCAAATAGACACAAACCAACATCAAAGAGAAGCAAAAACACATCAAAGAGACACAAAACAACATCAAAGAGACACAAAACAACATCAAAGGGATGCTAAGCAACATCAAAGAAACGCAAAGCAACATAAAAGAGAGACTAATCAACATAAAACAGACACGAAACAACATCAAAGGGACATAAAAAACCATCAAAGAGACGCAAAACAACATCAAAGAGAAACTACAAAACATCAAAGAGATGCAGAGAGACACAAAACAACACCAAAGGGACATAAAACAACATCAAAGAGACACAAAGCAACATCAAAGAGAAGCAAAGCAATATCAAAGAGACCCAAAACAACATCAAAGAGACAAAATAAACAACAAAGAGACAAAAAACAACATCACAGGGACATAAAACAACATCAAAGGGAAACAAAACAACATCAAAGACACGCAACTAGACACAAAACAACATCAAAGAGACACAAAACAACATCAAAGGGATGCAAAGCAACATCAAAGAAACGCAAAGCAACATAAAAGAGAGACAAATCAACATCAAACAGACACGAAACAACATCAAAGGGACATAAAAAACCATCAAAGCGACGCAAAACAACATCAAAGAGAAACTAAACAACATCAAAGAGATGCAGAGAGACACAAAACAACACCAAAGGGACACAAAGAGACACAAAACAACATCAAAGAGACAAAAAACAACAACAAAGAGACAAAAAACAACATCACAGGGACATAAAACAACATCAAAGGGACACAAAACAACATCGAAGGGAGAAAATCAACATCAAAGAGACACAAAACAACATCAAAGGGACACAAAACAACATAAAAGAGACGCAAAACAACATCAAAGTGACAACGCAACATCAAAGAGAGAAAACAACATCAAAGGCACACAAAAACCATCAAAGAGACACAACACAACATCAAAGGGACACAAAACAAGATAAAAGAGACTCAAAGAGACACAAAATAACATCAGGGATATAAAACAACATCAAAGGGACACAAAACAACATCAAAGAGACACAAACCAACATCAAAGAGACACAAAAACACATCAAAGAGAGACAAAGCAACATCAAACAGACACAAAGCAACATCAAAGGGACACAAAACAACATCAAAGAGTCGCAGAGAGACACGAAACAACACCAAAGGTACACAAACCAACATCAAAGAGATGCAAAAACACATCAAAGAGAGACAAAGCAACATAAAATAGACATAAAACAACATCATATGGACACAAAACAACATCAAAGGGACACAAAACAACATCAAAGAGGAACAAACCAACATAAAAGAGACATAAACAAACATCAAAGAGAGACAAAGCAACATCAAACAGACACGAAACAACATCAAAGGGACATAAAACAACATCAAAGAGGTGCAAAACCACATCAAAGAGACACAAAATAACATCAAAGAGACGCAGAGAGACACAAAACAACACCAAAGGGACACAAACCAACATCAAAGAGATGCAAAAACACATCAAAGAGACACAAAACAACATCAAAGAGACACAAAACAACAACAAAGAGATAAAAAACAACATCAAAGTGACACAAAACAACATAAACGAGATACAAAACAACATCAAAGAGACACAAAGCAACATCAAAGGGAAACAAAACAACATCAAAGACACGCAACTAGACACAAAACAACATCAAAGGGATGCAAAGCAACATCAAAGAAATGCAAAGCAACATAAAAGAGAGACAAATCAACATCAAACAGACACGAAACAACATCAAAGGGACATAAAAAACCATCAGAGACGCAAAACAACATCAAAGAGAAACTAAATAACATCAAAGAGATGCAGAGAGACACAAAACAACACCAAAGGGACATAAAACGACATCAAAGAGACACAAAGCAACATCAAAGAGAAGCAAAGCAATATCAAAGAGACCCAAAACAACATCAAAGAGAGAAAATAAACAACAAAGAGACAAAAAACAACATCACAGGGACATAAAACAACATCAAAGGGAAACAAAACAACATAAAAGACACGCAACTAGACACAAAACAACATCAAAGAGACATAAAACAACATAAAAGGGATGCAAAACAACATCAAAGAAATGCAAAGCAACATAAAAGAGAGACAAATCAACATCAAACAGACACGAAACAACATCAAAGGGACATAAAACAGCATCAAAGAGACACAAAGCAACATCAAAGAGAAGCAAAGCAATATCAAAGAGACCCAAAACAACATCAAAGAGACAAAAAACAACAACAAAGAGACAAAAAACGAAATCACAGGGACATAAAACAACATCAAAGGGACACAAAACAACATCAAAGGGAGACAATCAACATCAAAGAGACACAAAACAACATAAAAAAAACACAAAATAACATCAAAGAGACGCAGAGAGACACAAAACAACATCAAAGAGACACAAAACAACATCAAAGGGACACAAAACAACATCAAAGAGACACAAAATAACATCAAAGAGATGCAGAGAGACACAAAACAACACCAAAGGGACACAAAGAGACACAAAACAACATCAAAGGGACATAAAACAACATCAAAGAGACACAAAGCAACATCAAAGAGAAGCAAAGCAATATCAAAGAGACCCAAAACAACATCAAAGAGACAAAAAAAACAACAAAGAGACAAAAAAACAACATCACAGGGACATAAAACAACATCAAAGGGACACAAAACAACATCAAAGAGACACAAAATAACATCAAAGAGACGCAGAGATACACAAAACATCACTAAAGGGACACAAAATAACATCAAAGAGGAACAAACCAACATAAGACACATAAACCAACATCAAAGAGATGCAAAGCAACATCAAAGGGACACAAAACAACATCAAAGGGACGCATAGAGACACAAAACAACATCAAAGGGTCCAAAAACAACATCAAAGGGACACAAAACAACATAAAAGAGACGCTAAACAACATCAAACAGACACAAAGCAACATTAAAGGGACATAAAACAACATCAAAGAGACAAAAAATAACATCAAAGAGACGCAGAGATACACAAAACATCACTAAAGGGACACAAAATAACATCAAAGAGGAACAAACCAACATAAGACACATAAACCAACATCAAAGAGATGCAAAGAAACATCAAAGGGACACAAAAAAACATCAAAGAGACGCATAGAGACACAAAACAACATCAAAGGGTCCAAAAACAACATCAAAGGGACACAAAACAACATAAAAGAGACGCTAAACAACATCAAACAGACACAAAGCAACATTAAAGGGACATAAAACAACATCAAAGAGACACAAAACAACATCAAAGGGACATAAAACAACATCAAAGAGGAACAAACCAACATAAAAGAGACAAACACACTTAAACGAGACGCAAAGCAACATCAAAGAGAGACAAAGCAACATCAAAGGGACAAAAAACAACATCAAAGAATTGCAGAGAGACACAAAACAACAACAAAGAGACACAAAACAACATCAAAGGGCCCCAAAACAACATCAAAGGGACACAAAACACCATAAAAGAGACACTAAACAACATCAAACAGACACAAAGCAACATTAAAGGGACATAAAACAACATCAAAGACACAAAAAACAACATCAAAGGGACATAAAACAACATCAAAGAGGAACAAACCAACATAAAAGAGACATAAACCAACTTCAACGAGACGCAAAGCAACATCAAATAGATGCAAAGCAACATCAAAGGGACACAAACAAACATCAAAGAGATGCAAAAACACATGAAAGAGAGACAAAGCAACATAAAATAGACATAAAACAACATCATAGGGACACAAAACCACATCAAAAGGGACATAAAACAACATCAAAGAGGAACAAACCAACATAAAAGAGACATAAACCAACTTCAACGAGACGCAAAGCAACATCAAATAGACGCAAAGCAACATCAATGAAAGACAAAGCAACATCAAACAGACACAAAACAACATCAAAGAGACACAAAACAACATCAAAGAGACACAACGCAACATGAAAGAGAGAAAACAACTTCAAAGGCACACAAACACCATCAAAGAGACACAACACAACATCAAAGGAACACAAAACAAGATAAAAGAGACACAAAGAAACACAAAATAACATTAGGGATATGAAACAAAATCAAAGGGACACAAAACAACATCAAAAAGTCGCAGAGAGACACAAAACAACACCAAAGGGACAAAAACCAACATCAAAGAGATGAGAAACAACATTGAAGAGACACAAAACAACATCAAAGAGACACAAAGCAACATCAAAGAGAAGCAAAACAACATCAAAGAGACGCAAAAAAACAGCATTGAAGAGACACCAAACAACATCAAAGGGAAACAAAAAAAATCAAAGAGACACAAAAAATTATCAGAGGAACAAACCAACATAAGAGACATAAACCAACATCAAAGAAATGCAAAGCAACATCAAATAGATGCAAAGCAACATAAAAAAGAGACAAAGCAACATCAAACAAACAAGAAACAACATCAAAGGGACATCAAAAAACATCAAAGAGACGCAAAGCAACATCAAATAGATGCAAAGCAACATCAAAGAGAGACAAAGCACCATCAAACAAACACGAAACAACATCAAAGGGAGATAAAAAACATCAAAGAGACGCTAAACAACATCAAAGAGAAACTAAATAACATCAAAGAGACGCAGAGAGACACAAAACAACACCAAAGGTACACAAACCAACATCAAAGAGATGCAAAAACACATCAAAGAGACACAAAACAACATCAAAAAGACACAAAACAACATCATAGGGACACAAATCAACATCAAAGAGACACAAAACAACATCAAAGAGACAGAAAACAACATCAAAGAGACACAAAGCAACATCAAAGGGAAACAAAAAAACATCAAAGACACGCAACTAGACACAAAACAACATCAAAGGGAAACAAAACAACATCAAAGACACACAACTAGACAAAAAACAACATCAAAGAGACACAAAACAACATCAAAGGGATGCAAAGCAACATCAAAGAAACGGAAAGCAACATAAAAGAGACAAATCAACATCAAACAGACACGAAACAACATCAAAGGGACATAAAAACCATCAGAGAGACGCAACACAACATCAAACAGAAACTAAACAACATCAAAGAGATGCAGAGAGACACAAAACAACACAAAAGGGACACAAAGAGAAACAAAACAACATCAAAGGGACATAAAACAATATCAAAGAGACACAAAACAACATCAAAGGGACACAAAACAACATAAAAGAGACACAAAACAACATCAAAGAGACACAACGCAACATCAAAGAGAGAAAACAACTTCAAAGGCACACAAACACCATCAAAGAGACACAACACAACATCAAAGGAACACAAAACAAGATAAAAGAGACGCAAAGAAACACAAAATAACATTAGGGATATGACACAAAATCAAAGGGACATAAAACAACATCAAAGAGGTGAAAACCACATCAAAGAGACGCAGAGAGACACAAAACAACACCAAAGGGACTAAAACCAAAATCAAAGAGATGCAAAAACACATCAAAGAGAGACAAAGCAACATCAATTTAGACACAAAGCAACATCAAAGAGACACAAAACAACATCAAAGGGACATAAAACAACATCAAAGAGACACAAAGCAACATCAAAGAGAAGCAAAGCAATATCAAAGAGACCAAAAACAACATCAAAGAGACAAAAAAACAACAACAAAGAGACAAAAAACAACATCACAGGGACATAAAACAACATCAAAGGGACACAAAACAACATCAAAGAGACACAAAATAACATCAAAGAGATGCAGAGAGACACAAAACAACACCAAAGGGACACAAAGGGACACAAAACAACATCAAAGGGACATAAAACAACATCAAAGAGACACAAAGCAACATCAAAGAGAAGCAAAGCAATATCAAAGAGACCCAAAACAACATCAAAGAGACAAAAAAAAACAACAAAGAGACAAAAAACAACATCACAGGGACATAAAACAACATCAAAGGGACACAAAACAACATCAAAGAGACACAAAATAACATCAAAGAGACGCAAAGATACACATAACATCACTAAAGGGACACAAAATAACATCAACGAGGAACAAACCAACATAAGACACATAAACCAACATCAAAGAGATGCAAAGCAACATCAAAGGGACACAAAACAACATCAAAGAGACGCATAGAGACACAAAACAAAATCAAAGAGACACAAAACAACATCAAAGGGTCCAAAAACAACATCAAAGGGACACAAAACAACATAAAAGAGACGCTAAACAACATCAAACAGACACAAAGCAACATTAAAGGGACATAAAACAACATCAAAGAGACACAAAACAACATCAAAGGGACATAAAACAACATCAAAGAGGAACAAACCAACATAAAAGAGACAAACCAACTTCAACGAGACGCAAAGCAACATCAAATAGATGCAAAGCAACATCAAAGAGAGACAAAGCAACATCAAAGGGACAAAAAACAACATCAAAGAATCGCAGAGAGACACAAAACAACATCAAAGAGACACAAAACAACATCAAAGGGCCCCAAAACAACATCAAAGGGACACAAAACAACATAAAAGAGACACTAAACAACATCAAACAGACACAAAGCAACATTAAAGGGACATAAAACAACATCAAAGAGACAAAAAACAACATCAAAGGGACATAAAACAACATCAAAGAGGAACAAACCAACATAAAAGAGACATAAACCAACTTCAACGAGACGCAAAGCAACATCAAAGAGACAAAGCAACACCAAAGGGACACAAACAAACATCAAAGAGATGCAAAAACACATGAAAGAGAGACAAAGCAACATAAAATAGACATAAAACAACATCATAGGGACACAAAACCACATCAAAAGGGACATAAAACAACATCAAAGAGGAACAAACCAACATAAAAGAGACATAAACCAACTTCAACGAGACGCAAAGCAACATCAAATAGACGCAAAGCAACATCAATGAAAGACAAAGCAACATCAAACAGACACAAAACAACATCAAAGAGACACAAAACACCATCAAAGAGACACAACGCAACATGAAAGAGAGAAAACAACTTCAAAGGCACACAAACACCATCAAAGAGACACAACACAACATCAAAGGAACACAAAACAAGATAAAAGAGACACAAAGAAACACAAAATAACATTAGGGATATGAAACAAAATCAAAGGGACACAAAACAACATCAAAGAGTCGCAGAGAGACACAAAACAACACCAAAGGGAAAAAAACCAACATCAAAGAGATGCAAAACAACATTGAAGAGACACAAAACAACGTCAAAGAGACACAAAGCAACATCAAAGAGACGCAAAACAACATCAAAGAGACGCAAAAAAACAGCATTGAAGAGACACCAAACAACATCAAAGGGACACAAAAAAAAATCAAAGAGACACAAAAAATTATCAGAGGAACAAACCAACATAAGAGACATAAACCAACATCAAAGAGATGCAAAGCAACATCAAATAGATGCAAAGCAACATAAAAAAGAGACAAAGCAACATCAAACAAACACGAAACAACATCAAAGGGACATCAAAATACATCAAAGAGACGCAAAGCAACATCAAATAGATGCAAAGCAACATCAAAGAGAGACAAAGCAACATCAAACAAACACGAAACAACATCAAAGGGAGATAACAAAACATCAAAGAGACGCTAAACAACATCAAAGAGAAACTAAATAACATCAAAGAGACGCAGAGAGACACAAAACAACACCAAAGGTACACAAACCAACATCAAAGAGATGCAAAAACACATCAAAGAGACACAAAACAACATCAAAAAGACAAAAAACAACATCATAGGGACACAAATCAACATCAAAGAGACACAAAACAACATCAAAGAGACAGAAAACAACATCAAAGAGACACAAAGCAACATCAAAGGGAAACAAAAAAACATCAAAGACACGCAACTAGACACAAAACAACATCAAAGGGAAACAAAACAACATCAAAGACACACAACTAGACAAAAAACAACATCAAAGAGACACAAAACAACATCAAAGGGATGCAAAGCAACATCAAAGAAACGGAAAGCAACATAAAAGAGACAAATCAACATCAAACAAACACGAAACAACATCAAAGGGAGATAAAAAAACATCAAAGAGACGCTAATCAACATCAAAGAGAAACTAAATAACATCAAAGAGACGCAGAGAGACACAAAACAACACCAAAGGTACACAAACCAACATCAAAGAGATGCAAAAACACATCAAAGAGACACAAAACAACATCAAAAAGACACAAAACAACATCATAGGGACACAAATCAACATCAAAGAGACACAAAACAACATCAAAGAGACACAAAGCAACATCAAAGGGAAACAAAAAAACATCAAAGACACGCAACTAGACACAAAACAACATCAAAGGGAAACAAAACAACATCAAAGACACACAACTAGACACAAAACAACATCAAAGAGACACAAAACAACATCAAAGGGATGCAAAGCAACATCAAAGAAACGGAAAGCAACATAAAAGAGACAAATCAACATCAAACAGACACGAAACAACATCAAAGGGACATAAAAAACCATCAAAGAGACGCAACACAACATCAAACAGAAACTAAACAACATCAAAGAGATGCAGAGAGACACAAAACAACACAAAAGGGACACAAAGAGAAACAAAACAACATCAAAGGGACATAAAACAACATCAAAGAGACACAACGCAACATGAAAGAGAGAAAACAACTTCAAAGGCACACAAACACCATCAAAGAGACACAACACAACATCAAAGGAACAAAAAACAAGATAAAAGAGACACAAAGAAACACAAAATAACATTAGGGATATGAAACAAAATCAAAGGGACACAAAACAACATCAAAGAGTCGCAGAGAGACACAAAACAACACCAAAGGGACAAAAACCAACATCAAAGAGATGCAAAACAACATTGAAGAGACACAAAACAACGTCAAAGAGACACAAAGCAACATCAAAGAGACGCAAAACAACATCAAAGAGACGCAAAAAAACAGCATTGAAGAGACACCAAACAACATCAAAGGGACACAAAAAAAATCAAAGAGACACAAAAAATTATCAGAGGAACAAACCAACATAAGAGACATAAACCAACATCAAAGAGATGCAAAGCAACATGAAAGAGAGAAAACAACTTCAAAGGCACACAAACACCATCAAAGAGACACAACACAACATCAAAGGAACAAAAAACAAGATAAAAGAGACACAAAGAAACACAAAATAACATTAGGGATATGAAACAAAATCAAAGGGACACAAAACAACATCAAAGAGTCGCAGAGAGACACAAAACAACACCAAAGGGACAAAAACCAACATCAAAGAGATGCAAAACAACATTGAAGAGACACAAAACAACGTCAAAGAGACACAAAGCAACATCAAAGAGACGCAAAACAACATCAAAGAGACGCAAAAAAACAGCATTGAAGAGACACCAAACAACATCAAAGGGACACAAAAAAAAATCAAAGAGACACAAAAAATTATCAGAGGAAAAAACCAACATAAGAGACATAAACCAACATCAAAGAGATGCAAAGCAACATCAAATAGATGCAAAGCAACATAAAAAAGAGACAAAGCAACATCAAACAAACACGAAACAACATCAAAGGGACATCAAAATACATCAAAGAGACGCAAAGCAACATCAAATAGATGCAAAGCAACATCAAAGAGAGATAAAGCAACATCAAACAAACACGAAACAACATCAAAGGGAGATAAAAAAAACATCAAAGAGACGCTAATCAACATCAAAGAGAAACTAAATAACATCAAAGAGACGCAGAGAGACACAAAACAACACCAAAGGTACACAAACCAACATCAAAGAGATGCAAAAACACATCAAAGAGACACAAAACAACATCAAAAAGACACAAAACAACATCATAGGGACACAAATCAACATCAAAGAGACACAAAACAACATCAAAGAGACACAAAGCAACATCAAAGGGAAACAAAAAAACATCAAAGACACGCAACTAGACACAAAACAACATCAAAGGGAAACAAAACAACATCAAAGACATACAACTAGACACAAAACAACATCAAAGAGACACAAAACAACATCAAAGGGATGCAAAGCAACATCAAAGAAACGGAAAGCAACATAAAAGAGACAAATCAACATCAAACAGACACGAAACAACATCAAAGGGACATAAAAAACCATCAAAGAGACGCAACACAACATCAAACAGAAACTAAACAACATCAAAGAGATGCAGAGAGACACAAAACAACACAAAAGGGACACAAAGAGAAACAAAACAACATCAAAGGGACATAAAACAACATCAAAGAGACACAACGCAACATGAAAGAGAGAAAACAACTTCAAAGGCACACAAACACCATCAAAGAGACACAACACAACATCAAAGGAACACAAAACAAGATAAAAGAGACACAAAGAAACACAAAATAACATTAGGGATATGAAACAAAATCAAAGGGACACAAAACAAAATCAAAAAGTCGCAGAGAGACACAAAACAACACCAAAGGGACAAAAACCAACATCAAAGAGATGCAAAACAACATTGAAGAGACACAAAACAACATCAAAGAGACACAAAGCAACATCAAAGAGACGCAAAACAACATCAAAGAGACGCAAAAAAACAGCATTGAAGAGACACCAAACAACATCAAAGGGAAACAAAAAAAATCAAAGAGACACAAAAAATTATCAGAGGAACAAACCAACATAAGAGACATAAACCAACATCAAAGAGATGCAAAGCAACATCAAATAGATGCAAAGCAACATAAAAAAGAGACAAAGCAACATCAAACAAACAAGAAACAACATCAAAGGGACATCAAAAAACATCAAAGAGACGCAAAGCAACATCAAATAGATGCAAAGCAACATCAAAGAGAGACAAAGCACCATCAAACAAACACGAAACAACATCAAAGGGAGATAAAAAACATCAAAGAGACGCTAAACAACATCAAAGAGAAACTAAATAACATCAAAGAGATGCAGAGAGACACAAAACAACACCAAAGGTACACAAACCAACATCAAAGAGATGCAAAAACACATCAAAGAGACACAAAACAACATCAAAAAGACACAAAACAACATCATAGGGACACAAATCAACATCAAAGAGACACAAAACAACATCAAAGAGACAGAAAACAACATCAAAGAGACACAAAACAACATCAAAGGGAAACAAAACAACATCAAAGACACACAACTAGACAAAAAACAACATCAAAGAGACACAAAACAACATCAAAGGGATGCAAAGCAACATCAAAGAAACGGAAAGCAACATAAAAGAGACAAATCAACATCAAACAGACACGAAACAACATCAAAGGGACATAAAAACCATCAAAGAGACGCAACACAACATCAAACAGAAACTAAACAACATCAAAGAGATGCAGAGAGACACAAAACAACACAAAAGGGACACAAAGAGAAACAAAACAACATCAAAGGGACATAAAACAATATCAAAGAGACACATAACAATATCAAAGAGACACAAAACAACATCAAAGGGACACAAAACAACATAAAAGAGACACAAAACAACATCAAAGAGACACAACGCAACATCAAAGAGAGAAAACAACTTCAAAGGCACACAAACACCATCAAAGAGACACAACACAACATCAAAGGAACACAAAACAAGATAAAAGAGACGCAAAGAAACACAAAATAACATTAGGGATATGACACAAAATCAAAGGGACATAAAACAACATCAAAGAGGTGAAAACCACATCAAAGAGACGCAGAGAGACACAAAACAACACCAAAGGGACTAAAACCAAAATCAAAGAGATGCAAAAACACATCAAAGAGAGACAAAGCAACATAAATTTAGACACAAAGCAACATCAAAGAGACACAAAACAACATCAAAGGGACATAAAACAACATCAAAGAGACACAAAGCAACATCAAAGAGAAGCAAAGCAATATCAAAGAGACCCAAAACAACATCAAAGAGACAAAAAAAAACAACAAAGAGACAAAAAACAACATCACAGGGACATAAAACAACATCAAAGGGACACAAAACAACATCAAAGAGACACAAAATAACATCAAAGAGACGCAGAGATACACATAACATCACTAAAGGGACACAAAATAACATCAACGAGGAACAAACCAACATAAGACACATAAACCAACATCAAAGAGATGCAAAGCAACATCAAAGGGACACAAAACAACATCAAAGAGACGCATAGAGACACAAAACAACATCAAAGAGACACAAAACAACATCAAAGGGTCCAAAAACAACATCAAAGGGACACAAAACAACATAAAAGAGACGCTAAACAACATCAAACAGACACAAAGCAACATTAAAGGGACATAAAACAACATCAAAGAGACACAAAACAACATCAAAGGGACATAAAACAACATCAAAGAGGAACAAACCAACATAAAAGAGACAAACCAACTTCAACGAGACGCAAAGCAACATCAAATAGATGCAAAGCAACATCAAAGAGAGACAAAGCAACATCAAAGGGACAAAAAACAACATCAAAGAATCGCAGAGAGACACAAAACAACATCAAAGGGCCCCAAAACAACATCAAAGGGACACAAAACAACATAAAAGAGACACTAAACAACATCAAACAGACACAAAGCAACATTAAAGGGACATAAAACAACATCAAAGAGACAAAAAACAACATCAAAGGGACATAAAACAACATCAAAGAGGAACAAACCAACATAAAAGAGACATAAACCAACTTCAACGAGACGCAAAGCAACATCAAAGAGACAAAGCAACACCAAAGGGACACAAACAAACATCAAAGAGATGCAAAAACACATGAAAGAGAGACAAAGCAACATAAAATAGACATAAAACAACATCATAGGGACACAAAACCACATCAAAAGGGACATAAAACAACATCAAAGAGGAACAAACCAACATAAAAGAGACATAAACCAACTTCAACGAGACGCAAAGCAACATCAAATAGACGCAAAGCAACATCAATGAAAGACAAAGCAACATCAAACAGACACAAAACAACATCAAAGAGACACAAAACACCATCAAAGAGACACAACGCAACATGAAAGAGAGAAAACAACTTCAAAGGCACACAAACACCATCAAAGAGACACAACACAACATCAAAGGAACACAAAACAAGATAAAAGAGACACAAAGAAACACAAAATAACATTAGGGATATGAAACAAAATCAAAGGGACACAAAACAACATCAAAGAGTCGCAGAGAGACACAAAACAACACCAAAGGGAAAAAAACCAACATCAAAGAGATGCAAAACAACATTGAAGAGACACAAAACAACGTCAAAGAGACACAAAGCAACATCAAAGAGACGCAAAACAACATCAAAGAGACGCAAAAAAACAGCATTGAAGAGACACCAAACAACATCAAAGGGACACAAAAAAAAATCAAAGAGACACAAAAAATTATCAGAGGAACAAACCAACATAAGAGACATAAACCAACATCAAAGAGATGCAAAGCAACATCAAATAGATGCAAAGCAACATAAAAAAGAGACAAAGCAACATCAAACAAACACGAAACAACATCAAAGGGACATCAAAATACATCAAAGAGACGCAAAGCAACATCAAATAGATGCAAAGCAACATCAAAGAGAGACAAAGCAACATCAAACAAACACGAAACAACATCAAAGGGAGATAACAAAACATCAAAGAGACGCTAAACAACATCAAAGAGAAACTAAATAACATCAAAGAGACGCAGAGAGACACAAAACAACACCAAAGGTACACAAACCAACATCAAAGAGATGCAAAAACACATCAAAGAGACACAAAACAACATCAAAAAGACAAAAAACAACATCATAGGGACACAAATCAACATCAAAGAGACACAAAACAACATCAAAGAGACAGAAAACAACATCAAAGAGACACAAAGCAACATCAAAGGGAAACAAAAAAACATCAAAGACACGCAACTAGACACAAAACAACATCAAAGGGAAACAAAACAACATCAAAGACACACAACTAGACAAAAAACAACATCAAAGAGACACAAAACAACATCAAAGGGATGCAAAGCAACATCAAAGAAACGGAAAGCAACATAAAAGAGACAAATCAACATCAAACAAACACGAAACAACATCAAAGGGAGATAAAAAAACATCAAAGAGACGCTAATCAACATCAAAGAGAAACTAAATAACATCAAAGAGACGCAGAGAGACACAAAACAACACCAAAGGTACACAAACCAACATCAAAGAGATGCAAAAACACATCAAAGAGACACAAAACAACATCAAAAAGACACAAAACAACATCATAGGGACACAAATCAACATCAAAGAGACACAAAACAACATCAAAGAGACACAAAGCAACATCAAAGGGAAACAAAAAAACATCAAAGACACGCAACTAGACACAAAACAACATCAAAGGGAAACAAAACAACATCAAAGACACACAACTAGACACAAAACAACATCAAAGAGACACAAAACAACATCAAAGGGATGCAAAGCAACATCAAAGAAACGGAAAGCAACATAAAAGAGACAAATCAACATCAAACAGACACGAAACAACATCAAAGGGACATAAAAAACCATCAAAGAGACGCAACACAACATCAAACAGAAACTAAACAACATCAAAGAGATGCAGAGAGACACAAAACAACACAAAAGGGACACAAAGAGAAACAAAACAACATCAAAGGGACATAAAACAACATCAAAGAGACACAACGCAACATGAAAGAGAGAAAACAACTTCAAAGGCACACAAACACCATCAAAGAGACACAACACAACATCAAAGGAACAAAAAACAAGATAAAAGAGACACAAAGAAACACAAAATAACATTAGGGATATGAAACAAAATCAAAGGGACACAAAACAACATCAAAGAGTCGCAGAGAGACACAAAACAACACCAAAGGGACAAAAACCAACATCAAAGAGATGCAAAACAACATTGAAGAGACACAAAACAACGTCAAAGAGACACAAAGCAACATCAAAGAGACGCAAAACAACATCAAAGAGACGCAAAAAAACAGCATTGAAGAGACACCAAACAACATCAAAGGGACACAAAAAAAAATCAAAGAGACACAAAAAATTATCAGAGGAAAAAACCAACATAAGAGACATAAACCAACATCAAAGAGATGCAAAGCAACATCAAATAGATGCAAAGCAACATAAAAAAGAGACAAAGCAACATCAAACAAACACGAAACAACATCAAAGGGACATCAAAATACATCAAAGAGACGCAAAGCAACATCAAATAGATGCAAAGCAACATCAAAGAGAGATAAAGCAACATCAAACAAACACGAAACAACATCAAAGGGAGATAAAAAAAACATCAAAGAGACGCTAATCAACATCAAAGAGAAACTAAATAACATCAAAGAGACGCAGAGAGACACAAAACAACACCAAAGGTACACAAACCAACATCAAAGAGATGCAAAAACACATCAAAGAGACACAAAACAACATCAAAAAGACACAAAACAACATCATAGGGACACAAATCAACATCAAAGAGACACAAAACAACATCAAAGAGACACAAAGCAACATCAAAGGGAAACAAAAAAACATCAAAGACACGCAACTAGACACAAAACAACATCAAAGGGAAACAAAACAACATCAAAGACATACAACTAGACACAAAACAACATCAAAGAGACACAAAACAACATCAAAGGGATGCAAAGCAACATCAAAGAAACGGAAAGCAACATAAAAGAGACAAATCAACATCAAACAGACACGAAACAACATCAAAGGGACATAAAAAACCATCAAAGAGACGCAACACAACATCAAACAGAAACTAAACAACATCAAAGAGATGCAGAGAGACACAAAACAACACAAAAGGGACACAAAGAGAAACAAAACAACATCAAAGGGACATAAAACAACATCAAAGAGACACAACGCAACATGAAAGAGAGAAAACAACTTCAAAGGCACACAAACACCATCAAAGAGACACAACACAACATCAAAGGAACACAAAACAAGATAAAAGAGACACAAAGAAACACAAAATAACATTAGGGATATGAAACAAAATCAAAGGGACACAAAACAAAATCAAAAAGTCGCAGAGAGACACAAAACAACACCAAAGGGACAAAAACCAACATCAAAGAGATGCAAAACAACATTGAAGAGACACAAAACAACATCAAAGAGACACAAAGCAACATCAAAGAGACGCAAAACAACATCAAAGAGACGCAAAAAAACAGCATTGAAGAGACACCAAACAACATCAAAGGGAAACAAAAAAAATCAAAGAGACACAAAAAATTATCAGAGGAACAAACCAACATAAGAGACATAAACCAACATCAAAGAGATGCAAAGCAACATCAAATAGATGCAAAGCAACATAAAAAAGAGACAAAGCAACATCAAACAAACAAGAAACAACATCAAAGGGACATCAAAAAACATCAAAGAGACGCAAAGCAACATCAAATAGATGCAAAGCAACATCAAAGAGAGACAAAGCACCATCAAACAAACACGAAACAACATCAAAGGGAGATAAAAAACATCAAAGAGACGCTAAACAACATCAAAGAGAAACTAAATAACATCAAAGAGATGCAGAGAGACACAAAACAACACCAAAGGTACACAAACCAACATCAAAGAGATGCAAAAACACATCAAAGAGACACAAAACAACATCAAAAAGACACAAAACAACATCATAGGGACACAAATCAACATCAAAGAGACACAAAACAACATCAAAGAGACAGAAAACAACATCAAAGAGACACAAAACAACATCAAAGGGAAACAAAACAACATCAAAGACACACAACTAGACAAAAAACAACATCAAAGAGACACAAAACAACATCAAAGGGATGCAAAGCAACATCAAAGAAACGGAAAGCAACATAAAAGAGACAAATCAACATCAAACAGACACGAAACAACATCAAAGGGACATAAAAACCATCAAAGAGACGCAACACAACATCAAACAGAAACTAAACAACATCAAAGAGATGCAGAGAGACACAAAACAACACAAAAGGGACACAAAGAGAAACAAAACAACATCAAAGGGACATAAAACAATATCAAAGAGACACATAACAATATCAAAGAGACACAAAACAACATCAAAGGGACACAAAACAACATAAAAGAGACACAAAACAACATCAAAGAGACACAACGCAACATCAAAGAGAGAAAACAACTTCAAAGGCACACAAACACCATCAAAGAGACACAACACAACATCAAAGGAACACAAAACAAGATAAAAGAGACGCAAAGAAACACAAAATAACATTAGGGATATGACACAAAATCAAAGGGACATAAAACAACATCAAAGAGGTGAAAACCACATCAAAGAGACGCAGAGAGACACAAAACAACACCAAAGGGACTAAAACCAAAATCAAAGAGATGCAAAAACACATCAAAGAGAGACAAAGCAACATAAATTTAGACACAAAGCAACATCAAAGAGACACAAAACAACATCAAAGGGACATAAAACAACATCAAAGAGACACAAAGCAACATCAAAGAGAAGCAAAGCAATATCAAAGAGACCAAAAACAACATCAAAGAGACAAAAAAAAACAACAAAGAGACAAAAAACAACATCACAGGGACATAAAACAACATCAAAGGGACACAAAACAACATCAAAGAGACACAAAATAACATCAAAGAGATGCAGAGAGACACAAAACAACACCAAAGGGACACAAAGAGACACAAAACAACATCAAAGGGACATAAAACAACATCAAAGAGACACAAAGCAACATCAAAGAGACACAAAACAACATCAAAGGGACATAAAACAACATCAAAGAGACACAAAGCAACATCAAAGAGAAGCAAAGCAATATCAAAGAGACCCAAAACAACATCAAAGAGACAAAAAAAAAAACAAAGAGACAAAAAACAACATCACAGGGACATAAAACAACATCAAAGGGACACAAAACAACATCAAAGAGACACAAAATAACATCAAAGAGACGCAGAGATACACATAACATCACTAAAGGGACACAAAATAACATCAACGAGGAACAAACCAACATAAGACACATAAACCAACATCAAAGAGATGCAAAGCAACATCAAAGGGACACAAAACAACATCAAAGAGACGCATAGAGACACAAAACAACATCAAAGAGACACAAAACAACATCAAAGGGTCCAAAAACAACATCAAAGGGACACAAAACAACATAAAAGAGACGCTAAACAACATCAAACAGACACAAAGCAACATTAAAGGGACATAAAACAACATCAAAGAGACACAAAACAACATCAAAGGGACATAAAACAACATCAAAGAGGAACAAACCAACATAAAAGAGACAAACCAACTTCAACGAGACGCAAAGCAACATCAAATAGATGCAAAGCAACATCAAAGAGAGACAAAGCAACATCAAAGGGACAAAAAACAACATCAAAGAATCGCAGAGAGACACAAAACAACATCAAAGAGACACAAAACAACATCAAAGGGCCCCAAAACAACATCAAAGGGACACAAAACAACATAAAAGAGACACTAAACAACATCAAACAGACACAAAGCAACATTAAAGGGACATAAAACAACATCAAAGAGACAAAAAACAACATCAAAGGGACATAAAACAACATCAAAGAGGAACAAACCAACATAAAAGAGACATAAACCAACTTCAACGAGACGCAAAGCAACATCAAATAGATGCAAAGCAACATCAAAGAGACAAAGCAACACCAAAGGGACACAAACAAACATCAAAGAGATGCAAAAACACATGAAAGAAAGACAAAGCAACATAAAATAGACATAAAACAACATCATAGGGACACAAAACCACATCAAAAGGGACATAAAACAACATCAAAGAGGAACAAACCAACATAAAAGGGACATAAACCAACTTCAACGAGACGCAAAGCAACATCAAATAGACGCAAAGCAACATCAATGAAAGACAAAGCAACATCAAACAGACACAAAACACCATCAAAGAGACACAACGCAACATGAAAGAGAGAAAACAACTTCAAAGGCACACAAACACCATCAAAGAGACACAACACAACATCAAAGGAACACAAAACAAGATAAAAGAGACACAAAGAAACACAAAATAACATTAGGGATATGAAACAAAATCAAAGGGACACAAAACAACATCAAAGAGTCGCAGAGAGACACAAAACAACACCAAAGGGACAAAAACCAACATCAAAGAGATGCAAAACAACATTGAAGAGACACAAAACAACGTCAAAGAGACACAAAGCAACATCAAAGAGACGCAAAACAACATCAAAGAGACGCAAAAAAACAGCATTGAAGAGACACCAAACAACATCAAAGGGACACAAAAAAAAATCAAAGCGACACAAAAAATTATCAGAGGAACAAACCAACATAAGAGACATAAACCAACATCAAAGAGATGCAAAGCAACATCAAATAGATGCAAAGCAACTTAAAAAAAGAGACAAAGCAACATCAAACAAACACGAAACAACATCAAAGGGACATCAAAATACATCAAAGAGACGCAAAGCAACATCAAATAGATGCAAAGCAACATCAAAGAGAGACAAAGCAACATCAAACAAACACGAAACAACATCAAAGGGAGATAACAAAACATCAAAGAGACGCTAAACAACATCAAAGAGAAACTAAATAACATCAAAGAGACGCAGAGAGACACAAAACAACACCAAAGGTACACAAACCAACATCAAAGAGATGCAAAAACACATCAAAGAGACACAAAACAACATCAAAAAGACACAAAACAACATCATAGGGACACAAATCAACATCAAAGAGACACAAAACAACATCAAAGAGACACAAAGCAACATCAAAGGGAAACAAAAAAACATCAAAGACACGCAACTAGACACAAAACAACATCAAAGGGAAACAAAACAACATCAAAGACACACAACTAGACACAAAACAACATCAAAGGGACACAAAACAACATCAAAGGGATGCAAAGCAACATCAAAGAAACGGAAAGCAACATAAAAGAGACAAATCAACATCAAACAGACACGAAACAACATCAAAGGGACATAAAAAACCATCAAAGAGACGCAACACAACATCAAACAGAAACTAAACAACATCAAAGAGATGCAGAGAGACACAAAACAACACAAAAGGGACACAAAGAGAAACAAAACAACATCAAAGGGACATAAAACAATATCAAAGAGACACATAACAATATCAAAGAGACACAAAACAATATCAAAGAGACACAAAACAACATCAAAGGGACACAAAACAACATAAAAGAGACACAAAACAACATCAAAGAGAGAAAACAACTTCAAAGGCACACAAACACCATCAAAGAGACACAACACAACATCAAAGGAACACAAAACAAGATAAAAGAGACGCAAAGAAACACAATATAACATTAGGGATATGACACAAAATCAAAGGGACATAAAACAACATCAAAGAGGTGAAAACCACATCAAAGAGACGCAGAGAGACACAAAACAACACCAAAGGGACAAAAACCAAAATCAAAGAGATGCAAAAACAAATCAAAGAGAGACAAAGCAACATCAATTTAGACAAAAAGCAACATCAAAGAGACACAAAACAACATCAAAGGGACATAAAACAACATCAAAGCGACGCAAAACAACATCAAAGAGACGCAAAATAACATCAAAGAGGAACAAACCAACATAACACACATAAACCAACATCAAAGAGATGAAAAACAACATCAAATAGACGCAAAGCAACATCAAAGAGAGACTAAGTAACATTAAACAGACAAAAAACAACATCAAAGGGACATAAAAAACATCGATGAGATGCAAAAAAACATCAAAGACACACAAAAAGAAATCAAAGGGACACAAAACAACATCAAAGGGACAAAACAACATCAAAGAGATGCAAAACAACATTGAAGAGACACAAAACAACATAAAAGAGACACAAAGCAATATCAAAGAGACGCAAAACAACATCAAAGAGACACAAAACAACATCAAGGAGACGCAAAACAGCATTGAAGAGGCGCAAAACAACAAAGAGACGCAGAGACACACCAAACAACATCAAAGGGACACAAAACAACATCAAAGAGACACAAAACATTATTAGAGGAACAAACCAACATAAGAGACATAAACCAACATCAAAGAGACGCAAAGCAACATCAAATAGATGCAAAGCAACATCAAAGAGAGACAAAGCAACATCAAACAAACACGAAACAACATCAAATGGACATAAAAAAACATCAAGGAGACGCAAATCAACATGAAATAGATGGAAAGCAACATCAACGAGAGACAAAGCAACATCAAACAAACACGAAACAAAATCAAAGGGACATAAAAAACATCAAAGAGACGCAAAACAACAAAGAGAAACTAAATAACATCAAAGAGACGCAGAGAGACACAAAACAACACCAAAGGGACACAAATCAACATCAAAGAGATGCAAAAACACATTAAAGGGACACAAAACAACATCAAAAAGACACAAAACAACATCAAAGGGACACAAAATAACATTAAAGAGACGCAAAGGGACACAAAAAAACATCAAAGAGACAAAAAACATTATCAAAGAGACACAGAACAACATCAAAGGGACACAGAATAACATTAAAGAGACGCAAAGGGACACATAACAACATCAAAGAGAGACAAAGCAACATCAAACAGACAAAAAGCAACATCAAAGGGACACAAAACAACATCAAAGAGACACAAAAAAACATCAAAGGGACAAAAAACAACATCAAATAGGAACAAACCAACATAAAAGAGACGCAAAGCAACATCAAAGAAAGACAAAAAAACATCAAACAGACACCTAACAACATCAAAGGGACGTAAAAAAAAAACATCAAATAGACGCAAAACAACATCAAAGGAACACAATCAACATCAAAGAGACACAAAACAACATAAAAGAGACGCAAAACAACATCAAGGAGACACAAAGCAACATCAAAGGGACACAAAGCAACATCAAAGAGACAGAAAACAACATCAAAGATAAGCAGAGACACAAAACAACACCAAAGGGACACAAAGCAACATCAAAGAGATTCAAAAACACATCAAAGACAAAGCAACATAAAATACACACAAAGCAACATCAAAGAGAAACAAAACAACATCAAAGGGACACAAACACCATCAAAGAGACACAAAAAAACATCAAAGGGACATAAAACAACATCAAAGGGACACAAACCAACATCAAAGAGAGACAAAGCAACATCAATCAGATACAAAACAACATCAAAGGGACACAAAACAACATCAAAGGGACACAAAACAACATCAAAGGGACACAAAACAACATCAAAGAGACACAAAACAACATCAAAGAGAGAAAACAACATCAAAGGCACATAAAAACACCATCAAAGAGACACAAAACAACATCAAAGGGACACAAAAGAAGATAAAAGACGCAAAGAGACACAAAATAACATCAAAGGGATATAAAACAACATCAAAGGGACACAAAACAACATCAAAGAGACACAAACCAACATCAAAGAGACACAAAAACACATCAAAGAGAGACAAAGCAACATCAAAGGGATAATAAACAACCTCAAAGAGACGCAGAGAGACACAAAACAACACCAAAGGGACACAAACCAATATCAAAGTGATGCAAAAACACATCAACGAGAGACAAAGCAACATAAAATAGACACAAAGCAACATCAAAGAGACACAAAACAACATCAAAGAGACACAAAACAACATCAAAGGGACACTGAACAATATCAAAGAGACACAAACAAACATAAAAGAGACATAAACCAACATCAAAGAGGCACAAAGCAACATCAGATAGACGCAAAACAACATCAAAGAGACACAAAACAACATCAAAGAGACACCAAACAACATCAAACAGACACAAAACAACATCAAAGTGACACAAAACAACATCAAAGGGACACAATCAACATCAAAGAGGCACAAAACAACATCAAAGAGACACAAAATAGCATCAAAGAGACGCAGACAGACAAAAACAACACCAAAGGGAAACAAAACAACATAAAAGAGAAGCAAAACAACATCAAAGAGACACAAAGCAACATCAAAGAGACGCATAGAGGACTTCCGGTTTGGACGAAATGCAGTAGGCAGCGTCGAGTCTAGCTCCCGTCACTTTTATTCATTTCACATTTCAAATCCCCATAGTTTCGATTTTGGCCATCGCCAAGTTGTTATTTATTTCACTCAGAACACTTTGGTGCTGGATGATGCCTCCCAAACCATCAAAATCAGGCAGGAAGGACGAGTCTGACAGGGGCGACCTCGCTACCGCAACAGGTTCGGAGTTCAACATGGCGGTCCTGGCTAGCCACTTGGAGGAGCTTCGGAGCGCTATTTCTTCGGATTTTAAGGCATCCTTTTCAATGCTTGAAGCCAAACTGGACTCCATTCAAACCACAGTCTCTGACCATACCCATTCAATTGTGTCTCTTGAAGCCAACGCAAACCAACAAGACGGACGCATACAAAGTCTGGAGTCAAAGTATGCTAAACTAGCGGAGAGCAACACCAGGCTACAGGCTAAGCTAACGGACCTTGAGTCCCGCAGTCGCCGTAATAACATTAGAATCGTCGGCTTACCTGAATCCATCGAAGGACCTCAGCCCTCCATCTTCTTCTCTGAGCTTCTGTTCGAAGTCCTCGGTGACGACGTTTTTGATTCCCCCCCGGAGTGCGACAGAGCGCACCGGACACTCGCCATTAAGCCAAGACCAGGCCAGAGACCAGGCCAGAGACCAAGGCCCGTGATTATCAGACTCCACAGATTCCAGCAGAAGGACAAGATTATCCGAGAGGCCAGAGCTAAAAGAGGCAAACTCCAATACCGAGGGACCCCCATTGCAATCTACGAGGATTATCCGCCTGAAATCGTGGAGCAGCGTAGGGAGTACCAGGAGGTAATGTCGGAACTTTATCGCCGGGGCTTCAGGCCTGCGCTGCTCTTCCCTGCGAGGCTTAATATCACTCTGAAGGATGGGGTCAGGAAGAGACTTTCCTCTGTTTCTGAGGCCAAGGACTTCATTGCATCAAACAGTCCTGGCACCGGCTCTCCTACACATCCCCGTCAGTCTGACTAATGCGGTAACGTCGACGTGTTAACACTAGCATAGCATTGTAGCTTGTTAACATTAGCCTTGTTTACAAGTCCTCCATGGCTACCTCAGTTACCCGTCTGTTTTATAATAACAAAGGCTTGTTGTTTTGGCGTTATCACGAAGACGGAGGTGTGTTTTTCACTGTTAATGGTCTTTTTTCTGGCCGGTTTTCAGTGTTTTCAGAGACTTTATATATTTTTTCTGATCCTTGTTGTTTTGAGGTCCCGTTGCCAGATCTCACGATATGTTGCCATGGGTGCCTTTGCCATTCAGAGACTTTATTTTGCACCTTTCCTCTGTACCTCAGTTTCCCGTCTGTTTTATAATAACAAAGGTTTGTTGTTTTGGCGTTATCACGAAGACGGATGTGTGTTTTTCCACTGTTAATGGTCTTTTTTTTCTGGCCGGTTTTCAGTGTTTTCAGTGACTTTTTACATATTTTTTCTGATCCTTGTTGTTTTGAGGTCCCGTTGCCGGATCTCGTGATATGTTGCCAGGGGTGCCAGGGGTGCCATTCAGAGACTTTATTTTGCACCTTATTTAATTTATTTTATCCCATTTAGGGTCGCTGAATGAAAAAGCAAACAATCACATTTTGTCTCTTTGCTGGACCAGCTGCTCATGTGGATTTTACTACTCTGAAGTGTATGTGTGTTTTACTCTGTTACTGTTGTGGTGTTGGCATAGATTTAATTGCATAATATTCGACAATGTTCTATTTTTTTTTTTTTATTCATTCACTTATCCTGGATGTAATACTATGGGGATGCCTTAATGTTTAGATAGGGAATAGAACCCCGGAAGATTAGTGTTAGTGTAATTACAAACATTGTGTAATTACACAGATTAAAGCTAGAAGTGTTTGAGTATGTCGTGTAATTTGGGTTTAGTTCTGGGTATGGCCACACGGGTTTTTATTTTATTTTTTGTTACCGTCAATATTACTATAATTTTCTGTCTTCTTTTTCCCACCCTCCTGTGTAAAAAAGACAGTGTTTGTCCAGGTCAACTGTTCTCCCTCTTTGATGGTTTCTCCCATGACAACGACACGTAGTGGAGTGCGACTGATTTCTTGGAACACTAAGGGCATGAATAACGCTGCTAAGATTGGTAAGGTAATGACGCGGCTGCAACATCTTCAAGGTGACGTCATATTCCTACAGGAAACCCATCTTAAATCTTCTGATACCCTTCGTATTAAGAGGGCGTGGATGGGCCACCTGTTTCACTCAAAATTCTCCCACAAAGCCAGAGGAGCAGCAATTATTATTCACAGAAATGTCGGATTTGAATTAACGTATTCAATTTCAGATCCTAATGGTCGTTACGTTGTGGTTTCGGGCATGTTGCAGAGCACACCAATAATACTAGCTTCTATCTACGCTCCCAATTGGAATGATGAAACATTTTTTGTGAACCTCTTTGCTTGAATTCCCAATGCCGACAACCACCGTATTATTATGGCCGGGGACTGGAATTTGGTCCAAGACGTGAATCTCGATAGGTCATCGCTCACACAATCTTCTCTCTCCAAATCCGCTAAAGTAGTACTGCGTAATGCATCACAATTAGGACTCTCAGACCCCTGGAGATTTATTAATCCCCAAAGTAGAGCCTTTTCCTTCTTCTCGCACCGGCACCACACTTGTTCACGAATTGACTTCTTCCTACTCGATAACAACTTGATTCATCTAGTCAACTCGTGCGAATACCACTCAATAACCATCTCTGATCACTCTCCCACCTCAATTGACATTAATTTCCCTCTTGGTAGGTCTCCCCTTCCATTATGGAAATTCAGTTCCCCACTGCTGTCAGATAGTGAATTCAAGGATTTTGTTTCCACTCAGATTTCCTCATACATTGAAATTAACGACACTCCTGACGTTAGTAGCGGTGTTCTCTGGGAGGCTCTTAAGGCCACAGTGCGAGGACAGGTCATTTCTTACACTACACGTAGGAGAAGAGATGAAAAGGCTAGGATTTCCGAAATTTGCGAGGAGCTTCGTTTACTCGATGAAACATACTCTTCCTCCCCCTCCCCTTGTCTTTATAAAAAACGCCTTCTGCTACACTCGGAACACGACCTTCTAATGACAGGCGTTGTTGAGAGACAACTGAAACAGTGTAGGCAGCGTTATTTTGAGCAGGGTGACAAGGCTGGTAGACTTTTAGCTCAACAAGCTCGCGCCGCCAGTACGTCCAGATCAATCCTCCAAATTAAACTGTCTAATGGTAACCTTTCTTCTAACCCAGCTGATATTAACAGGTCTTTCTTAGAATTTTATACCAACCTCTACACCTCGGAATGCCCCCAGATCCCCGCCACAACCCCAAATCCTCTCAACTTTTTAACATACCCCAAAATCAACGAGAACACTGCTAGTGATATGGGCAGCCCCATCTCCACTCTGGAGATACAAGATGCAATAAAATCTATGCAAAGTGGGAAGTCTCCTGGGCCCGATGGTTATACAGTCGAATTTTATAAAGCATATGTCTTTAAGTTAGCCCCTATTCTGGCAAGAATGTACAACGACTCTCTCCAGACAGGCAGACTGCCGGAAACTTTGTCCACTGCATCCATCTCACTGCTCCTCAAGAAAGATAAAGATCCTACTTCCTGTAGCAGTTACAGACCAATCTCACTGTTAAATGTGGATTGTAAGATATTGTCCAAAATACTGGCTCCCCGCCTCCAACGTGTACTGCCAGATATAGTTTCGATCGACCAAACAGGCTTCATGGCGGGGAGACATTCTTTTTTTAACACAAGGAGGTTGCTCAATATTATTTACTCTCCTTCCTCTAACACCCCCGAAGTCATAGTGTCTCTTGACGCAGAGAAGGCCTTCGACAGGGTTGAGTGGGGTTACTTGTTTTTTATTCTCGACAAATTTGGTTTTGACTCCCACTTTATTTCCTGGATTAAACTCCTGTATGCCTCTCCTTCTGCCTCGGTACATACCAATGGCATTCGATCTCCCCCTTTCTCTCTTCAACGTGGTACACGCCAGGGCTGTCCTCTATCGCCACTGCTGTTCAATATTGCTATTGAACCTCTCGCTATCTGGCTCAGAAGCCAAGATAGGTTTGAAGGCATTACACGTCACGGCATGGTTCATAAATTGTCCCTATACGCTGATGACCTTCTCCTTATGATTTCAAACCCCTTATTCTCTCTTCCCCCCATACTGTCAATTCTAGATCAATTTGGCCGTATATCAGGTTACAAACTAAACATTCAAAAAAGCGAAGTATTTCTGGTTAATAAAATGGCAAAGGCACTCCCTCAATCCATATTTCCTTTTAAAAGGGCTCTGGAGGGATTCAAGTACCTGGGGGTGTTTGTTTCAAGCTCTTTTAAAGACCTGTTTAATAAAAACTTTCAACCACTTATAGACAAATGCAAAGCTGACATGACCAGGTGGGCCTCCCTCCCCCTGTCTCTTGCGGGTCGTGTCAACCTTATAAAGATGGTCATCCTGCCAAAGTTTCTTTACCTTTTCCAACATCTCCCAGTGTGCATCAACAAGTCTTTTTTCATTGATCTCGACAAGCAGTTGAATGCGTTCATCTGGAACAATAAGCCGGCGCGTATTAGAAGGTCGTGTCTCCAACTCCCTAAGCCAGAAGGAGGCCTGGCGCTCCCCAACTTTCGCCACTATTTCTGGGCTTCTAATATTAACAAACTCCTCTATTGGGCTAACTGTAAACTTTCAGACCCCTGCCCACCCTGGGTTCATATTGAATTGTCAACTTCCTCCTTTCTATACTCTATAATCTGCTCTCAACTCCCGGTAACTACCCATAAAAAATTAAATAACCCAATTGTTACTAGTTCCATAAATATTTGGATCCAATTCAGGAAACAACACGGGTTACATAGAGCTTCAATTCATGCCCCTATTTCAAATAACCACCTATTCTCCCCATCGTCCACTGACCCGGCCTTCCGCATTTGGTCTAACGGTGGTCTTTTGACGATTAACGACCTTTACGTGGATGGTGTTTTTTCTTCCTTTGAACTCTTGTCAGTTAAATTCAACTTGCCCAACAACCATCTCTTCCGGTTTTTTCAAACCAGGCACTTCATTCAAAAGCTTTTCCCCCACTTTCCTAATCGCCCCCCCGAATCACCAATCGATAAAATTGTTACTCTTGACCCAAACCAAAAACGGCTTATTTCAGTTCTTTATGGCCAGATTGGCTCCCTTATTCTAAATCCTACGCTATCTCTTAAGGAGCTATGGGAGAGTGATCTGGGTAATACAATTTCTGATGACCAATGGACTGACGCGCTCAACCTAGCTCATACATCCTCCATCTGCGCTAGACATGGCTTACTCCAATGCAAGGTTCTCCACAGAGCTCACTTTACTAACGCTAAGTTGGCTAGAATATTCCCGGATCGGAACGATGCTTGTAACAGATGCAACCAGTCCCCGGCTGACCACATGCACATGTTCTGGACCTGCCCGAAGCTTGACAAATTTTGGTCTGACATATTTGGAACCATTGAACAGGCCTATAACATAAAGATAGACCCCAATCCTATGACTGCACTGTTCGGTCTCCCTCCACCTGGAGACGTGCCCACCATTCTACGCCGTGTCGTTGCCTTCTCCACTCTGCTAGCTAGACGCTCTATTCTCCTCAAATGGATTCATGCCTCTCCACCAACACGTGATCAATGGATACAGTCCATCTTACAGAGCCTCCAGCTGGAGAAGCTAAGATTCTCATTAAAAGGTTCTCTGAAATCCTTCCATTCCACCTGGGACCCACTATTAGCTCTTATTAAAAAACTCCCTATCAATCCTGCCGCTGGGTCGCAGGCTTGAAGCGGAAAAAAATATATAGAGGAGAATGTGACCATCCTGTTACTGCTCTTCCACTGGCCCTTTGTCTTCTGCCGTACAACACTCCACTATATTTCCTTTTCCCCTTTTATTGTAACCTTCTCTTTACCAGGACAACACTGTCTATTATCTTCTTCTTTAATACTGGACTTACTCAGACTGTTTTCGTTAACTTATATTCTTAATATGTTATTAATATTATTTGTGGCCCAAACATACCCGTGGGTAGGGGGTGGGGGGTGGGGAGGGTTTGATAAATATAATTAAAAAATAAAACAAGACTGTGAATAAGGACTTTAGGTAACTTAAAGTGTTAGTGGAGCAACTCATATTGCTATCTGTATTTAATCCATGAGGATGTCCTTTAGAATGTTGCACTTTACTTTCTTTTTTTTTTTCCCTCATTCCACTATTGTCCTCCTGTTATAACAGGTATGTAATGGTATAATTCTGTTTTGATAATACTTACTGTTTATACTATGCCATTTTCTGTACCACGACTTGTTTGCAATAAAAAGATTGAAAAAAAAAAAAAAAAAAAAGAGACGCATAGAGACGCAAAAAAACATCAAAGGGACATAAAACAACATCAAAGGGACACAATCAACATCAAAGAGAAACAAAGCAACATCAAAGAGACATAAAGTAACATTAAAGGGTCACAAAACAACAGAAAAGAGACACAAAACAACATCAAAGGGACAAAACAACATCAAAGCGATGCAAGGCAACATCAGATAGACACAAAACAACATCAAAGAGACACAAAGCAACATCAAAAAGACAAAAAAACAACATCAAAGGGACACAAAACAACATCAAAGAGACACAAAACAACATCAAAGGGACACAAAACAACATCAAAGGGATACAAAACAACATCAAAGGGACACAAACACCATCAAAGACACACAAAACAACATCAAAGGGATATAAAACAACATCAAAGGGACATAAAACAACATCAAAGAGACACAAACCAACATACAAGAGACACAAAAACACAACAAAGAGAGACAAAGAAACATCAATCAGACACAAAGCAACAACAAAGGGACACAAAACAACATCAAAGGGACATAAAACAACATCAAAGAGTAACAAACCAACATAAAAGAGACATAAACCAACATCAAAGAGACGCAAAACAACATCAAAGAGACACAAAGGAACATCCAAGGGACACAAAACAACATCAAAGAGACACAATCAACATCAAAGAGAAACAAAACAACATCAAAGAGACACAAAATAACATCAAAGAGACGCAGAGAGACACAAAACATCATCAAAGAGACGCAAAACAACATCAAAGGGACATAAAACAACATCAAAGGGACACAAAATAACATCAAAGAGACTCAGACACACAAAACAACATCAAAAGGACATAAAACAACATCAAAGGGACACAAAATAACATCAAAGAGACGCAGACACACAAAACAACATCAAAGAGACGCAAAACAACATCAAAGAGTCAAAAAGCAACATCAAAGAGACGCAAAACAACATTAAAGAGACACAAAGCAAAATAAAAGGGTCACAAAACAATATCAAAGAGACACAAAACAACATCAAAAGGACACAGAACAATATCAAAGAGACGCAAAGGGACAAAAAACTATATCAAAGAGACACAAACCAACATAAAAGAGACATAAACCAACATCAAAGAGGCACAAAGCAACATCAAACAGACACAAAGCAACATCAAAGGGACACAAAACAACATCAAAGAGACACAAAACAACATCAAGGAGACGCAAAACAGCACTGAAGAGGCGCAAAACAACATCAAAGAGACGCAGAGACACACCAAACAACATCAAAGGGACACAAAACAACATCAAAGAGACACAAAACATTATCAGAGGAACAAACCAACATAAGAGACATAAACCAACATCAAAGAGACGCAAAGCAAGATCAAAGAGAGACAAAGCAACATCAAAAAAACACGAAACAACATCAAAGGGACATAAAAAAACATCAAAGAGACGCAAATCAACATGAAATAGATGCAAAGCAACATCAAAGAGAGACAAAGCAACATCAAACAAACACGAAACAAAATCAAAGGGACATAAAAAACATCAAAGAGACGCAAAACAACAAAGAGAAACTAAATAACATCAAAGAGACGCAGAGAGAAACAAAACAACACCAAAGGGACACAAACCAACATCAAAGAGATGCAAAAACACATTAAAGGGACACAAAACAACATCAAAAAGACACAAAACAACATCAAAGGGACACAAAATAACATTAAAGAGACGCAAAGGGACACAAAGAAACATCAAAGAGACACAAAACATTATCAAAGAGACACAGAACAACATCAAAGGGACACAGAATAACATTAAAGAGACGCAAAGGGACACATAACAACATCAAAGAGAGACAAAGCAACATCAAACAGACAAAAAGCAACATCAAAGGGACACAAAACAACATCAAAGAGACACAAAACAACATCAAAGGGACAAAAAACAACATCAAATAGGAACAAACCAACATAAAAGAGACGCAAAGCAACATCAAAGAAAGACAAAAAAACATCAAACAGACACATAACAACATCAAAGGGACGTAAAAAAACATCAAAGAGACGCAAAACAACATCAAAGGGACACAATCAACATCAAAGAGACGCAAAACAACATCAAGGAGACACAAAGCAACATCAAAGGGACACAAAGCAACATCAAAGAGACAGAAAACAACATCAAAGATAAGCAGAGACACAAAACAACACCAAAGGGACACAAAGCAACATCAAAGAGATTCAAAAACACATCAAAGACAAAGCAACATTAAATACACACAAAGCAACATCAAAGAGAAACAAAACAACATCAAAGGGACACAAACACCATCAAAGAGACAAAAAGAAACATCAAAGGGACATAAAACAACATCAAAGGGACACAAACCAACATCAAAGAGAGACAAAGCAACATCAATCAGACACAAAACAACATCAAAGGGACACAAAACAACATCAAAGGGACACAAAACAACATCAAAGGGACACAAAACAACATCAAAGAGACACAAAACAACATCAAAGAGACACAAAGCAACATCAAAGAGAGAAAACAACATCAAAGGCACATAAAAACACCATCAAAGAGACACAAAACAACATCAAAGGGACACAAAAGAAGATAAAAGACGCAAAGAGACACAAAATAACATCAAAGGGATATAAAACAACATCAAAGGGACACAAAACAACATCAAAGAGACACAAACCAACATCAAAGAGACACAAAAACACATCAAAGAGAGACAAAGCAACATCAAAGAGACACAAAACAACATCAAAGGGATAATAAACAACCTCAAAAAGACGCAGAGAGACACAAAACAACACCAAAGGGACACAAACCAACATCAAAGTGATGCAAAAACACATCAACGAGAGACAAAGCAACATAAAATAGACACAAAGCAACATCAAAGAGACACAAAACAACATCAAAAAGACACAAAACAACATCAAAGGGACACTGAACAATATCAAAGAGACGCAAAGGGACACAAAACAACATCAAAGAGAGACAAACCAACATAAAAGAGACATAAACCAACATCAAAGAGGCACAGAGCAACATCAGATAGACGCAAAACAACATCAAAGAGACACAAAACAACATCAAAGAGACACCAAACAACATCAAACAGACATAAAACAACATCAAAGGGACACAAACCGACATCAAAGAGAGACAAAGCAACATCAATCAGACACAAAACAACATCAAAGGGACACAAAACAACATCAAAGGGACACAAAACAACATCAAAGAGACACAAAACAACATCAAAGAGACACAAAGCAACATCAAAGAGAGAAAACAACATCAAAGGCACATAAAAACACCATCAAAGAGACACAAAACAACATCAAAGGGACACAAAAGAAGATAAAAGACGCAAAGAGACACAAAATAACATCAAAGGGATATAAAACAACATCAAAGGGACACAAAACAACATCAAAGAGACACAAACCAACATCAAAGAGACACAAAAACACATCAAAGAGAGACAAAGCAACATCAAAGAGACACAAAACAACATCAAAGGGATAATAAACAACCTCAAAGAGACGCAGAGAGACACAAAACAACACCAAAGGGACACAAACTAACATCAAAGTGATGCAAAAACACATCAACGAGAGACAAAGCAACATAAAATAGACACAAAGCAACATCAAAGAGACACAAAACAACATCAAAGAGACACAAAACAACATCAAAGGGACACTGAACAATATCAAAGAGACGCAAAGGGACACAAAACAACATCAAAGAGAAACAAACCAACATAAAAGAGACATAAACCAACATCAAAGAGGCACAGAACAACATCAGATAGACGCAAAACAACATCAAAGAGACACAAAACAACATCAAAGAGACACCAAACAACATCAAACAGACACAAAGCAACATCAAAGGGACACAAAGCAACATCAAAGAGACAGAAAACAACATCAAAAATAAGCAGAGACACAAAACAACACCAAAGGGACACAAAGCAACATCAAAGAGACGCAGAGAGACACAAAACAACATCAAAGGGACATAAAAAAACATAAAAGAAACGTGAAACAACATCAAAGAGACAGAAAGCAACATCAAAGGGTCACAAAAACACAGCAAAGAGACACAAAACAACATCAAAGTGACAAAACAACATCAAAGCGACTCAAAACAACATCAAAGAGATGCAAAACAACATTAAAGAGACACAAAGCAAAATAAAATGGTCACAAAACAACAGCAAAGAGACACAAAACAACATCAAAGGGACAAAACAACATCAAAGAGACAGAAAACAACATCAAAGAGACACAAAGCAACATCAAAGGGTCACAAAACAACAGAAAAGAGTGACAAAACAACATCAAAGGGACAAAAAAACATCAAAGAGACACAAAGCAACGTCAAAAAGACACAAAGCAACATCAAAGGGACACAAAACAACATCAAAGAGACACAAAACAAAATCAAAGGGACACAAAACAACATCAAAGGGATACAAAACAACATCAAAGAGAGAAAACAACGTCAAAGATACACAGAGACACAAAACAACACCAAAGGAACAAAAAGCAACATCAAAGAGATTCAAAAACACATCAAAGACAAAGCAACATAAAATAGACACAAAGCAACATCAAAGAGAAACAAAACAACATCAAAGGGACACAAAACAACATCAAAGAGACGCAAAACAACATAAAAGGGACACAATCAACATTAAAGAGACACAAAACAACATCAAAGAGACACAAAATAACATCAAAGAGAAACAGAAAGACAAAAAACAAAACAAAAGGGACACAAAACAACATGAAAGAGAAGCAAAACAACATCAAAGAAACACAAAGCAACATCAAAGGGACACAAACACCAACAAAGAGAAACAAAAAAACATCAAAGGGACATAAAACAACATCAAAGGGACACAAACCAACATCAAAGAGAGACAAAGCAACATCAATCAGACACAAAACAACATCAAAGGGACACAAAACAACATCAAAGGGACACAAAACAACATCAAAGAGACACAAAACAACATCAAAGGGACACAAAACAACATAAAAGAGACACAAAGCAACATCAAAGAGAGAAAACAACATCAAAGGCATATAAAAACACCATCAAAGAGACACAAAACAACATCAAAGGGACACAAAAGAAGATAAAAGACTTAAAGAGACACAAAATAACATCAAAGGGTTATAAAACAACATCAAAGGGACACAAAGCAACATCAAAGAGACATAAAGTAACATAAAAGGGTCACAAAACAACAGAAAAGAGACACAAAACAACATAAAAGAGAAGCAAAACAACATCAAAGAGACACAAAGCAACATCAAAGAGACGCATAGAGACACAAAAAAACATCAAAGGGACATAAAACAACATCAAAGGGACACAATCAACATGAAAGAGAAACAAAACAACATCAAAGAGACACAAAGCAACATCAAAGAGACATAAAGTAAAATAAAAGGGACAAAACAACATCAAAGAGACACAAAGCAACATCAAAAAGACACAAAACAACATCAAAGGGACACAAAACAACATCAAAAAGACACAAAACAACATCAAAGGGACACAAAACAACATCAAAGGGATACAAAACAACATCAAAGAGAGAAAACAACGTCAAAGATACCTAGAGAGACACAAAACAACACCAAAGGAACAAGAAGCAACATCAAAGAGATTCAAAAACACATCAAAGACAAAGCAACATAAAATAGACACAAAGCAACATCAAAGAGAAACAAAACAACATCAAAGGGACACAAACACCATCAAAGACACACAAAACAACATCAAAGGGATATAAAACAACATCAAAGGGACATAAAACAACATCAAAGAGAAACAAACCAACATAAAAGAGACACAAAACAACATCAAAGAGAGAAAACAACATCAAAGAGATGCAAAGTAACATTAAAGAGACACAAAACAACATAAAAGAGATGCAAAACAACATCAGACACAAAGCAACATCAAAGGGACATTAAACAACATCAAAGAGACACAAAACAACATCAAAGAGACGCAAAACAACATCAAAGGGACACAAAACAACATAAAAGAGACGCAAAGCAAGATGAAAGATGCAAAACAACATCAAAGAGATGCAAAGTAACATTAAAGAGACACAAAACAACACGAAAGAGACACAAAGAAACTTCAGGCACAAAACAACACTAAAGGGACACAAACCAATATCAAAGAGACACAAAGCAACATCAAAGAGACGCATAGAGACACAAAAAAACATCAAAGGGACATAAAACAACATCAAAGGGACACAATCAACATCAAAGAGAAACAAAACAACATCAAAGAGACACAAAGCAACATCAAACAGACACAAGGCAACATCAAAGAGACACAATGCAACATCAAAGAGACACAAAACAACATCAAAGGGAAACAAAACTACATCAGAGACAAAAAACAACATCAAAGGGACACAAAACAACATAAAAGAGAAGCAAAGCAAGATGAAAGATGCAAAACAACATCAAAGAGATGCAAAGTAACATTAAAGAGACATAAAACAACACGAAAGAGACACAAAGAAACTTCAGGCACAAAACAACACTAAAGGGACACAAACCAATATCAAAGAGACACAAAAACACATCAAAGAGAGACAAAGTACATCAAAGAGACACAAAGCAACATCAATGAGACACAAAACAACATCAAAGGGACACAAAACAACAGAAAAAAGACGCAAAGAGACACAAAACAACATCAAAGAGACACGAAACAACACCAAAGGGACACAAACCAACATCAAAGAGACACAAAACAACATCAAAGGGACAAAAACAACATCAAAGAGATACAAAACAACATCAAAGAGACAGAAAGCAACATAAAAGGGACACAAAACATCAAAGAGACACAAAACAACATCAAAGAGACGCAAAACAACATCAAAGGGACACAAAACAACATAAAAGAGACGCAAAGCAAGATGAAAGATGCAAAACAACATCAAAGAGATGCAAAGTAACATTAAAGAGACACAAAACAACACGAAAGAGACACAAAGAAACTTCAGGCACAAAACAACACTAAAGGGACACAAACCAATATCAAAGAGACACAAAAACACATCAAAGAGAGACAAAGTACATCAAAGAGACACAAAGCAACATTAATGAGACACAAAACAACATCAAAGGGACACAAAACAACAGAAAAAAGACGCAAAGAGACACAAAACAACATCAAAGAGACATGAAACAACACCAAAGGGACACAAACCAACATCAAAGAGACACAAAACAACATCAAAGGGACAAAAACAACATCAAAGAGATACAAAACAACATCAAAAAGACAGAAAGCAACATCAAAGGGACACAAAACATCAAAGAGACACAAAACAACATCAAAGAGACGCAAAACAACATAAAAAGGGACACAAAGCAACATAAAAGGGACACAAAACAACATCAAAGACACAAACCAACATCAAAAAGAGAAAAGAACACATCAAAGAAAGATAAAGCAACAACAAAACAGACACAGTATTGTATCTCTTTACGTCTCTTTGATGTTGTTTTTTGTCCCTTTGAGGTGTTTTGTGTCCTTTTGATGTAGTTTTGTGTTCTTTATGTTGTTTTGTGTCTCTTTGATGTTGTTTAATGTCCCTGAAGTGTCCTCTTATAAGCACTTGCATCGTGACGCCAAAGGTGATTTCAATTGTTTACAAACGGTTTTATTCCATTGTTCCTAAACTCAAGATTCTTCCAGTTTCAAATTCCATCACTAAATCATAAATGTTTCCATTTTCCAAGTTTCCATAAACAAAAAAAACGTCCAGAAAACAACATAAATAAATATGCTACATTGAAAATCATTTGCCTGCTGGCGTCTTTGTTCCTTTCCAAAAGCCTAATGCTCACTGAGAGCTCTCTTTGTTCCAAAGCTGTGGCCTGATTATTCACCTGGGCCATATAAGCCAGGTGAATCACCAGCCAGGTTAAACAAATTCCAACATGAAGGTACAAATGTCCGCCAGCAGGTGTCACGATTCCAAAAACCAAATGACAACAAACCACATGTCAACCCAAAAACAAATACCAAATCAAATACCAAGAATGGCTCCTACAGTCCCTTTGATGTTGCTTTGCATCTCTTTTTTGTTGGTTATTGTCCCTTTGATGTTGTTTTGTGTCTCTTTGATGTTGCTTTGCGTCTCTATGATGTTGTTTTGCGTCTCTTTGATGTTGGTTTTGTGTCTCTTTGATGTTGTTTCGTAACCTTTTGTTGTTGTTTTGTGTCCCTTTGTTGTTTTGTTTCTCTTTGCGTCCCTTGTATGTTGTTTTGTGTCCCTTTGATGTTGTTTGTATCAATTTGATGTTGTTTTGCGTCTCTTTGATGTTGGTTTGTGTCTCTTTGATGTTTTTTTATGTCCCTTTTATGTTGTTTTGTGTCTCTTTGATGTTGTTCTGTGTCCTGATGATGTTGTTTTGTGTCTCTTTGCATCTCTTTGATGTTCTTTTGTGTCTGTTTTGATGCAAAGCAACATCAAAGAGACACAAAACAACTCAAAACAACATCAAAGAGACGCAAAGCAACATCAAAGAGACACAAAATAACATCAAAGAGACACAAAACTACATCAAAGAGAAACAAACCAACATCAAAAAGACACAAAGCAACATCAGAGACGCAAAACAACATCAAAGAGAAACAAAGAAACATCAAAGGGACACAAAACAACATCAAAGAGACACAAAAGAAAATCAAAGGGACATAAAACAACATCAAGGTGACGCAAAACAACATCAAAGAGACTCAAAACAACATCAAAGAGACTTAAAGCATCATCAAAGAGACGCAAAATAACATCAAAGAGACACAAAGCAACATCAAAGAGACACAAAGTAACATCAAAGAGAAGCAAAGCAATATAAAAGAGACTTAAAACAACATTAAAGAGACGCAAAACAATATTAAAGAGACGCAAAGCAACATCAAAGACACACAAAACAACACAAAAGAGACACAAAGAAACTTCAGACACAAAACAACACCAAAGGGACACAAACCAATATCAAAGAGACACAAAAACACATCAAAGAGAGTCAAAGTACACCAAAGAGACACAAAGCAACATCAAAGAGACACAAAACAACATTAAAGAGACACAAAACAACATCAAAGGGACACAAAACAATATCAAAGGGACACAGAACAATATCAAAGAGACGCAAAGGGACACAAAACAACATCAAAGACACACAAAACATTATCAAAGAGACACAGAACAACATCAAAGGGACACAGAATAACATTAAAGAGACGCAAAGGGACACAAACAACATCAAAGAGACACAAAACAACATCAAAGGGACACAAAATAACATGAAAGAGACGCAAAACAACATCAAAGAGACAAAAAGCAACATCAAAGAGAAGCAAAGCAATATAAAAGTGACTTAAAACAACATCAAAGAGATGTAAAACAACATCAAGGAGACGCAAAACGACATTGAAGAGATGCAAAACAACATCAAAGAGACAAAAAACAACATCAAAGAGACGCAGAAAGACACAAAACAACATCAAAGGGACACAAAACAACATAAAGGAGACATAAAACAACATCAAAGAGGAACAAACCAACATCAAAGGGACACAGAACAATATCAAAGAGACACAAAGACGCACAAAACAACATCAAAGACACACAAAACATTATCAAAGAGACACAGAACAACATGAAAGGGACACAGAACAACATTAAAGAGACGCAAACGGACACAAAACAACATCAAAGAGACACAAAACAACATCAAAGAGACATAAAACAACATCAAAGAGACACAAAGCAACATCAAAGAGACACAGAACAACATCAAAAGGAAACAAAACAACATCAGAGACACAAAACAACATCAAAGAGACACGAAACAACATCAAAGGGACATAAAACAACATCAAAGAGGAACATACCAACATCAAAGGGACACAAAACAACATAAAAGAGACACAAAACATTATCAAAGATACATAAAACAACATCAAAGGGACACAGAACAATATCAAAGAGATGCAAAGGGACACAAAACAACATCAAAGACACACAAATCATTATCAAAGAGACAGAACAACATCAAAGGGACACGGAACAACATTAAAGAGATGCAAAGGGACACAAAACAACATCAAAGAGACACAAACCAACATCAAAGAGACATAAAACAACATCAAAGCGACATGAACCAACATCAAAGAGACGCAAAGCAACATCAAATAGACGCAAAACAACATCAAAGAGACACAAAGCAACATCAGACACAAAAAACATCAAAGAGACACAAAACAACATCAAAGTTAGGGATGCACCGATACCGATACTGGTATCGGGCCGATACTGTTCTAACATACTCCTACTCGTACTCATTAAAGTTAACCGATACCATGAACCAATACCATGAAGACCGCGATCAGAGGGTGTCCAAGTCCTGGTGAGCAATATAAAACTACACAAAAATATTTTTATCTTATTAACTATATTAGTACTTTGTATGTACTCATTTCATAATACAGAGGAAAACTCTATTCCCTAAAAAATTATTAAAAAAAAAAATCCTCATAGAACCCATATTTCGCTGTAAACGCAGTTGCGTAGGTGGGAATTATGAGACTGTGACACATCAAAGGCTGAAGGACAACATGAAAACAGAGAAAGAGTACTTTCTTTTGCGGAGCAAACCACCAACCACCAGTGCAGAGACTGCCGACAACCCACCACCGAAAGAAAAGAGGAAAAAAAAACTGTCAGCTGACAGTATCATGAAAGTTACCGTCTTATGGCTTCAGTTGGACCGGGGGTGTCAGGAATCCTCAGCCCGAGTGCATCCTGTCGGGAGAAGTTAGCTAATGCTAACTCAACTGCTAGTTAGCTAATTCTTCTGCATCGACTACCTAAGCATCTCCCACCACGCGATTGAGCACCTTCTTCTTTTCCCCACTACCTGCCTGTGTGAGTCGGCATTCTCTGCTCTGGTTCACACGAAGAACAACAGGAGGGCACGGCTCTCTGTTGAACAAGACTTGCGAGTGGCCCTCTGCTCAGTACCACCGAGGATTAAAGAAACCTGCGCGCCCCGACACACTAATTTTTAAGTAGGCAAAATATTTACAATAGCACATGTTTCACTGATTGCTGATATGTTGCATTGATAAATTGTAGTTTAGGACCATGGACAATGCAGCTTCCTTGCATTGACAGTTCTCTGTGCTGAATTTCTGCTGAGTTTCCTTTGCCTCACATTTAATTTTGTAACTTGTCTGGTTTAAATGGCTGTTGCTGCTTTGATGAAGCCTAATTTGATAAAATTTCAAATTAATTTTTCAAATATTTCGTTAATAAATATTTCATAAGTAATAGTTGTCTTGTCACACTGTATTTGGAATTAGTAAATAGTAATGCAAATTTACAGATATTTTACATGATATGAGTGATAACACGTGTTATAAGGGCTATTTTGCACAAGAGGTGTGCCTTGAGATTTTTACTTGTCCTTTGGTGTGCCTTGGGCACAAAAAGTTTTGGAACCACTGGGATAGTGAGACCAAAACCTTTCTTCCAATTCATTACATTTTTTTGTGGTAGAAGTATCGACATCGGTACTCGGTATCGGCAAGTAGTCAGATCCAAGTATCGGTATCATATCGGTTTGAAAAAAAGTGATATCAGTACATACCTAATCAAAGGGAAACAAAACAACATCAGAGACACAAAACAACATCAAAGAGACAAAAACCATAGACGAGACGCAAAGAAAAATGAAAGACGCAAAACAACTTCAAAGAGATGCAAAGTAACATCAAAAAGAAACAAAACAACACGAAAGAGACACAAACCAATGTCAACGAGACACAAAAACACATCAAAGAGAGACAAAGTACATCAAATAGACACAAAGCAACATCAAAGAGACACAAAACAACATCAAAAAGACACAAAACAACATCAAAGGGACACAAAACAACATAAAAAAGACGCAGTGACACAAAACAACATCAAAGAGACACGAAACAACACCAAAGTGACACAAAACAACATCAAAGAGACACAAAACAACAAAGGGACACAAACAACATCAAAGAGACACAAAACAACATCAAAGGGACACAAAACAACATAAAAGAGATGCAAAACAACATCAGACACAAAGCAACATCAAAGGGACATTAAACAACATCAAAGAAACGCAAAACAACATCAAAGAGATGCAAAACAACATTGAAGAGACACAAAGCAACATCCAAGACACACAAAGCAACATCAAAGAGAAGCAAAGCAATATCAAAGAGACTTAAAAATACATCAAATAGATGCAAAAAAAACTTCAAGAAGACGCAAAACAGCATTGAAGAGACGCAAAACAACAAAGAGAAAAAAACATCAAAGAAACGCACACAGACAGACTCTTTGATGTTGTTTAATGTCCCTTTGTTGTTGCTTTGCATCTCTTTGACACATCAAAGAAAGATAAAGCAACATCAAAACAGACACAGTTTTGTATCTCTTTACATCTCTTTGATGTTGTTTTGTGTCCCTTTGATGTTGTTTTGTGTCCTTTTGATGTTGTTTTGTGTTCTTGATGTTGTTTTGTGTCTCTTTGATGTTGTTTAATGTCCCTTTGATGTTGTTTTGTGTCTCTTTGATGCTGCTTTGCGTCTCTATGATTTTGTTTTGCGTCTCTTTATATTTGCTTTGCGTCTCTTTGATGTTGCTTTTTGTTTCTTGGATGTTTGTTTGTCTCTTTGATGTTGTTTTGCGTCTCTTTGATGTTGTTTCGTAACCTTTTGATGTTATTTTGTGTCCCTTTGTTGTTTTGTTTCTCTTTGCGTCTCGTTTATGGTGTTTTGTGTCCCTTTGATGTTGTTTTGCGTGTCTTTGATGTTGTTTTGTGTCTCTTTGATGTTGGTTTGTCTCTTTGATGTTTTTTATGTCCCTTTTATATTATTTTGTGTCTTTTTTATGTTGTTTTGTGTCCTTATGATGTTGTTTAGTGTCTGTTTTGATGCAAAGCAACATCAAAGGGACACAAAACAACATAAAGGAGACATAAAACAACATCAAAGAGGAACAAACCAACATCAAATAGACACAAAGCAACATCAAAGAGACACAAAAAAACATCAAAAAGACACAAAACAACATCAAAGGGACACAAAACAACATAAAAAAGACGCAGTGACACAAAACAACATCAAAAAGACGCGAAACAACACCAAAGTGACACAAAACAACATCAAAGAGACATAAAACAACAAAGGGACACAAACAACATCAAAGAGACACAAAACAACATCAAAGGGACACAAAACAACATAAAAGAGATGCAAAACAACATCAGACACAAAGCAACATCAAAGGGACATTAAACAACATCAAAGAAACGCAAAACAACATCAAAGAGATGCAAAACAACATTGAAGAGACACAAAGCAACATCCAAGACACACAAAGCAACATCAAAGAGAAGCAAAGCAATATCAAAGAGACTTAAAAATACATCAAATAGATGCAAAAAAAACTTCAAGAAGACGCAAAACAGCATTGAAGAGACGCAAAACAACAAAGAGAAAAAGACATCAAAGAAATGCAGACAGACAGACTCTTTGATGTTGTTTAATGTCCCTTTGTTGTTGCTTTGCATCTCTTTGACACATCAAAGAAAGATAAAGCGACATCAAAACAGACACAGTTTTGTATCTCTTTACATCTCTTTGATGTTGTTTTGTGTCCCTTTGATGGTGTTTTGTGTCCTTTTGATGTTGTTTTGTGTTCTTGATGTTGTTTTGTGTCTCTCTGATGTTGTTTAATGTCCCTTTGATGCTGCTTTGCGTCTCTATGATTTTGTTTTGCGTCTCTTTATTGTTGCTTTGCGTCTCTTTGATGTTGCTTTTTGTTTCTTGGATGTTTGTTTGTCTCTTTGATGTTGTTTTGCGTCTCTTTGATGTTGGTTTTGTGTCTCTTTGATGTTGTTTCGTAACCTTTTGATGTTATTTTGTGTCCCTTTGTTGTTTTGTTTCTCTTTGCGTCTCGTTTATGGTGTTTTGTGTCCCTTTGATGTTGTTTTGCGTGTCTTTGATGTTGTTTTGTCTCTTTGATGTTTTTTATGTCCCTTTTATATTATTTTGTGTCTTTTTTATGTTGTTTTGTGTCCTTATGATGTTGTTTAGTGTCTGTTTTGATGCAAAGCAACATCAAAGCAGACACAAAACAACATCAAGGAGACAAAAAACAACATCAACGAGTAACAAACCAACATCAAAAAGACACAAAACAACATCAGAGATTCAAAACAACATCAAAGAGACACAAAACATTATCAAAGAGACACAAAACAACATCAGAGGGACACAGAACAACTTCAAAGTTACACAAACCAAAATCAGAGAGACACAAAACAACATCAAAGAGACGCAAAACAACATCAAAGGGACACAAAACAACATAAAATAAACGCAAAACAACATCAAAAAGACGCAAAACAACATCAACGAGACACAAAGCAACATCAAAGAGACACAATACAACATCAGAAAGACGCAAAACAACATCATAGAGACACAAAACAACATCAAAGAAAAAAAAACAACATCAAAGAGACGCAGACAGACACAAAACAACATCAAAGGGACACAGAACAATATCAAAGAGACGCAAAGGGACACAAAACAACATCAAAGACACACAAAACATTATCAAAGAGACACAGAACAACATCAAAGGGACACAGAATAACATTAAAGAGACGCAAAGGGACACAAACAACATCAAAGAGACACAAAACAACATCAAAGGGACACAAAATAACATGAAAGAGACGCAAAACAACATCAAAGAGACAAAAAGCAACATCAAAGAGAAGCAAAGCAATATAAAAGTGACTTAAAACAACATCAAAGAGATGTAAAACAACATCAAGGAGACGCAAAACGACATTGAAGAGATGCAAAACAACATCAAAGAGACAAAAAACAACATCAAAGAGACGCAGAAAGACACAAAACAACATCAAAGGGACACAAAACAACATAAAGGAGACATAAAACAACATCAAAGAGGAACAAACCAACATCAAAGGGACACAGAACAATATCAAAGAGACACAAAGACGCACAAAACAACATCAAAGACACACAAAACATTATCAAAGAGACACAGAACAACATCAAAGGGACACAGAACAACATTAAAGAGACGCAAACGGACACAAAACAACATCAAAGAAACACAAAACAACATCAAAGAGACATAAAACAACATCAAAAGGAAACAAAACAACATCAGAGACACAAAACAACATCAAAGAGACACGAAACAACATCAAAGGGACATAAAACAACATCAAAGAGGAACATACCAACATCAAAGGGACACAAAACAACATAAAAGAGACACAAAACATTATCAAAGATACATAAAACAACATCAAAGGGACACAGAACAATATCAAAGAGATGCAAAGGGACACAAAACAACATCAAAGACACACAAATCATTATCAAAGAGACAGAACAACATCAAAGGGACACGGAACAACATTAAAGAGATGCAAAGGGACACAAAACAACATCAAAGAGACACAAACCAACATCAAAGAGACAAAACAACATCAAAGAGACATAAAACAACATCAAAGCGACATGAACCAACATCAAAGAGACGCAAAGCAACATCAAATAGACGCAAAACAACATCAAAGAGACACAAAGCAACATCAAAGGTAGGGATGCACCGATACCGATACTGGTATCGGGCCGATACTGTTCTAACATACTCCTACTCGTACTCATTAAAGTTAACCGATACTATGAACCAATACCATGAAGACCGCGATCAGAGGGTGTCCAAGTCCTGGTGAGCAATATAAAACTACACAAAAATATTTTTATCTTATTAACTATATTAGTACTTTGTATGTACTCATTTCATAATACAGAGGAAAACTCTATTCCCTAAAAAATTATTAAAAAAAAAAAATCCTCATAGAACCCATATTTCGCTGTAAACGCAGTTGCGTAGGTGGGAATTATGAGACTGTGACACATCAAAGGCTGAAGGACAACATGAAAACAGAGAAAGAGCACTTTCTTTTGCGGAGCAAACCACCAACCACCAGTGCAGAGACTGCCGACAACCCACCACTGAAAGAAAAGAGGAAAAAAAAACTGTCAGCTGACAGTATCATGAAAGTTACCGTCTTATGGCTTCAGTTGGACCGGGGGTGTCAGGAATCCTCAGCCCGAGTGCGTCCTGTCGGGAGAAGTTAGCTAATGCTAACTCAACTGCTAGTTAGCTAATGGTAACTTAACTGCTAGTTAGCTAATTCTTCTGCATCGACTACCTAAGCATCTCCCACCACGCGATAAAGCACCTTCTTCTTTTCCCCACTACCTGCCTGTGTGAGTCGGCATTCTCTGCTCTGGTTCACACGAAGAACAACAGGAGGGCACGGCTCTCTGTTGAACAAGACTTGCGAGTGGCCCTCTGCTCAGTACCACCGAGGATTAAAGAAACCTGCGCGCCCCGACACACTAATTTTTAAGTAGGCAAAATATTTACAATAGCACATGTTTCACTGATTGCTGAAATGTTGCATTGATAAATTGTAGTTTAGGACCATGGACAATGCAGCTTCCTTGCATTGACAGTTCTCTGTGCTGAATTTCTGCTGAGTTTCCTTTGCCTCACATTTAATTTTGTAACTTGTCTGGTTTAAATGGCTGTTGCTGCTTTGATGAAGCCTAATTTGATAAAATTTCAAATTAATTTTTCAAATATTTCGTTAATAAATATTTCATAAGTAATAGTTGTCTTGTCACACTGTATTTGAAATTAGTAAATAATAATGCAAATTTACAGATATTTTACATGATATGAGTGATAACACGTGTTATAAGGGCTATTTTGCACAAGAGGTGTGCCTTGAGATTTTTACTTGTCCTTTGGTGTGCCTTGGGCACAAAAAGTTTTGGAACCACTGGGCTAGTGAGACCAAAACCTTTCTTCCAATTCATTACATTTTTTTGTGGTAGAAGTATCGACATCGGTACTCGGTATCGGCAAGTAGTCAGATCCAAGTATCGGTATCATATCGGTTTGAAAAAAAGTGATATCAGTACATACCTAATCAAAGGGAAACAAAACAACATCAGAGACACAAAACAACATCAAAGACACAAAAACCATAGACGAGACGCAAAGAAAAATGAAAGACGCAAAACAACTTCAAAGAGATGCAAAGCAACATCAAAAAGACACAAAACAACACGAAAGAGACACAAACCAATGTCAACGAGACACAAAAACACATCAAAGAGAGACAAAGTACATCAAATAGACACAAAGCAACATCAAAGAGACACAAAACAACATCAAAAAGACACAAAACAACATCAAAGGGACACAAAACAACATAAAAAAGACGCAGTGACACAAAACAACATCAAAGAGACACGAAACAACACCAAAGTGACACAAAACAACATCAAAGAGACACAAAACAACAAAGGGACACAAACAACATCAAAGAGAGACAAAACAACATCAAAGGGACACAAAACAACATAAAAGAGATGCAAAACAACATCAGACACAAAGCAACATCAAAGGGACATTAAACAACATCAAAGAAACGCAAAACAACATCAAAGAGATGCAAAACAACATTGAAGAGACACAAAGCAACATCCAAGACACACAAAGCAACATCAAAGAGAAGCAAAGCAATATCAAAGAGACTTAAAAATACATCAAATAGACGCAAAAAAAACTTCAAGAAGACGCAAAACAGCATTGAAGAGACGCAAAACAACAAAGAGAAAAAAACATCAAAGAAACGCAGACAGATAGACTCTTTGATGTTGTTTAATGTCCCTTTGTTGTTGCTTTGCATCTCTTTGACACATAAAAGAAAGATAAAGCAACATCAAAACAGACACAGTTTTGTATCTCTTTACATCTCTTTGATGTTGTTTTGTGTCCCTTTGATGTTGTTTTGTGTCCTTTTGATGTTGTTTTGTGTTCTTGATGTTGTTTTGTGTCTCTTTGATGTTGTTTAATGTCCCTTTGATGTTGTTTTGTGTCTCTTTGATGTTGCTTTGCGTCTCTATGATTTTGTTTTGCGTCTCTTTGATGTTGCTTTTTGTTTCTTGGATGTTTGTTTGTCTCTTTGATGTTGTTTTGCGTCTCTTTGATGTTGGTTTTGTGTCTCTTTGATGTTGTTTCGTAACCTTTTGATGTTATTTTGTGTCCCTTTGTTGTTTTGTTTCTCTTTGCGTCTCGTTTATGGTGTTTTGTGTTCCTTTGATGTTGTTTTGCGTGTCTTTGATGTTGTTTTGTGTCTCTTTGATGTTGGTTTGTCTCTTTAATGTTTTTTATGTCCCTTTTATATTATTTTGTGTCTTTTTTATGTTGTTTTGTGTCCTTATGATGTTGTTTAGTGTCTATTTTGATGCAAAGCAACATCAAAGAGACACAAAACAACATCAAGGAGACACAAAACAACATCAAAGAGTAACAAACCAACATCAAAAAGACACAAAACAACATCAGAGATTCAAAACAACATCAAAGAGACACAAAACAACATCAAAGGGACACAAAACAACATAAAATAAACGCAAAACAACATCAAAAAGACGCAAAAGAACATCAAAGAGACACAAAGCAACATCAAAGAGACACAATACAACATCAGAAAGACGCAAAACAACATCATAGAGACACAAAACAACATCAAAGAAAAAAAAACAACATCAAAGAGATGCAGACAGACACAAAACAACATCAAAGACACAAACCAACATCAAAAAGACAAAAAACACATCAAAGAAAGATAAAGCAACATCAAAACAGACACAGTTTTGCATCTCTTTACGTCTCTTTGATGTTGTTTTGTGTCCTTTTGATGTTGCTTTGCATCTCTTTGATGTTGCTTTGCGTCTCTATGATTTTGTTTTGCGTCTCTTTATTGTTGCTTTAAGTCTCTTTGATGTTGCTTTTTGTTTCTTGGATGTTGGTTTGTCTCTGAAGTTGTTTTGTGTCTATTTGATGTTTGTTTTGTGTCCCTTTGATGTTGTTTTGTAACCTTTTGATGTTGTTTTGTTTCTCTTTGCGTTCCTTTTATGGTGTTTTGCGTCTCTTTGATGTTGTTTTGTGTCTCTTTGATGTTTTTTATGTTCCTTTTATGTTGTTTTGTGTCTCTTTGATGTTGTTTTGTGTCCTTATGATGTTGTTTTTTGTCTCTTTGCATCTCTTTGATGTTGTTTTGTGTCTGTTTTGATGCAAAGCAACATCAAAGAGACTTAAAAACACAAACAACATCAAAGAGACCCAAACCAACATCAAACAGATGCAAAGCAACATCAAAGAGACACAAAACAACATCAAAGAGAAACTAACCAACATCAAAAAGACAAATAGCAACAACAGAGATGCAAAACAACATCAAAGAGACACAAAACATTATCAAAGAGACACAAAACAACATCAAAGGGACACAGAACAACTTCAAAGTTACACAAACCAAAATCAAAGAGACACAAAACAACATCAAAGAGATGCAAAACAAAATCAAAGGGACACAAAACAACATCAAAGAGACGCAAAACAACATCACAGAGACGCAAAGCAAAATCAAATAGACTTAAAGCAACATCAAAGAGACACAAAACACACCAAAGAGACACAAAGCAACATCAAAGAGAACCAAAACAACACCAAAGGGACACAAAACAACATCAAAGAGACACAAAGCAACATAAAAGAGACACAATACAACATCAAAAAGACGCAAAACAACATCAAAGAGACACAAAACAACATCAAAGAGACGCAGAGAGACAAAGCAACATCAAATGGACACAAAACAACATCAAAGAGACATAAAACATCATCAAAGAGACGCAAAGCAACATCAAAGAGACATAATACAACATCAAAAAGACACAAAACAACATCAAAGAGACACAAAACAACACCAAAGAGACGCAGAGACACAAAACAACATCAAAGGGACATAAAACAACATCAAAGAGGAACAAACCAACATCTAAGAGACACAAAACAACATCAAAGGGACACAAAACAACATCAAAGAGACACAAACCAACGTCAAAGAGACACAAAACAACATCAAAGAGACGCAAAACAACATCAAAGGGACACAAAACAACATCAAAGAGACGCAAAACATCATCAAAGAGACACAAAACAACATCAAAGAGACGCAAAACAACATCAAAGGGACACAAAACAATATCAAAGGAAAAAAACAACAACATCAAAGAGACGCAGACAGACACAAAACAACATCAGACATAAACAAACATCAAAAAGACAAAAAAACACATCAAAGAAAGATAAAGCAACATCAAAACAGACACAGTTTTGTATCTCTTTACGTCTCTTTGATGTTGTTTTGTGTCCCTTTGATGGTGTTTTGTGTTCTTTTGATGTTGTTTTGTGTCCCTTTGATGGTGTTTTGTGTCCTTTTGATGTTGTTTTGTGTTCTTGATGTTGTTTTGTGTCTCTTTGATGTTGTTTAATGTCCCTTTGATGTTGCTTTGCATCTCTTTGATGTTGCTTTGCGTCTCTATGATTTTGTTTTGCGTCTTTTTATTGTTGCTTTAAGTCTCTTTGATGTTTCTTTTTGTTTCTTGGATGTTGGTTTGTCTCTGAAGTTGTTTTGCGTCTCTTTGATGTTGGTTTTGTGTCTCTTTGATTTTGTTTCGTAACCTTTTGATGTTTTTTTGTTTCTCTTTGCGTCCCTTTTATGGTGTTTTGTGTCCATTTGATGTTGTTTGTATCCCTTTGATGTTGTTTTGTGTCTGTTTGGATGCAAAGCAACATCAAAGACACTTAAAAACACAAACAACATCAAAGAGACCCAAAGCAACATCAAACAGATGCAAAGCAACATCAAAAAAACACAAAACATCATCAAAGAGACACAAAACAACATCAAAGAGACACAAAACAACATCAAAGGGACACAGAACAACTTCAAAGTTACACAAACCAAAATCAAAGAGACACAAAACAAAGGGACACAAAACAACATCAAAGAGACACAAAACACACCAAAGAGACACAAAGCAACATCAAAGAGAACCAAAACAACACCAAAGGGACACAAAACAACATCAAAGAGACGCAAAACAACGTCAAAAAGACGCAAAACAACATCAAAGAGACACAAAGCAACATAAAAGAGACACAATACTACATCAAAAAAACGCAAAACAACATCAAAGAGACACAAAACAACATCAAAGAGACGCAGAGAGACAAAACAACATCAAATGGACACAAAACAACATCAAAGAGACGTAGAGAGACAAAACAACATCAAAGGGACATAAAACAACATCAAAGAGGAACAAAACAACATCAAAGAGACACAAAACATCATCAATGAGACGCAAAGCAACATCAAGAGACACAATACAACATCAAAAAGACGCAAAACAACATCAAAGAGACACAAAACAACATCAAAGGGACATAAAACAACATCAAAGAGGAACAAACCAACATCTAAGAGACACAAAACAACATCAAAGGGACACAAAACAACATCAAAGAGACACAAACCAACGTCAAAGAGACACAAAACAACATCAAAGAGACGCAAAACAACATCAAAGAGACACAAAACAACATCAAAGAGACACAAAACAACATCAAAGGGACACAAAACAACATCAAAGAGACGCAAATACAACATCAAAGAGACAAAAACCAAGATCAAAGGGACGCAAATCAACACCAAAGAGACACAAAGCAACATCAAAGAGAAACAAACCAACATCAAAAAGACACAAAGCAACATTAGAGACGCAAAACAACATCAAAGAGACACAAAACATTATCAAAGAGACACAAAACAACATCAGAGGGACACAAAACCACTTCAAAGTTACACAAACCAAAATCAGAGAGACACAAAACAACATCAAAGAGACGCAAAACAACATCAAAGGGACACAAAACAACATCAAAAAGACGCAAAACAACATCAAAGGGACACAAAACAACATCAAAGGGACACAAAACAACATCAAAGGGACACAAAACAACATCAAAGAGACGCAAATACAACATCAAAGAGACACAAACCAACATCAAAGGGACGCATAGCACCATCAAAGAGACTTAAAGCAACATAAAAGAGATCCAAAACAATATCAAAGAGATGCAAAACAACATCAAAGAGACACAAACCAACATCAAAGGGACGCAAAGCAACATCAAAGAGACACAAACCAACATCAAAGAGACACAAAACAACATCAAAGAGACGCAAAACAACATAAAAGAGATCCAAAACAACATCAGAGACGTAAAACAACATCAAAGAGACACAAAGCAAGATCAAAGAGACACAAACCAAATTCAAAGAGACGCAAAGCAACATCAAAGAGACACAAAACAACACCAAAGAGACGCAAAGAGACGCAAAACAACATCAAAATAGACACAGTTTTGTATCTCTTTGCGTTTCTTTGATGTTGTCATAGCCATTTGGTCTTAGACACAGTTACCAATTTCAACAAAATATTTCCTGTCCTCCAGATAGGACTTGAACCAGTTTAAAGCACCAGAGATTCTACCCCAGTCTTTTAAACTCTGTAATAATATTTCGCATGGTCAACTGTGTCAAAGGCAGCACTCAGGTCCAGCAGAACTAAGACTGTGACTTTACTTGCATCTGTGTTCAGGCGGATGTCATTTGTCACCTTCATCAGAGCTGCCTCAGTGTTGTGGTGGGGCCTAAAGCCTGATTGGAAAGTATCAAAAGCATTGTTAGACAGGAGAAAGCTGTTGGTATACAACTTTTTCTAGGACTTTGCCTAAGAATGGCAGGTTTGATATGGGCCGGTAGTTATTCAGTACTGTGGCATGTTCAATGCTCTTCTTTAGAAGGGGCTTAATGACAGCGGTTTTTAAGGCCTTTGGAAATGTTCCAGTCTGGAGTGAGATGTTGACTAGATGTTTTGGTAACAAACTGCTCAGCACAGACTTTAGGAATCTAGTGGGCAACTCATCAAGGCAGCACATTGATGAACTCAGACTGTAGATGATCTCTTCGAAAGTTTTGTCAGTAACAGGTGTGAAATGTGTCAGCTCTAGGTGTCTAGCTGGCTGCAGAGTAGTTATTTGTGTTTATTGCATTTTTAATGCCTTGAACTTTGTCATTAAAGAATGTTGCAAACTCATTACACTTGGATGTAGTTCTAAGGGCAGTGAAACTGGAGGGTTTCTTAATCTGTTTACTGTAGCAAACAGGACACGAGAGTTGTTACTGCAGTTTTTGATGATTTCAGAAAAATAACTCTCCCTCGTTCTACGCAAAGTCTGGTTGAACACACATAGCTTTTCTTTGTAAGTCTCATAATGAACCTGGAGCTTTGACTTGCGCCATTTCCGTTCGGCTCTCCGGCACTCCCTTTTCTGTGCCCTGACTGACTCTTCTTTCCTCCATGGCGCCCTTTGCCTACTTTTAACCATTCTAACTTTGACAGGAGCAATGGTATCCAAAACATTTAAGAGACCTGATGTGTAAGAGTTCAACAGATCATCAACATTAGAACACGGGGTGTTCTCAAACCTAATCATTTCCATAAACTGTGTCCATGTTCTGTCGTTTATGAGTCTTCCCCGAACAACTGCAGACCCAGCTGCTGGTTTGGGTATAACAGACGGGTCGAAGAAAACACAGAAATGATCAGATAAAGCAACATCGACGACCTTATCGGCAGCAAGTCTGTGTAGCTCTCAATTTTTCTCATCGTTTATATGATTATTTGTCATTTTTTGTTTCTATCTAAACATTTTTAGTTATTTTTATTGATCTGCTTTTTTGTTTTAATTAATTTTTTTGACAGTGTGCACTACTACTAAAGCAGTGTACACAAGAGAAGAACTGTTGGCACTGTCAAGGATTGGACGCGGAATTAAACATCCAATTCCGACCGAGCTTAAAAAGCTGTACCGTGGATGCAGAGCTGGAGCGAAACTAAAGGCAAAGAGGCACAACAGGAGGTGGAGGTACAAACCTTTTCTGCCCTTGGTGATCATGGGAAACGTTCCTGGCTGAACGACAGCAAACCAGACTCATGTGGGGACATACCCGGCTTCACAGCCGTACGAGCGGATCGAGACCTGAGTACGAGCGGCGGTAAGCGGAAAGGCGGGGGTGTTATACTGTTCTTTAATCAGAGATGGGTAAACCCCCGCAATGTGACCGTTAAGGAGAGGGTTTGTTGTCCAGACATTGAACTGCTGTCAGTTGGTTTCCGTGCATTCTATGCGCCCAGTGATACACAGTCGTCATCGTTGTTTACATTCCACCGAGGGCGGCACCTGCAACGGCGTGACATCATCCATGACGCCGTTGCTAGGATACAGACCCAGCATCCTGAGGCATTCATTGCAATCACAGGAGATTTCAACCACGTCTCTCTATCCTCCTGCCTGACTGGCTTTGTACAGTATGTGGACTGTCCAACACGTGGAGAAAAGACATTAAATCTGTTCTATGCTAACGTGAAGGAGGCTTACAGGACAGTGTCTCTTCCACCACTGGGTAGATCGGATCACAGCATGGTCTATCTACAACCCACATACAGACCGTGTGTACAAAGACTTCCTGTTATTACCAGATCTTTCAGGAAGTGGTCACCAGAGGCGAGTGATGCATTGAGAGACTGCTTTGATGTCACAGACTGGGCTGTACTGCTGGAGGAAGATAAAATGGACATTGACATGGACAGGAGGGTCAGCACCATCACAGACTACATTAACTTCTGTAGGGACACTGTGATTCCAGTCAGGACTGTAAGGTGCTATCCAAATAACAAACCATGGATCACCAGTGACATCAAAGACCTCCTGAACCAGAAAAAGAGGGCGTTCCAGAATGGGGATAGAGAAAGGCGGAGGAGTGTACAACAGGAGCTTAAAAAGACATTACGTCAAGCTAAGGTGGAGTACAAGAAAAAGGTGGAGCGACAGCTGGAGAACAATAACACCAAGGAGGTGTGGAGGGGCATGAGGACCATCACTGGATACAGACTGAATAACTCTCAGTCTGTATACTTTCAACCATTATTACAACAGGTTTGACAGTGTGGCTTTTCCCTCCTCTACTGCTGCTCCCTCCACCCCCACCACTACAGCTGCTTCCTCTATACTGCTTCCACTGCCCTGCTGTACTTCCACCTCAATGTCAACTTGCATCGCCAAACCTCCTCCTCCGCCTGACTGCACCTCCACCTCTGCTGTCACCAACAAGCTTCTTCTGTCCAGCTGTACCTCCACCTCTGCAGCAACTTCCACCGCCTGGTCTCCTGAGCCAAGCTACACCTCCACCTGTGTGGCAGCTTCCACCACCAGGCATCCTGAGCCCAGCTGCACCTCCACCTCTACGGCAGCTTCCACTGCCAGGCCTTCTGAACCCAGCCACACCTCCACCTGTGTGGCAGCTTCCACCACCAGGCATCCTGAGCCCAGCTGCACCTCCACGGCAGCTTCCACTGCCAGGCCTTCTGAACCCAGCCACACCTCCATCTGTGCGGCAGCTCCCACCGCCTGGCCTCATCAGCCCAGCTACACCTCCACCTCTGCGGCAGCTTCCACCACCAGGCATCCTGAGCCCAGCTGCACCTCCACCTCTACGGCAGCTTCCACTGCCAGGCCTTCTGAACCCAGCCACACCTCCACCTGTGTGGCAGCTTCCACCACCAGGCATCCTGAGCCCAGCTGCACCTCCATGGCAGCTTCCACTGCCAGGCCTTCTGAACCCAGCCACACCTCCATCTGTGCGGCAGCTCCCACCGCCTGGCCTCATCAGCCCAGCTACACCTCCACCTCTGCGGCAGCTTCCACCACCAGGCATCCAGAGCCTAGCTGCACCTCCACCTCTACGGCAGCTTCCACCACCAGGCATCCTGAGCACAGCTGTATCTCCACATCTGTGGCTGCTCCCACCGCCTGGCCTCCTCGGTCCAGCTGCTCCTCCACCTCTGCAACAACTCCCACCACTAGCCCTCCTCTGTCCAGCTGCACCCCCACCCCCATCTCTATGGTTGATAGCAACATCACTCCTGTTGCCATCCCTCCGCTACAACCTCTGTGTCTAACTATAGAGGAGGTTGGAGCTGAGCTCAGGAGACTTAAGTCAGGGAGGGCTTCAGGCCCAGATGGAGTCTGTCCAAGGCTTCTGAGGGACTATGCTGGTCAACTAGCAGTCCCTCTTCAGAGGCTCTTCAATATGAGCATTCAAATGGAAAAAGTCCCAGTACTGTGGAAAACTTCTTGTCTCATACTAGTGCCCAAATTAGGGCAACCGGTGGAGCTGAATGACTACAGACCGGTGGCTCTGACATCTCATATCATGAAGACCTTGGAGAGACTTCTTGTTCGTCGCATGAGATTGCAGGTTGCCGATGCTCTTGATCCCCTCCAGTTTGCCTACCAGAAACACATAGGCGTGGAAGACACGATTCTGTACATGTTGCATCGGGCATATACTTATCTGGATTTGCCTGGTTCATATGTGAGAATCATGTTCTTTGACTTCTCCAGTGCCTTCAACACCATACGGCCTCCCATACTGAAAGACAAGCTGCTCGGTATGGGTGTGACCCCCTCCCTGACATCATGGATTATAGACTATTTGTCTGCCAGACCACAGTATGTCAGGATGGGGAAATGTGTTTCTTGAACACTGGAATGCAGTACTAGGGCTCCATAGGGTACTGTTTTGGCTCCTTTTCTTTTCACCCTGTACACATCAGACTTCAGGTACAACTCAGAGTCATGCCACATTCAGAAGTATTCTGATGATATGGCTGTTGTGGCATGTGTGAGTGGTGGACAGGAGAAGGAGTACAGGGACCTTGTGGAGGCCTTTACTGACAGGAGCAGAAAGAACTGTTTGCTCCTGAACACCACCAAAACCAAAGAGCTGGTGGTGGACTTCAGGAGATCTAAAACCCCATACCAGTCAGTCTGCATTGATGGAGGGGAGATAGAGACTGTTCAGACCTGCAAATACCTGGGGGTGGTGCTGGATAATAAACTGGAGTGGTCTGCCAACATAGACGCAGTGTACAGGAGGGGCCAGAGTCGTCTCTTTTTCCTGAGACGGCTTTTTTATGATGTCCACGTGACGAGTCGTGTAGTCTCTTCTGGTCCAATCCTGTCACTGCTTGGTGCTTGGTTCTCCTCATGGCTGAACATCAGTTCAGCATTCTGATCCGGACCTAATCTTGGAAGGAGAGGTCACCAGTACGTCACTTCCTGAGGGATCTTCAGCATCCCTTTTCCCTAACCAATCTTGTTTTTAGGACAATTTCAAGAGAGAATTTCCGCTGTGTTCTGTTGACAGTGCTTGAAGATTGTGTGCTTGTTCAACCATCATCTTGGCATGATGGGCACGGCCTTCCAGAATTTCAGATGGACTCCCTGTCTGTTGCTTGGCTGTGAGTCCTGTACTGGTTCTGAATCTGTGGATTAATAATTAGTCGGAGAACAAATCATGCAGCACACCAGAGCAATTTTCATTTGCCCTGTATCTTATACTCAGGACATGTCTTTCTTGTCCTCACTAGTGGGCACAGGTTCAGTCCTAGTGCCCAATTCATCATTTTTCTTATGTCCCCCAAACCAAAACAAAAACAACCAAATAAAATAAAACAAACAAACAAAAAAAAAATACAAATAAAATACAAAAAATAAAAAATAAAAAAAAAATAACCCAAAACAAAACAACTGGCCAGTTGATATAACCCTTGTGCTCATATGACTCAATGCTGTGCAGCATTACTGCAGAATTCAGTACCATTAATTTCCTTTTGCTGTGGAAAAAAACTTCAAATCATTTAGAGAACACATCACCACAGAGACAACACAAAACAAAGAAAAAAGAAGACAAAAACACACACAGAATTTTGTTGGGAAAACTTGAGAAGTAATTAATTGCCGAACATCTCCACTGCAGTTTCTGCTCCTGTGCTGTTCCCTGCTGCAGGACAGAAATGTTTGTGGTTAGCATTAAGTTTTTTCCAGCTCCAGTTGAATCAGAAACATTGCCTATTGAGCTTTTCGTGTTCGACTCTCCTACCCCAGGCGGAGAATGAAAATGAGCATTGCAGTGATTGTAACCATTAATGTTACTGCCACTGTGGTATTACAGTCTAATCTCCAACGCAGTGTTTTCTTCCCTTTCATCATCAGTGGTCTGTTCAGAGTTTTAGTCTCAGTGATGCAGTCTTTGTCAGTAGGTGAGGTTCCTCAGTCAGTGTTCTTTCGGTGGGATCTGGAGCATGAGTACAGCGAGTCTTGTGGCTCCAGTTACTCAGTCTGTCTCCTATCAACCATACCTTTACACAATCCGATGTATGCAGCTACCTTGTTTGGTCCCGTCCACAGAGGAGAGGACCAGTCACGTTTGTTGACTTTCTTTAGGACCCAGTTTCCTACTTCACCAGGTGAAGTATGGCGGTCCTGTTCCTTAGTGAGTATTTCTGTAACCTGTTGAGATATACTCATCACCGTGTTATTCAGTTGTTTCACTTATTCACACAAGTTTTCATACTGTCGTAGAACAGGGGGTGAGCCTGTTGGTGCAGTAGTAAATGGACAGAGTCTTTTCTCCCTGTCCAGGCCTCATGTGGGACAACCTGACAACATTCATGGTGGCATCTGGAGTAAATCTCAGGTTAATTAACATCATAGAGAGAGCTTCAGCCCAAGTTAACTTTGTGTCTGCACAGAGTTTGTTGGGCCTTTTTGATGGTTCTTATTTGCTCTTTCCACTCGTCCTTGTGAAGCTGGGTGATAGACTTCACCGAGCTTATGTCCAGTTCCAAACATCTGTTCCATTTCTCTTAGTTCTTCATAAGAGAAGTGAGTACCATTGTCTGATCTTATCACTTCTGGTACCCCAAATATTGGAATAATTTCTCTTGTAAGCCATTTAATGACTTATTTCTCTTTTTCATTGTCTTGCCTTCCAGTTGGAGCAGCTGCTTCTTGTTGATGTAGGTGTTTAACAGGGCGCCGGCTGAGGTCACAAAAACTTTTCTTATAAACGGATTGATCTTCCTTTTCCAATCAGAGCGGCTCAGACCTCTAATTATTTAAAATCTTCTAAAATTCTCAGTTTGTTACTATGGTTGAGTGGCATCTCTTTAACTGTAAACATAATTTTATTTCTATTTCATCCATTCTATCCAATGCTATACTGTTTAATTCAATTATCATTTATCTGCAGGGTTAGAAACTGCTAATTGTGTTGATATATTGTTTCTCTTGTACGGCTCTCTGGTCACTGTGGCTGTTTTTGAATGCGTCATAAAAACAAAACTTATATTGTCTTGTTATGAATCAGTCTCACTGCAGCTGTAGTTTTCCTCTTTAAGAAAGCTATTGGTGGTATCTGCCTGTAGCGCCTTTTGTTGTGTTTTTGTTAATATCCTAATAATCTAACCTATTTTAAACCTCTCTATAAAGCACTTTGCTGCTTTGTTAAGAGAGCATTTTAATTGTTTCATAGATCTGCTGCAGTTAAATAGTTAAATGGTATATGGATATTGATAACTATCAACTCAGAATTGGTGAAGAGAGAGGCAGAGGAGATCTATTTAGATCAGCTAAATTTTTGGAGTTATGTTAATATGATCTCTAAAATAATAACGGCTAACCTTTACTGCTTTAAGATGATAACCGGCTGTTTGACATCTGACTGTCTGGCCTTGCTGTTAAATCCTGATAGTTTAACCTATGTCACATGGTCTGACTGTCTGATCTCAGTCCTGCTTCAGGTGGAAATCATAAAGTCTCACTTTGTAGAACATTTGTTTTTGTTCCAACAGCTTTTTCAATCAAAGGAGGAAATATTCTGAACGCTCTGCTTGTGTAAATTTTATTTCAGCAACAACTTGTATGAATGTCTTGTTTTCCTGGATTTATTTTGGACATTTTATTGCTTCTTATCTCTTCACTGTGATTCTTGCATTAAAAAGCTGTTTTCAGTTTATCTAAGTACTTTGGTATCTCTCTTAATCATATTCATGTTCCATTATCATATGTAGTTCTTGTACTCTTAAAGTACCGGCCAATGATCACTCAGAGTCTGTAGATAAACGTATTGTTTGGACTGTCCTCGCTCTCAGGCTGAATGAGAGAAGAAGAAGCAGGATTGAGATGAGACACTCTTAGGGTGATAGTATTTTATGACAAAGAGAACAACTAATAACATTATGGAGCAGCTTGGAGGTTATCAGTTATCTGTTGGAGATTCATTATTTACTATGATGCTGCTGCCGCTGATCTTTAGTTAGAACCCTTAGGCCCAGCCTCCGACTCTGTTGATTTTTTCTTTTTCTATTTTGTCTCTCATGTCTCTAAGTTGTGATTTTGCCACTTGTGCCTGAAGGGAAGCCAACTCCATTCTGTCCTGTTCCTGCTCTTCCATTTCATTATCAATGTATTGAGTGACGTGGGCAGCCCATAATGCATATGTCAAGCTTGCTAGTCCAACCACCTTTTTCAGCGTAGATTGCACAGAGGGAGTGAGTGAAGCTTCCACTGCTCCTCTAAACAGCATCTCAATGGTGTCACTTATGTCTGGATCCTCGCCAGTTCTATCCTGCCATAATTCTCTTACCCGGAGCAAATAAGCTGTCCCTCTCTCATTTCTATTAGGTGGAATTCGGCACAGTTCCGCTGATCTCATATGTATAGGGAACTTCTCTCGTATCTGTGGCCAGAGTAAATATACAAGCTGCTGGAGGGGCGTACTGTCTGGGTCCAGATCAGTTCGGCAGTGTCGTTCAATTTCTGTCAACATGCCCAATGACGTGCATGAGACAAATACTCGTCTGAAATCACCCAGGGCTGGGATTATTCCAGCACATGCTCCCAAGAATGCCTTAATCCATGGTGCCCCCCCTTTATTTATGTCTGGTAATTGGGATTTAATCATTGCAGTGTCCTGCAAGGAGAATGGATTATATGTGGTGGTAATGCGACTATCACTAGTAGTTGCCGTTATCAATGGCATCTGATGATAATTCCGACGGGTGTCTGTGCAAGAGTGAATATTGCCACTACTCAGTTTCTGAGCAGGGACATGTGGCAGATTCTGACTTTGTGACCGGTCAATCCGATTTGCCTGTTCAAGCGGTTTTCTTTGCTCGAATACGGATGTCAGGTCAGTGGTAGGACCCGTATCAAGAAGCTTCTACACAAGCCTAAAACTCCTGTGCGCTTGATTTGCTCGGGGTCATTTCCCAGTCCACCACTCGTTTTACTTCACCAATTTCTGAAACACCTTATCTTACTTCCCCCCTTTTTCTATTCCAACCCCAATATGCACAAGCCAGTTGAGATCTGTTTTCTGTCACAGCAAAAATCTCTTCAACTGGCGAACCACCCCCACAGTTTCATTAAAAATAACAAACTCTTTCCCTGTGTCCTTTATGATTTGTCAGTCTGACCACCACTGTGGATAAGTTTACGGACCCTTCCCATGAGGATAACACTTTATTCTTCTAGTCTAACCACCCAACTGCGGACGTTTTTACGGACTCTTCCCATGAGGATAACAATTTAGAAGAAAACCTCTCACACGGTTTCTTTTATTTGTTCGAATTAAACTTTTTGCAGGACACTTATTTTCTTTCCCTATGTGAGAGTATGTGTTTTTATACTTTTACGTGTGACCACTCAATAAACCAAACAAACAGTAAATTTATGCTTTGATTTTTACTGATCAGGGGACATCTTAATTCAGACAACTTAATTTAGCTTGTCCAATGTGCAGAAATTTCACATATATTCATATATAAGAGGTTTTTCTGCTCACCTTTTTTCTCGGGCCCCTCGAGTTGTCTGAACAAAGTGACCCCCTAAATCAGCTCCGGCAGTCCTTCCTCGGAGTCAGTCCAATTCACGGGGTCGCGGCACCAGCTGTTAGATCCGATTCTTTATATTGGAAGCCCAAGAACCAGTTGGAGCAGTCTTAAGTTAAACAAAGTATTTATTGGAGGTCACAGGTCAAGTATCAGCACTGGACTTGGAGAGACAGAGTTCTCGCATGAAATCCGTCTGGCCAAGCCCCGAGATCTGGAAACATTTCATATTTATGTTCACCCTTATCTCAGAGGTTGTACCTACATTTGACGACGTATCATTGAATATTTACTCATGCTGTGAGCAGGCCATCCACCGTCTTTGTCATGTTCTTTGGATGTGATAAGCGATGTGTGTGTGTGCGTGTTGTTTCAGGCGTGCATCTACTGTACCAGACCTATCTGTCCTAAGAGCCGCTTTATCTGACCCAGTTATTTTATCCCGCTACGTCATCTTAAAGTGTTGGACATACATTTGCGTTGTATGAGCAGAGTGTACCGTACAACCTAGGACAATAGATTATCTAGAGAACTACAGAATATGAATACATAAAGTCTAAGAATAAAGCCAATTTATAACAACACTCACCTGACCTACTGGAAATCATGCAAAGGCAAAATTACATCACAGCCGCTCTGGTTCGTGAACAGCGCATCTTATCTCTACCGTCAAGAGAGATACCAGTGTTCGATGGTGACCCTCTCCAGTTTCGGCCATTCATGAAGGCCTTTGAACAAGGTGTGGAGAGTAAAGCTGATAAAGTTGACTGCCTTTACTATTTAGAGCAGTTCACCAGAGGTCAGCCCCAGGAATTGGTGCGCAGCTGCCAGCATATCGTGCCCGAGCGTGGCTATGGAGTGGCAAAGGGCCTCCTCACTGCGCACTTTGGCAACCCATACAAGTTGGCAACAGCCTACATGAAGCAGGCTTTGGCCTGGCAAGCTGTTAAAACGGAGGATGTGAAGTCACTGCACGCCTACTCTTTGTTTTTACGTGGCTGTTGTAATGTTATGCAGGAATTGAGCTATGTACAGGAACTGGATATGCCTGTAAACATGAGGACCATTCTCTCAAAGCTACCATTTAGATTCAGAGAACAGTGGCGCACTACAGCACATGACATCATGGAGAGAACTCATGATCGAGCCCACATCTTTGACTTGGTGCAGTTCATTGAACGGCCTGTCAAAATTCTGTCTGACCCCTTGTTCGGCGATATACAGGATCCACCCTCCGCCTCATCTATGACAAGGCCGCCGTCAAAGTTCAAGTCACAGCTCAGGGGCAATGTAAAGGGAAACATTGTTGCTGCAACAGATGTGTCTGATGAAAATAAGGACCAAACTTGAACAAATGCTTGTAAAGCAATACAATCACAATTTCAATGAAAAGACTGCGGAGGAAAAGGAAATGTCCTGAGATGACATCAGGTTTATGGAAACCATGGATCAATCAGCAAAGCTGCAGGATGGAAAGTACTGCCTGAAGTTGCCTTTCAAAAGGAAAGAGGTTTCGTTGCCCAACAACATTGTCGTGGTGAAGCAGAGGATGCAGGGCCTGAGGAGAAGGTTCCTAAATAGCCAAGGCTTGCACAAGGAGTATGCTGAGTTTGTGAATGGCCTTATCAGCAACACCTATGCAGAAGCTCAAGGCAAACCTGGTAGAGTCTGATACATCCCCCATCACTCAGTCCACCACCCAAAGAAAGGTACCCTTCGGGTGGTGTTTGACTGTGGTGCCACCTACCAAGGAGCATGCTTGAACAAAGAGCTGCTTCAAGGGCCCAACCTCACAAGCTCATTACTGGGAGTCCTGCTGCGCTTCAGAGAGGAACCTGTGGCGTTTATGGGTGACATACAGGCAATGTTCCATCAAGTGAAGGTTGTAGAGGAAGAAAGAGACCTTCTCCGGTTTCTGTGGTGGCTAAATGGAGACATCACTCAGGAGCTGAAGCAATATAGGATGATCGTGCACTTGTTCGGTGCAGTATCCTCGCCAAGCTGTGCTAGCTACGCACTGAGGAAAAATGCTGATGACCACCAGTCTGAGTTCCCTGCTGCTGTATGTCAGTCTGTCAAGGAAAACTTTTATGTGGACGACTACTTGAAAAGCTCTGCCACAGAAGCAGATGCCATTCAGACAGTCAAGGACCTGACTGCACTGTGCCAGAAGGGAGGCTTCACCCTGGAGAAGTTTGTCAGCAACAGCCGTCCTGTCTTGCAAGCCATTTCAGCAGAAAGAAGGGCTAAAGATTTAAAGGAACTGGATCTTGACCGTGACAAGCTGCCAGTAGAGAGAGCCCTAGGTCTCCTCTGGTGCGTGGAAACTGACTCATTCCGATTCAAGATCGAACTGAAGCAACAGACACTTACCAGACGTGGTATGTTGTCCACCATCAGCTCAATGTATGACCCTCTGGGTTTCCTGGCCCCAGTCACGCTGCCAGCAAAGATAATGCTACAGGAGCTATGCAGGAGAGGATGTGGATGGGATAATTCCTTGCCACATGACATCTTATGCCAGTGGAATTCATGGCTGGAGGACTTAGACCTGCTCAACACCTTCAGGATACCCAGGTGTGTAAAACCATCGACGTATGGCAAGGTTGCTCGAGCCCAACTTCATCACTTTGCCGACGCCAGCGAAGCTGGTTATGGGACCGTGACCTACTTGAGGATGTTGAACCAGGACAGTCAAGTACAGGTCTCCTTACACCACTGAAGGCAGTGACTATTCCCCGGCTTGAACTGACTGCAGCAGTTCTCGCTGTGCGGATGGACTCGATGCTGAAGGAAGAGCTGAAATGGACATTCGAGGATTCTGTCTTCTGGACGGACAGTACTTCAGTCCTCAAGTACATCAAGAATGAGGATAAGAGATTTCACACGTTCGTGGCCAACAGGATCTCCACTATCAGAGAGTCATCGGAACCATGGCAATGGAGGCATGTCGGCACCAAAGACAATCCGGCTGACGACGTGTCAAGGGGATTGAAGGTGGCAGGTTTCCTGAAGACCAGTAGGTGGTGGGAAGGGCCTGCATTTCTTTGGAGACACGAGGAGGACTGGCCTAATAATGCCTTGGATGCTTCCCTGAGTGCTGACGACAAGGAGGTAAAGAGAGAGGCAGCCATGAATACAATCCATGCCTGCAATGCTGTTACACCAACTGAACAGCTTATTGTTTACTTCTCGGATTGGAAAGGGCTCAGGAAAGCAGCTGCTTGGTTTCTCCGTTTGAAGGCTGTTCTGTTGGAGAAGGCTCGCTGGAGAAAACGGCTGAAGGGGCTTGTGATGACCCAGTCAAGTGCAGCTAATGGCCAAGGTGTCACAGCAACACCCATGGGTGACATCCTGACAGTGGACGATCTGCTGGAGAATGCAGTCGTTCGCTATTGCCAGCAGCAGCAGTTCAAAAAGGAGATTGCTGCACTGTCCTCCACAAAGGCAGCAGTGAGTCACCAAAGTGCCCTATACAAGCTTGACCCAGTCTTGGTCGATGGCCTAGTACGAGTTGGAGGGAGGCTGAGTAGAGGAGCAATGCCTGAGCAGTCCAAACACCCCATTATCCTCTGCAAAGAGCAGCACCTCGCAGCACTCATCCTCAAACATGTCCATCAGAGCCTGGGTCATGCTGGTCGAGCACACACTTTGTCGTCCGTAAGGAAGAAATTCTGGATTACCAAGGGAAATGCAGCTGTCAGGAAAGTAATCTCAGAATGCAGCTTCTGTCAACGCTACAATGGACGTCTCCTGGAACAAAAGATGGCTGATCTTCCAGAGGTGCGGATTCAGCCAGACTTACCCCCCTTCACCAACACTGGGGTAGACTACTTTGGTCCTGTGGAAGTAAGGAAAGGAAGAGGAACTTGCAAGCGGTATGGAGCCATATTTACCTGCTTAGCCAGCAGAGCAGTCCATCTGGAGGTGGCAGTTTCCCTGGAGACAGATGCCTGCATCAACGCTCTGAGGCGGTTCATAAGCAGAAGAGGGCAAGTGACTCACCTGATCTCAGATAACGGTACCAACTTCATTGGAGCAGACAGGGAGCTGAGAGAAGCAATGGCTGTGCTCAACCATCAGCAAATTGAAGGAGTCCTCTCGCAATCTGGAATACGCTGGAGTTTCAATCCACCGGCAGGCTCACATCATGGCGGTGTCCGGGAGAGGATGATCCGCATGGTGAGAAGGGTCCTAAGTTCAGTTGTACGTCAGCAGACACTGGATGACGACGCTTTGCATACAGTGTTTTGCGAGGCGGAAGCCATCTTGAATGACAGACCTCTTACCAAACACTCTGATGACCCAACTGATCTGGAACTGCTCACGCCCAACCACCTGCTCTTGCTGAAAGGAAAGCCCGCTATGCCACCAGGAGTCTTCGAGCCTCATGACGAGTATGTCAGACGAAGATGGAGACAAGTGCAATATAGTGTGGATTTATTCTGGAAGAGATGGGTCCGAGAATATTTGCCATTGCTCCAAGAACGACAAAGATGGAATGAGAAGAAAAGGAGTTTGAAAACTGGAGACATAGTGGTCATTATGGATGCCTCAGCCCCCCGTGGATCTTGGCCACTTGCCAGGGTGCTAGGGGTATTTCCTGATAGGCTGGGTCTGGTACGATCTGTCAGGTTGCAGACAAAATCTAACATCATCGAAAGACCAAACTCTGCTTAGTACGTGGAGTATGATTATGAAGGTGTTATTACATCGTACTTATCACTTGTGTTTGCTACATTTTGGTTCCTTTTTGTTTTCATTTATTTAAATTGTTGTGTCTGCTTGCCATCAACAATTAGGGGGCGGTGTGTAGGAGCCAAAATGTATTGTTTCTTTTTGTGTGTAATGTTTTTGTTTTCCACTGGGTGGCACATGTTGAGTACCAATTTACCTGGTGTATATAGGTAGGAACGAAGGTGTTGTTGGTAAGGTGTTCTACCCGGAAGGGCAAAGGGTTTTGACCGCTACAGCTGCGCTAAGGCTACACTTTGTGGCTTCTGAATATTGTACCTGCTGGATTGGACTGGTTGGAATAAATGGATTACCTTGATGCAACGTGAAGACCGTTTACAGGCGTTTTTACTTTAGATCACAGTAAGTCAAGAGTGTAGTCAGCAAGTAACTGCAGGTAACATCTAGCGCGTCAGCCATAGCCAACACCCGCGTCAGTGACACCTCAGTAGTTCTGTATCAGAACAGAACTTCTTTAACACATACTCAAATGATGAAAAAACCCCAAATGACTACTTGTGGGTGGGTATATTGTCCCTGAACATGACACAAACACCCCCACCCCTCTGGTTTTATCGTGTTTCAGACACCCAGGTTGTCCTGGGGTCCGTTTCACAAACGAGGTTCAACAACCTGGTGGTGACGCTTTGCTTTGCGGTAAGACGTATTGCATCACTTCCTGTTACCTTGCTTGTGTACTGTGGAATTTCTTGCTCCTCTTGGACTACTGATAATCACTTTATTTCTATCTATAACTTACACAATTTTGCATAGTTAATTCTATAGCTTACCGTTCTGTTCTAACAAACTCCTACAGATCTTTAATCTTTATTCTCACTTTTTAGCAGTGTCTGGTTCTCTAGCTTAGCATGGCTACCAGTTCTCTCCCTCCATCTCCTGCTTTCACCTGCTCCGTGTGTCAGATGTTTAGTTACTCCTCTGCCTCCTTTAGCGATAATGGTACATGTAACAAATGTAGTCTTTTTGTAGTTTTGGAGGCGAGGTTATCTGAATTGGAAGCTCGGCTCTGCACTGTTGAAAATCAACCGATAGCGAGCCAGGTCCCTTTAGCCAGTATGGAGCCACCTAGCATAGCTAGCTCAATTAGCCTCCCCCTAGCAGAACCTGAGCCGTCGGGATTACAAGGTGGCTGGGTGACTGTCAGGAAGAGGCATAGCTCTAAAGTCAAGCCCGTTGTTCACCATCGACCTATCCACGCTTCAAATAGATTTTCCCCACTCAGCGACACACCCGCTGAGGACAAAACCCTGGTAATTGGCAGCTCTATAGTCAGAAACGTGGCATTAGAGACACCAGTGACCATATTCAAATGCATTCCAGGGGCCAGAGCGGGCGACGTAGAATCCTATTTAAAACTGCTGGCTAAGGATAAACGTAAATATAGTAAAATAGTTATTCACGTCGGCGTTAATGACACCCGGTTACGCCAATCGGAGGTCACTAAAATTAATGTTGCATCGGTGTGTAATTTTGCCAAAACAATGTCGGACTCCGTAGTTTTCTCTGGACCCCTGCCAAATCTGACCAGTGATGACATGTTTAGTCGCATGTCGTCCTACAATCGCTGGTTGTCTAGATGGTGTGCACTAGTGTTGCACGGGCCGATGATTTTTACAGCCCGCCCCAACCCGACCCATCACGCAGCCAACCCAGCCCGCTCGACCCGAAAGATTACACAATGATTTTTAACCCGACCCCACCCGACCCGCTTAAAAAAAAAAATTAAATGAATAAGTATTTATTTATGTAGGCCTATTAAACACAAATGAACTGTCTGCGGCCGCGCAAGGGGTTGCGTAATGTCATAGGCTGCCAAAAGCTGCGCGCATTCACCCTTAATTTCCCTTGGATCAATACAGTTGCTACTGTAAAGTCTTGACCGCAGCACATCCATCTGACGATTATGGTTGTAATTCCACTTTTTCATCACCATTTAGCTAAAATATTTAGACAGCTTGGTTCTTTTTTTGGTTTGCTCTCGTGAGCGCGCGAGAGAGAGAGAGAGAGAGAGAGAGCTTCACGTGAGTAGGCTGCCTGTTTGCTTGCATTCTGCGGTCTTCAGCATTGGTGCCGTTCGCAGGGGGAGAGAGAGCAAGCACACAAGTGCAGACACTGTCAATTGGCATTCTGCTGTCTCGGATGTGCGTAGGTGTGATTTTAACGATGTAATTATGATAACTGTCTGTGATCTGACCCGACCCGACCGCAACCCGTGGATTCTAAGAAAATAATGGTCCGACCCCACCTGGCCCGCGGGCTAGCACGAGGGTCCCGCCGGGCTCGGGCCGGCCCGCGCATCACTAGTGTGCACTAAACAACGTGGGCTACATAGATAATTGGCAATCTTTCTGGAGAAAACCTGGTCTGATGAGGAGAGACGGCATCCATCCCACTTTGGAAGGAGCAGCTCTCATTTCTACAAATATGGACAAATTTTTTTGTCACCCTAAAACATGACAACTCAGGGTTCAGACTAGGATGCAGAGTTGTAGTTTTACACGCTTCTCTGCAGCTTCCCACCTGCTGCTACCCACCCAATCAATTAACACAAAAGGAGCAAATCCTCTTGTGCAAAAAGAAATTATTAAAACAAAAACTTTAACTGAACAAAAACATCAAACTATTAAATCTGGTTTGCTGAATATCAGATCTCTCCTTTCGAAGTCTCTGTTAGTGAATGAGTTGATTTGTGATCATCATATGGATATATTTTGTCTTACAGAAACCTGGCTGCAGCAGGAGGATCATGTTAGCATTAATGAATCAACTCCCTCTGACTGTTTAAATGTTCACGTTCCTCGAACCACAGGCAGAGGAGGAGGAGTGGCAGCTATTTTCAGATCAGGGTTACTAATCAGCCCCAGACCCAAGATTAGTTTGAGCTCTTTTGAATCTCAGATTCTCAGTTTTTCCCACGCAGAGTGGAAATCACAGAAACCTCTTGTGTTTGTTGTTTTGTTTCGTCCACCTGGCCCTTATTCTGAGTTTCTGTCTGAATTCTCAGTTTTTATCCCAGTTAGTGCTGAGTACAGATAAAGTCATTGTATTGGGTGACTTTAATATTCATGTAGATGTTGAAAATGAAAGCCTGAATATGAACTTTAATTCTATATTGGACTCTATTGGATTTTCTCAGAGTGTTCACGGACCGACTCACTGCCTTAATCACACCCTTGATCTTGTTCTGACTTATGGCATTGAGAGTGAACAGTTAACAGTGTTCCCTCATAACCCTGTCTTATCTGACCATTTTTTGATAACCTTTGAGTTTACATTACTTGACTATACAGTTTCTGAGAAGAAATTTACATATAGAAGGTGTCTATCAGAGGATGCTGTAACCATATTTAAAGAATTAATTCCATCATCCTTTTCTTCATTGCCATGTGCAGATATGACAGAGGACAGCTACCTAAACTTTACTCCAGCAACACTTGACTCTCTTGTTGACAGCACTATAGTTTCAATGCGTACAGCACTGGCCAATGTTGCCCCTCTGAAAAGGAAGGTAATCAGTCAGAAGAGGTTGGCTCCTTGGTATAATTCACAGCTGCGTGCTTTAAAGCAGACTGCAAGAAAGCTGGAGAGACAGTGGCGTTCTTCTAATTTAGAAGAGTCTCAATCAGTCTGGAAAGATAGTTTAATAACGTATAAGAAAGCCCTTCGTAAAGCTAGAACTGCTTATTATTCATCATTGATAGAAGAGAATAAGAACAATCCCAGGTTTCTTTTCAGCACTGTAGCAAGTCTGACAAAGAGTCCGAGCTCTGTTGAGCCAGTTATTCCTTTAACTCTCAGCAGTGATGATTTCATGAGCTTCTTTATCAATAAAATTGTTTCTATTAGAGAGAAGATTGATGGAGTCCTTCCAACTATTATCAGTGATGTATCATCAAGTACAGCAATCTTTAGAACCTGATTTGTATTTAGACGGCTTCTGCCCAGTTGATTTCGCTGAGCTAACAACAGCAATAGTCTCTTCTAAACCATCAACTTGTGTTTTAGACCCAATCCCAACCACACTGTTCAAGGAGGTTTTCCCCTTAATTGACACTTCCATATTGGATTTGATCAATCTGTCTTTTTTGACAGGATATGTACCTCAGCCTTTTAAGGTTGCTGTAATTAAACCTTTTTTTTAAAAGAAATAATTTTTTGGGGCTTTTTATGCCTTTAATCATAGGACAGTTGGAGAGAGACAGGAATACAAGGGGCAGAGAGAGAGGGGAGACATGCAGCAAAGGGCCGCTCGGTGCGGGACTCGAACCGGGGCCAGCTGCAGCGAGGACTGTAGCCTCTGTACATGGGGCGGCTGCTTAACCCACTACGCCACCGACTGCCCCGTAATTAAACCTTTACTTAAAAAACCTACTCTTGATTCAGAAGTGTTCGCTAATTATAGACCTATATCCAATCTCCCTTTTATGTCTAAAGTTCTTGAAAAAAATAGTTGAAGCTCAGCTTTGATCATTTACACAGAAATAATCTGTTTGAAGAGTTTCAGTCAGGATTCAGAGTGCATCATAGCACAGAAATTGCACTGCTGAAAGTTACCAATGATCTCCTCTTAGCCTCTGATAGCGGACTTGTGTCTGTGCTTGTCCTGTTGGATCTCAGTGCTGCATTTGATACGGTCGATCACAGTATCTTATTAAAGAGACTTGAACATGTTATTGGGATTAAAGGAACTGCATTAGGCTGGTTTAAGTCATATTTATCTGATAGATTTCAGTTTGTTCTTGTAAATGAAGAATCTTCTTCACACACCAGAGTAAGTCATGGAGTTCCTCAGGGTTCTGTGCTTGGACCGATTCTTTTCACTTTATATATGCTTCCATTAGGTAACATTATTAGACAGCATGGCATAAATTTCCATTGCTATGCTGATGATACTCAGTTGTACTTATCAATAAAACCAGATGAACCCAATAGGTTGGTCAGACTACAAGACCTGGATGACTCAAAACTGTCTGCTTCTAAATTCAGACAAAACTGAAGTTGTTATCTTTGGACTTAAGCGCTTCAGGGAGAAATTGTCTAGCTATATAGTTACTCCAGATGGCATTTCCTTGCCTTCTAGAACTACAGTGAGGAACCTTGGAGTTATTTTTGACCAGAATTTATCATTTAAAAACAGGTTTCTAGGACTGCCTTCTTTCACCTTCGTAATATTGTTAAAATCAGGAACATCCTGTCTCAGAGTGATGCAGAAAAACTAGTCCATGCATTTGTTACTTCAAGATTGGACTACTGTAATTCTTTATTATTGGGCTGTCCCACATATTCTCTGAAAAGCCTTCAGTTGATCCAAAATGCTGCAGCCAGAGTTCTGATGAGAACTAACAGGAGAGATCATATTTCTCCAGTTTTAGCTTCTCTTCATTGGCTCCCTGTTAAATTCAGAATCGAATTTAAGATTCTTCTTCTCACGTATAAAGCTCTTAATGACCGAGCTCCATCATATCTTAAAGATCTCATTGTAAGATATTTTCCTAACAGAGCACTTCGTTCCCAAACTGCAGGTTTACTTGAGGTTCCCAGAGTTTCTAAAAGTAGAATGGGAGGCAGAGCCTTCAGTCATCAGGTATGGAAGTTTTTCTGTGCCATCAGAGTTTGAATACGAATTTCTAATATTGAATTTTTACAGCATCAAAATCAAACTTTGAATTTGAAAAACCAACAGTGTAAAAAAAAAAATCAATTTCTAAAAACAGAAACCAGTGTAAACAATTCAACATCTAAAAAACAACTTCGAAAAATTCAGTGGAAAAAGAACCAGACTCAACATCCGGGTAAACAGGGAGAAGCAATCGATCCCTGTCTCAATTCATCCAACGGCAGCCAATCAAGCTAATATCAGCTCAATAGATATTAGTAATATCTATTACTCAATTTTACTAACACAAATGGCAAATAAAGTAAACTCATTCACCGAAGCACCATCACCCGCGTTGGTGGACATGGCTGATCTGTCCAACTTGATTGGCTGCCGATGTTGAAAAAGATGTTGAATTATTTTACACTGATTTTTGTTTTTAGAAATTGATTTTTTTTTTTTACACTGTTGGTTTTTAAAATTCAAAGTCGGATTTTGATGCTGTAAAAATTCAATATTACAAATTCGGATTCAAACTCTGATGGCACAGTAAAACTTCCATAATCAGGCCCTCTCTTGTGGAATAAGCTGCCAGTAAATGTCCAGGAAGCAGACACCCTTTCCACTTTTAAGACTAGGCTTAAAACTTTCCTTTTTGATAAAGCTTATAGTCAGGGATGGCTCAGGTGATCCTGAAACATCTCATGGGTGACAGTGGAGAAGAGAACGATGGTGAAACATCTCTGGAGGGTGTAGATGCAGCAGGAGGGCGTGGTGAAGGCGATGGTGGAGCTGCTGAATCCTGTGTTTGGGATGTTGGAGGTGCTGCTGTGGCTGAATCCTTTGCTGGGTCCTTGGGTGGCGAGGCAGGAGCTCTTCTCTTGCTCCTCTTCACTCTCGGCGGCAGCACAGGACCCGGTCCTGTCCCTGGCCCCTTCTGATGCCTTAGAGCGTGGAGGAGATTATCTGTCAGTCGTCTCACTCCACCTCTGTTCAGGTGTGAGCCTTTTCTTTGAAACAGATCATCTCTTTGCCAGAAAAGATTAAAGTTCTCAATGAAATGCAGTCCTCTGGACTCACAGACTTTGGACAGCCATGTGTTCAACTGAAGCAGCCGGCTGAATTTGTTGATCCTCCTGTCGATGTTTGGGAGAGGTCCACTTATGAATGTTGGTATCGCCACTTTATCAAGACTCTCAAATAGTTTCTCAAAGTCTTTTTTTAAGATTTCAGACTGATTCTCTCTGATGTCCACTGCACCAACGTGCACAATCAGCTGTTTCACCCCTTGATGTTTTGCCAGTACCTCAGGTAGTAATCTTGTGATATCAGAGACAGTGGCGCTTGGATAGCTGCATGTAACCATTCTGTTTATGTTTATATTAGATATGGCTCCGTCTCCAAGCACAAGAGTATCTTTGACCTTGATACTCGGCACAGTTTCTCTGTCCATCTGCTGCTTTGTACCGTCTCTCTGTCTGTTACACTCAGTCACATTTGGCTCTGATAGTGGTAAAAATCTGTTTGTTAACTTTATTCCGGGTGATGTTACATATCCTCTGTTGATACCAACAGTTTGACGATTCTTTGGCTTTGTCACACCCAGAGAATTGCAGGACACAGGAGCAGGTGTTGTAAATCCAAAGCTTTTATTCAGGAGGAACACGGTTGTCCAAACTCTCCAAGAGAGAACAAAAAGGACTATATATAAGTTATCAATAATACCATTTACTTCTCCCAAAATGAGGGAAGTATATCTATGAAAAGTTATAGAAATAATAATCACTCCACTGAGGAGGAAAAACAAAGGCTTTGAAACTTTATATTTTAAACTAATAATCACTCCTGCTACGGAGGAAAACAAAAAACCCTCTCCTGTAAAAAAAGGAGGCACTAGGATATGAAACTTTACTAAGAAACGAAAAATCACTCCACTCGGAGGAAAACGCAAAAATGCTATTAAACTTAATCTGTTCTTTAACAAGGCTATAAATACAAAAGTTATCCAAAACAAAAACTCTCTTAGCAAGATCAGAAACGTGGCATAGAACATGGACTTGGGTTTTGAAAGCAAGAGTGAGGTATGTTGGCTACAACGATAACGGCACAAGACAAGGGGACACGTCAACTCTTATACACACAGGGTTAACGGGGAACAGGTGGAATCACTCATGCGACAATCAGACGGGAACACAAGAGGAAGGGCAAGTGACCTGAAACGAGAGGGAAGTTAATCTTTCAAAATAAAACAGGAAATGACGAGACATGACAAAAAACCCACTTGACCTCACCGCGGTGTGACATGCTTAGCACCAAGTCCATTATAAGTGTCTTTACAGAGTCTTGGAAAAGACACAGTTGTAAGTTGGAGGTAGCAGTTTTTTCACCCTTTCCTTTGGAAGTAAATGTGGACTTCTTACCACTGGATTCCATTGGGAGCGTTTCATGAAGTCCCATTTCAGTTTCTAAGGCAAAAATCCTTTCTTGTAGCACCCAAATTTCTTGTTGATATATCCGACAGCTTTCACAGGGCATGTTGAAAGGATTGTAGTCGCTGGCTCGTCAGATAAGTTGTAAAAAGAATAAAAATGATTTAAAAAAGTCTTGGTTCACTTTAAAGAAAAAGAATAAAATCATATCCAAGACTTGTGGAAAGAAGTAAAATGATTTAAAAGCAAATAAAGCGATAAGTAGCAGGAGGAAGCAAAGACACGTCTGCACTCTTCAGAAGCAGGAAGCCATGACCATGGCCATGAGTTGTAGAGGACGTCTGGCTTTCCAAAAGGACCTGGAGCATGCCGTTGTTTACGGATGTCATGGGTATTCCACATTCTTTGCTCAGTTTTCAAGTCATCTTGAAGCAGAGGAAGATGTGTGTACTGTAAACAATTTCTTTTGAGAAAGAAATATTTTAAGCTTTCTTTTAGTGACATGCAATCAATCTAAAAATGATTTAAATTAATTTTTCAAAAACAATTCTTAGGCAAGGCAAGGCAATTTTATTTATAAAGCACAATTCGTACACAAGGTAATTCAAAGTGCTTTACAGCTACATAAAATCACAAGAAGGCAATAAAATCATTAAAAAGAAATTAAAAATTAAAAAATTAAAAAACCATTAAAAATAATCATTAATTAATTCATTTAAAAGTGAAGAGTGCAGATAAAATACTTTCAGGTGTCATATGCACAGCTAAATAGAACTGTTTTCAGCCTGGATTTAAACATTGTCAGAGCCTGTCTCACATCTTCTGGAAGACTGTTCCAGATTTTAGGGGCATAAAACTGAAACGCAGCCTCACCTTGTTTAGACCTGACTCTGGGCACCAGCAGGAGATCCCTCCCTGAGGTTCTCAAACTTACATGTGTACAGGGTTGTCCAGTCAGTTTTGTGCCGTTTTTGGATGTTGCAATCGGTCTAACTGAGAGAAGGGAAAGGGTTACTATCGAGTACCTAAGGTAATCGCCCATAGAGGTGAGAAATGGAAAAAACTCACAGAACAACGCCGCAAAAAGTGGATAGCTAACCTACGTTTACAGACTGGGGGAGCTGAATCTGCAAATGCTCATGTCTGCGGTGACCACTTCGTCAAAGGTATGTGCGAAATCTAACTGTTTTGTAGTAGTGCAGTAAAGTATTATGTTGTTAAATGCCAATCAACAGTAATGTAATACGGGCTACGTTTGGGCTTTGTTTTGAAGGCTGCCCCAGCGCGTTGTTGGCTACTGAGTCAGTGGACTGGGCTCCGACGGTCAAGCTGGGTTACCAAAACACAGATATTTGGTTCTCGGCATTTTATCAAAACATAAACATTGTTTATTGTTATTTGAGTGCCAACATTCACAGCTCGGCATTCAACATGTTTAGTTCTGCTTTACTGCCCAGCCCTGCACTACACACTGCATTTTCCATTGGGATAATGCACCATAAACAACACAGAAAACAAACTTACCCTGGCGAACACCAAAACACAATCATTCTGTAGACGTTTTACTCCGAGTTTGCTGATCCATCCGCTGTGGTAATAGTTGTATGCCTCCAAACTTTTGTGGGCCTTCATCTGTTGCTTGGTGTAGTAAGACGTCTGGAGAACCAGGTAGCTCGTTATGTCCACAGCCTCTATATTCGGCAAATCGTTCCGGTCTTGCGAAAATTCAGACATTTTCATTAAGTATGGGTCACGCCCAATGTATTTCCCTCCAAACGCCAAATACCTTTCCCTATATGCTCCAAACCACTACAATATTCACTCATCTCCATATTCTCCATGTTGTTGCTATGCTGTAGTCAAGCGTCCAGCCCACCAACTTAAATTCGCGCGCTCCTGTGATGACGTAACTGAAACCCAGCTATTGGGAGATGGTGTTAGTTCGAGCTAGGCTTTCCTTCTACAGCCTGGCTTTCTTTAGCTACTTTTGTGGAATACCCCTCTGGGTTACAATCAAGGAACAGAGTCTACATGAGGGGTGTAATACTTTTGTTATGTCTTGTCATACGTTGAGGCTGTGCACTTGGAATATTAAGGGAAGCCACTCACCCATCAAAAGGAAAAAAACATTGTTATCTTTAAAAAAGGAAAGGGTCGATATCGCTATGCTGCAGGAAACACACCTGAATGATGAGGAACATTTGAAGTTGCAGCAGTGCGGCTTATGAATCCTTTGATGGACAGGTTTCCTTTAGGTTCTTTATCCCTATCAAAACAATCAAAACAAATAATTGGTCTCTGTGAGGACTTTGGATACACAGACGTTTGGAGGACACTTCACCCTGCAGACAAAGAATTCACCTTTTTTTCCAATCCACACAAATGCTACACAAGAATGGACTACTTCTTTGCCTCAAAACAGTTTATAGAATCTGTTGTCTCCTGTTCAATTGGAAACATTATAATATCGGATCATTCAGCAGTGTATCTAAGAAACCCGCAAATTGGAGAATGGACACCTTAAAGGAACAGTTCACTATTTAAGACCTTGAGTCCCAGTTCCAGCTTGTTTATCAAGAATAAGAAATGAGGAGACCATTTTCACAACAATAGCTCATTTCTATCCATTTTGGCTGTTTTCGCTGGTCCATCCTGCTGCTACAGACAGGGTTCCATTGGGCACTCTGTTCAATGTCCTTAAAACAATACTAATGTTAATTTTAAAGAAAAGGTCAACTCACCGGGTGGTTAGTGGTATTAAAAAAAAAAATGTTGGCGCATTTTATGGTTTTCCATCCGTGTAATCCGTGTTCTTTGCTGTTCAGGAACTATTTTTCATGCTAAATCACGATGCACGTAAACATCCGCTCTATATTTGAGTCTGAGGCTCTAGCCCTGGCGCAGTGATCTGACAGTGAAAGTGAAAGTGAAAAGTCTTCCAAACGGAATACAATTGGATTACAAAATGCTAAATAAAGCAAGAAATAACTTTTATTTCGCAACGCAATTTTTTTGGGGACACACAGGAACATCCACGAACCACCCGGTGAGTTGACCTTTTCTTTAAAATTAACATTAGTATTGTTTTAAGGACATTGAACAGAGTGCCCAATGGAACCCTGTCTGTAGCAGCAGGATGGACCAGCGAAAACAGCCAAAATGGATAGAAATGAGCTATTGTTGTGAAAATGGTCTCCTCATTTCTTATTCTTGATAAACAAGCTGGAACTGGGACTCAAGGTCTTAAATAGTGAACTGTTCCTTTAATTCTAAAAGATCACGAATTCATATCATATTTCACCACAGAATTTTGGTATTTCCTCGCCACTAACTCCCCCTCTGTTAATAATCCATCTCTGCTCTGGGAGACCTCCAAGGCCTATGCCAGAGGGTTGACCATATCATATACTGCTACTAAAAGACGTAAAAATATGGAACAGCAAACTATACTTGAAGGAAGGTTAAGTAGATCGGAGAGGGAATATGTCAAGAAAATTACAGCAGCTAAATTGAAAGAAATAATTGCTATTCGCTCTACATTAGACTTTTTACTAACAAAAAAGGCAGGGGGGAAATTAGGGTATGCAAAACAAAGATTTTTTGAACATGGGGACAAGCCAGGGAGATTTTTAGCCAATTTGACCAAAAAGCGAAGGGACTCTCAAATTATTGAGTCAATTTTAGATGGGACGGGGACTTGCTCCTCTGACTCTAAACTTATTAATGAAACTTTTAGAAATTTCTATACGAAACCGTATCAGTCGGAACAGGTTTCCGATGCTAAAACACTAACGGAAACTTTCTTCTCCGAACTGGATCTCCCAACTATATCACAAGATCAAAAGTCTGAATTAAATGCCCCTATCTCTGCGGCTGAACTGCGCGAGGCCGTTCAATCCCCTCAAACAGGCAAAGCAGCAGGCAGTGATGGTCTTAGTAGCGAGTTCTACAAAAAATTTCAGTCTTTTATCAGAGCCTATGATTAATATGTTTAACCACTACTTCGAATGTGGCACTCTTCCACCATCATTACGGGAAGCAAATATCTCACTGATTCTTAAAAAAATGGAAATGCCCTGAAGACTGCGCCTCGTACAGGCCAATCTCGCTTTTGAATGTGGATTTAAAAATGATTTCTAAGGTTTTAGCTAGACGCTTGGAAGGTCTTTTACCAATTATAGTAAAGGAGGATCAAACTGGCTTCATTAAAGATGAACTGAAACGAATGTTCATCTATCATTCAAATGAAATTTTTGTCTTTTTCTAAAACCATCAATCCAACTTGAACTAAATTTTCCGGGCATAACTGGTTAAAACGGCCATGTAAAAGTGTGAATTATGTGGCCTTTGGTGCGAAATTGGCCACGTGACCGTGACGTCATAGGGTTGACTCCCTTATTTGCTAGTATGGCTGGCTGCGAAAATAACATACATTTGATGGACTTATATCTCATAAAGGAACCAAAATTCTGATACAAACATCAGCAGGTCGAAAGAACACACCTCTAACATTATGTGGAAAAACTTTCGTTGAATTTAAGCCACACAAATCGATTTAATATCTATATTGTAGAGGCTCTCTGCACCTCCCGTATGGGTAATGGAAATGAAAGAAAGTTACCATTTTCGGCACAGGATCGGCGGCACAAAACAGCCATCGCTCCTACTACACGCTGATTATTATTAAGATGTTATCAATCAAATGACACAATAGTGTATGTTTGCTGTGGTAAACTGGAAAAAGATTTGAACATGCCGGTTTCGCAGATATGGCATTCTGCTGCGCTGTCTTTGACACGTAGAAACCTAACGAAGTGGCACTTTGAAATTCAGCCACTTAAAAAAAAACGTATGTGATAATAACATGGTTTTAATATAAACTTAATAAACAACGGCGTGGATTAACGGGTCGGAGATCCTCCAGTGCGCGGCCCCAGTGCGGATCCCCACGGGTCGGCGGCAGGGAGATGGGCACCCGGCCTCGGCACGACTGACAGCAGCCATCGGTAGGACTGATCCACGGAGCCTCGGATGTCGTAGCCGGCGCAATCACCGGAGAGACCAGACAGCAATTCTAGCTGGATATGTGTGTAGACCGAAGAGCAGAGCGAGCAGTCCCCTGCTTCCGAGCAGCAATTCAGGTGCAGCTATCGGCAGGCGGCAGCACGCAGTGATACGATCCACCGTGCTCTCAGCCAATAGCAGTGGTCGACACTTGCCTCTCAGAAGCGAACAGTAAGCGAACATTATTATATATAAAAAAAACAAGTCCAGTAATGTCCGATCTGGAAATTTCAGACTCACCTGTCTTCGCGCCCGAGCAGTAGTTCGAGCAGGGACAGTCTCCGTCGGCACACCAGGTCCAGCGATGTCAATAGTTGGAACAGCTTCAGCTAAGACGTCTCCTATTCCCAACCATTCCCGCGATCTCCACATTTTTAGTGAAACAGTTGTGATGGAAATGTACGGAGCACAACACGGATGTTGAGGACACTTCAAAATCACGACGATGCCTCCGTACAAACTGTATCCACCGTGCTCTCGTCTTTGCCTTCTCCTTGTCAGCCTCAGTTCCAGTAGTTTTTGGTTTGGGAAACATGTGCAGAGAGATGCCTTCAGTGAAGCTGCTATTTTTGCAACTAACACCATTTGGCCCTCCAGCAACACAATATTTTCTGCCGTGCTTTGATGTCTTAGCCATAGACGCCGCCATTACAGAGAGACTACGAGAACTTCTGTGTCAACCCTATGACGTCACGCATTAAAAAAAGAATTCGCACAAAAAGACAAAATGTGGCTCCTTTTGAGCCAGTTTTAACATGACTTCCCGGATAAATTATTATCCAGACAATATATCATTTTAATCGCAAGGCTTGGAACCTTTAGAATCAGCAGCAAAAACTGTGAAATTCCAACAATTAAAATTTGTTTCATAAGCACTTTAAGAGCCGTAATTCTTATAACAACATTAGGAGATTGCTAAATGTCATTCAACTATCTGAACGGCATGAAATAGACGGTCTTGTGATTTCCCTAGATGCGGAAAAAGCCTTCAACCGCGTCAAATGGTCTTATTTATTCTCTACACTTGATCAGTTCGGCTTAGGTGATGGCTTTGTTAAATGGGTGAAGGTTCTCTATACTCAACCAAATGGCTGCAATTTTAACTAACAGACTTAGGTCCACAAATTTTGTGGTCCAGAGGGGTACCAGACAGGGCTGCCCCTTGTCGCCAATTCTATTCGCATTGGCGATCAAGCCTTTAGCGGAAGCTATTAGGCAAGACCCTTTAATGGCTGGATTGAACGTAGGTGAAAAATCACATAAAATAACATTATATGCAGACGAAGTGCTGCTGTTCATGCTAAACCCCTCTGTAACAGTCCCTCGTCTTATCCAGATTATTGACCGATTTGCTGCCTTTTCTGGTTACAAAGTTAATTTTTCCAAATCAGAGGCAATGCCTCTGGGTAATTTACAGCACCCACCAGATAATCCCAATCCCTTCCCATTCAAGTGGTCCACTGCTGGTTTCATATATTTAGGTATATGTATCACACCTAAATTCAATCCATTGTTTCAAGCTAACTTTAGCCCACTATTTGATAAGATTAAACAAGATATGGAGAGATGGCATAATCTTCCAATATCATGGCTGGGCCGAATCTCACTTTTGAAAATGAATATTCTCCCATGCTTGCTCTATCCCATACAAATTCTTCCCATCTTATTCAATCATAAAATAGGTTTAGTTCTTTTATCTGGAGTAAACGTCGACCACGGATCAGGATGTCAGTGTTGCAGTTACCAAGCACTATGGGTGGACTGGATCTCCCAGATATAAAGAAATATCAATTAAGTGCCCATCTAAGATATATAGCTGATTGGATTAAAGATGAGGCCTCCTCAATTTGGCTTGACCTCGAGAAGTCCTGATCCAAATGCCCTCTGAAAAATCTACTATTCATTGACAAACTAAAGTGTATTAAAAAGCTTTGCAGCAACCCAGTTATAATTAATACTGTTAGAGCATGGAGGCTCATATGACATATGGAAGGCAGATCAGGGTTCACGTCGGATTTTACCCCAATCACTGATAACCCTGACTTTCTCCCGGGAACCTTGGATGGGGCTTTTAAGGGATGGACAGCTAGGGGCATCTCTTCCCTGGGTGATCTCTTTGATGGTCCTAACCTCATGTCTTTCAATCAAGTTATGGAAAAATATGACATATCGAGAAATTATCTTTTTCGTTACTTTCAGGTGAGAGATTTTATTGTAAAAGATACATCTCTGCTTGCTGATACAAATGTTACACAGATGGAGAAACAAGTACTTCTTTCTCAGGGCCATGCTTCCATTACAAACTTTTATACCGGTCTGAGAGACAGCTCAAATCTTAGCGCTCGGGCGCTGGAGGTTGTCTGGGAGAGGGAACTGAGTGTTGTGATTAATGAGGAGACGTGGGAGGACATCTGGGATAATGCGAGAAAGATAACTGTTTGTAACCGGACAAGAGCGATGCAATTTAAGATACTGCATAGAGCACATGTTAGTCCAAGCCGTCTCTCCAAGTACAGGAAGGATGTCTCTCCACTCTGTTATAAATGTAAGACAGAAATTGGTGATCTTACTCACTGTTTCTGGTCCTGTTTTAAAATACAAAATTATTGGAGTGATGTCTTATTTGAAATGCAAAAGATTCTGAAAAAGGACCTCGACCTCGACCCGGTCTCTCTCCTTCTGGGCCTTCCCAGTGAGCGTGTGACTGATATGTACCAGAAGAAACTGTATAATGTTATGTCATTCTGCGCCAGGAAAAATATTCTACAGCGCTGGATTTCAGATAAAGCCCCCTCATTGAGGGGATGGCACAGGACAATAATGGAATACATACCTCTGGACTGTCTTACCTGTCTTTTGCACTCCAAACACTAACACTAACACCTTTGGAAGAATATGGAAACCATTTCTTGACTATATCAATGTAAACATTTCTGCTATACTGACAGAAAAAAATTCTGTCAGTACAAAAAAAAAAATCCGTCTGAATTTGTGTAAAATGCTCTTGTGTTTTTTTTGGGGGGGGGCTCTCTTCTTTTTCAGCTCCCGCTTTATCTCTAGCCCATTCTATACTGTAGGCTACCTGTCACATCTATCTGGAACTGATCCTTCTGTTTGGGTTTTTGATTTTTCTGTTGTTGTTCCCAGCTTGTTGTTGTTGTTGTATTATTATTCTGTCTAGTCTTGTCTTTTGTATGTCTGCTTATTGAAAAAATTAAACACATTTAAAAAAAAAGAACCAAATAATGAAAGAAAGCTTTACTGCATTTGAGAGTGGGGCCAGTCCCTCTGCTTTTTTGCTGAATTTGTTTATTGCCTTTATTAAAAAAAAAAAAAAATTGTGAAAAAAAAAAAATCCATCTGAACTGTAGCTATACTTTTGTCTTTCTGTATCGAATCCCAATTGGCTTGAATTCGACTATACTATTTAAGTGCATTGAGATGACATATGTTGTATTTGGCGTTTAGTATATGAGAGAAGGTCACCTCAAGTCGGTGTAGAAAATGAGTGATGAAGGAGTCTGCTGACACGAACTTAATCGAACCAAGAAATCTTTATTTCTGTCGTCATGTCCGTCTCAAATTTACAGAAAAGATGCATCTTTCTGGAGAAAGTCTGTGTCCAATAGCCCTATGAAATCCTCTCTGCCTTGTAGAGAGAAGAGCAAGCCTTTTCAAGGGATTCACTCCCCAGCCTCTGTCATGTCCGGGCATCTAGCCAAGAGATATGGTCTGACTTTAAGGATCTCTCCTATCAAATCTACCTTATTTGGTCATGTTAAGTGTTTATTTTCCAGTGTATCTCAGTGCCTTGCACGGAGACGCGCGGGGTGTGCGGAGGCGCGCGCAACAATTATGCACTTGATGAAACTAACAAGCTGTGTACTCAAATGAACTCAGTAAGGCCTGTTCCTCCATTTTGCCTGTGGGTCCATACACCTCATTCCCCCCTTCAGGACTACTTAGAGTCCCGAAACACAAAATGGTCGTGATAGATGGTCAACTCCATGAACCTGCAGCAACAAAGACTTCACTGTTCGACATTATTGATTGCCAAATCTCTTAATATTTCATAAGCCCTCAATTTCTGAGTCAACTGATTAGTTAAACTCCTATTTACGTGTCTATGCGCACATTATTTTAACTATTTCAGACTAGGTAAGCTAAATCTATCATATAATTAGTCCAAATTCGGCTACAGTAAACCAGCCTACCGGTCTCCCTCCAGTCACACAGCTCATCAGTCTCCTGACATGACTAAACATTCATGTCCTGCTCTCCCATGCAATCTCTGTGTCCCTGTGGGGAACCTGCAGGTCAGTTGTCATCCAGTCGATAAAAAACCACCCTTCCTAAAAGGTGGGGAAAAAGATTGGATGACCTAAGGGAATGTCACTCTGGTGCCAATCTAAGCAAGCAATCCCTGTTTCATATTAACAATTACCTTTACCATTAACGTCTAATTTCAGGACCTTTATGGTCAATTTGGTCCAATTTCGTCCTATTATGTCCACAAAGCGTGGCTCCTACTGTATTACAGAGAATAGGCTATATCAAAAGCATAATGACAACAATATCACAAGTAACATATAAGTTCACAATCCATTATGGCATTCAATGCAGATTGAAATGGTTCATAACAGCAACCAAGATTATAACATCAACGATTACATTTTTCATGATTATAACTCAATCCACACAATTCTAGAGTTTTAGCAAACTAGTACTACTGAAAAATATCAATGCATTTGCAGTGGAGTAGCCGTACAGCTTAGTTTCCATCTTTTGTTATCCAACGTCCATTTTCCTTTATCGTATTCTCCTGTCCAGGGTCCCACAGTCCATTTGCATCACCCCGTCTCAAGTCTCTGAGTCCATTCCGTGGGGGTCCCTGGACAGCCAGTGTCTCTCAGTTCGTTTCCCATTTCCCAGAATGTCATCCTGAGAAGAAAGAAAAGAAAACACCCACCAGTATCTTGCCGGAAAATTAACTTATGCTACAGTATATTGCATGATTACATAATTGTCTTATCCTGTTAGCCTCAGCCTAGTCATTCCCCCCTTACATCTGTCAAAACTCCCGTACAGAGTTGGAACACCTCAGCGTCTGGCCACACCACTGCAATAGCAGATTGTTAAGTAAAACACTGTATCATAAATGTAGACAAGGTTAATAAGACTGCACACCGTCAGAAATAAGTGATAAACCATGTAAAAATGTCACACTCAGTATAAAACTATAAAATATGTTTGTGGTAATAACCGCTAAGCTTTCCATCCCAGGAGTGGCGTGCATGGTGCTAGAAACAGAAACTCTTTTCTAGTCTGGTGACAACCTTTCCTCACTCAACTGTCAACTCCGCAATGAGCACATTTCTTAGGAACACGAGTTTGAGTGGACCCTGGCCAAAATAACAAACAAAACAGGTCTATCTTGAGTATAGTTGACTTTCCTGACAAAATTAATGCAAACCAAAAATACAGTCTTCTTACCTCCCTAGAGTAATATAAACAGGAGAAAACTGGGTTAACAAAATGGCCGTCCACTCCTACTGCATGATTGTCTTTAAAGTGGATACATATCCCTGATATCATCCTCTGCTTGCACCTCTTCCGTGTCTTCATTCCACCTTCCCCTTTCCAATAATGGCTTTTGTGCTTGATTCTCGTCTTTTTCCTGTTCGCCGAACTGTCAATGGGGTGAATCTCCTCAGCTGGTGGTTCTTGTTGGATTGTAACGACCCCGTATGGCAGTTTTAGACTAGCCATAAAACAATAACCTTGGTAGTGCGTTGATGGTAACGTTTGAGTAGGTTATCAGCTTTCCGTAGTTGTCTTTCCACTGTGGTCGATGGGGTCCTCCCACGTCCACCACTTTGCACTCGCATGGAAGCAGGGCCGACTGACCCTCGGCCACTATTACCTTAATCGCCGTATCTCTCGGGTTTGGTCTTTCTGCGGCCGGACTTTGGCCTCCTTGGTACGGCTGACTCTGTGTCACTTCTCGAAACGTCATTGTTGTTCTCTTTGATCTTTGTTGGATTGCTTTCTGGAGAGGAGGCCCCCGTTGTCTCTGGCACATGTTGCAAATCGATGACCCCAAATCTTTGTATTGGTGGGCCCCGGTCGGTGTCATCAGGAACAGGTACAGCTGGATCATAGCTGTTTGCAACATTATCAGTCTCCTCTCTCGGACCTTGATATTGAGCATTCTCGGGTGTTTCGGCGGCGGCGGCACTGTAACACCATTCAAAGGATATCTGTTGGAACAGGGAAACACGAGTTAATGACCACAATAATATCACATATACATAAAGAGAGTAAAGTGAAGAAAGGTGTGACAGATGAGGCCCCCCAGCAGTCTAGGCCTATAGCAGCTTAACTATGGGATGTTTCAGGATTACCTGAGCCATCCCTATTCAAGGTAAACACAAGAAACTTGTGCTAACGAAAAAAAATAAAAAATAAATAAATAAAGGACCAGACTCAGTGAGTAATTCCCTATACTCCCTATATAGATCTGCTCCTCACACCACAACAACCATCTTTTTACAGCCACAAGCTACCTCAGCCTCTCACCAACTGTACACCAGTCACAGCGGGGTGGGGATGCAAACCCTGGTTCGGGTAGGGGGAGAAATAAAAGAGGTAAGATAGGCGGGAATGGGATTCAAACCCTGGTTCGGGTAGGGGGTAATGAAAGTATAGAGGGTGCCAGAGGTGGAGGCAGAACAAGACACACTAGCAGACACACTATCAGATTCAACAGACCTAACTATAAGCTTTATAAAAAAGAAAAGATTTAAGCCTGGTCTTAAAAGTGGAAAGGGTGTCTGCTTCCCGGACATTTACTGGCAGCTTATTCCACAATAGAGGGGCCTGATAACTGAAGGCTCTGCCTCCCATTCTACTTTTAGAAACTCTGGGAACCTCAAGTAAACCTGCAGTTTGGGAACGAAGTGCTCTGTTAGGAAAATATCTTACAATGAGATCTTTAAGATATGATGGAGCTCGGTCATTAAGAGCTTTATATGTAAGGAGAAGAATCTTAAATTCTATTCTGAATTTAACAGGGAGCCAATGAAGAGAAGCTAAAACTGGAGAAATATGATCTCTCCTGTTAGTTCTCATCAGAACTCTGGCTGCAGCATTTTGGATCAACTGAAGGCTTTTCAGAGAATATGTGGGACAGCCCAATAATAAAGAATTACAGTAATCCAATCTTGAAGTAACAAATGCATGGACTAGTTTTTCTGCATCACTCTGAGACAAGATGTTCCTGATTTTAACAATATTACGAAGATGAAAGAAGGCAGTCCTAGAAACCTGTTTTATATGCGAGTCAAATGATAAGTTCTGGTCAAAAATAACTCCAAGGTTCCTCACTGTAGAACTAGAAGCCAAGGAAACACCATCTAGAGTAACTATATAGCTAGACAATTTCTCCCTGAAACGCTCAGGTCCAAAGATAACGACTTCAGTTTTGTCTGAATTTAGAAGCAGACAGTTCTGAGTCATCCAGGTCTTTATGTCTTTAAGACATGCTTGTAGTCTGACCAACCTATTGGGTTCATCTGGTTTTATAGATAAGTACAGCTGAGTATCATCAGCATAGCAATGGAAATTTATGCCATGCTGTCTAATAATGTTACCTAATGGAAGTATGTATAAAGTGAAAAGAATCGGTCCAAGCACAGAACCCTGGGGAACTCCATGACTTACTCTGGTGTGTGAGGAAGATTCTTCATTTACAAGAACAAACTGAAATCTATCAGATAAATATGACTTAAACCAGCCTAATGCAGTTCCTTTAATCCCAATAACATGTTCAAGTCTGTGTAATAAGATACTGTGATCGACCGTATCAAATGCAGCACTGAGATCCAACAGGACAAGCACAGACACAAGTCCGCTATCAGAAGCTAAGAGGAGATCATTGGTAACTTTCAGCAGTGCAGTTTCTGTGCTATGATGCACTCTGAAACTCTTCAAACAGATTATTTCTGTGTAAGTGATCACAAAGCTGAGACATAAAAGGGAGATTGGATATAGGTCTATAATGAGCCAACACCCCTGAATCAAGAGTAGGTTTTTTAAGTAAAGGTTTAATTACAGCAACCTTAAAAGTCTGAGGTACATATCCTGTCAACAAAGACAGATTAATCAAATCCAATATGGAAGTGTCAATTAATGGGAAAACCTCCTTGAACAGTCTGGTTGGGATTGGGTCTAAAACACAAGTTGATGGTTTAGAAGAGACTATTGCTGTCGTTAGTTCAGAGAGATCAACTGGACAGAAGCCGTCTAAATACAAATCAGGTTCTAAAGATACTTCTAAAGCTGCTGTACTTGATGATACATCACTGATAATAGTGGGAAGGACTCCATCAATCTTCTCTCTGATAGAAACAATTTTATTAATAAAGAAGCTCATGAAATCATCACTGCTGAGAGTTAAAGGAATACCTGGCTCAGCAGAGCTCAGACTCTTAGTCAGACTGGCTACAGTGCTGAAAAGAAACCTGGGATTGTTCTTATTCTCTTCTATCAATGATGAATAATAAGCAGTTCTAGCTTTACGAAGGGCTTTCTTATACATTGTTAAACTATCTTTCCAGACTAACTGAGACTCTTCTAAATTAGAGGAACGCCACTGTCTCTCCAGCTTTCTTGCAGCCTGCTTTAAAGCACGCAGCTGTGAATTATACCAAGGAGCCAACCTCTTCTGACTGATTACCTTCCTTTTCAGAGGGGCAACATTGTCCAGTGCTGTACGCATTGAAACTATAGTGCTGTCAACAAGAGAGTCAAGTGCTGCTGGAGTAAAGTTTAGGTAGTCGTCCTCTGTCATATCTGCACATGGCAGTGAAGAAAAGGATGATGGAATTAATTCTTTAAATCTGGTTACAGCATCCTCTGATAGACACCTTCTATATGTAAATTTCTTCTCAGAAGCTGTATAGTCAAGTAATGTAAACTCAAAGGTTATAACACTGTTAACTGTTCACTCTCAATGCCATAAGTCAGAACAAGATCAAGGGTGTGATTAAGGCAGTGAGTCGGTCCGTGAACACTCTGAGAAAATCCAATAGAGTCCAATATAGAATTAAAGTTCATATTCAGGCTTTCATTTTCAACATCTACATGAATATTAAAGTCACCCAATACAATGACTTTATCTGTACTCAGCACTAACTGGGATAAAAACTGAGAATTCAGACAGAAACTCAGAATAAGGGCCAGGTGGACGAAACAAAACAACAAACACAAGAGGTTTCTGTGATTTCCACTCTGCGTGGGAAAAACTGAGAATCTGAGATTCAAAAGAGCTCAAACTAATCTTGGGTCTGGGGCTGATTAGTAACCCTGATCTGAAAATAGCTGCCACTCCTCCTCCTCTGCCTGTGGTTCGAGGAACGTGAACATTTAAACAGTCACAGGGAGTTGATTCATTAATGCTAACATGATCCTCCTGCTGCAGCCAGGTTTCTGTAAGACAAAATATATCAATATGATGATCACAAATCAACTCATTCACTAACAGAGACTTCGAAAGGAGAGATCTGATATTCAGCAAACCACATTTAATAGTTTGATGTTTTTGTTCAATTAAAGTTTTTGTTTTAATAATTTCTTTTTGCACAAGAGGATTTGCTCCTTTTGTGTTAATCGATTGGGTGGGTAGCAGCAGGTGGGAAGCTGCAGAGAAGTGTGTAAGACTACAACTCTGCATCCTGGCCTGAGCCCTGGGTTGTCATGTTTTAGGGTGGCAAATAAATTCATCCATATTTGTAGAAATGAGAGCTGCTCCTTCCAAAGTGGGATGGATGCCGTCTCTCCTCATCAGACCAGGTTTTCTCCAGAAAGATTGCCAATTATCTATGTAGCCCACGTTGTTTGCTGGACACCATCTAGACAACCAGCGATTGTAGGACGACATGCGGCTAAACATGTCATCACTGGTCAGATTTGGCAGGGGGCCAGAGAAAACTACGGAGTCCGACATTGTTTTGGCAAAATTACACACCGATGCAACATTAATTTTAGTGACCTCCAATTGGCGTAACCGGGTGTCATTAACGTCGACGTGAATAACTATTTTACCATATTTACGTTTATCCTTAGCCAGCAGTTTTAAATAGGATTCTATGTCGCCCGCTCTGGCCCCTGGAATGCATTTGACTATGGCCGCTGGTGTCTCTAATGCCACGTTTCTGACTATAGAGCTGCCAATTACCAGGGTTTTTTCCTCAGCGGGTGTGTCGCTGAGTGGGGAAAATCTGTTTGAAGCGTGGACAGGTCGATGGTGAACAACGGGCTTGACTTTAGAGCTATGCCTCTTCCTGACAGTCACCCAGCCACGTTGTAATCCTGGCTGCTCAGGTTCTGCTAGGGGGAGGCTAATTGAGCTAGCTACGCTAGGTGGCTCCACACTGGCTAAAGGGACCTGGCTCGCTATCGGTTGATTTTCAACAGTGCAGAGCCGAGCTTCCAATTCAGATAACCTCGCCTCCAAAACTACAAAAAGACTACATTTGTTACATGTACCATTATCGCTAAAGGAGGCAGAGGAGTAACTAAACATCTGACACACGGAGCAGGTGAAAGCAGGAGGAGGAGGAAGAGAACCGGTAGCCATGCTACGCTAGAGAACCAGACACACCGTTAAAAAGTGAGAATAAAGATCTGTAGGAGTGTGTTAGAACAGAACGGTAAGCTATAGAGTTTAACTATGCAAAATTGTGTAAGTTATAGATCGAAATAAAGTGATTAACAGTACTCCAAGCGGAGCAAGAAATTCCACAGTGCACAAGCAAGGTAACAGGAAGTGATGCAACACGTCTTACCGCAAAGCGTCACAGCGTCAACATCAGTGTCAACATCAAATGATATGCATGTTTAGTGTCGTGTCTGTGGAGTTTTGGTACGTTTTTAGTTTTCTGTTTAGTTCTTAGTTTTTACCATTTCTTAGTTTTGTTAAGGTTTAGGTTCAGGTTTCGTATTTAGTTTTGTCATGTCATGCCACCTTTCCTCAGTCCTCCACAGTATTTTTAGTCACCCGGTTTATTCATGTTCACTGCCAAATCCTTACTAGTCACTGGTCACTGAAATTAAGTACCCTTCTTGTGTTCAGTCATAGTCATAGTCCTGTTTTGTTTAACTTTAGTTATGTTTTGTTTTTGTTACTGTTTGGTTTTTGATATCCGGCCCACCTGCGCTTTTTCCTCGAAACCTTTTTGATAATAAACCAAGTTTAGTTTTTGAAAGAATTCTGTATCCGCATGCTTCCTCACATCCGCCCTATCTGACATTTAGGACTACTAGTGGTAAACAGTGAAACTATTTTCCTGTTTCTTCTATGATTTTTCTTCAGTCTTGACATAACTATTCCATTGTGTCTTTCCAGTCATCCTGCTGACTGATATGGTGATATGTCTAGTGGTTTCTAAAGTATATTTTTAAGTTCTTTGTCATCAGGGAGACGACATTGTTTACTAAGTATGTTCCCTTATTACTGTAGGTTTTTCCAGAATCCCCAATCTAGGAAATATTTATTTTCCCTGTGCCTTTGCTACTGAGAGTCCATCTGCTTCTGCGCATGGAAATACTTCAACCCATTTGGTAAAAACATTTATTATCACTTGGCAGAATCGTTTCTCTTCCCATTTAGTTAATTCAATGGAATTCATACAAATGTGATGAAAAGGGTTCTCTAGCTTTAAGGAATTATCCTCATATTTTCACTTGAGTGCCCTGTGGCTTCTGTTTTGCATATATTTGACCTGTTAGACACAAATCTATTTACTTATTTGTTATTTATTAAGTAATTAGTAAAACCATATGTTGTAAAAACCTTGTTTCTTATTGTTACTATCCCCCCTGTTGAGACATGACCTAGTCCATGACTCAATACTGTACCATAATTTAAACAAGCTTTTTATGTGTCCAGCACATCTATAAATTGCTACTTTAGCTAACCGCTGAATTGCATCTAATAATGCTAAAATCAATTCTTTATGACGTATAGATTCACCTGTGGATGTCCTCATACATCTATTTTTCCCTTGCTGTGTTAACCCGCATCCTTTTGAGGGAGCATATTGATTGCTAATGTAAATGTTAACAACCTTTTTGTTCTCTAACTTACAAACTTTAGTTACAACTACCAATTCAGCTATTTGATTAGAACAATTGTTTGGTTGTGGTCGTTTTAAGAGAACTTCAGCTTCTGTTACGACAGCAACTTTTGTAATATTGGTGTCATCAGGGTTCTTCCTATGTGACCTGTCGACAAGCATATTTATTTCTGCATTTTCATAAGGTATAGCATTCAAGTCTGGCCTGGGTAAGACACTAATATTAATTTCTGATATGCAATCCTGATGCTCTCCATCTCAATAGACAGGCAGCTGTGAGGATGGAACAAGTGAAGTCCATCTCTCTACCACGAGGTGTGGCTGTGAAAGAACAACAGTTATGCAGGAGAGATGTCTGGAAGGAGACAAATAAAATGTTTTGTTGAGTAACAATATCACAGTCACTTTATGAGGTACCTTAATCATTAATGCGTGAAGTAACCTTATAGTTTCTGATGCCATAGATGCTACTACTTGAACACACAGCAGCAGTGTTCGGGCCACTGATTTAAAAAAAAATATGATCTCGTCACTTCTGAAATCCCACCATTCCTATCCATTCTGTGTATTCTAAGAATCTAAATCTTTTTTCTTTCGTTACCCTCTCAAGCACTTGCTGCTCTGGTATGAGACTCAGCCGATCCTAGATCAGATTATGTGTTGTGCATCTCTTAATTTTCTCCGTTGGTATTGATTAAACAGCCGATTAACTAAAAACTAATGTCTTTCAATATATTTTGGGATCTAAACTCCAGCGCTTTTTTTCCAAACTCAAATATGCGCGTAACCAGCTCTCTCACACCACCGCCTTTTTTCCTTCTCCCTTGTTTTGCCGTGAGCGCGCACGCACAGGCCGCTTCAGCACACACACATTCTGTCTTGGTCCTTTATCGACTTACATGGAGGGTCCTGAGTTTTGGGTGTTGGCCCTCCTTTGGCTCTCTTTTCTTTTCTCTCTTTCGTCGTGAATGCGCACACACATTCTCCGTTTCCCCACTTTTTTTTTTTTTTTCCTTACACGCTGCTCATGCTTGAAACAGAAATGGGTTTATCAGAAAATGTATGGATCATGCTTGAAACATGCATGGGTATATCGGTCACATCTGAATCCGTACACACTGATCGTCTCATTAGATGGACAGATCTTATCAGACACACTGTTTCCTGTGGCGCGTCTCACAGCGAACAGGGCACTGGCCGAAATTCGCCACAAGAACTTATAACTTGACAGTTATTGTACTGTCTTTAGCACTCATACACCCATGCCATCCCCACAAACCACGCGAAGACACGCGCATGCCCATGTACTCGCATCTCACCATGCGTCAGTTCATCCATCATCAATAGGAACACTCCACCCAAGCACGCCAGTATAGTATGAAAGTTAGTGGATAGCTACCGACAGACAACATATACACATATAACATTTAAACCAAAGACTTCACAACACATTTGAACCGAACAGCCAGACAACAGAAAACATTTACCCCAAGCCGGCATATTTTCTCTCTCTATTTTCTCTGTGCGCGCACCCGCGTATCTCCACACTCCTGTTATGTCGACAGCTGTTTAATATTTTAATAATTGTAGCGTGCACTGGGCCACGCCCGAACTCTTGTTACCGACAAAAGTTACTGATCACTTAATGCCACAGTCAGGTCAACCGACCTGTAAATAACAACAACTCTTTTAGCGCTTGACGTGTCTCTCAGCGACACCTGTTTCACAACTCAGCGCGCCCAGCGATAACGCGCATTAATCATTTTACCGAAGTTATATTGGCTCCAAGACCGAAAACAGCGTCTGTGATTTCGTCTCAGCAAATTTACACACTGACTGACATGTGACAAGCAAGCGCCACGCCTTCACACTGCATAGTTATGATGCATTATTGACGAAACCAACGAAAACACTGTGACTCAGTATAGGCCTGCTGTGGGGGTGCGCGTCCGCGCATGCCCCACCAAACTTGACCAACTACACTCTGTATCACTTAAAACTCGTTTACCGAAGCAGTTTAATCCATAAACACACTCCACTGACCGAATACAACGATTATTGAGCAAAATTTCCCCCTGGGCGTCCATCGGCTTATCAACATTGCGACGACGCGGAGAAGGCCTATTTAAGCAGCTCAAAATCCTTGTGACATTACTGCGTATCACGCACACACTTTTTAATAACAGCAACTCACAGTCCTGTTAAAATTTACTTCATCAACTTCACTATTTATATCAACCTTAACAATTTAGACAGAGTTCTTCCCCACTCACTGAACACCGCAGGCGACCCCTCCTCCGGACAGGCCCTAAGCATGCCCACTTGCAAAACGACAGTCATCCAGCCTCCCGCGCAGCTTCCCCCCACGAGAAGGTGAGAGAAAAAGAACTCACCGTTAGCCGGCCTCAGAGCACAAAGCTCCCCGGGAGGACAGACGAAAGCTGAATCGCAGAGCAAAACTAATGTTCGTGACGCCAAAATGTAGTATATGAGAGAAGGTCGCCTCAAGCCGGTGTAGAAAATGAGTGGTGAAGGAGTCTGCTGACACGAACTTAATCGAACCAAGAAATCTTTATTTCTGTCGTCATGTCCGTCTCAAATTTACAGAAAAGATGCATCTTTCTGGAGAAAGTCTGTGTCCAATAGCCCTATGAAATCCTCTCTGCCTTGTAGAGAGAAGAGCAAGCCTTTTCAAGGGATTCACTCCCCAGCCTCTGTCATGTCCGGGCATCTAGCCAAGAGATATGGTCTGACTTTAAGGATCTCTCCTATCAAATCTACCTTATTTGGTCATGTTAAGTGTTTATTTTCCAGTGTATCTCAGTGCCTTGCACGGAGATGCGCGGGGGCGCGAGGAGGCGCGCGCAACAATTATGCACTTGATGAAACTAACCTGCTGTGTACTCAAATGAACTCAGTAAGGCCTGTTCCTCCATTTTGCCTGTGGGTCCATACACCTCAGGCGCTATATAAATAAAACTGAATTGAATTGAATTTAAATTAAAATGATTCTCTTCTTCATTAATCTCTACAATGAGTGGCAGAGAGAGGCTGGCAATGTTGCTAGATTTTTCTGTGACAAAAAATACATTCTGTCACAGCTGGTGTCTATGTATGCATGGCCTGAGGTATCAGTATCATAGTTTTAAATTGTACCTTCAGACCTTCAATCAGCCACTTACACAGATAAAATTGTAAAAAAAAAAAAAGAAAAGAAAAAAAGAACAGATTTTGCCTTTAATAGCTGTGTATATGTATGTGTATAAGAAATGTCTTATTCAACTTGAATTTCTGCACGTTTACCTGTGTATAGAGAACCGGTTTAAATACACTACATCTGGTGTAGAATTGGCATAGGAAACACCAAAGAATGGTGAAGCAGAGTGATAATTTCACTGAGTAAAATGTTTACATGCATGCCCATCTGCCACTATCCTCTCTTGCTCCCAAAAGTGGACTTTTGCAGGTCATTGTTTTTCTTCAATGGAGTAAGGAAAGTCATGTGATGGTCATTGTCTGCCAAAGCCACCAATCATTCTCTGTCACATGTCGGTTGTGCTGAAATCAACTGAGTAATGACAGCAGTGTTGGGTACAGTGAGGAGTTCCACGCTGCTGGCTTGATGTATGGAAGCACTCATGAGTCAGGGCTGGTTTGCCTCTGTTACTACCTTCCTTGCTGGCTCAGAGGCATATCTGCTGCATATCAACTTTGATCAATATCTCTGCCTCTGTACTTTCATACATGACATTATTTGCAAGGATGGCTCATCATTACCAGCTTGAAAAGACAAGGTGCTACTGATTTTGTATCAGCATTGTTTCGGATTCTGCCTTTAGTCAAGTTGTGCTTGAAGAGTCTGTCAACTGAACAGAGCTCACCCGTTATCCTCTAGTCCACTATGTAGCATTAAATCCCTAAAAGCTGGTAGTTAGGTTATGTTATATTACTCTTCTGTTTGACGCTCTCTATAAATCAACCTGAAATATGGTGTTGTAATTCCCAGCATTCACCAATCAAGAGTTACAAATTTAATAAATTAATACATTTGAAATTAAATTAACCTTTCTTCCACTCTGTGTTCAAACTGTTTGGGTAGTCCAAGTAAAAGAAAAAGAGGAAGATGATTAGGCAGAGGAGTAGTCCCTCTCCAATGGGCAATGACATCACAGCACATGTGTTGACAGAGGTGAGTGAATGCACTGATGTTACCCAATTATCACAAGTGACACTGCGACAGAAAAATTTCCACCCTCCTCAACAAAGCCTGGAGTGCTGGGGAGCAGTGGGAGGTCTGGCAAACCTCAGGCAAGATTCATTGAAGGTGGAGGAGCCATATAGGCACACACACACAGGTTTACTACTACTATTCCTACTCTCAATATAACCTTCACTGTTATTTTTCTTTCACGTTTGCACACATATAAACACATGCTCATTAACATTTACTTCCTCACAGTCTGATAAGTTCCCCTCTGTCCCATGTACGATCTTGTTATTTACAATTTATTACCATGATTAATCAAAGCACATGTAACTCAGTATTAACAAATATTGCACATATACCTTTTAGGCCCTTAAATATTTTGTGTGAATCAGCTCAACTACAACTCCAATTCCAGAATAGAATTTAGATTAATTTGTCTTTTTATTCATAGAATACTCCTTGGTTGTTCTCTTTTCTTGTTTTCAGTTGGCTGGTTACTGGTTTGTTATCAGGAATTCTTCTGTTTGTAATAGTCTAGTCTTTAGTTGTTTGTTCATAGTTACACTTATATTTTGTCTTTGTTATTTTTTGTTTGATCAGTTAGTCTGGTCTTGTCTCAGTTTTGTTTTGTTTCTTGTTCCTTATTCTCACCCACAGTTTTCCTCAGTTCCCTCTTGTCTGGTCATTAGCTCCACTACCACACCTGTCCATTATCCTCAGCTGTCATCGCTCACTAATCAGTTCCACCCACGAGACTTAAGCTCCCTGGTTTCTCTCAGTCATTGTCAGATCCTCGTCGTTACAATCTGGCGACATGAATTGTCGCTGATTGGACTGGCGGTAGTCCATATTTTGAAAACATGTAAAATGTCCTTCCGGTTCAAAGGACGGACCACCACCAGTCCAATCAGCGACGATTTATGTCGCCCGAGGGTACCTACCTTTAATGGTTAATGTCGTAGTGTTTTCTCTTTTGCCGTTGTGTTTTTTGATTTGCCATTGTGTTTTCTCTTGTTGTTTCTCTTTTGCTGTTGTGATTTGCACTTCAGGGCCACCGTAAAAGAAAAAAAGCACAAGGAGCAATAACAACAGCAGAAGTACTATGAAAAAGCTGTATGATATGATGGGTGGAGGCTTCCTCCTGACTTTTAGTTCTCATAACATTGTGTGGCTGGTGAGTAAACATAAATCATATAAATAACGATAGTATAATTTTTTTTAACTCAAACAACTCTGGGCCAGCTTCCTGATTGTCACGCCCACGGGACTCTGCCCATGTTTTTAGTTTAATGTTTTATGTTATGTTTTGGTTTTGAGTTCTTGTTTTTAGTCTTGTCATTGTTTTTCCCCTCACTCTGGTCATTAGTTAATTCCCATCATTAGTTCATTCACTGCAACTGTTAGTCATTGTCACCAGCTGCACCCTGTCTCCAATCACTTCCAGCCCTCTTATTTAGTTTCCAGTCTCCCCTGTCAGTTTGTCAAATCCTTACCCATGTTACCTACCTTCCTACCTTTGTTACCGGTCTTCACCCCTCGTGCCTCGTTACGTCGTCTTGCTAAGCTAAGTATTTATTCATTCCATGCCATGTCAAGTTATTTGTTTGTTTAGTCACAGTTTATTTTTGGAATCCGGCTCAGCCGCACTTTTTGTTTGAACTTTGTTTTTTGTGAGAAATAAATCCAAGTTTGCTTTTTTGAAAGTCCGCATCCGTGTCCTACCTCCCCACCCCCTACCTGACACTGATATGTTGTGCGGACTTGTCTCCTTGCTGCAAGAATAAATGTTTTGTGTTAATTGTCTCCAGCGACTCTGAGCCTAATTTTGAGAGAATTGTTCTGACAATAACATAACCGTGTACAGTGGTGGAATGTAACGGAGTATTTTTACTTCGTTACTGTACTTAAGTAAATTTTTCCGTATTTGTACTTTACTTAAGTAAAAATAATAATGCATACTTTCGACTTTTACTCCATTACATTTTGCAGCTATTATCTATACTTTCTACTCCACTACATTTCTACAATATGTGTTGTTACTCGTTACATTTTATAAATGCAGTTTCGCCATAACGTTGCCTACACAAAAATATGTTTAAACCAATCAGGTGGCTCTGTCAGCTTCAATGTTGCTTATAGTTTTTACTAACAGTGACTTCTGTAGAGGCTTAAGTATTACCAGTAGCTATACCTGTATTCTTCATCAAAATGGCCTAGACATTGAAAGACAACCAATAGCGCGAGTACTTTTACTTTTAATACTTAGTACTTATGACTTTTACTTAAGTAGGATTTTTGATGTAGTACTTCTACTTTTACTTAAGTATATATTTTGCTGGGTATTTATACTTTTACTTAAGTACTACACTTCAGTACTTCCTCCACCACAGACCGTGTATACGGATGGTTTGAAACCGCAGGATGACACAGCAACTAGATAATAGGCATTTGACTGGTTGAATGTGTGTATGTGCATGAATATGCAAAATATATGGTACATGTTTTACATGAGTTGTGCTCAGTTATGAGGGGGAGGGGAGGGCTGTAGCTCAGGAGGAAGAGCAGTTGCCCAACCGGAAGGTTGGTGATTTGACTCCGGCTTCCCCGGACCACATGTCGAAGCGTCCTTGGGCAAGACACTAAACCCAACATTGCCTACCAATGTATCCATCGGTGTATCAATGAGTAGAAAGCACGTACTTATAGACTAAGACGTGCTCAGTGATTAGTGAATGTGGCATGTAGTGTTGAAGCAATTTGAGTTGTCAGTTAGACTAGAAAACACTATACAAATACAGTCCATTTACCATTTGAGTGCAAAGGGACACCGCCCACCCCACCGTGATCCAAAACAGGCAGAGAGTACTCCAAGAACCAGCAGCAGTCCCCACAGAGCACAGAACCCGGGAAGCCCACCCCAGGGACAACCACGCATCCACCCAGAAGACAGCAGAGAAATCCCCGGACAGAGCCTACATCAACATAGGGTAGAGGCCTTCCGGGAACCAGGCGTGACAGCCCCTCGGCCCCGCCAAGCTATGGCCACCCAGACACGACATGGCAAATGTGGACGAATCCTCCCAACTGTTGATGGACAAAGGCCTTAAATGTCTAATAGTGAGCAGATAAAATTGAGGGGCAGACAACCTTGTAGAACTGGGAGCACGGCCCTCAGAGCAGTCCCACCTACCCAAAGAGCCCTGCCCACCAGATACCACTCAGCACACCCACCTCCCAAGGCCTTGTGTGTGTGTGTGTGTGTGTCCATCCATCCATCCATCCATTATCTTCCGCTGGTCCGGGGATCGGGTCGCGGGGGCAGCAGCTTGAGCAAAGAGACCCAGATGTCCCTGTCCCCGGCCACTTCCTCCAGCTCTTCTGGGGGGACCCCGAGGCGTTCCCAGGCCAGCCGAGAGACATAGTCTCTCCAACGTGTCCTGGGTCTTCCCCGGGGCCTCCTCCCAGTGGGACGGGCCCGGAACACCTCACCGGGGAGGCGTCCAGGAGGCATTCTCACCAGATGCCCGAGCCACCTCATCTGACTCCTCTCGATGCGGAGGAGCAGCGGTTCTACTCCGAGCCCCTCCCGGATGACCGAGCTTCTCACCCTATCTCTAAGGGAGAGCCCAGACACCCTGCGGAGGAAACTCATTTCGGCCGCTTGTATTCGCGATCTCGTTCTTTCGGTCACTACCCACAGCTCGTGACCATAGGTGAGGGTAGGAACATAGATTGACCGGTAAATCGAGAGCTTCGCCTTCTGGCTCAGCTCCTTCTTCACCACGACGGGCCGGTGCAGAGCCCGCATCACTGCAGACGCCGCACCAATCCGTCTGTCAATCTCCTGTTCCATTCGTCCCTCACTCGTTAACAAGACCCCGAGATACTTGAACTCCTCCACTTGGGGAAGGATCTCATTCCCGACCCGAAGAGAGCATTCCACCCTTTTCCGGCCGAAGACCATGGTCTCAGATTTGGAGGTGCTGATGGTCATCCCAGCCGCTTCACACTCGGCTGCGAACCGCTCCAGTGAGAGCTGAAGGTCACGGCCTGACGACGCCAACAGAACCAAATCGTCCGCAAAAAGTAGAGACCCGATTCTGAGGTCGCCAAACCGGACCCCCTCAACGCCCTGGCTGCGCCTAGAAATTCTGTCCATAAAAATTATGAACAGAATCGGTGACAAAGGGCAGCCCTGACGGAGTCCAACCCTCACAGGAAACATGTCCGACTTACTGCCGGCAATGCGGACCAAACTCTGACACCGGTCATACAGGGACCGAACAGCCCAGATCAAGGAGTCCGGCACTCCATACTCCCGGAGCACCCCCCACAAGAGTCCCCGAGGGACACGGTCGAACGCCTTCTCCAAGTCCACAAAACACATGAAGACCGGTTGGGCGAACTCCCATGCTCCCTCCAGGATCCTGCGGAGGGTATAGAGCTGGTCCACTGTTCCACGGCCAGGACGAAAACCACACTGCACCTCCTGAATCCGAGATTCGACTATCCGGCGGATCCTCCTCTCCAGTACCCCCGAAAAGACCTTACCAGGGAGGCTGAGGAGTGTGATCCCCCTATAGTTGGAACACACCCTCCGGTCCCCCTTTTTAAAGAGGGGGACCACCACCCCGATCTGCCAGTCCAGAGGCACTGCCCCCGATGTCCACGCGATGCTGCAGAGGCGTGTCAACCAAGACAGCCCCACAACATCCAGAGCCTTGAGGAACTCAGGACGGACCTCATCCACCCCCGGGGCCTTGCCACCGAGGAGTTTTTTGACCACCTCGGCAACCTCAGCCCCAGAAATGGGAGGTCCCACGTCCGAGCTCCCCAACTCTGCTTCCTCATCGGAAGGCGTGTCGGTAGGATTGAGGAGGCCCTCGAAGTACTCCCCCCACCGACTCACGACGTCCCTAGTTGAAGTCAGCAGAGCCCCGCCCTCACCATACACGGTGTTGACGGTGCACCGCTTCCCCCCCCTGAGCCGCCGGATGGTGGACCAGAATCTCCTCGAGGCCGTCCGGAAATCGTTCTCCATGGCCTCCCCGAACTCCTCCCAAGCCCGAGTTTTTGCCTCAGCAACCGCCGAGGCTGCGTTCCGCTTGGCCTGTCGGTACCCATCAAGTGCTTCCAGAGTCCCACTGGCCAAAAAGGCCCGATAGGACTCCTTCTTCAGCTTGACGGCCTCCCTCACCACTGGGGTCCACCAGCGGGTTCGGGGATTGCCGCCACGACAGGCACCGACCACCTTGTGGCCACAGCTCCGGTCGGCCGCCTCAACAATGGAGGCACGGAACATGGCCCATTCGGGCTCAATGTCCCCCACCTCCCCCGGGACATGGTTGAAGCTCTGCCGGAGGTGGGAGTTGAAACTCCTCCTTACAGGGGATTCCGCCAGCCGTTCCCAGCAGACCCTCACAATACGTTTTGGCCTGCCAGGTCTGACCGGCTTCCTCCCCCACCAGCGGAGCCAACTCACCACCAGGTGGTGATCAGTTGACAGCTCCGCCCCTCTCTTCACCCGAGTGTCCAGGACATACGGCCGCAAGTCCGATGATACGACTACAAAGTCGATCATCGAGCTGCGGCCTAGGGTGTCCTGGTGCCAAGTGCACATATGGACACCCTTATGCCTGAACATGGTGTTCGTTATGGACAATCCGTGACGAGCACAGAAGTCCAACAACAAAACACCACTCTGATTCAGATCGGGGGGGCCGTTCCTCCCAATCACGCCCCTCCAGGTCTCACTGTCATTGCCCACGTGAGCATTGAAATCCCCCAGCAGGACGAGGGAGTCTCCCGGAGGAGCACTCTCCAGTGCCTCCTCCAGGGACTCCAAAAAGGGTGGGTACTCTGAACTACCGTTCGGCGCATAGGCACAAACAACAGTCAGGACCCGTCCCCCCACCCTAAGGCGGAGGGAGGCTACCCTCTCGTCTACCGGGGTGAACCCCAATGTACAGGCGCACAGCCGGGGGGCGATAAGTATGCCCACACCTGCTCTACGCCTCTCACCGCGGGCAACTCCAGAGTGGAAGAGAGTCCAACCCCTCTCGAGGAGGCTGGTTCCGGAGCCCAAGCCATGCGTCGAGGTGAGTCCGACTATATCTAGCCGGAACCGCTCAGCCTCGCGCACCAGCTCAGGCTCCTTCCCCAGCAGAGAGGTGACGTTCCACGTCCCAAGAGCCAGCTTCAGTAGCCGAGGATCAGACCGCCAAGGTCCCCGCCTTCGGCTGCCGCCCAGCTCACATTACACCCGACCCCCATGGCCCCTCCCGCGGGTGGTGAGCCCGTAGGAAGGGGGACCCGTGTCGTTTCTTCGGGCTGTGCCCGACCGAGCCCCACGGGCACAGACCCGGCCACCAGGCGCTCGCCGGCGGGCCCCACCCCTGGGCCTGGCTCCAGGGGGAGGCCCCGGTGACCCGCGTCCGGGCAAGGGAACACGGCGTCCAAAAGTATCACTCATCATAGGGGTCTTGTGAGCTGTTCTTTGTCTGGTCCCTCATCTAGGATCTGTTTGCCATGGGTGACCCTACCAGGGGCTTAGAGCCCCAGACAACATAGCTCCCAGACTCATTGGGGCACGCAAACCCCCCCACCACGGTAAGGTGACAGCTCAAGGGGGAGGTGTGTGTGTGTGTTAAGTAATAATGTCTAAGGTGTAATTAAAACTGAGGAGACCAAAGGGGCCGCACTAAACCCCACAGAACACACACACCCTCCAAAACCCTACGAGTGTGTGCTGTGTACAGGAGCTAGAAGGGAGAGGGCAGCCAGCGACTAGTTGCAGTAGGCACCCCTGTTCCCTGGGACCCGCCACAGGGTGACAGTATTCGGGGAGCCACTGCACACCGAGAAGGCACCCACCTGCATTCCCTTCAAAAAAATGAATAAATACATGCTGTTCCAACATTCGCAGGCAGTCTGAGCCTTAGACCCATCATCCACTGGGCTCGCCCAAACAGCCCCCAACAGGGGAAGAGGACTGACACACCCACACCACACACCACACACCAAAAGCCCCAAAGAGGGGGAAAAAAACCCCAGCAGACACATCAGAAGCCCCAGAGCAACTGGTCGAGCACCAGGACCCACACCAACCCACCCACACATTGGTGTGCCCGAGGAATCCCAGACCCCCTCAAGACATGGACATCCCATAGCCACAAAATTTCTAAACTGGTCAATACAGATTGCTCTTCCCTTTCCAGTTCATGACAATAGTTTTCTTTGCGATACATGCGTGCAGAGTTAATTTCCATGTTGACGTCATCTACATTACATTACATTACGGTAATTTTGCAGACGCTTTTATCCAAAGCGGCTTACAATAAGTGTTTTCAACATCGGTAGGCAAAAGAACTTCAGATCACAAGAAATCATAAGTGCATTTCCTTCCAAAACCAAACAGCTAAGAGGAACAAGGAGCTAGAAAACAAAGACAATTTAGGAAACAAATAAGTGCGTAGGAAGCTGGGACGAAACAGGTGATGTGCTAAGAGGGCGGATCTGGGTAGTGTTTCCTGAAAAGAGGGGTTTACAGCCTGCAGCGAAAGATGGGCAGCGACTCAGCTGTCCTGACATCAGTCAGGAGATCGTTCCGCCATCAGGGTGCCAGAGCAGAGAAAAGCCGTGACCATGTCGATCGTGCGCAGGAACCGCTTACTGACGGGGCAGCCAGCCGCCTGGATGCAAGCAGCTACAGGGAGCCAGTGTAAAGAGCGGAGAAGGGGAGTCGTGTGGGAGAACTTGGGGAGGTTGAACACCAGACGAGCAGCAGGTTTCTGAACAAGCTCCAGAGGTCTGATGGCTGAAGCCGGGGCGCCAGCAAGGAGGGAGTTGCAGTAGTCCAGGCGGGAGATGACAAGAGCCTGGATGAGCACCTGCGCTGCCTTGTCGGTGAGGAAGGGGCGAATCCTTCGGATGTTGTAGAGGAGGAATCGGCAGGAACAGGTCACTGATGCGATGTTTGCCAAGAACGACAGTTGGTCGTCCAGGGTCACACCCAGATTCCTCGCAGTCCGAGTTGACGTCACCACGAAGTCATCAATTGTGATGGCCAAGTCTCCGTGCGGGCAGCCCTTCCCCGTGAGAAACACCAGCTTAGTCTTGTCCAGGTTGAGCTTGAGGTGGTGCATCGACATCCACCCCGAGATGTCTGCCAGGCATGCAGCAATGCGTTCCTCCACTTGGGTGTCAGAAGGTAGAAAAGACAGAATCAGCTGGGTGTCATCTGCATAGCAGTGGTAGGAAAAGGTATGGGAGTGGATGATAGAACCAAGAGATGATTTGTAGAGGGAGAAAAGAATAGGACCCAAGACCGAACCTTGCAGAACCCCAGTGGTGAACCTGCGTGGCTTCGACACAGACCCTCTTAGTGTTACCTGGTAGGAGCGACCTGTCAGTTAGGATGAAAACATGAAGAGTGCAGAGCTAGAGACACCCATTACCTCCAGGGTAGGGAGAAGGATGTGGTGGTTCACTGTGTCAAATGCTGCAGATAGGTCCAGGATATTTAAACTAAATCTGAATGTAAATAATAATGAATAAAAGATACAACATCCCCCCCCCCATGAAGACAGTTCATATCATCTCTAGGTGATGTCAGTTCATGTCAGCTCTAGAGGGTACAGCAGTTGAACTGTTCTTCTTAATATTGTCCCATCTGATGTGCGTACAGCACAAGATCTCACAAGACCATCTCTTCCTGGAAAGAGTTCCCTGATGATCCCAGTCTTCCAAATCTGACGCGGTGTCCTGTCCTCTCCAATGAGCACTGAATCACCCTCCTTGAGAAGGGTAGAATGTGAGTTCTTACTGGTGTGGGCAGATCTCAGCTCCAGTAAGTACTCCCTTTTCCACCGGTCCAGAAGTCCTTGAGAAGACGCTGGTGATATTTCCATCTCTGCTGGAACGGGGGGTGTGACTGGCATTATGAAAGGGCTTTGGTGGCAAGGAGCAGAGTCTCCTTCCAATCAGAAAGTGAGCTGGGGTGAGGGGCTGAGGCTCTTCAGGTTCATCATAAACAAAGGTGAGTGATCGTGAGTTTATTGTTGCTTCTGCTTATGCCAATAGAGATGTCATCTCCTCAAAGCTCAGTGAAGCCCTTCCATTCACTTTCCTCAAACATGTTTTAACTGATCTAACCAGTCTTTCCCAAAATCCCCCCCACCAGGCGGCTCGTTCTGCAATATGCTTCCATGTGATTCCCTTTTCAGTGAAATACCTTAAGGGCTCAGGCTCCTTGATGGCCATCCAGAGTTCTCTGAGGTCTTGATCAGCTCGTTTGAAGGTTTGGGCCTTATCTAAATACACAATCCTACAGAGGCCTCGCTTGGATATGAATCTCTTGAATGCCAGGAGGAACGTCTCTGTCGACATGTCGGACACCAGCTCCAGGTGGACTGCACGTGTCACAGCACAGGTGAAAAGTGCTATAAATGCCTTTTCCACTTTGTCTTTTTTAGTCTTGACACACAGAGGGCCTGCAAAGTCCACCCCAACAGTCTCAAATGGAGGTGATTCTGTAATCTGATCTCTTGGCAGGGGTGCTGTTGTCTGCTGCATTGCCTTTACTCTGAATTTTGTACAAGTAGTGCAGGCTGTAATTATTGTCTTTGTCATTTGTCGGGCTCGTGGAATCCAATATTTGTCTCTTAGTTGGATTAAAGTGTCTCTCATACCCGAATGCATCACTTGGTCATGACAGCGCCTGATCAACATTTCAGAGAGTCTGTGGTCTGAAGGCAGGATGTATGGATGCCGCTCACCGAAGCTCATGTCTGAGTGTTGCAGTCTTCCTCCCAGACAGATAAAACCGTGCTCGTCTAGAAATGGCTTCAGGTCTCTAATTCTCGAGCCTCTGTGAATGTGTTTTCATGCTCTTCATTCACCTTTCTCCCTGTGGAAACCTTGATTTTGTGCCTCCAGAATCCAAATTCTTTCAGCTTCAGCCAACTCCTCGGCTGTCAGCTCTCCTTGCTTCTTTTCAATTGAATGTAAGTTTAAATTACTGTAGTTTTCAAGGTTTAACAGTGGATTTGTTGATGTTGGTTCCATGTTGTTGAGCTGGACTGTGACATGACTTGGCCTAAGCTCAGTCTGTACCTCCTCTTTATAGAGCCCTTCATCAGGAACCGGTCTGTAGTTCTTGATCTCTGAAGGGTCAAGAGTTGGTTTATTTAGAAGGGGAGTGACTCTGGCAGTCTTGAAAGCAGAAGGAAAAGAGCCTGATGTCAAAGACGTGTTAATGAGGTGGGTCAGGTAAAGAAGAAGATCAGCAGAATGAAGGAGAGGGGAAGGGACTGGGTCAAGGGAACATGTAGTGGGGCGGCTAGATGTTACAAGGTGAAGAACCTCATTTGCAGAGAGGGGAGAGAATTGGGACAGAGAGGAAAGTGGAGAGGGAGAAGGTGGTAGAGAGGGAGGGGTGGAAGTGCAACAAGTGTGGGTGGTGTGGACAGCTGGGGGTGAGGGAAGAAAGATTGGATATTGTTAACCTTCTTGTCAAAGAAGTCGGTGAAATCGTCAGGGAGGAGGAGGGAAGAGGGGGTGGGGGTTGGAGGAGGGACAAGAAAGTTTGAAAGAGTTTTTTTTGGGGTTGGAAGCAGAAGTTTGAATTTTGTTGCAGAAGAAGGCAGCTTTAGCAGCAGAGAGAGAGGAGGAGAAAGTGGAAAGCAAAGATTGGAAGGCAAGGAGGTTCTCAGGGAGTTTACTTTTCCTCCATTTGCGCTCAGCTGTCCTCAAACTCCGTCTCTCAGTACGCACTGAGTCCAACAACCAAGGGGCAGGTGGAGTTGAGCGTGCAGGCCTGGAGGTGAGGGGACAGAGATTGTTCAGAGAGAAGGACAGGGTGGAGAGAAGAAGATCAGTAGCAGTGTCAGGGGATAGAAGAGAAAAAGATTCAGGGGCAGGGAGAGCAGAGAGAACAGAAGAGAAGTCAGTGGGGGAGAGAGAGCGTAGATTGCGACGAGAAAATACCATGTGGGTGGGGGGAGGTCGAGAGGGAGGAGAGGAGTGGGAGAAAGTGCAGGACATGAAGTAGTGGTCAGAGAGATGAAGAGGAGTGACAGAGAGCTTCGCGCAAGAACAGTGCCTGGTGAAGATAAGGTCCAGTAGGTTGCCAGCCTTGTGGGTAGGAGGAGATGGGGAGAGAGCTAGGTCAAAGGAGGAAAGAAAAGAAACAAAAGGGTGAAGCTTCTTTGTCTGGATGTTGAAGTTACCGAGAAGAATGAGCCATCCTCAGGGATGGCTACAAACTACAGCGATGGTGAGCTTGACCGGGTGAGAGACAGTGACAGCATGAAATTCACAGGAGGGAATTGCGAGAGGGAACAAAGAGTATTTCCAGTCGCTGGAAATTAGCAGGCCAGTACCACCGCCCCGCCTCGCAGCTCTGGGAGTGTGAGAGAAAGAGTACGCATCAGACAGAGCTGCGGGCGTGGCAGTGTTTTCTGGAGTGATCCAGGTCTCTGTTAGAGCAAGAAAGTTAAGGGAGAGCACGGATGCATAGCCTAAGATTAACTCAGCCTTCTGCACAGCAGACTGGCAGTTCCACAGCCCCCCATGCCACCACTTGCTCAACACGAGTGGAGAGAGAAGGATAGATAAGTTTAGTGGGGTCCTGGCCTCTGGGTCTGACCCGTCTGCATGGTCGCTGAGACTGAGAGGAATTCAAAATGGCGCCCGGCGCCATCTCTAAAAAATAACTTTTGATATGGATGACCTAGAATCATGTATGAAGGCACTTTTTCATACAAGTCAACCATGAGCAGTGGTGTAGTCTACGTTGAACGCAGGTATACGGCGTATACCCACCTCTTTTTTTGGGGGATTTCCATATACCCACCTAAAATGCTCAGTATACCCACCTAAAATTCGTTTTTCAATATTTAGAATAGCACAGCCACGTTTCATCAACTACCACTTTTCATGGAAGCCTTGTTATAATTTAACAATACAACGACAACACTTCAGAATTGCATTCATTCGGAAATTGCGGCAGTCAGTCAATCTCCAACCAATCAGACGCGTTTTTTATGTCTCGCTGTCAGCCAAAACAAAAATCTATCATGGGGTGCGTACGTAGGTGCTTAGTGGCTAAGGAAAGGACTTTGTAAAGTCGAGGCTTCTACGAAAAGTCATTGTACATCTGGAATGGGCTGATACGATATGTTCTCCATGTTCTCACCATTCTGATCGGATTATGGAATTATCATCTCATCATCTCAACCCGAGAGTTTGCATTTAACTTTTCCATGGCTGTTGACAGGTATGGTAGTGATTTATTAACACGTTGTCTAACTTTCGTGAACATATTGTAGTGACTTCACGGAGGCTCTGAGACCGGCGGTTGCCGAACGGCTCTTTATTAAGTTATTACAAGCAGTACAATCGCAGAACACGGGTGACTCTCAGTCCTGCTCCGCAACCAGCCCCAGGAGAACACCAGACCTGCACACAGACTGGCCCACGCCCACTCCTCTCCCCCAATCACCAGCCCACACCTGAGTGACATGACCTGCGGTCCAGTGATTGACAGGGAGAGGAGGAAAGCCAGTCCGTGTGCTTTTACCCTCATTCTGGGTCGTTACAATATATTATTATTATGATGATGAGCATTATTATTTGAAAAGCCTCAATGCGTGATGAAAACATGCCAGTGAATTTCGCTAGGTAGCCGACCGCGAGCTGCCAGGTTAAACAAAGCAGCAGCGTTCCAGGTTTTTAGTTGGGGACGACGAGGATCATGGCCAGGCGCAAGGGACAGCAAGACCTTAGGAACTTTTTTAATAAGGTTGCCCGACCTGACGTTTCCGAAAGTAAGTTAAGTTGAGTCAAAAACATAATTCACGCTTTTTATGAGACTAGTATTGCTACCAAGTTACCCTTCTAGGTTGTTTAATTTGTGGACATAACACGGCAATAACACAGGCTAGTCATGCTGTAGTCTAGCTTTCGTTCTTCTCTCAATACTAGCAAGCTAGCTACTCTGATCCAAGTTTGCTTACTTAGTTTAAAATTCTAGACGTTTGTTTATCTGGGATTCCTCTTTGGGAATAACTCCTAATCGCCATACCTGTCTGTATATGGTCTACATGTTGATATGTACAGTGGCTGTCTGGATTAAGTAATTTATCTATCATAAACTAAACTTTATTTACTAGCCAGAACCATGCTATCTCCATGGTATGCATGGATGGGGAGATGTATCTGTACTTAGGCAATGGTAATTACATTATCTACTACACTGTTACTGCGATATAATGTCAGATGCAAAAACCTTTAGTGCATGTGATGAGTTTACAAAACAGGCTATATTTCTATAGGCCTACATTTAAAAATCAGTTAATTTCATTTTGTTTGGGCTTGACTTGCTGTAGGCCTACTTGATAGTAACATTTTTGATTGTCATAGATGAAAATGCTTAAAAATGAAACTTTACATTGGCCTATTTTTTGTCATAGCTTTTAGAGGGCTTTTCATCTGAACTGTGTTATGTCATAGTATTGTAGTACTATGGTACTTATTACTTTTCAATGACTATTACAGCGCGCCACTGGAGGTACGGCGTGCATTAAGGGGCTACTATTGGTTCCGAGGGGTCCCGAGTCCCGACCCCTAGTTTGGTACCACGGGCCAATGACTGGCCAACTATACAGTATACCCACCTCAAAAAGGTAGACTACACCACTGACCATGAGGATTCCAAATCTGACATCATTTTGATATTACAACTTTGTTTTGACCGTGAAATTCAAAATGGCTGCCATCTAGTACAGTGGTTCTCAACCTTTTTAGGCCGTTACCCCCCAAAACAATCATATTTGGACTGAGGACCTAGAATCATGTATGAAGGCACTTTTTCATACAAGTCAACCATAAGGATTCTGAATCTGACATTATTTTAATCATCAAACCTAGTTTTGACATTGAAATTCAAGATGGCCGGCATTCAGTAGAGTGAAAATAGCCAGATAGCTAGCTGGGGGGACTGCCCCCTTAGGGCCTGCTGTCCTGCCCTGAACCATTCTTCGTCAGGCCCCTCACCAAAGACCAGTTTGTCATGGGAGGCCCTACCAGGAGCACAAGGCTCCAGACAACATAGCTTTTGGGTCATAGGGACACACAAACCCCTCCACCACGTTAAGGTGGCGGTTCCCGGAGAGGTTTTTTTTTTTTTTTTTTTTTTTTAAATTTAAAATTTTAATTTATTTTTTAACGCACATCGGAGGTACCACCTGCTGCATTATGTGGAGAGGCAGTTATAGTCACCAATAACGGCAACACCCGAAACAACACAAAAGATGTATCAGTCTGAATCAGAGAATTCTGAGTCACTGCTTTCTGAATCATCGGATTCAGATGACTCCACCCTCCTCTGTACAACATCATCCTCTTCCTCATCCTCCTCTCTCTCAACTTCCTCGTCCTCTTCAACCGGCCCTGGTGCATGTAGGTGTGTGGGGAGAGCAGGTCGAGTGTGGCGGACAGGACGACAGCGACCACCCACCAACTCCCAACCATGTCCGAGTGGCGATGGGTGGCGCACTAGATATGCCAAGTAGTTGGCTCGGAGGCAGTGTTGGCGTAAGCTGTCTGCATCTGGAGGGAGACGGATAAAAGACTTTCTCTTCATGGTCTTCCACTTGGAAGCACAGGCTTCAGCCATGGTGCTACTCTTCTTGTTGATGATTTTCCTTTTCCATAGAACCCTGAGTTGGCATCACAGCCTGTAAAACAGTGTAGCTGCACAATGCAGCTATCTGTCAACAGATCAAGGCACAGGACTGTCTCTATGTTTCTCTTTATGCATAGCATGCCAGGAAGCTGCCATGAGTTGACTGATGCTGCGACGTAGACATCGGTATCAGCTGCATCAATAACAACAGGGCCACTATAACCTGACTGCCGTAGAACATCATAAACAGTGAAGAGGATGGTGTCAGCTTCAGACTGCTCAATGGTGTAGTCTTCCATTAGTTGTTGGGTTGACAGGTTCATGCATACGGGTCCAACAGAGTAGACAATCTCTACCTTCACTCTCTGTGCCAGGTCAGTCAGGTGGCTGCATATTAATTTTTGCAACCGTTTCTTGTTGCTGACACTACACAGTAGCGTTTTGAAAGCCTTGGCAGATGGGAAGGTGTCATCCAATTTGATGTATATGTTTGGTACATGTGCATTACCCTGTATGCGCAGGTCTCGCTCATCATCTTTTGTTGAGTATGTTGTATCATAGGGATCATTGACACAGATGATAAGGTGAGCATGAGAATGGCGGGCAAGGATGATGGATGACACCTTTTGGACATAGCCCAACCAATTGTATGGGGTGCCGTCCTGTGTCTGCCGATCTTCTTCTGATGGAGTTGCCATCCTCCAGATCATGCCCATGTCAATTAGAGCAACATAGGGGTCTTTAATCGCAATAGGTTGGAGGGAGAGCTTCTGGATGAGCTTGCTCTTCTGCGTCTTCCTGTATGTGCCATTGGGGTTGAATAAGGCCACACATTCCTCAACAACACAGTGTTCTAGCAGCTTGGGGAGCTTCACAAGTTGACTGTCTTCAACCAGGTTGATCACTGCTTTGAGAGCACTTCTTTCCATTTCAGCAGTTCTTGCCTTGAGTTCCTTGCCGGGCTTCTCTATGCAAGAATGCTTGGAAAATGTCAAGCGTTTGCTCAAATTGACAGGTGCTTGGAGGGATTTATTCTTGCTGAACACCCGGTCCTGCAAAAACATGTTCAACTTCTCCTCTTCAGCAGAATGGGCGGATTTAAAGTCCGCAACAAGCACATCAGAGGCAGGCATGGCTGACTGTAGGGTGCGAAGTGTGGGTGAGGCCAGATTAAATGGGAATGAGTCAAACTCATCCATGCATGAAATCAGGTTATGCACACCCTGCTCATCTTCTCGTATGCGCTTCGGGCCACTTTCTGTGTGTTTCCGCTTTACTTTTTTTTGGGTGGCAAGAGAGTTGTGTGCTGATCTTATGCGGTTCACATTGTTGACATTTCTGGAGTGCACCAGCAGCTGCTTTTCATTTTGGAGGATGGAGAGCCAACCTGACTTCATTTTGCTGCCCTTGTTCATGGTACATTCAATCCACATGTCCCATGCCATGTTGGAATAAGGGTTACCTGTGATGGACTGACTGAAGTTAGAACGAAGGAAGGCAACCTGGTCAGCAGGGAGAGCTGTCAGCATCGCCCAGAAGTCAGGCAGCCACCTCCGGTACTTATTGTTGTCATATGCTACCATCCATGGCTGCATCGCACGCAGAGAACTGACATATTCTTCCCAGTTGCAGACATGGACTGCATGCACATTCTGCATTAGTGCATCTGTCATGGACAGGAAGTCCCTCCAGTAGTCTGCCATGTCACTCACCTCTACATGGGAGAAAAGGTTGGCGATGAGATCCTGGAGATCAACATCATCCTCCAGGGCTGCATGAGCAGCAGCACGGGCTTCCTGAGAGACTTGTATTCCTCAGAATATCAAGATTCTCTCTTGTCACCTCTGTTAGGTTGGGTATCAGTCTCTCCTTGGCCAGCTGACTCATAAGTGCTTCATACATCAGCCTCAAGCAACAAAGCCCCTTCTTATAATGCTTTCCTTTCAGAGCAGAATCAAAGGATCCCTCAGCAATAACTCCTGCTGCAACAAGTACATCTCCTAGCTCACTCCCCTTGTAGCGCTTGTAGATGGCACTCATCATCACACACTGTGTATGGAAAGGGCCAAGAAAGGGCACGATGTCACACTACTTTTCTGGGTTCTCTGCCTTGAATAGAGTGACAAGGACGTACACAGGATGATCTCCCACTAAAAAGGCAAAGGGCATGCGTTTTGTGATGATGATTTGAGATAGTTTCTCCATTATGTCATTCACAACTGACTTGTTCGGTGGCTGATTGTAAGACATATGAAAATAAGCCTTGCTCTTTGACTGCTCCTTATTCAAGCTAGCATGAAACCCGTTGTAGGAAGGGAAAGTCTGTTCAGCTGCATCGGGGCGATCACCATTCTTGTTTGCACGGACAAGGGCATGAATAATGCTCCGCTTGCGCTGAGGCTCTGTACTTGATGAGAAGGTAGTGGGCTTTGGGCGGATGGTCCCCAGTCCAAATATGATTGTTTTGGGGGGTCACGGCCTAAAAAGGTTGAGAACCACTGTACTAGATGGCAGCCATCTTGAATTTTGCGGTCAAAACAAAGTTGTAATATCAAAATGATGTCAGATTTGCAGGGCTTTCAAGTTTTCAAGTTTGCTTGGAGTGAGATTCGGGCGGAGCAGGGGCCGGGCCGTGTGCGGGGGGTTTCTTTCGTTTTTTTGGGGGGGGTGTGGTCTCTTGCAGTATCCCATTGCCATAAACTAGCTACTTAAAGAACAAAGAAATTGTTTTATTTATACCAAAATCACAAATATTCACTTTTACACTAAATTCTGCTATATTTTATAATAAATTGTTTTAGGTATGCAAAGACAAAACAGACAAATTAAATTAAGAAAAACAAACATAACCCCAAATGGGCCCCTTGAGCAGTCCCTCTCTGTGTGTGTTTGTTTATGAGTGTTGTAAGTGTTTGTGGCAGATTTTGATGCTTGATGACTGATATTGGGGGCTCCCATTTAAAGCACTGTGGCTCACTGTCAGCCATTTTCACAGTCATGATGGATGACAGAGTTCCATTCAGAGCCAACGTGTTCCTGGTCTTGGTTTTATTGAGCCCCACCATGGAAAAAACCCTCTCTGCATCAGCATTTCAGTGCGGCAGAACTAATACCAGTTTGGCAATTGTAGATAGCCTTGGGAATCTGCTCATACCAGTCACCTTTGAAAAAAATTAACCACTGAAGCCTAATTACACTCCTACATATTTTTCATTTTTCATTAAGTTGCTCATGTCAAAGGGTGTGTAATGTCACCTATGGATGCCATGCCATTTGTGGTGTATATTTTGTGGTCAGTTGTAGTTGCAGTTTGGCGCCACATTGTGGATATTGGAGGTAATGCGCCCAAGGTCAGAATTAATGAGGAGGTGGAGCACTTGGGTTTTTGAATTCAAATCGTGAGCTTCAGTTAACAACTGCTCTTCTTTGTTGACGGTCAGAAATGCCACAGACACCATCGTTTGTAAGTACATTTGATCAGAAATGAATGTATTATGTTTAATAGTAGGAATATTTAGCAGATATGTGTTTAGGATGCAGATATGTGCTTAGGGAAACTGTAATTTAAGTTACTTAATGTAAGTCATTCGTTGAGCATTGTAATTAGCAACAAACGTTATTTCCTTCTCTGTATACATTTACTGAGAGATATTTTCTGTATTGTGTGTTAAGTTTCACAGAACTGGTTGCTGAGAAACAAGGAGTAAAACACTTAAGATTCTACATCTTGGTTCCGACCCTTTCTTCAGTAGTCATCTGTTAGCTATCTGTCGAGTTGTGTGTCCTATGCAACGGGGGCAGAATAGTGAAAAAACGTATCGTCTGTGTCGGCATTCAACGGACCATTCTACAGTGAGGAGAAAAGTTCAGCTGCAGTCTTCTCGACTCTCAAGTAAGATCTACCCATCTATTAAGCTATGGATAATAAACAGGACAATAAATCAACCTCATATCGCTCGATGCGATCAGCTGCTCATTCTGGCCGCTCAGCTGTTGTAATGGAGGCTGCAAGAGCATGAGCAAAGGCAGAGGGCGAGCGCACACGTGCAGAATTCGCTAAAAAGGAGCTCGAAGTTAAAATGGAACAGCTTCGTGTAGAGGGCGCTCTGAATATATTGCAACATGAAAGGGAAGAAGCTGTTGCTTTGGTTGAAGCCAAGGTATTAGAAGACGCTGCTGAGTCAATTGCAGTGGGATCTTTAAGAGACCGGGAAAGTTTAGTTCCTGCTGAAGACCCAGTAGAGCGCACAAACGAATTTGTGGAACAACACTTGAATGTGTCATCCCTCTTCAACCCATATCCAACACGACAGCCGGTCCCTCTATCTCAGCCACAACGACGAGCCTCCCCATCTCCAACACGACAGTCGGTCCCTCCATCTCAGCCACAACGGCGAGCCTCCCCATCCCCAACACGATGGCCTACTTCACCATCTCAGCCAAAGAGGCTAGACTCCTCATCTTTACACCCAGCTGTCAGTGCACAAGATTCTATGAGTGACATAGCCAGATTCCTGGCACGGCGCGAGCTCATTCATGCCGGGCTCACAAAATTTGATGATCGGCCAGAAAATTATTGGGCATGGAAAACATCCTTTGAGAATGCCAAACAGGGACTCTACCTCACACCAAGTGAAGAACTTGATCTCTTGGTACGATGGCTTGGCACTATGTCTTCTGAGTATGTGAAGAGAATTCGGTCTGTGAATGTGCGATATCCAGTCATTGGGCTCCAGATGTCATGGAGCCGCCTTGAAGAAGTGTATGGTGCCCCTGAGGTCATAGAGAAGGCACTTCTCGACAAAATAGAATCCTTTCCAAAAATAACAAAGCAAGACCCCCTGAAACTACGCGAGCTTGGCGATCTCTTGTTAGAAGTCTTGTCAGCCAAATCAGAAGGCTTCCTGGCCGGACTGTCTTACTTAGACACAGCAAGAGGGGTTAATCCGATCGTGGAAAAACTGCCATATCCTCTACAGGAAAAATGGATTAACAAAGGCTCAGATTATAAAAGAAGACACAATGTCTCATTCCCACCATTCACATTCTTTACAGAATTTGTGCGCACGGAAGCACAAGCGAGGAATGACCCAAGCTTCAGCTTCAGCTCTGGCAACCCTAGCCAACAATCAAAACCCGATGGTGGCTTCAGAAAACAGCCACAACGGAAGGCTTTCATCACCACTCACAAGACGGGCGTTGCCACATCTGCGGAATCCCCTCCTATCGGTGACGCTTCAGACACACCTTTCGATGTAAGAAAACAGTGTCTCTTGCACAAGAACAAACCCCATCTACTTAAGCGATGCCGAGCATTCAGGGCTAAGCACTTGGATGAACGAAAGGCCTTTCTTAAAGACAATGGGGTGTGCTACCGCTGTGTCTCCTCCACTATGCACCTGGCCAAAGACTGCAAGGCATTAGTGAAATGCAGTGAGTGCGACAGCAATAGACATGTGGCTGCACTTCACCCAGGACCGTCACCCTGGCAGCAAGGGAACGCTGCGGAACAGTATGGCGGGGAGGAAGACACAGCACCAGCTCCTGAGGTCAAGGCCAGCTGTACTGAAATCTGCGGCGCAGGAGTTGGCTCCAGGTCCTGCTCTAAAATCTGTCTAGCCAAAGTTTTCCCACATGGCCATCCTGAAAGCGCCAAAAGGATGTACATAGTTCTTGATGAACAGAGCAACCGCTCACTCGCAAAGCCAGAGTTTTTTGACTTGTTTGGGGTCAAAGGTGAAAATCATCCCTACACCCTGCGCACTTGTGCTGGCACCAAGGAAACAGTCGGAAGACGCGCCATGGGATTTCAAGCACAGTCATTGGACGGCAAGACACAGGTGCTTCTGCCAACACTCATAGAGTGCAGCTACATCCCCGATGATCGTTCGGAGATTCCCTCTCCAGACATTGCTCACCACTTCTCACACCTAAAACCGGTGGCTGGTGAAATTCCACCTATCGACCCTGAAGCTAAGATCCTGCTGCTCTTGGGTAGGGATATTCTTTGCGCTCACAAAGTTAGGGAACAGCGCAATGGCCCTCTTAATACCCCTTACGCACAGCGCCTTGACTTCGGGTGGGTGATAGTGGGAAATGTCTGCCTGGGCTCCGCACACAAGCCTGATGTAATTGACACTTTCCGCACAAGCATCCTTATGAACGGACGTCCAAGTCTCTGCTCCCCATGTCCCAACCAGATACAAGTCACCGAAAGATTTTCTGCTAAGGCCCCTTGTGTCACGCCTCAACACACACAGTCTACAAGCACAGAGTGTAACATCGGCAGTGACATCTTTCAACAGACTCAGCAAGACGACAACATTGCATTCTCCATGGAGGATAGAATGTTTATGGAATTGATGGACAAAGAAATGTTCGTTGACAGCTGCAACAGTTGGGTGGCGCCCCTGCCTTTCCGCCCATCTCGCCAACAGCTTCCCAATAACAGAGGACAGGCACTGCAACGCTTCAGGTCTCTGAGCCGAACCCTGGAGAAGAAGCCACAAATGCGTGAGCACTTTGTCGCATTCATGCAAAAGATATTCGACCGCAACCACGCAGAGCTAGCCCCTCCTGTGAAAGAGAACGAAGAGGTGTGGTACTTACCAATGTTTGGTGTATATCACCCACGCAAGCCAGACCAAATACGGGTCGTATTTGACTCAAGCGCCCAGCACAGAGGTGTCTCTCTGAATCAGGTGCTACTTACCGGGCCTGACCTGAACAACAGCCTGCTAGGCGTGCTGATACGTTTCAGGCAGGAAGCAGTCGCCATAACAGCTGACGTGGAGCAGATGTTCCACAGCTACTTGGTCAGAGAAGACCATCGCAACTATCTCAGATTCCTTTGGCATTCTAACAACGACTTGTCACAGCCTATGGTGGAATACAGGATGCGAGTCCACGTATTCGGGAACAGCCCGTCGCCTGCCGTGGCGATATACGGACTCCACCGGACAGCCCAGCTTGGCGAAGGCGAGTTTGGGAAAGACGCCAAGGACTTCGTGGACCATAACTTTTATGTCGACGATGGGTTGAAGTCTCTTCCCACAGTGAAGATGGCTGTTGATCTGTTGAGAAGAACTCAAGAGATGCTTGCGACCTTCAACCTCAGACTCAATAAAATTGCGTCAAATCATCCATCAGTCATGGATTCGTTCCCTACTGCAGATCATGCAAAGAACCTAAAAGATCTGGATCTTGAAGAGGACACGTGCACAATTCAGAGGAGCCTGGGCCTCAGCTGGGATCTCACGAGTGACACGTTCACTTACTGGATAGCCGCTGAAGACAAACCCTACACACGAAGGGGTGTGTTGTCAACTGTCAATAGCATATTTGACCCGCTTGGCATCCTTGCCCCAGTTACTGTGCACGGCAAGCTCCTGCTTCGTGAGCTAACAGCAGATTCTCCTGATTGGGATGATGCATTGCCCGAGGAGAGACAAGGTGAATGGACAGCGTGGAAACAGTCCTTGCAAGACCTCATGGACTTTGAGATACCACGAAAGTACTCTGGCGTCTCTCTCACTACAGCACGAAGGCTTGAGGTCCACGTCTTTTCAGACGCCTCCATCACAGCCATCGCAGCAGTGGCCTACTTGAAGGTGCTAGACTGTGACGGAAACTGCGAAGTAAGCTTTATCCTTGGCAAAGCAAAGCTGGCGCCTCTCACTGCCCATACAGTCCCTCGGCTGGAGTTAGGAGCTGCTGTCCTAGCAGTTGAGCTGTCAGAGTTCATCGTCAGTGAGATGGGTGTTACTCTACATGCCCTGGAGTTCTATACAGACAGCAGAGTCGTACTGGGCTACATACATAACCAAAAGAGACGGTTCTATGTATATGTCAGTAACCGTGTTCAGAGGATTCGGAAGTCAACCACGCCAGCTCAGTGGCACTATGTTCCTACCAGCCTCAACCCTGCTGACCACGCCACAAGATCACTCTGCGCAGCAGAACTGAAACACTCAAATTGGCTCACAGGCCCGGCCTTCCTCATGTCTCAGGACACAGGTCTCACAGAAGGACCTCCTGTCGCTGCAGAGTCATTCGATCTAGTCGACCCAGACAGAGACACGGAAGTACGTCCGAACTGTACAGTCTTGGCAACACAGACGAAAGACCCTCAGCTCAGTCCCCAGCGCTTTGAGAAGTTCTCGACGTGGAAGTCCCTCACAAGAGCAATCGGACTCCTCATCCACGTTGTGGAGACCTACAAAGTTCCAGGTGATCAGCGCACTGAGTGTCACGGCTGGCACTACTGTGCGGGGCACCAATCTCCTGAACACTTCTCAAAGGCCTCCAAGGTCGTCATTAAGGCGGTGCAACAAGACGCATACAATGATGAAATCCAAAACTTGTCTTCTGGAAAAGAGGTCTCCCGTGCAAGCTCACTGAGGAAGCTGAACTCAACCTTAGACCAGGAAGGTTTCCTAAGAGTAGGAGGAAGACTCACGCATGCTCCTACAGAGAAAGAGGAAAGACATCCCATCATCATACCTGGGAAAAGTCATGCTGCTGTCCTTCTTGTGAGGCATTTCCATGAACGTGTCGAGCACCAGGGCCGCCTGTTCACCGAAAGCGCGGTCAGGAGTGCTGGATACTGGATCATAGGTGCAAAGAAGTGCATCAACAAAGTCATTCATAAGTGCGTTACCTGTCAGAAGCTTCGTGGGAAGGTGCTCGATCAGAAAATGGCCGACCTTCCTTCGGACCGACTCAGTATGGAGCCACCGTTTACGCATGTCGGCCTTGACGTCTTCGGGTCTTGGATGGTCGCCACACGCAAGACTCGAGGTGGATCTGCGAACTCAAAGCGGTGGGCTGTCATATTCACCTCCCTGAGTGTACGAGCAGTACACTTTGAACTCATTGAGTCCCTTGAGAGCTCTAGCTTCATTAATGCTCTGCGACGCTTCTTCGCCTTGAGAGGACCATCAAAGCTCATCCGCTCCGATTGTGGGACCAATTTCGTGGGCGCCTGCAGGGAGCTGAACATGCTGTCCAAGGAGGCGAGCGTGAACAGTTTCCTGACTGACGAAGGCTGCCAGTGGAGCTTCAACCCCCCACACGCGTCCCACATGGGAGGAGCCTGGGAAAGGCTTATCGGAGTAGCAAGGAGAATCCTCGACTCAATGCTTCTCCGCTTGCCCTCTCAACTCACACATGAAGCACTGTCAACGTTCATGGCCGAAGTGTCTGCCATAATGAATGCTAGACCAATTGCCCCAATACCCAATGACCCGGACTCACCTGCTCTCTTAACGCCAGCCATGATACTTACACAGAAGCCTGGTGGTCTGCCTCCTCCCCCTGGAACGTTCGACAAGAACCCCTGTCGCCAAAAGTGGAAGCAGGTACAGCATCTTGCCAACATGTTCTGGGAGCGATGGAGGAAAGAGTACCTGGCCACTCTACAGGATCGTCGGAAACGGCAAGAGAGCAAGCCCAACCTTAAGGAAGGAGACGTCATTCTTATGAAGGACAGTCAGGCGAAAAGGAACGAGTGGCCGATTGGAATCGTCACCAAAGCCGTCCCCAGCAGCGACGGGAAAGTCAGGAAAGTGGAACTGAAAGTGTCAAGACAAGGGACTGTCAAGACTTTCTTTAGACCTATCTCTGAAATAGTTCTTCTTTTTTCTCCAGATGCATAGAGTCTCTTCATTACTGTTTATCTTTACATGTTTGAGTTATTGATAGTGGTATTTTGAAAATCCCAGACGGGGAGTGTAATGTCACCTATGGATGCCATGCCATTTGTGGTGTATATTTTGTGGTCAGTTGTAGTTGCAGTTTGGCGCCACATTGTGGATATTGGAGGTAATGCGCCCAAGGTCAGAATTAATGAGGAGGTGGAGCACTTGGGTTTTTGAATTCAAATCGTGAGCTTCAGTTAACAACTGCTCTTCTTTGTTGACGGTCAGAAATGCCACAGACACCATCGTTTGTAAGTACATTTGATCAGAAATTAATGTATTATGTTTAATAGTAGGAATATTTAGCAGATATGTGTTTAGGATGCAGATATGTGCTTAGGGAAACTGTAATTTAAGTTACTTAATGTAAGTCATTTGTTGAGCATTGTAATTAGCAACAAACGTTATTTCCTTCTCTGTATACATTTACTGAGAGATATTTTCTGTATTGTGTGTTAAGTTTCACAGAACTGGTTGCTGAGAAACAAGGAGTAAAACACTTAAGATTCTACATCTTGGTTCCGACCCTTTCTTCAGTAGACATCTGTTAGCTATCTGTCGAGTTGTGTGTCCTATGCAACGGGGGCAGAATAGGGTGTGTGCTGAATATTTAGACCTACTACTCCAACGAACACTTTAATCGGCAGGTATTGGTCTTTTACAAGGAGTAGGAAAACTATAGTAACTTTCTGAAGAAATTTAGAAGGGGCCTGCCAAAGTGTGCGTATCGCTCAACCAATCACGGCTGCTCAGGAATGGTTCGCAAGGCCTAAAGAAGAAGCATTCAAGCCTAAGCGGCATCAAAGCCGTTTAAATTTAAAAATTTAAAGCGACGAACTGTCCCTATAAAGAGGCGAACTGTCCCTTTAAAGCGGCGAACTGTCCCTTTAAAGAGGCGAACTGTCCCTTTAAAGAGGCGAACTGTCCCTTTAAAGCGGCGAACTGTCACTTTAAAGCGGCGAACTGTCCCTTTAAAGAAGTGAACTGTCACTTTAAAGCGGCGAACTGTCCCTTTAAAGAGGCGAACTGTCCGGAAAAAATTCTCTATCCCTTTAAAGCGGCGAACTATCCCTTTAAAGAGGCGAACTGTCCCTTTAAAGCGGTTAATTGTGCTGTTGAAACTTCAAAGGACTGGCTGGGCCACTAATAGCCTTGTTTCTATGGTAATTAATCTCCCTCAATTAACTGACAGTTAAGCTGCCCCAGCTGCTGCTACACTAATTATATGAGACTCAGGCTTCTCAGAGCCAAAAAACCTCTACGAACAGATGCTTCCCATTCGGAAACCGTAAGAGCTACAGAAAAAATTCTCGCAGAATGAGCGAGGGACGCCTTTGAACTTCAATATTCCCGCGTTTCAGATCTATAGCACATTCACAGTGAAAGCACGGATGAGAGAAAGAAGGGCTGCAGGAGCTGCTGAGATTCTGAGAATTGGATGAATTAAAATGGGGATTTGAGATCTTTGAGCCCCGACATCACTTTGCTCTGAGGGGCTCTGAGAGCAAACGGTCAGCCCTAGATGAAATATGAATACATTTTATGAATCCCAACATGCGTGCCTATATTATGACAGTACATAATGACATTGGAGCGATATTTGTAGGCGTGAGGGCGATTCGAAAATGAATCTGAGGTCAGAACTCTTGCTCTTCCCACACTCTAATGAAATGGCAGTTGTGCTCTAAAAATTCAAATTTTGCAGATTTTGGCCAAAACTTTGGGTTGCTTGGAGGCATGCTGTGGGAAATCCGTAGCAGGTATCGACATGGCGTCTTCACTTCTGAACACAGCACGGACGTATCTACAAACTGACATTTGAATGGCGTTTCTAGAGGTTAATGCATGATGACACAGTAACTGCTCAAAATTTGGGTTCTTTTATGATTTTTCCAGGTCATCCCCCTGTTTATTCCTAGGGTGGCTTTGGGGGGCTGTTTTTTGCTTATTATGTCGCCATGGTAACTCCAATCTTCAACAAAAGTAATAGCCCGCGAAAACTCATTGAGCCGGTCGTTTTGATATATATATTGTTGGGATGTGCGGGCCCTATGGGCCCGCATCAATGTCGACGGAAGAATATATATAGCCTATAAAGAGACACGTTTTCAATGTTAAATCTCATAGACTTTTGCCAACAGAATAGTAATAGGTGCCGTGCCATGCATTTCCTATGCAATGCTATGGCAGGCCCCAATAAAAGATCCAAATAAATGAAGATCTGACCTGCTGATGATCCTAACGGTTCTCTTCCACCTCCAGCTCGTCTACAACTTCTGCACGCATTCAGAGCATAATAGGTTATGTCCGCTGTGCATTCATGGAACGCATGCTTGCAGCTGAAAGCTATTTCAGACCTCACCCAGCAACAAGAAATTCTGTTTTCTGATTGGCTGAGAAATTCTATTTTGTGATTTGCCGATGGGTTGCTAAATCAAGACAGCTGTACCAGAGCTATAGTTCTGAGCTGTACGTGCGCACAGTAACCTGCCATTGACTCGTTTATAGTATAGGCCATTAGAATTTCTGTGTGATGAAGTTCATAATTTCTCAGTGTGAGAAATGGCATGTGTGGCGTGTGAACTTGTGAACTTGTTGAAATGCGTGTGTTTCACGCTCATTGCGTGAGACTTGAGAGCCTTGGATTTGGAATCCTTATGGTTGACTTGTATGAAAAAGTGCCTTCATACATGATTCTAGGTCATTCAGATCAAAAGTTATTTTTTTAGAGATGGCGCCGGGCGCCATTTTGAATTTGGCTCTCTAGCAAAAAATGCCGGGATTTTTGGGAGGGACATGGGGGCTAAATCTTTTCTAAAGGGTCCATAGAGGTCAAATCAATCATCAAAACATTGTTGCCAGAGGATGGTCACAGAACCTCACATTATGACCCGACTAAGTAGATCAACTCAGAGTTCAGGAATAGACTCAGAGTTTGTTGAACCTGCTTTGTGAAACGGACCCCAGGAGTTACTTTGTACTGCTTCCCTAATTTCTAATTGTCTGCCAGGAATGCAGGCCCCTCCCACAGATTAACAGGCAATTGGCCTTTCTTGGCTGAAACTAGTTTCAAGTAGGGGCTATTATCACACAGTGAAACTAATCAACAGCTGCAATAACAACAACAATAGCCTAACAATTAAAGCAAGACTACTTAGCAATCAAAGGATACAGGTCGTTTAGGCCATTGGCGTTTAGGCCGCAGTCGTTTAGGCCCCCCTGCAGTCGTTTAGGCCAACAGAGGAGTCGTTTAGGCCACAGGGAGCAGTCGTTTAGGCCCCCCTGCAGTCGTTTAGGCCAGGCTACCTGAGCAGCTGAAATCTTTATTACATCACTTTGTACATTCGTTATTATGAGATATAAGTCAGCTCTACTGGTCTGTCTGGGTAGCCTACATATCTATGGTAAATTATTTAATAACCAACTTTAGTGTGGAAACGTTTTTTTTATTTAATAAATGGTGATTTATAAATTCATAAAATTGTGGAAATAATCATCCGCATTGCCACATTCATTGGACAATAATGCTGTAATTATTTAGAAGCCCGTTAGATTCGCGCGGCTTGTGAGAATTAAAATAGTGATTTATAAGATAAGCATCGAATTGTCATCGTAAGCATCCGCATTGCCACATTCGTTGGACAATAATGCTGTAATTAAATAATATATTTCCACAATTTTATGAATTTATAAATCACCATTTATTAAATTAAAAAAAAAACGTTTCCACACTAAAGTTGGTTATTAAATAATTTACCATAGATATGTAGGCTACCCAGACAGACCAGTAGAGCTGACTTATATCTTATAATAACGAATGTACAAAGTGATGTAATAAAGATTTCAGCTGCTCAGATAGCCTGGCCTAAACGACTGCAGGGGGGCCTAAACGACTGCTCCCTGTGGCCTAAACGACAGCTACTGCACAGAGACCTGCCACCTTCAGAAGTTTTCTGACGACTCTGCAGTAGTTGGATGCATCAGTAATGGTGATGAGACGGAGTACAAGGGTGTGGTGGACAACTTTGCCACTTGGTGTGAGCAGAACCATCTACAGCTCAACGTGGCAAAGACCAAGGAACTGGTGGTGGACTTGAGAAGGAGTAAGGCCCCAGTGACCCCTGTCTCCATCTGTGGGGTCAACGTGGACATGGTGGAGGACTACAAATACTTAGGGGTGCACTTGGACCATAAACTGGACTGGACAAAAAACACAAACGCCCTTTACAGGAAGGGCCAGAGCCGTCTCTATTTTCTGAGGCGGCTTAGGTCCTTCAACATCTGTCGGACAATGCTGCGGATGTTCTATGAGTCTGTGGTGGCCAGTGCCATCCTCTACGCTGTTGCATGCTGGGGCAGCAGACTGAAGGTGAAGGACGCCAACAGACTGAACAAACTCATCCGCAAAGCCAGCCACGTTGTCGGAGAGGAGCTGGACTCTCTGACAGCAGTGTCAGACGGAAGGATGCTGTCCAGGATCAAATCCATGCTGGACAATCCTGCACATCCTCTTCATAATGTGTTGGTCAGCCACAGAAGCACCTTCAGCCAGAGACTGATTGCACCACGCTGCACCACAGAGCGCCACAGGAAGTCATTCCTGCCTGTGGCCATCAAACTGTATAATTCCAGTCTCTGACATCACTTCACCATGTGCAATAACCCGGTCATAACAATAATAATTAGCTACTGAGTAGCATTGTAAATACTGTTTATTGTTTATTCTATTTTTGTACATATCGATATTTTTATTCTTATTTTATTTTTATTTTTATTTTTTTCCCTATCTTATTCTTATTAATCTTTATTTTCCTGTAAATAAGAGCACTGCAACAAAAGAATTTCCCGCAAGGGATTAATAAAGTTATTCTGATTCTGATTCTGATTCTGATAAACGACTGCAGGGGGGCCTAAACGCCAATGGCCTAAACGACCTGCTCCCCAATCAAAGTATAGCAAAAAGCAGCCTGGTACAAAAGAAAAATATACCTAGACTATTCTATATGGATCAAGTAATTTACAGTCCCTCCAAAAGTTAATACACTCACTGGAGTAGACTCTACCTGAGTTGACTATATAACTTGAGTCGTGCTGGCCCCTCCCACAGATTAACAGGCAATTGGCCTTTCTTGGCTGAAACTAGTTTCAAGTAGGGGCTATTATCACACAGTGAAACTAATCAACAGCGGCAACAACAACAACAACAACAACAACAACAACAGCAATAGCCTAACGATTAAAGCAAGACTACTTAGCAATCAAAGTATAGCAAAAAGCAGCCTGGTACGCAAGAAAAAAAATCTAAATCTAAGTCACCCAGCATGCACAGTGTGGGGCATGCAGGAATATTACACTCAAGCCATGTTGACAGGTCCTCACAAACATCAAACTCTAACATATGGACGGGCGCATAAAACCACAAAGCGAGTGTATAATCATCAGGTGTGTTATTTGTGCAGATGTTTGAGAGTAAGGCCCATCCCGAACATGTGTTCTGAGAACAATTTAGTATTGCATGAACTGCACATTAGGATTTTTAGTAATTCTGAAGGTGTTCAAACATATTTGTGGCCAGAAGTTATGATTAGATGATTATGATTTGTAGGTGGCTAAGACCCCCTTTACCTTACCTGCCTACCAGTGTAAGTTGCTTTGGATAACGTACAACAACGACAAGCCTTGGTTCACAGCGAAGCTCAGACAGCTACGGTTGGTGAAGGAGGAGGCGTTCAGGAGTGGAGACAGAGGCAGATTTAAAGAGGCCAAGTACAGGTTTAGCAAGGGGGTGAGAGAAGCTAAACGACTGTACTCTGAGAAAATCCAAAAACAGTTCTCAGCCAACGACTCTGCCTCTGTCTGGAGAGGGCTCAGGCATCTGACCAACTACAAGCCGAAAACCCCCCACTCCCTGGATAATCTTGACCTTGCCAACAGCCTGAATGAGTTTTACTGTCGTTTCGAGAGACAATGGGACAGTCCTGACACCATCCCCCGTGACACCATATCCCAACCCCAGCCCACCAGCCCCCCCCCCCCCCACCACAGCAACGACTCTCTCCATCCTAGAGAGAGATGTCAACAAGCTCTTTAAGAGGCAGAACCCCCGCAAAGCAGCTGGGCCAGACTCTGTCTCTCCCTCCACCCTGAAGCACTGCGCTGATCAGCTGTCCCCGGTGTTCACAGGCATCTTCAACACCTCACTGGAGACATGCCACGTACCATCCTGCCTCAAGACCTCCACCATTATCCCAGTCCCAAAAAAGCCAAGGATCACAGGACTTAATGACTACAGACCCGTCGCCCTGACCTCTGTGGTGATGAAGTCATTTGAGCGCCTTGTGCTTTCACACCTGAAAGCCATCACGGACCCTCTCCTGGACCCCCTGCAGTTCGCCTACAGAGCCAACAGGTCTGTAGACGACGCAGTCAACATGGCCCTCCACTTCATCCTCCAGCACCTGGACTCCTCAGGAACCTACGCCAGGATCCTGTTTGTGGATTTCAGCTCTGCCTTCAACACAATCATCCCGGCTCTGCTACAGGACAAGCTCTCCCAGCTGAACGTGCCTGACTCCACCTGCAGGTGGATCACAGACTTCCTGTCTGACAGGAGGCAGCACGTGAGGCTGGGAAAACAGGTCTCAGACTCCCGGACCATCAGCACTGGTTCCCCTCAAGGCTGTGTTCTTTCCCCTCTGCTCTTCTCCCTGTACACCAACAGCTGCTCCTCCAGTCACCAGTCTGTCAAACTCCTGAAGTTCGCGGACGACACCACCCTCATTGGACTCATCTCTGGTGGGGATGAGTCCGCCTACAGGTGGGAGATTGACCATCTGGTGACCTGGTGTGGGCTGAACAATCTGGAGCTCAACGCTGTTAAAACAGTGGAGATGGTGGTGGATTACAGGAAGAGCCCAGCCCCACTCACCCCCATCACCCTGACAGACTCCCCAGTCCACACTGTGGAGTCCTTCCGCTTCCTGGGCAGCATCATTTCCCAGGACCTCAAGTGGGAGCTGAACATCAGCTCCCTCACCAAGAAAGCACAACAGAGGATGTACTTCCTGCGGCAGCTGAAGAAACTCAACCTGCCAAAGACGATGATGGTGCACTTCTACACCTCCATCATCGAGTCCATCCTCACCTCGTCCATCACCATCTGGTACGCTGCTGCCACCGCCAAGGACAAGGGCAGGCTGCAGCGTGTCATCCACTCTGCGGAGAGGGTGATCGGCTGCAATCTGCCATCTCTGCAGGACCTGTACGCCTCCAGGACGCTGAGGCGTGCAGGCAAGATTGTGGCCGACCCCTCCCACCCCGGACACAAACTTTTTGAGGCACTCCCCTCTGGCAGGAGGCTGCGGTCCATCAGGACCAAAACCTCCCGCCACAAGAACAGCTTCTTCCCCTCTGCAGTTGGCCTCACCAACAAGGCCCGCTGTACCCCTCCACTGACATGACCCCTTATCCCCACTGACACTTTATATATTGACGTTATATTAACGTTCTGTCGTGTCTTTCTGTCAGTACAGAGTGCGTTACATTAACGCACTCTTCTTAAAAATACTTTGCACATATTTAAAAAAAAAATAAAATAAAAAAAAAAAAATTCTTTTACATTTATTATTACTTTATTCTATTATTATTATATATTTTTTTGTCTTGTTCTTATGGCACCAAATAGACCAGGCCAAATTCCTTGTGATGTACAATTACTTGGCAATAAAACCTTTTCTGATTCTGATAAAAGCGTCTGCCAAATGCATTAACACAAAGTGGTGGAAAATTATCTCACTACTCTCCAGTAAATTAACTGGCCAAAGTAAGTTCACTTGTTGAGCAAAAAGATCTAGATTATTGTAATTTTTTCACAGATTTCTGTTATGTAAAGAAAGTTATTTACTTTATTTTTGACCACTCTGTCCAGGTTTTTTGGTACAAAACATCATGCACTGTAATCTTTTCTCCAGTAGGGGGTGGTATTGGCACTCTTTTCTCTGCCTTTTGAAAGAGATAGCTGTAATGCCAGCATTGCCTTTTGAGACAGAAGAATGAAGGAGCGGTGACAAAGACAGGGGTGTCTAAACAGCCCAGAAGAATCATAGATGTTTCATACTTGGTGTAAGGAGAGGTTTATTGTTTAAAATTCTGTATGTTTGAGTCATTGACAGGGAAATCAAATCTGTCGTTCAATCCCACAACGCATCAGGAGTTGCATGTCTATCTCAATTCCGACAACATATGTGTTTGAATGGGATATAAATCACCGTTCATCATTGCTGTCTCACAACACTGCCAGTTACTCCCACGCATAGTTTTTTCCCCCACTCTTGTTTATTGTGTTTTTTCCTGCTTTATTTTAAGGAGACAATATTTAGTCAGCCGTCCTAAACATAAACCCTTTGATTGAATATTTTAGCTCTGGTCAAATAGAGAACAAAACAACCAAACAAAAAAATAACCAACCCCCACTTCAGAAAGGTTTTTTATTTATTTAAAAAAAAAAAATACCAGTGGATTTAAAGTCCGCCATGAACATTTTCAGGATGGGCCCAGCCGAGCAGAAACATTCCATAACCCAACCTTCCTGCTGACCCCTCCCTTGCTTTTAACAACTGCTGACATAGTTTGGCTCTGTTATGTGATCATGCTTGGATGAAATCTGTCAAACAGCTCCCTGAGTTATTAGGCTGTCTGCGCCTGACCTTTCTGCAATCAAAGATATATGACTTAAGGGCTCAGATTTGCCATGGCAACGGCTCCAATTTGCCGCCGTGAGAAAAGGTCTAATTGTTGCAGAAATTTAATGATCTAGCCTCAACATCAGGGGCTGTGAAATTTTATGAACTGTTTACACTATAATTTTCTTTTGTTAATGCATTCTGCCTTAACCCCTTTGCTGCCTGCAGCGAGGGGAGAAGTGGATGCATTTGTATGTCTGATGAAGTATGTGTGTGTATGGAGGGGGCTGGGTGTTGGGGGTCGAGGGAGTGTGGTGATGAAGAGGCAGTGTGTTTTATGCCCTCAACCTGTTAGCTTGTGTGTCTGGCGCCTCTTTAAAATGCCCAGTTTTGGCTTTCAAAGTGACAGTTTCCTGCTGCATTAACTGCTCCCACCAATGCAGACATCAATAATGTATTCTACAAGGTCAAGCAAAACTGAAATCAAAATGTCTAATCAGTTCATTTGTTTTATTGAGAAGGACTTTGGTGTGATTGGACACAGAGATATTGAGGGAGAGGAAGTGGGAGAGTGAGATGTGGGGAGCCAATGAAAGAATATAAAGATAGAGGGAATGAGACTAAGATTTGCACATTTATATTTTGACTGAGCTTGATGCTGAAAAATATGCCAGCGCTACTCATTTATAGCATGTTGATGAAGCTTTGACACCCTTTGTTTTTCTCCCTCATCTCCCCTTACTCCTAGCCCTCCTCCCTTCTTCCCTCTTGTCTCGCCCTCTCTCACCATTCATTTTCAATCTATGGCATATTCATACAAGACTGATTTTATTCGTTGCTGAAATAGACTTACATTTTATATCTCATTAAATATTCAAAATAAATTCTGCATATTTGAGCTGTTCATACATATTCAGTTTCTGTAACTAGGATCAGAATATTTTTATTGAGCCCATATGGCATAGACACTTTGAATTTCTTTTTGTATGCAGATAATTCCATTCAGAGGAATGAGTTGAATCACAATTGATCTTATTGTTTTCCACTTACAATTAAATGTGCTGGAATAAATATTTCTATGGATAAAGTGACAACAGAAGATATTGGTTTTTGCAGGACAGCAGGGGGAGACTGGGGAATGACAAGCAGGAAAGATTGACATGGTCAGGATTCAAAACGGTGATCACTGCAATTGGCATTGTCAATGTGGTACGTGCTCTTACCGCTCACCTACTGAGCATTCCAACTGTAATGACTTTTAAGGATATACAGCAAACAGTAAATCAATGATTAAAACATCTTTAATGATTGAAACTTAGAATCCTGTCTTCAGCCCAAGTTTAAAAGATGTTTGTAAGGAAAAGCTGAAAATTAATTACATGAGGCATTTAGGAGCATCTTTCTCTCTCTCTCTCTCTCACACGCGCAAACATGAACATTCATGTGTTTTTGTCAATCAATGTGGTTGAATATGGCATGAAAGTCATAGACCATCTGCATTTCTATGCTCACATGAAGACTTACTTTGACAATTTTTTTTGCATCACACTTTAAAGGAGAAGGATGATAATGCTATTAGAAATGCATAAATAGACTTTTCCTTACAAATGTTTCTTTACCTTTGATGCTTTTATTATGACTGAACAATTACACTTATTCGTAAACAAGGAAAATATAACCATGTGATAGTTTATACAGTACATTGAATGGCATGTGACAGCATGTGAAATTAGTAGAATATACTATCTTGTATGCTTGTAGCCAGAGACAGAGTTTGTTTGTGCATGTTCTTTTTTCTGCAGGCTACATGTGTTTCTGAGTAAACATGTCTGTGAATGTGAACTCCATTAGGAGCAACTTAGGAGATCCACCCCGGAACAGTTTATTTTCCAGGAAGGATCTGCAATTATGGATGGTCCTTATTAGAACAATGGACCTCATGCAACAACCATTCGTATGAACAGATTTGTCGTGCATACGAGTGATTTAAGAGAATTTGCGCATTCACCAATCTTTTCGTATTTTACGTTTTCTTTCAGGTACGGACAGAATTCACGAGTGATCCAGACCTGTCGTAGGAGTCACGTAAATTAGTCCGCTGTTATTGGAATCAAGTTTGCTTGACTAATGGATTGTATATTTAATTACTTTGAATCAATCATAAATAAATATATACATTATATCCCATAATTATGCTGACATTATTCTGTTTGACTTAAATTATGCACTAATTGAAGGTTAATTTGGAATGTATATAACAAGGTCAATGGGAAGTGTAACCAGCAGCTGACTTGCTACTTTTGGATGCCTTAGCTCTTGGAAGAGAGCGTGTAGATATCCTAACGGAGACAGACAAATGGCTGACATCGCGATTTAGATTGTAAAAGACTGTGCTCCTGCAAATATGCAGCTTGCAAGAGCCACAACTCCAGAGATAAACACGCCGATCAAACCCAATCCCATCACACGTCCAGCTCCTCACCACTCTTGGATTTTTGACCTCGGAAACATTACAGAAGGAGATTGGAGACAGATCAGTGTGTCCCAGTCCTCTCTGAGTCGTGCACTCCCCTTGGTATTCAAAACTCTCATCAGTTTATCACCCATGGTACATCATATTCCCTTACACTGCTGTCATCAAGTAAAAATTAAGGGGGACTTTCATGCCATGCCTGGACTGCCAAACATAATCGGAGCAATAGACTGCACACATATACGCATCAAAGCATCCGTGCCGTTGTGGAGCGCACTAGAGCTGAAGGCCAGGTGGGTGTGTCTCGATACAAAGGTGGTGGGGGGGTGGGGGGGTGGGCTCGCAAACTGCTCCCCATGCTGCGTTTTGCACAATATTGCCATGAACGAGGGTCTCCCACAACCTGAATCAGCCCAGGTTGACAAAAGACCCCCCTCATGGATCGCCCGATCAAAGTGCCATCATGATGAGGCAACAACTGATTGCACGGCTTTAGTTGCGCTCATCGAGACTTTTTTTTTTTAAAGCCATTTTCATATCAAACCATTTCTTCTTTATTACGGTGGCATTACGAACTACAGGTGACACAGAATTAACAGCACTCGTAATTGCTTCCCATTTCTTTGCTTTAGTAGGTCCCGTAATTCCACTGACACTGCTAAAAATGACAGATTTTCCTTTTTGGATCTCTGAAAGCTTAACTTCAATCTCAGAGCCCATAAAGTGGTTCCTTTTGCGCCTTGATGCCATTCTCATGACTCAACACTCAACACTTCCTGGCACAGGAAAGAGGAAGCGTAGCCTTATATGGTATAATTTTGGGCGTGGAGTATGCAAATTTACTATCCTCTAGCACATGCACTTAAAAACGCACAGGTGGCATTAATTTCTTATGCACGTCGTTTTCAAACTTTTTCCGAAGTTAATTGATTCAATTATTGTTGAATCTGACGTGGCGTGTTCGTACGAGACCTTCTTACGAAAAAAGTGAGAGATATTTAGAATAAAAATACGAAAATGTTCTTGCATGAGGCCCAATGAGCCAAATGACCATGATGAAGTGGATTTCCATTTTTAAACATTATACAATGTAATCTGGAGAGGAAAAACAGAAAACGAGCAAAGAAACATGCAGAGAATGGTCTAATGAAAGTGACGAAAATGTATCAGGCTGCGGAGTTGTAACAGTAATAATGACAGGAATGACTGGAGAACAAAGAAGAGAAAATACATACACCATAAAGTCAGTTTTCAGTGTATTTAATTTGAGACATATTATGAGAACATACTTTGAACAACTGACACAAGATAAATCATGTTATTTTTCTAAAATCAACCTAAAAAAATAGATATGGTTGCTGGGGAAAAATAACTGATTTTAAAATGGGATAATTTTTAGAGGGGACATTGAAATTAGATTGTTAATCCTGTGTGAAGTTATTAACATAGAGTAATGCCTTGTTCATAAGCAAAAAGATTTTTGGGACAGTCAGTGCCAAAGTATTAATTCCTAAGGTTAGATCTAAAATTCACGGTGAAGCAGCTTTTTATTATTATGCTCCACGCCTGTGGAACAGCCATCCTGAAGACCTGAGAGCAGCTGCAAGTGTGGACATTTTAAAAGCAGACTTAAGATCCACTTTTTTAGCCTGGCTTTTGATTAATTTTATTCATAGTTTTTATTATATTCTATCCTTTAATGCATGTTTTAATTTTTCGTCTGTTTGTGTTTTTAGCGTATTCATTTATTATTTATCTTTTTGTGTTGCTTATTTTTTTTAGCTCCTTTCATTTATTTCGTTTTACCCAGTCTCTGGTGTTTCCTCACTGCAACTTGCTCACAGTAAGATAGCGCTTCAGTTACCTTCCTTCCAGTATGAGTGGTGTGGGTGTATGTGTACGTATAGATGTGTGTGTGTGTGTGTGTGTGTGCGTGTGTGTCTGTATGTGGCCTTGGGTTTCACTGCTTTGTTTTATTTGCTTTTATCTTGTAAAGCACTTTGTGCTATATTTTCTTGTATGAAAAGTGCTATATAAATAAAATCTGATTGATTGATTGAAACCTTGCAATCATGCAAGGGTTGTGTAGAGTAGTGAAAGTAGCTTTCATTACAAAAAAAACATGAATAAAATAAAGGATTGTATTTTGTATGGCTTAGAAGCTTGTACATATCCTTCAGATGGCATGTTACTAAAAGGCCCTCACCTGGGGAAGTGATGGAGTGTTTCTTAAATGAAAATACACCTGTCTTAAAGACAACTATGTGCCACTAATTGCGTGTCTAACCTAAATTTCAGGGTACCAGATGTTGCAAAAACACAGAGACAAGGACAAATTTGCACATAAGCTGCACATAAATATAGTAGTGGCTTTCATCATCTTTTCCCTGACCTTGGAAGACAAGTTGTTCAATGTGATTTTGGAGTAAGCTCAGCCTGTAAAAACCTCATTGTAAAGATAGGCTAAGTTGTCATAGTATCACATAATCTCTCTCATGCTAGGGTTTCTCTCTTTTATTGGCTTGATGGAACCATAAGTAGGATTATATTTTGATCTGTATCCTTGCTTTCAATTCAGATTGCCATTTTAGTTTATTTTGTCCTTTCCCGTCTTGCTCTTCTTCTCCTCTTTAGATCCTGCCTGGAGGGGATGACTAGAGGTAAAACTATCTCCAGCTGATCTCATTATCTATACCGCTGAATCCGTCGATCGGGTCGCGGGCGGGCTGGAGCCTATCCCAGCAGTCAATGGGCGAGAGGCGGGGTACACCCTGGACAGGCCGCCAGTCCATCGCAGGGCCACATAGAGACAAACGAGACAAACAACCATGCACGCTCACACTCACTCCTAAGGACAATTTAGAGATGCCAATCAACCTAACATGCATGATTTTTTGGACAGTGGGAGGAAGCCGGAGTACCCGGAGAGAACCCACGCATACACGGGGAGAACATGCAAACTCCACACAGAAAGGCCCCAGCTAGGTGTTGAACCTGGAACCTTCTTGCTGTGAGGCGACAGTGCTAACCACCACACCACCGTGCAGCCCTTCTCCAGCTGATGTCTTAAAGAAAGATATCGAGAGGACCATGAAAAACTTTTCTGTTTCAAATTATGATGAGCCAATAAGAACCAGTTAAACACTATTTCTTCCTGCTTCTCACTTTTTTCATTCCTCTTCCTCTTTGTTTCTAATCTTTAGACATCTTCTGACTTACTATTTTTGATATAGGATATAATTTATTGTGGTTTTGAATATAATAAAGGGCCAAAAATAGGGTTATCAAGTACATTCTAAGTTGTGGGACCACTTTGGAGTTATACAACAGTAGCAGAAAGATGTACCAAGCTTCTTTATTCTAAATCTAAAACAGAGATTTCAGCTCAGTTCAATTCAGAAGCTTTTGGTTCACACCAATCCTCCACCTCCTAATCCAGTGTTTTTTTTTTTAGTATTCTTCTCATAAAATGCAAAGCGTTGGATGCAGTGGTGTAAATACGCCGCCTCTTGACCCTAGAGCAGTGGTGACATATGCGTGTAAAGTCAGATGAGCGAATACTTTTGGCAATATAGTGTATCAATACTTCTAAGACATATGCAAGACTTGCATTTGGCAAATTGGCAAAATGTCTGCGAGTCACTTCTTTCTCCAATACTCTTGTCCTTTTCTTCTATCATAAAGGGGAAGTTTGTTTTCTTTTAAACCTGGACCTTATCTCTGGCATAAACTACGTTCATCTACTCACCGATAACAGTTTGGTGAAAGTCCATCTCCTTCAGACTATTTAGATTTCTCAAGATCCACGTATATATATATACATATATATATATATATATAAAATGGGAGTGAACAGGGCATTGATAATATGACCTTTAAATAAGGCATTATCTGTCTTTATTTCACCAATACTTTAAGATGAATGAATGAACGCATACTATTGCACTGTTAGTTCACAGCTGCTGTGTTGTTGTTACTGGGGGCTATCAGGGGCTTATGGGGGCTTTCTACACACACATCTAGTGGGATAACGTTATCGCCGTGCGCTGCTGCAGCACAGCTCATTTACTCCGTGCTCTGTGATTGACGGTTAAGTTCACACGGAGTTTGCTACTGCTAGTTTTGTGCAACATGGCAGAATATTTATCAGATTTTGACTACATGGACGACAACTTTGAGAACAATGGACGTCCTTACCGTCCTTTTGAGCCAGATTATACGGATGAGGAGATCCTGGAAAGGAGGATGCAGAAGCAGAGAGAGAAACAGCTGGCTAGAGAACAACGGAACCCTGCACGTCCGCGAATCAATGCTAACTGGTGGTGTTCTTGTGGACGATGTGGCAACAGAGGAGGAATGCCTTTGTTGCTCTGAGTGGGATTTGAGGCCAGGAGACACACGTCTGGATGTCTCCAGAAATTACTGTCTTACAACTGTCGAGGATTTCCCTGCTTTGATCAACCGGGCTGTGGTAGAGACTTTTTTCCGTGTCCCTAAAGTAAACTGGAAGACCCATCCAAAACCTGCAGGACCGAACGGGCAACTTTTGATTGAGTAAGTTGCGTACACACATGCATAAATTCTTCCTGAGGATCATATGCCGTCCTTTCTGGCCTTCTTTCTGTGCCTTTGGGGCTTTAGTAAATCCAGGTGGCGCAAAGAAGGCCTGTGAAAGCTGAACTTCGTCCAAGTAGTCATTTTGTTTCGACCATTTGGAAATACGCAAACACGAACCATGTTACCAGCAGGAACAAACTCTGTGTGAAGTTAGCGGACCATCACAGAGTACGGAGTAAATACGCTGTGCTGCAGCGGCGTGTCGATGACGTCATCCCACTAGACGCGTGTGTAGTAAGCCCCCGATAGCCCCCAATAACAACAACACGGCAGCTCTGAGCTAACAGTGCAATAGTACGCGTTCATTCATTCATTATTCTTAAAGTATTGCTGAAATAAAGACAGATAATGCCTTATTCAGAGGCTGTATTGTCAATTCCCTGTTCACTTCCATTATATGGATATACAGGGATCTCAAGAAATCTAAATAGCGTCCGAAGTAGGCCGACTTTCACCAAACTGTTATCGGTGAGTAGATGAACGTATTTTATTTTATGAGATAAGGTCCGGGTTTAAAAAAAAAAAACGAACTTCCTCTTTAACATCTCTGTTCTCTTCTTTTTCCAGAATGCGCATTTCTGAATTATAAGTAATAAGTATTAATAATAGGGCACCACAAACTGCCATGTTTGGCTTTTACTTAAAAGACAGGATACTGAAAGAAGTAACTATTTGAACAGCATGTGTGTATTGATATGCTGACCTCTATTTCTCAGCCATGGTTGGAGGTAGGCTTGGTGGTTTAGACAGTCATACAGAGAGGATTTTTTCCATCTCTTTCACTCTGTTGCTTTGAGTAAATAGTCAGATATTCTCCTGGTAACAGATGTACTGTCTGAGGCAGATTTCAAACAGAATTCCCTATGTTTGAGAAGCATCAGGGTAAGAATGAGCCCAGTCATTGGTGCCTCAACCTGCCAATCTGCAAATAACCAATATGCTACAAAGGTAAATATATCCATCAAAGGGTGTGATTATGAATGGCTAGTGGCCTACCCAATGCAGATTCTCCCATTCAGGATGCTACACACACCAGTCTCCAGTGTGATATCAGCCATGAGAGCTCATTCTAATTATTTGGGCAAATGTAATAATTAGCTATCAGGTGACACCTCCTGTCCCCACCCCCATCCTCACTTATCATCCTCCCCAGAAATCTTTTGTATTCAAAATAGCCTCTCAGCATGGGTGGAATTTTTCAAGCCATCAGCAAATATTTACCAGTTCCATCTCATTATGTTCCAAGCTAAAATGCTGGCTGTGAATATCTTAAGGCCCTGGTACACGCATCTAAACTTTGCCTTGACCTTTTATTGCTGGCATGCCTGCACCGGCAATTGAATTGTGGTTCCAATATGTAGGCACACATGCACATGTTAACACACACTCACACTATCTTTGTCATCACGTCTCAATTTTTCGGTTTAAACTTAAGATGAAAGCAAACTGATAATTATGCATATGTACTTTTCTCTGGATGCTTGGTATCCCTCCCTCCTGCTCTGATCAGTCCATTAACTTACATCTTGCCCTGTATATATCTGGCTTAGCCCGATCAAGAGAAATGCGGACAGCCCTTATTTCTTTCGATTTGGCGATTAGCAGCTTGGTCCTTGTCAATACAAGGAGTCACACAGAGGCCCATTCATGTCTGGTAATGAAGGGGCCAGACATATGTGATTTGGGGGCATATTAATTTTTTTTCATCATGTGATAGTTTGATATTGCTGGTCTGCATTTTTGCTAAAAAGCAGAGTGATTAATCAATAATTAATTTTGAAGCAAGGGCACTGATAGAGGTAAACCAATGAAAATATTTCCCATAAATCCATTCTTTATTGCTGGTATCATTGAAGCATTCATGACAACACCTCGTCAGTCTTGTTAAGTATGTTTTGAGCACTGTTTGCTATACAGTTTTCGAATGGCTGAGAGGAAATACGTATGCGTCTTATTTACTACCAAATTTGTTTTTATGCAGGGGATATTTGTACACTTGTCAATTATATTTAATAAGAAAGCCCTAATCTCTAAGGTGTGATGGTAATAAGTCAGCTCTAGAATCACACACATATACATATATATATATATATATATATATACATACACACACACACACACACACACACACACACACACACACATATAGCTCCAGGTGGGACAGTGTCGCGTGTATTGCGATGGACAACATTCCCGTTGAACCACGGCTCTTGATTCAGGAACACCTTGATGGTCTTGGTGATTGTACAGTGTCAGCGCAGAAGGCTTTTGTAGGACAAAGCAGATTAACTGTCTTCCTCCAAGTCAGTGTTTTGTGCGAACTGCTCCCAATATGTGTTTTCAAAACATTCCTGTAGCAGCAAAGTACATTCTTCACTCAAGACTTGTTTATTTTTAACAGCTGTTTTTAACATTTTTAACTGTATTCCACCCATCTTGTTGATGACTGTGACTTGGTGAGAAAGAGGCTTGGCAGGGATGGTCAATATGGGTTAGCTTGTAGCCTAGCTCGTAGGCCTGCTTGCTTGACCCAGTTTTTGGCCGTCTTTGGCGTCTCATGGGCGATGTGGTGGCTACTCTGCTGGGGCTGACCTGATGCTGGATCTACAGTACAGTGGAAACCGCTTATAGTGGTCACGGATATAGTAATCAACCGCTTATATAGATCAAAAGGCTTGGGACAGAATCATTTCTATACAAATGCTGTTTAAATAATTTGTTTATAGTAATCAAGAAATCCGCTTATAAATGTTCATTTTTGGCCATTTTATGAATGTAAACATGTGCAGAAATAATTTTAAAACTACGTGTAGCTATTTTATTTTTTACTCCCTTGATTCCTTTCTGGACGTCTGCTTCTGCCCTATGCTTCTGCCTCGCTAGCTAACGTAACGAGTTGACACCGGGCAGCAAGCGCGCGAATCATGGCTGGAAAAAGGAAGTACTTTCTCTGAATGAAAAACGTAGTCTCCTCGAAGCGTATGATAAATTACCAAAAACGAGCCAACGAGATGCTGCGGCGAAGCTTGGCATTCTCAGGTGCTTTTCCCGGGCGCCGTCGTTTTCTTTCTCCGTCGTTAGCATTCATGACTGTCTCTCGTTGCTTAATTAGACTACACAAGGTAGCCTGAGGAATGTCAAGCTTCGCCGCAGCATCTCGTCTTGCTGCCCGGTGTCAACTCGTTACGTTAGCCAGCGAGGCAGAAGCATAGGGCAGAAGCAGACGTCCAAAAAAGGAATCAAGGGAGTAAAAGAATAAAATAGCAAAAAAAAAATAATAATACAAATTCGGTTTTAGTAATCAACCGCTTATAGTGTTCAAATTGGCTCTGGACCAACGTGATCACTATAAGCGGTTTCCACTGTAGTATAGAGTGCGGATTTTCAAAAGTGTAATCCTGGCAGTGATTGGCAATTTTGAGCAGTTAGGCCCATCCGTAGTGTAAACTTTCGTGCATGAATGAATAGACTCAATAGACAAAAAAGTATGAAAAAGCTAGTGTGAGACTGGGAGTTCCAGACTGCAACTTTGGCTTTGCCATCTTGAAAAAATTTAAACTTTCCCCCTTGTCACCCATTTTCTCCCGACAAGAAGAGTGAGATCACTGTCTGTTTACCAGACTACGTTATGACACAAACACACACACCCCTCCCCTCCTCACCCATCCTACCACCCTCTGCGGGGTCAAAGGTCACCTGTCAAAAAAGTTTGACTAAAGGTTATCTTTATTCTCTCTGAATGTTCAAGGTATAGATAAAAGTTTAAAGTAAGGTTTAATTACAGCAACCTTAAAAGTCTATGGTACACAGCCTGTCAACTGATTGATCAAATCCAATATGGAGGTGTTGATCAAGGGGAAAACCTTCTTAAACAGTCAGGTTGGGATTGGGTCTAAAATAGTTGATGGTTTAGAAGAAGCTAGTGTTAGCTCAGAGAGATCAACTGTTAAGAAAGAGTCTAAACACAAATCCAGTCCTAAAGATACTTCTAAAGCTGCTTTACTTGATGATACATTAGTGACAATAGTCGGAAGGATTCCATGAATCTTTTCTTTGGAACAATTTTATAAGTAAAGAAGCTTATGAAGTCATCTCCACTGAAGGCTGATTTATGGTCGCCTACTGAGAGTCCTCTCCGTCTACGCAGAGCCCTCTCCGTCAACGGAGACCCTCCTGGAGACGCTCTTCGTAGCTTGCGTGCGTTGGCCAAAATTTCTATCTATCCGTCGAGGCAACGGAGACCGCAAGGGTTGTGATAGGTCGGCTAATTTTACAACATCATTTGCGGAATGATTTTCCGGTTTAGCGCCTTCCTCTCAGAGCAACAACACCGCCATTTTTGAAAGAGTTTACTCTGTGCCAGTCAACATTTGGTCAAAATTATTTACATTTCAAAATCAACAAGCTCCAACTCCAACAACAGTCTTTCTCTCTCGCTCGCCATCGTTCATTGTGAGGAGTGGAATGGAGCCGGAAGGTAAACAATCAATCAACGACTTTCACGACAGACGTTGCAAGATTGGGTACTGATCGGTAGGTGAATTACCTTGCGTATCCGACAGCCCGACGGAGAACCTCGAAAGGACGGACTACGGAGACGGCTTGAGGGATAGCGATGGAGAAGCATACTGAGGCCTTGAGCGTTAAAGGAATGTGTGGCTCAACAGAGCTGGGACATCACTAAACACGCTCTAGCTCACGCTGCTATGTTAGCCTCCCCAACTAAGACGACTTGTTTTTCCTGGATGTTTCTGAAAAAGGTGGCATTGTCAGCTGTTAACTGTTCTGTTTTGAGCTCTTTGTTCCCAGTGGCACCCATCACAACCACACCACCTGTCTTCATGCCAAAGGAGGGTAATTACATATGTCTAACACGCAATAACCTTTTAGAGGTTGGTAAGATAAAACATTCATGGTGTATCGCAACTATTCATGTCATGCATTGGTCTAACACATCTCACTTGCTTATTTCCAGGGCTAACTTGTTTTGATTCTGTGGAAGGGTCAGATGGTGAGGAAGATTGGCGTCAAAAGGAGGGACATGTGACACTCAGCCAGACTAAAGGGTTTACACCTTAAAAGGTGTAAAAGCAGGGATTTGTTGAGGGTTTAATATTACCTTTTACTGTACAAATTTATGCATTGTGCTTATACAGACTTGATACACTCCTTTTTGAAGGGAACACATTATTGAACGCACAGTGTGAAGAGTTAAAATAGGAAAGAGACTGAGTTGAGTGTTGAGAGAAACTGCTACATGCTTACAGGGGGAGTCAAAACAGGTGGGATGAAGCCTATAGTGAAAAATTACTGGACACAGGGAGATAGAAAGGAGTTTTCCCACACAGGGAGAAGACATCTGACCAGTGGCGGTTTGTCCATAAGGGCAATCGGGCGATGCACCACCGAAGGGAAAAAAGAGGAATTTTTTTTTCTGTCATATTTTCCATAGCATTACAGCGGTTGTGACAGTTCTAGACAGTTTCAGCTGTTATGTTTGTCACTGTATAATCAGCGTAAGGCCGTTCTCCATGAGGTACCGCCCATAGCCTTGGTACCACCCCTTTGGTGTGATTTCGGGCAGGTTGAAAATCACCCCAACTGCTCCCATTGGCTTTTATGTAAAATAATTTTTTTTCAAATTTCCGGCGTTACAATACAATCTCTATGGGTTCCGGGAGGGCTTGCCCCAACGTGCTTTCGTCATACGTAACATGAAGATAGCTAGTGTAGCCACCACACGCTAGAATGTATAGAGAAAAGGCCGGTGCACACCTTTACGATTCGTGTACGATTTTGTCGGCCCGATGACTTCGCATGGGAATCGTAAAGGTGTGCGGTAGCAGCCGACAAACGATTTTGTCGTTTGTCGTTTCATCGGATCAAATCAAAGATGTTTGATATTTCCGTACGGATTTTCCTTGTGCCGAATACAATCGTATGTGTGTGCGGTCTCTGTTCCGATGTCATCGCGCAGGATTATTTAAACAGCCAATAGGAATAGCGCACTTAGTCATGGGGAAAATCGATTGCCATTTTCAGTTTGAAAGTCACGTGATTTGTGGCTTCCTATTTTGGTTATGTGATAACATTCGGTCAAAAAAATCGTAGGGTCGCAAGTGTGTGCGGTGGACGTGCGAGCGTGTCAAATACGTTCCGAATTGTTATGGCGATCACCCGACAAACGATGCAACGATGACATCGTAAAGGTGTGCGCCGGCCTTAACTCAACTATGCTTGACTTTAAGCATGGGGCACTTTTCTTTGTACAAATCACTTTTTACCACCACACAGGCTTGACACCATCGAAAGCAAATTTGTTCATCTTGGTGTCATCAGATCACAGGACATGGTTCCAGCAATCCATATCCTTAGTTTGTTTGTCTCTGATGAGACAATGATAAACAAATTTGCTTTCGATGGTGTCAAGCATGTGTGGTGGTAAAAAGTGATTTGTACAAAGAAAAGTGCCCCATGCTTAAAGTCAAGCATAGTAGTGGGAGTGACATGGTTTGGGGCTGTATGGATGCCATCAACAGTAGGAAGCTGAATTTCACCAAAAGAAACATGCTTGTCAACATGTACTGTGACTACTGAAGCAGATCATGATAGTCTCCATAGGATTTCAGTCAAATCTCACACACGTCTCTTTTAGCCTGGTGCAGACTCAAAATGTAAAATTTCAATGTAAGGCAAGGATGAAACGCACAACGATGACCTCCCTTTTAATGCCTTTTCATTTCATGACATTTCGGGCCAACACGGCCCATTCTCAGGGAGTTTAACATAGGGGTGTACTCACTTTTGCACCAGCATAATTTCACAAAAATGTACAAATATGTCATTTAAGTTATATTATTGACCTTTCTTTTCTGTTGTAAGCTGAACAGATGTTGTATTAAACTTACTCTATGCACGTTTTGGGAATAACTTGTGTGTGTATTAAAATATTGTTCAAAATGTTACTTTTCAACAGGGGTGTGCTCATTTTCACTGTGCACTGTAAATAGTCTGGTGGTGTCTTTGATTAACAACAGAAATTATAACCATTTGTAATGAGAAATCAATGCTAATATAAAGTCAAGAACTGTAAATAAATACTAATTGGAGATACATGTTTTCAACTTATATCTACTCTCTGTCTTAATTAATGGTGAAGCAGATATCTCTCTCCTTGTTCAAAGGTATTTGAAGGTAAACTGATTACCTACTAGTATGTGGCAAATGTGGCTAAAGGGAAAATCTTTATCTTGCCATCTTGTGCTTAAAGGGATAGTCCGCCTCTTTTGACATGAAGCTGTATGACATCCCATATTAGCGATATCATTTATGAACATTTTCTTACCCCCTGCTGCGTCCTGTGAGCCGAGTTCCAGCCTCGTTTTGGCATTGACAAAGGTAGTCCGGCTAGTTGGCTGGGGCTTAAAAAATAAAGCGTCTTGCTTCTCAAAACAATATGCGTTCAAAAGAGTAATACATTTGCGGCACAAAATCGTTCAGCAAAAAAAAGTCAGACCTCACAATCGATTGGTGCCATTTCACTCTACCTTCAAATTATATTGCTAGTATGGGATGTCATACAGCTTCATGTCAAAAGAGGCGAACTGTCCCTTTAAATCAGTGCTTCTCAAAGTGTGGGGCGCGCCCCACTGGTGGGGAACGGATACATGGCAAGTGGGGCGCGACAAATGGGAGGAAATTTATAATTTTATGCCCATCTTAAATGCTTTTCTTTATTGACAATAAAGATAATTCACTAAACAAAACACCCACACACAAACAAAGTAATAATGAATAGCTAAAATTATGAGAGAGCATTGGGAGACCGGGAGAAAAACGTAACCTGGAACTAAAGTGCAAAAACAATGATTGACGTCGGGTTGTTAATTGCCGCTGGACAACAACTGTGGTGGGACAACAAGGTAGCAGGTAGCGTAACTGTGAGCAACATGGATAAATTTGTGACTCGGACCAAAAAGGAGCCAGCACCATCACAAACACACAGGGCCGTTTCTAGCTTTGTGGGGGCCCTAAGCAAGATGCTGTTTGGGGGCCCCTAGTTTGTCAAACTACAATGAAGAGATTCCTAACCATTTAGATGGAACACTAAGATCTATTACACTTCATGAGCAAAACAGGCTAGAGTTTAAATTAAACATCTTAAGTTGAACCACTCAGGCAAGTGAAACTAATAAGAATATATAATATAAAGAAAACAATAAATAAAAGATTTTGAGTTTTTTTTAAATATTAAACTGTAATGTACAGCGTCCCTTTAAAGATTGTACCCAATTACAAAGTAGATAGATACTTTATTGATCCCGAAGGAAATTCAAGCATCCAGTAGCAGACATAAAGCAATAAAAAATGTTTATACAATTATAAACACTTTAAAAACAATCTAAGAATTTAAAAAACTATTTAAAAAAAACAGTTTAAAAATCTAAAGTGACCAGTGAAATAAGACCAAAGTGAAATATAAAGTGACCAGGGAAATACAGAAGCGCCATCACTTAAAGCTGTTGTACATCCTGATGGCCAGAGGAACAAAAGAGTTTTGGAAGTTGTCACTTTTAAGAAGTTTCTGCATTTATCTACACATTGTACTAGTTAAAGTAATAAAACTAAGAATAATGATCCAATGCCACAATATTCTAAAATAATCAACAGGATGCCTAATATTTGTATATCACTTAAAAAACTAACAGTAGAACACTTCTAATTAGAGGCCTATAAATAACACAGCAAACTTAGTAAATGAATCCTAAGTAATGCCAAAATCGTGTAAAATACCTGAGAGACAACTTCCACTGAACAATGACAGAGCAGGACAACAACATGCCTCCCTCCCTGCTAGAATCTGAATAAACCGGAGTCAGTCAGTCATTCCCGTGGCAGGACTGACTGTCATACTCATCTTATATAAGCAAACTTTCATGAGGCAAACACTGAAGCCGAGTTTATAACGAACAAATCCCAGCCAGCTACACAACATTTATCCGAGACTAGCTAGCAGGACAAATAAACACAAAGGTGGGACAAAAAACGTCCCACCTCCAGCTATCCAGCCCACATCACCCAACACATGCCTTACCTTTGTCCTCAGGTCGTTTTTCTTCCTCCATTTTTCCGCGCCACTAATATAACTTCTTTATGATGCCATTACGGCGTTTGTCTTGTTAACTTTTCTCGCTTTTTAGGGGAATGATAGGTAGATGTCAATCATTCCCGTCACACCTGTTGGCGGCCTGCTACGCCACTCAACGTGTGACAGTGCTGTACTTTACACAAACTCTACACACGGTCGCCAGCATTTAGTAGATTTTGTTCATAACTCCAAACGCTAACCAAGCCTAGGTTGCTGACGTTAGCTGAGGTTAGCTGGCAGCAATATCACTGAACGTTGGGTTAGCAAAACAATTACACCAAAAACACGAACTTACCAGCAAGGGATGCACGAGCGTCATCTCTCCCTTTTCTTTTCTTTCTTTTGTCAGCGCCAGAATCATGTGGCCTTTTACTTGACATTCTAAATCTTCTTCACTGTTAACGGGCATAACTCGGAAAACGTCAGGTAGGAGGATGCTCCACCCAGAGCTATAGAGTAATACAGAGTTTTTTACACCACTCTGACTCTAACTTTGAAGACTGTACCATTTCAGGAAGGGGGGGAGGGGTTGTTATAGATAAGGTAAACACATCTAATTTGCCCGAATCGAGTAATAGGGCACAGAATTAAGAAAAACGCTGGGCCTGTTCATGACTAATTTATATAATTTATTTCATGTAATAATATAATAACTATCATGACATTTTTTTTACAACCTTAATTTTGGGGGCCCCCGCCAGGTACTTGGGGCCCTACGCGCTCTGCGTACTCTGCGTATGCGGAGCGGCGGGCCTGCAAACACGCAAGACAGAGGGGCCAAGTCAACCAAAACCCGAACCGAAAAGAAAATATGATGAAAGCTATCTTGGTCTAGGATTCACGGTTGCAATGGTCGATACAGAGGAGAGACCGATGTGTGCTCTGTTTCTGTAGCTGTTAGCAGCAGACAGCATGAGGCTAAACAAATTAAGGAGACACCTGGAGATGTGCAATTCGTGAGTCAATCGTTCAAAACTCGAGATTCTTTTTACTGACTCAGGAGTTACGAGTCATTGTCTCCATTAACTCGTTCACTGACTCACCGCTGCTAGTGCCAGCTAACTGTAAAGAGGAGACATGCCACACAACTGTTATTATGGGTGCCAATGCCAAAGGCATAGGCAAACATCTTACTATTGTGCCAGACTCTTATTTTTCCGTTTCCGCCCTAAAGTTCGGCGACTATCTAGTCTGGCAGTGATGGTCCGACCGACATAAAAAGCGCACCGTTAGGTGCGCATTGATCGGGAATAGTGTGCAATGACTTTTCTCTCTCATTAGTCAAAAGGAATTCCCGCAAAATATATTCAATACGGCTTTGACACGACGGCAGTTTACGTTTGAGGGTGCCAAAATCTCAGATCTGGCGTCTCTCGCACTCAACCTCTCACTCTAAAAATCATTAATCACGGATTCTTCAAACAAAACTCTCTCATGTCTGAAATATCTGGCCGATCTGGACAAATTTTATCACAAAACGTAGGTATTTTTGTCCTCTTTCACACAATGTCACACTCATTGATCTCTGCCACACAGATTTATCACAAATTGCCTCTGAGCGCAAAGTTCCGTCCCTCAATCCCATTATAAATGGCTAAAATCCTAAAATCAGTGTTTAAATGTGATTTTAAAACTGCCATTTAAAACGAGCCCGAGGGGGTAGCCGAATGAAAATTACACCGCTGGATTCGGCCGTCCCTTGTGGCGCTCACGGTACAAAAATGATTCGGATACGAGCTTTACTTTTCGAGCTGTGACCGTTTGTTCGAGAAAGTAGGCTCAATTAAAAAAAGCTCCCTTTTTAACATGTAATAGTCTCTGTCATTTCATGCACCTGTCAGTTTGAGCAGGCACATGTTAACGAGAGGTCTCCTAGCAACAAGTTTAACAGCCTGCTCAGGGCTGACAGGGACTGCTTAGGAGGAAAAATCCAAGATGGAGCCTTTCTGGAGCCATATTGTGCCTTCACAGCCCTTTTACAGACAGCCGTTCCACTTCCTATTCGCCCCATTATAAAAAATTTGGCTACAGTTCAGTTGATTTTGTCGGGGGGCGCTGGCGAGCGAGTGCAGAATGACCATTTTCCATAGGGCTGGCACTAATAACTCAAAAAATGTCCCCGCTAGCGGCTCAAACCTGAAAATAATAGCCTACTGTGATTTCTGACAGAGGGATGTGGATTTATATCGAAAGTACAATAACCTGGGAGTTATAGCTTTCTGTTTTCTTACAGGTCTGGCATTTGCGAGTCAGTATCCGCTAGCATCTAGCTAACGGAATCTGAAGAACGCACGGCTGATTACAACCGGCTGCTTTACGGCACTCGTCCACTGTGCCAAAGTGCTAACCTGGTGCCGCTAACAACAACCAAAGCTAAACCAGAGGCTAGTCATAGGCTGTGTTCGAAACCGCCTACTTCTCCTACTATTCCTACTAGTCATACTTTTTTAAGTTCCCGGATGTACACTAGATGCATACTAGATTCGCCGAAATGTTGAGTATTCATCATGAGGTTACTTGTCACACTCAAACTACCCAAGATGCAACGTAACGTGACGTCGCCCATCGCCATTTGAACGGTCAAATTCCGTTAACGGGACGAGAGCAGTCAAAACGGCATAACCGGAAGTGCGTTGCTCACTGCGGCTAGCTTTACTAGCGGCGAATTCGTGGGAACAAAATTGTAAATAGCCGGTATTTTGTCAGATTTTCAACACCTTGGGGGTCTAAATGACTACTTTCTCGCCTGAAAATGTGTCAAATGTTGCTGAAGTTATATATTTACAGAGTTTATAGCTTAAGCGAAATCAGCTTTTCAGGCCGGCTGATTTCGGCTCGGGCAGGAGTGAAGTGCACTGTGTGTAAACGCTCTGCATACTGTCAGATAGATGAGTATGCCGTTTTCAAGTATGTAGTATGTAGTAGGCGGTTTCGAACACAGCCATAGAGTATGTAAAAGGGCTGTGCTGAAATCTGTAACTATTTGAGCTAACACCTCTCTGCTAGCTCAGCGCTAGGACTGACCATGCCGTAAAGTGATGCCACATGCGTGACGTCACTCGGGATGCAATACTGACAATAAATGTGTATTTTAAACAAATCTAGTGAGTCTAAAAAATCAAACCAAGTGCCGTTTGAAAGGATAATTTATCCTGCCTTTAGGAAAATTAAAATGAAAAAATATAAAAAATTCTATCAAAAGCAATGGCTGCATCTAAGGTGGATTTCATAGTACCACCATAGAGTTCGGCGTGCTCTGCACTGCTTCGTTGGCGCCCCTAGAGTGCAGTACCACCCGGAAATAGCCGCCAGTTTTCCCTCTCCTCATAATAAAGACTCTTTGGTGCCTTCCAGATGCCTTATCTGCCTCTTTAAAGGGAGTGTTTGCCGCTTTAAAATGCCAGTTCGCCTCTTTAAAGGGACAGTTTGCCGCTTTAAAGGGCCAGTTCGACTTTTTAAAGGTACAGAACGCTTCTTTAAAGGGCCAGTTCGCCTCTTTAAAGGGCCAGTTCGCCTTTTTAAAGATACAGAACGCTTCTTTAAAGGGACAGTTTGCCGCTTTAAAGGGCCAGTTCGCCTTTTTAAAGGTACTGAACTCTTCTTTAAAGGGCCAGTTCGCCTCTTTTAAGGGACAGTTCGCCGCTTTAAAGGGACAGTTCGCAGCTTTAATGGGATAGTTTGCCTCTTTAAAGGGACAGTTCGCCGCTTTAAAGGGTCAGTTCACCGCTTTAAAGGGACAGTTTGCAGCTTTAAAGGGACAGTTTGCCGCTTTAAAGGTACAGTTCGCAGCTTTAAAGGTACAGAACGCCTCTTTAAAGGGACAGTTAACCGCTTTAAAGGGACAGTTCGCCGCTTTAAAGGGATAGTTCGCCGCTACAAATTCATCTAACATCTACAAATTATCTTCAGAAGACCTGTCTCAGAGAATTTTGGGTCTCTGCGAGACCCAAAATTCCATTGAAAAATCTATTAAAAAGCACTTAACGAGCCAAAAATGCTAAAAAAAAATGCCCTGTTTTGGAGGCCTCAAAGCTCAGCCATACGACATCACAGAGACCTCATTCAAAGTTTATATGTGACAGGAGACTCTCAACTTTAAAGGGATTGTTCCAGGCATCTGCATCAGGATTAAAACTCATGGTTATAGGAGAGAAATAGAAGGCACTTTTGCCTAAATGCCAGAAACTGCCCTATTTTGGAGTAGCCATAACTCAGCCTTACGACATCGCAGAGACCTCATTCAGAGTTTATATGTCACAGGAGACTCTCGACTTTAACTTAACATGAACTAACTTATCGATTGGGCGGGCAGTAGATTGGCACCCATCAAAATTTCTTTAGGAATTTTCTAGTTCTAACTGCAATTGCGTAAACGTATAAAGCTAATTGTATTAGCTCCGTGGCTGAAGCGGAGCTAATACAGTTCACAGCTCGCGCTCCCTCCCAGCTCGTAGAGCCCCTCCTATACCCGAGAAACCAGTTCTCTGCTCCGCACAGTTCAGGACTCATGATTCAGGACTCGCCGTTCACAGCTCACTCGCTCTCCCTCCCAGCTCGTAGAAACTCGCTGCTCCACACGATTCAGGACTCATGATTCCTACCTGACTCACAGTTCACAGGCAGCTCACAGCTCGCTCGCTCCCTCTCCCTCCTGGCTTTATTTTGAAGGAAGCAGGAGTTCATTTATTTTGTGCATAATCATTTTATTCTAATGGTACAGTGTTGAATGTTAAAATATTATTATTATTGCACTATTGTTTAGGTTATTTAAATGTTCCATTTGTGCACAGTTTCATACATTTTATTATAATTTGCACTGTTTCGCACTGAATGTTAATTTATTGGCTATTTGGGTTATTTTAATTTATTTAGAGAGAAAGAAAGAAAAATAAATGTTTCGCCTTGGAGACTTCTTGATTTTTAGCCTTTTTCACAATGATTTGGGACGTGGTTTGGAACTTGTTTGTACATTCCGTACTCTGGGTGACTGATTCAAGTGACTCGAAAACCCGATTAATTTTAGTGAGTGACTCATACAAACTCGAGTCAGTAAGAGGAATCGAGTATCCCATCACTATAACATACCCCTGTCACGTTAAGAAGCCACTGGATTTCTTTAAAAGAAAATCGACAGCAGGAGCAACGCATGGTAAAGGCTGCGTCGGTTAACAGTCAAGCACAAATGGCCTCATACAAAGTTACATACAGAATCCTGCAATGCAACCACATGCTTTTCAACTGTGGCATCTCTGACAACAAAATACAAATCTCAGCTCAACATTGAGCATGACTTGAGAGTGGCAGTTTCAAGCCTGCAACCACGTTTTGAGAAGTTGTGCAGTGCAAAACAGGCTCATTGCAGCCACTAATGCAGGGATAAATTTTAGTTGTTTTTGTTTTTTGCACAGATTGCAAATGAAACACTTTTATTTTCTCTTTTTGAACTTTGTGTTATTTGATGTTATTGATTTTGATTCATTATAAAATATGATGTTACTTAGTGTTAGTTCAATAAAGTTGAAATGTAATTTGACAATATTTTTGTTGGGACGAAAGGGGCAGGTGGGGCTTGGAAATCCCCACTTGTTCAAAGTGGGGAATGACCAGAACCACTGCTTTAAATGCAGTGTTGGTAATGTAAGTTGACCAGAAAAAAAAAAAAGTGACAACTAACTTGCTAATTTACCCATTGAACGAGTCACTTTAGTCATCATTGCTACTACTGCCCCCCCCCTGAGAAATTTGTTAGGAGCCACCACTGCATCTGACGGGAGCAGAGATGGGGTATGAGGCTGATATCGCACCTCAATATGTCTTCTCTTAAAGTCCTAACTTGGAACATTCGTGGAATTGGCTCACAGACAAAAAGTTCTTAGTCATCTGGACAGTTTACAAGCGGATATTTGTTTACTACAGGAAACTCTCTGACTCTGTTCATAACAAATTAATGTCATCACAATTTATTCACTCATTTTCAGCTTACCACAACTCAAAACAGAGAGGGGTGAGTGTCCTAATAAAAAAAAGAATCCGTTTCATTCTTAATAAAACAATTGCAGACCCGGAAGGACGCTTTATCATCTTAAATATATCGATTATCAATAGACCAGTGACAATTGGAAATATTTATGGCCCCAACAGAGATGATTCATTGTTTTTTCGGACTTTTTCTCAGCGATTTCAGACCTTTCCAACTGTCCAGTGATAATAGAAGGTTATTTTTTATTTATTTTATTTTATTTTATTTATTTATTAATTTATTTTAAATGATATTTTGGGGCTTTTATGCCTTTAATGGACAGGACAGTTCAAGAGTAACAGGAAGCAGGGGGCAGAGAGAGGGGGAAAGACATGCAGCAAAGGGCCGTCCGATGCGGTACTCAAACCGGGGCCAGCTGCAGCGAGAACTGTCACCTCTGGCGCCTGCTTAACCCACTACGCCACCGACCACCCATAGGAGGTTATTTTAATACAGTACTTAATCCATCAATGGACAGATCCAGTAATACAAGCAATAAACGTATTTGGCAATCCACAGATACAATAAAACAGCTCATGAGTGATTTTGGTCTTGACGATTGTTGGCGGTCACAATATCCAGCAGCCAGAGAATATTCATTCTTCTCACCGGTGCATCCTGCACCTATTCACGCATTGATTTATTTCTGACTAGTAACTCGCTTTTATCCGAGATCTCCGAGTCAAAACTTCATTCAATTATAGTTTGCGACCATGCTCCAGTAACTTTTATTTGGACTCAACCAAGTTTACATAAGCACACCGCTAGATGGCGTTTTAACACATCTCTTCTTCATGACCTTGAATTCGACGATTATTTTGAGAAAGAGTGGGCATATTCCTAGAAATAAATGAATCTTGTAAAGGAAAATTAACCCTTATATGTATTGTATTGAGTGTTACTGTGTATAACATATAATAACCTCCTGCAAGGATACCACCCTGTCCTGTTTTCTCTCAAATCCTGTTTTACAATGGTGGGCTTGTTAGAATAGATAGAGAAACAGACAGCTGCACTATAAAGAGGATAGTAGGGAAGATGGTACGTGGAGCGGTACCAGTGTAGCCTTGGCTGTCGTTAGGGAGGAAAAGAAGATTAGAACGCTCAACTATATCAAAGGAGCGATGACGCAATCTGCATTATAACTGAATTGTCTTTGTCTCAGTGGTCTGAGCAGCTCTGTACTCTGTTGTTCTCTCTTGCAAGATATTATTAAAAGCATCTTATCTCCTCAGAAAATAACTGACTCTGTGCCTTACTAAAATTTCCACCACAATCTCCAAAATAATCATCTACACTACTCTGGGAAACCGGTAAGGCAGTATTATGAGGAACAATTGTATCTTACTCTGTTCATAAAAAGACTAAAGAAAAGAAAGAGTAACTTAAATTACAACAAAAGATAAAAGAACTCGAAACATTAAATGCAAATAATTCAACGGAAGAAACCCAGAAGGAATTGAAGAAACATCAGGTTCAGTTCAATGAGATAATAAACACAAAAACTGAATTCTTAATTCAGAGACTTCGACAAGAAAAATTCCACCATGACAATAAATCTGGCAAATATTTGGCTAATCAAATCAAACGAAACAAAGAAAAAGCAATGATTCCCACCATTAAGGTCTCAGCAGGGAAATCTACAAATTTACCACAAGACATTAACAATATATTCAGAGATTTCAATGCAAAACTATACTTATCTGAAACTGACCCAGGACAGGATACCATTGATGCTATCTTTGATAAAATTGAACTCCCTCAACTCCATACAGAACAAATTGACAGACTGGACGATCCATTTACAGAAAATTAACTGTTGTCTGCACTTAATTCCATGCCAAATGATAAATCACCAGGACCTGATGGTTTTCCTGCTGAATTCTACTAACATTTTTGGAACATCTTATCTCCTCTATTCATCAGATAGCTGTAATAAAACAAAACTCAAGATTCCAAAAACGTGAATACAGCGTTAATTTCACTTCTCCCCAAACTCAACAAAGACCCAACACTTCCGTCAAATTACCGTCCTATTTCTCTTATCAATGTAGACCTTAAAGGGATAGTTCGCCTCTTTTGACATGAAGCTGTATGACATCCCATATTAGCAATATCATTTATGAACATTGACTTACCCCCCGCTGCGTCCTGTGAGTGGAGTTCCAGCTGAGTTTTGGCGTCCACGAAGGTAGTCCGGCTAGTTGGCTGGGGCTTGAAAAATAAAGCGTCTTGCTTCTCAAAAAAATATCCGTCAAAAGAGTAATACATTTGCATCACAAAATCGTTTTGCATGAAAAAGTCAGACCTCACTTCGCTTGGCGCTATTTTTGCCTCCCTTGATATCAATGCGTCAAGCCACCTAGCGATAGCCGCACCTGTTACGGTGTTTGCTGCTCGGAAGCAGGGGAGTGCTCGGTCTGCTCTTCGGTCTGCACAGTTTACATTGGACGCAGACCGACCCAACTAGCTGGACTACCTTCGTGGACGCCAAAACTCAGCTGGAACTCCGCTCACAGGACGCAGCGGGGGGTAAGTCAATGTTCATAAATGATATTGCTAATATGGGATGTCATAAAGCTTCATGTCAAAAGAGGCGAACTATCCCTTTAAGATTATTAGCAAAACTTTAGCACACAAGATTGAAAAAGTCACCCGTTTCATCGTCCATCAAGACCAAACCGGCTTTATTAAAGGAAGGCAATCCACCAGCAACACACGCAGACTATTTGATTTAATTCATTATTCATCTTTACAGCAGGAAGATACTATTATAGCCACTTTAGATGCAGAAAAAGCATTTGGCCAAGTAAATTGGAAATTTCTCTTCAGTACGTTGCAAAAATTTGGCTTTGGGAAATATTGTTTGGATTAAGATCCTGTACAATCCACCTTCAGCCACAGTGACCACCAATGGAATCACATTGGAAAGCTTTACTTTACAGAGGGGAACTGTCACACCCAGGGAATGGAGGACGCAGGAGCAGGAGATTTGTATCCAAAAGCTTTTATTTTAGGAGCAGAAGTTCTCAAGTCTATCCAGAGAGAGAAACAAAACAGGCTATAGAAATATTAATAATATATATATATTTATACACTTCTCCCAAAATGAGAGAAGTATATCTATGAAAACTTATCAGGAAAATCAAAATCACTCCACTATGCGGAGGAACAAACAAAAGGTCTATCAAACTTTAACTTTAACTAAATGTCACTCCTGCTACGGAGGAAAAACAAATAACCTCTCCTAAAAAAATGGAGGCACTACCCTATGAAAATTTATAAAACAAAACTCACTCCAACTGGGAGGAAAAAACAAAAAAACTTACACTGTAACTTTAACAGGACTACTTTATCAAACTTTAACAAGAACAAAAAAAAATCTCTCTTGACGAGTAAATAACGAAAGGCAAACTTGGAACGTGGCTATGGTCAGGCTTGGAAAAAGGCGAGAGTGATGCACATGAGACGAACAGATACAACACACTGGCACAAGACGGGGGGAGACGCAGACTCTTATGCACACAGGGATAATAGGGAACAGGTGGAATCATTCATACAACAATCAGACTGGAGCACAAGAGGAAGGGCAAGTAACCTGAAATGAGAGGGAGAGTTAATATTTCAAAATAAAACCGGAAATTACGAGACATGACATGGAGACGAGACAAAAAACACCTTGGCGCTGTCGGCCTGATACATCAGAGGGGATACAGGTCGTTTAGGCCATTGGCGTTTAGGCCGCAGTCGTTTAGGCCCCCCTGCAGTCGTTTAGGCCGACAGAGGAGTCGTTTAGGCCACAGGGAGCAGTCGTTTAGGCCCCCCTGCAGTCGTTTAGGCCAGGGTACCTGAGCAGCTGAAATCTTTATTATATTATAAGTCAGCTCTATTGGTCTGTCTGGGTAGCCTACATATCTATGGTAAATTATTTAATAACCAACTGTAGTGTGGAAAAGTTTTTTTTAATTTAATAAATGGTGATTTATAAATTCATAAAATTGTGGAAATAATCATCCGCATTGCCACTGTTCACACGCTATTTTATTGCCTGTACAGCCTATGGCTCCCTACACTTTGTGCCTTTTCTTTCCTTACTTGGGATAAATAAAGTGTTGATTTTGATTGATATGGTGCTGTTTTCCTTTCATATTCCTTTTATATTCACTTTATCGAATTAGCCTGTTGGATGCAGAGCAGGTAGGGGCATAAAAAAGGCCACGTCCCATCTTAGGGCAATTGCCCTTGTACTCAACCTAAACAACAATTTACTATTCGTCCAAACATAATTGTATGACAGTAATATTTAAAATAAAATACAATTTAAGCAGAATATATAGGCCTACGAATAACTGTAAAATAAACACATATTTAGTGAATTTGTGTTCACGTGTATCAACCACGTCCCATCTCGCAAACGGGCTTCTAAACAACGAATTATTATTAATAATTAGGCCTATTGTCCAGCGAATGTGGTGGTTTCAGATCAGTCACCCTTTTGATGGCAATGCGGATGCTTATCTTATAGCCTAAATCACTATTTTAATTCTCACAAACCGCCAAACGGGCTTCTAAATGATTAGGCTACAGCATCATTGTCCAACGAATGTGTGCATGTGGTTTATTTTCACACAACGTTTGTTGGCAGTTTTGCATCTCCTCTTCCAATTTCCAAGCAACTCGCAGTTCTCTTAAGCGTCTTTCGTGCGCTTGTGTGTGTTTTAATGTTTAATGTTTATATCCTATGAATAACTGCAAAATAAACATGGCCAATATTTACCATAGATATGTAGGCTACCCAGACAGACCAGTAGAGCTGACTTATATCTTATAATAACGAATGTACAATAATAAAGATTTCAGCTGCTCAGGTAGCCTGGCCTAAACGACTGCAGGGGGGCCTAAACGACTGCGGCCTAAACGCCAATGGCCTAAACGACCTGCTCCCCATCAGAGGTTGCAGTTAAAAAACCAGAGCGCACTGGAGGAGAAAACGTCCACAGGCTCCGACATCCCCGGTAGCATTCTGGCGTCGGGAGATGGGGCTCACGGAGAGGAGGTGAAGGCGCCGGTGGACCAGCTATTTGGAAGTGGATCAGGTTGAGGAGGGAGCCCTTGTTCCAGCCTCAGAGGAGTGACGTTGAAACTCTTATAATCTCCAACGTACCCATTATGCCCTTGGGCATGCTGTCCCAATAAGGGGCCCTGACCAGCCAATGCCTGATGCACAGACTTTGGATCCGCAGAGTCCATTTTGGCCAGATTGTTCTGTCACGATCTGATGAGAAGCGTGGACACAGAAATGGGTGAAGTTGATAGTATTCCAAAAAGTATTTTATTTGAGGACAACTGAAGTTGGTAGGCAGCAAATTCGTAGGTGCGCTCAGGCACAGGTAATCCAAACAAACACTTAAGAGTCCAAAAGGTATGGCGTAATCCAATATAATCCAAAAACATGAAACAAGACGTTTAACTCTGAAGACCAGAATAACACTGTTAATGCTAAAACAATCTGGCAAAGAAAAAGGGAAGCAAACCAAATATTTATAGAAGGAAGATAATTAACAAACAATAGAAAACTGGTGTGTCAGGGCAGCATGACATCCCCTCCTCCTGCTGGTAGAAGGAAAAATCAGGAAAAGAAAATAAACATTTAAGCAGGCCCTGGAGTTGCAGCAGTGGCTGTGACAGTTCAAGTCTCTTTAATAAGATACTGTGATCGACCGTATCAAATGCAGCACTGAGATCCAACAGGACAAGCACAGACACAAGTCGGCTATCAGAGGCTAAGAGGAGATCATTGGTAACTTTCACCAGTGCTGTTTCTGTGCTATGATGCACTCTGAATCCTGACTGAAACTCTTCAAACAGATTATTTCTATGTAAATGATCACAAAGTTGAGCTTTAGACATAAAAGGGAGATTGGATATAGGTCTATAATTAGCTAACACTTCTCAATAAAGAGTAGGTTTTTTAAGTAAAGGTTTATTTACAGCAACCTTAAAAGGCTGAGGTACATATCCTGTCAACAAAGACAGATTGATCAAATCCAATATGGAAGTGTCAATTAATGGGAAAACCTCCTTGAACAGTCTGGTTGGGATTGGGTCTCAAATACAAGTTGATGGTTTAGAAGAGACTATTGCTGTCGTTAGTTCAGAGAGATCAACTGGACAGAAGCCGTCTAAATACAAATCAGGTTCTAAAGATACTTCTAAAGCTGCTGTATTTGATGATACATCACTGATAATAGTGGGAAGGACTCCATCAATCTTCTCTCTGATAGAAACAATTTTATTGATAAAGAAGCTCATGAAATCATCACTGCCGAGAGTTAAAGGAATACCTGGCTCAACAGAGCTCTGACTCTTTGTCAGACTGGCTACAGTGCTGAAAAGAAACCTGGGATTGTTCTTATTTTCTTCTATCAATGATGAATAATAAGCAGTTCTAGCTTTACGAAGGTCTTTCTTATACGTTATTAAACTATCTTTCCAGACTAATTGAGGCTCTTCTAAATTAGAGGAACGCCAGCTTTCCTACAGTCTGCTTTAAAGCATGCAGCTGTGAATTATATCAAGGAGCCAACCTCTTCTGACGGATTACCTTCCTTTTCAGAGGGGCAACATTGTCCAGTGCTGTACGCATTGAAACTATAGTGCTGTCAACAAGAGAGTCAAGTGTTGCTGGAGTAAAATTTAGGTAGTCGTCGTCTGTCATATTTGCACATGGCAGTGAAGAAAAGGATGATGGAATTAATTCTTTAAATCTGGTTACAGCATCCTCCGATAGACACCTTGTTTATGTAAATTTCTTTTCAGAAACTGTATAGTCAGGTAATGTAAACTCAAAGGTTATCAAAAAATGGTCAGATAAGACAGGGTTATGAGGGAACACTGTTAACTGTTCACTCTCATGAGTCAGCACAAGATCAAGGGTGTGATTAAGGCAGTGAGTAGGTCTGTGAACACTCTGAGAAAATCCAATTGAGTCTAATATAGAATTAAAGTTCATATTTAGGCTGTGACTTTCAACATGTACATGAATATTAAAGTTACCCACTACAATGACTTTATCTGTACTCAGCACTAACTGGGATAAAAACTCTGAGAATTCAGACAGAAACTCAGAATAAGGGCCAGGTGGACGAAACACAACAACAAACACAAGAGGTTTCTGTGATTTTCACTTTGGGTGGGAAAAACTGAGAATCAGAGATTCAAAAGAGCTCAAACTAATCTTGGGTCTGGGACTGATTAGTAACCCTGATCTGAAGATAGCTGCCACTCCTCCTCCTCTGCCTGTGGTTCGAGGAACAAGAACATTTAAACAGTCAGAGGTAGTTGATTCATTAATGCTAACATCATCCTCCTGCTGCAGCCAGGTTTCTGGAAGACAAAATATATCAATATGATGATCACAAATCAACTCATTCACTAACAGAGACTTCAAAGGAGAGATCTGATATCCAGCAAACCACATTTAATAGTTTGATGTTTTAGTTCCAGACAGCGGAGTCGACAGAACCAGTCATCTGTGAACACTGCCAAGTTAAATTGTCTTCTCACCGTAGTAGTTCCAGTCTAAAATATCACTTAAAGGCAAAACACACAATTGATACCAGCAAGTCATTCAACGAAACAGACAGTGGAGCGAGGCTTCTACATAAAAACTACATAAAAATGCTGATGTTAAAAGTGTGTTTGCACAACAAATGTTATGGCACTTTCATTCATATGACAGTACATTTAAAATAAAACTAAATGCTAAAAGCCATACACTACTTTTGAATTAATTTTTGGATTTTGCATACAAATCAATCACGATTAATCGCATCTGTACGGGAAATCATGTGATTAATTAGATTAAAAATTTTAATTGTTGCCCAGCCCTATTATTTTTATATACCTACTGTCTCTTGCCAGGTGGGATTTATTTGGAACCTGTGTGTCTGTTATTGTGTGTTACGTTCCACATTAATTTCCTGGAGGGTGAAACTCCCCCAGGTGGCGTTGTCGGTTGACCACCCTCCCCGTAATCGCATGGTGATTCCGCCACACTATGGCGTGTGAGTGTAATTCTGCCAAATGCACAAAAATAACAGCCACTCCCATATATATAGGCGCAGGTACCTGCGTCACCCCTTAATTAGGGTGCACATCAAGTTAGGACAGTGCTGCAGGTGGGCAGGAAGGGGACAACCTGTTACACTAGGTAGGCAAGTAATGCAAGGACCCCTACTGGAGGTAGTACCTTTCATGTGGAGGGATGAGGATTCAAACTCCAGTCACCCACATGAAAGGCCCACATGAAAGGGGGAAACTACAGTACACTTTCCAGTCACTTCCTATGCCACTCTGCCAATATGAGCGTGCTGTGTGGGCTCACATGGAGCCTGGATTGAAGGATGTTATGAACAAATGTGACACAGCACCTTCTATTCTACATATCATCAGTAATGGACCAGTGACCCAATACAGGAACAAGAGAAACTTTTTTCTTCTCAGCACTGTATCTTTTCTGAATGGCTTTAAGAAGGTCACTTGGAAGTTTAGTGGGTGGCGTTGTAAAGTGTATTGCATATCCACCAGTCCAAAGAGGCACTGACTTGCAAACATCAGATGTCCTAGCTGTGAAAGGAATACTGCAAGTTCACCAAGTGACCTCTGAAGAGCCAGCTGTCAGAGTGGAGGGAACTTTCATGTTTCTGTGGAAGACTGCAAGTGCCATGATCCAACTTCAGTTTCCATGATCAAACAGAAAACCTCCACTCAACGATTACTGACTGTCAGCATTATCTAAAAGTTCATTCTTGTCAGATATGGAAATAAGCCATTCAAGTGCTTGGTGAAGAAGTGGAGGTAAGCTGCATGCAACAGCTTAAAAATGTCAAAGCCACGTAACATTTCAATTCAGTTCAATTCAGTTTATTTATATAGCACCAAATCACAACAAATGTAATCTCAAGGCACTTCAATAATACAGTCCCATTCAAGCCAATTAGAGCCTTCACCTGGCCTCTTGTTCTATTATGAGTCCAGCATGCTCAATGCAATCTCTGAGCCGGAACCTTTGAATTCACATCATTCCAAACTGAAAACATTTTAACACATAACAAATCTGAGATTTCAGAACAGTCACACCTGCAGCTTTTTAGTGAGGAACAGGGCCTCACTGTGCACATATAACCACAATTCTCACAATTTTTTCCAATCCTACCCTTTGTCTCTTCCTCTCACATACACACACTTAAAGAAGTTTTTACTGATTTGTTATGGCTGAAGTTGTTATTGTTCTCTTAACAAAAATGACATTTGAAGAAATAAATTCACATTGACAATTTCAGTCAGATGTTTTTTTTACACAAGTGATTACCATGATGATTTCTGTCTTGTTTTTCAGCAATCAGTAAAATGAAAAATTGACTGTGTTCACTGTTATTCTTTATTTTTAGTGTCAATTTCTTCAATACAGCATGGTCTTTAACTTTAAAAGCAAAATGATCAGTTGATATAACTGTTTTACATCAATTAGTGTAACCAGTATTTCTAAAAAAAAACCACCTAAATTTATGTTTTTTAAGTGTATTTTGACATGATTTGTCAAAGATCATCAAATAAATAGACATGTTTTAAGTATTGTTTCCTGCTCAACATTGCGAAACTGCATGAAATTTAAATTTGTGAACCCTCATAATAAAATCTGTTGTCATATGATATTTTAAAATGAACTGATAATTTTTTTGTGCACACTTCCATACACTCTAAATGTATAAAATATTCAATATTCAATATATTTTAGTGGTTACACCAATTGACATTTTCAGTTGCATTTATTCTGACCTTTTTGTAAAAATATTATGAAAATATCATTTCAGTTGACATGAAACCAACATAAATATAAAATATACATATTTACCCTGATGCATGCTTTCAGAATTAGTTTTAAAAAAAATGTTGTCTTTGTCTTCAAGCCAACCCTTATTTGTCACTCATTTACAGGATCCATTATGGTTAAGGCTCAAAAAGATGGTCTGCCTTTTTGTTGACATGTTCCTGAGCTCTACTGAAATGATTGGATGAAAAGTAATTCAACATTTGGCCAACTTCTTGTACAGCCCCAACTTGGTGACAAGTTTTGGTTCACGGCAGCCATTTTGTTTAATTGTTCCTGCTTATTTATTGTAGAATTATGTAGATCAACCTCACAATGATATGCACCAAATTTGGTTTTGAGTAACAAAAAAATAAAAAATTACATTTCAATCAGTAAAAAAAATCTGGAAATCAGCAAAAAAATATAAGGTGGACTTTCGTAGTCCAGGAGACATTTTGTAGTGTATATTGAGTTGGATCTGCATGACAAATTTCAAGTTGGTGGGACCCATGGCATGCAGATGTAGCCTTTCAAATACTAGATATTTATCTTGCAACATTACGTGGCCAGATGTGCTCATGTTTGATGTTTCTGGCACATTCCGGCTCACAATTATTTGAGCTGCGACAACAACAAAATAATAATAATAATAATAATAACAAGAAAAATGATGATACAAACACAAAAGGGTCCTTTCTTTGGGCGTATAACCCTAAACATAGCCACAAGTGAAAAGTTGCGGATTTCAACACTATTGTATTTGAGGTAACAAGCATTTAATTCAGCCAAAATCAAAGGGGCAAGCAGCAAGGACTTTTTGTCAACTTAAACTTAACAAAACAGAAAAACATTACTGCTACTCTGGATGTAGTGCAAGACTTTTCAGTTCAGCAGAATGGCTCCAAGTTGATTTGAGTTACAGTAAGTTTGCTTTTGTGCACCACTCTTTCTGTATTGGATCTATTGCAGTCACCCTTTTGTACTCATCTAAAAAGTATTTAATGCTTCATGTTTCTTCTTTGGTTCACCACAACCATGTTTTTTAACTCATCTGGTCATAGTATATTTCAGCAGGTCAATTCTGTTTAATTCTGTTGAATTTTGCAGTATACACAATTTGATGTTCCTAAAGTTAAAGTTTCTGATCAAGCAAATTAGTTTTAAAAAATCCTTCATAGTTGCCTATGAGAGGGTATTTTTGTAGGGAGGTCATTCAGGCACGTGGAGGCCACACACACTCATTTTGACTTGTCTTGAGGAATTTCCACTGAAGTTGCATCAGTCTGTAATTTCATTTTCCACTTTTATTTGTATCAATTTAGTATGGTTCCAAATCCAGACATCCATGGGATAATAATTTTGATTTGCATTGATCATTTTTATGTTATTTTGTTCACAACACATTCCACTATGTAATGAATAACAAATTTCAACTGGAATATTTCATACATTGATATTTAGGAAGTGTTATTTTAGTGTTCCCTTTATTTTTTTGAGCAGTGTATATATACACTCACTGGCCACTTTATTAAGTACACCTGTTCAATTACTTGTTAACACAAATAGCTAATCAGCCAATCGCATGGCCGCAACTCAATGCATTTAGGCATGTAGAGATGGCCAAGACAACTTGCTGAAGTTCAAACTGAGCATCAGAATCGGTAAGAAAGGGGATTTAAGTAACTTTGAACGTGGCGTGGTTGTTGGTGCCAGACGGGCTGGTCTGAGTATTTAAGAAACTGCTGATCTACTGGGATTTTCACGAACAACCATCTCTAGGATCCGAAAAGAGAAAATATCCAGTGAGAGGCAGTTGTGTGGACGAAAAATGCCTTGTTTGATGTGAGAGGGTAGAAGAGAATGGGCAGACTGGTTTGAGATGATAGGAAGGCAACAGTAACTCAAATGACCACTTCTTACAACCAATGAATGCAGAATACAATCTCTGAACGCACCACATGTCAAACCTTGATGAAGATGGGCTACAGCAGCAGAAGACCACACCGGGTGCCACTCCTGTTAGCTAAAACAGGAAACAAAATTGAAGACTGGACAAACGTTGCCTGGTCTGACGAGTCTCAATTTCAGCTGCGACAATCAGATGGTAGGGTCAGAATTTGGCACTGACCTGTAGTTACCTAAGATACTTTTTGATATATACTCACTTGAGTGTTCTCTCCAGATCCTGCACCAGCACCATCTACTATTCTGAGTTTGAAGCCCCAGGGGTTGATGCCCATCTCATTGTTTTCCACAATCTGCTGTCAGTACTGAGTTTTAATTAACATCTAAAAACATACTTAGTTGTGCCCGACTAATTCTTTGGGTCCAGAAAATTATTACTTCCCCTTAATACAATCTGGCCAAAAACATGGATCCAGTCTGTACAGCTCTTTCAGGTTGGCAGACAAATGTGGAAGGGGCTATTGCTAGACATGAAGCCCATTTGTGCTCTATTGCAGGCGGTCTTCAAGCAATTGTGTCAACAGATTACTCATTTATCTCAATCTTTTCATCTTCCAAAGCCCATACCGCAATCCCCTCCTGCTCATGCTTGTGAGCCTCTGGTCAGTCCTTCTGAACGCTTCACTGGAGAGCCCAGTAGTAGCAGATCTTTTCTCGTTCAGTGTGAGATTCAGTTCAAGCGAAGACTGGCTCATTTTTCGTATGAAGAGGCTAAGGTAGCCAACTGTATGTTTCTTTTTTGTCCAGCGAGGGAATGGGGAACAGCCGAGTGGGCTAATAAATCCTGGTCTTGTTCAAACTTTGCCAAATTTTCAGAAGAGTTGTTATGGACTTTTGATCTGAGCAGGCCCTAGGAGGAGGCTGGTCTCTTGCTTACTCAAATCGAGCAGTGGTCCAGATCAGTGGCAGATTATACCATTGAGTTCTTCACTTTAGCTGCCAGAGTTTATTGGAAAGAGTCTTCCCTGCGTATTATTTATCATAAGGCGGAAAAGATAAAGGATGAGTTTGCCGCCAGGGAACAACCTATGGAGTTAAACAAGTTAATTAAGATGGCAATTCAGATAGATCGTTGTATCAAGGGGAGGGAGTTGGACTGGTCCACCAGAAAGCCATGTAGTTCCTTTCGATCTCTTTCCTCACCTGTCTCTTCTCGCTCTGATCATGAGATCGGGGGGATCTTTGAGAGAACAGAGTACGATCTTCAATATTTGATCGATAAGATCTGGATAACTCAGAACTTTCAGCTTCTAAATTTAGACAAAACTGAAGTCATTATCTTTGGACCTGAGTGCTGTGGCCACCCTTCCCGAGTCTGGTTCTGCCAGAGGTTTCTTCCTGTTAAAAGCAAGTCGTTCCTCTCCACAGTCACCTCAGGCATGCTCAGGAAATTATTTTTGAATTGGCTCTGTATGAATGAATTGGATTCCTTTTTAATTTGATTCATTGGATTTGATTGCATTATGATTACAATGAACTGAAATCCAATTGGCTTGAATTGGACTATATTATTGAAGTGCCTTGAGATGACATTTCTTGTCATTTGGCGCCATATATAAATAAAACTGAACAGAATAGAATAGAATAGAATAGAATACAATGGAATAGAATACATCAAGCCCTCATGCCCTGTGGCGGGTCCCGGGGAATGGGGTGCCTATCAGTGTTAATTTCGTCAGCTTTTTTTAATTTAGTCTTAGTCTTAGTCACAATGTCGAAAATCAATTTTAGTCTTAGTCATATTTAGTCATTGCCTTCCCAATTTAGTCTTAGTCTTAGTCACAATGTCGAAAATCAATTTTAGTCTTTGTCAAATTTTAGTCATTTTAGTCAACACTGTACATAATAGAACTTCTCCACACACTGCTTCTCTTTTTAACATATATCACACTGTACAGAATAAAACTTCTCCACACACTGCTTCTCTTTTTCTCTATTTTATTTATATAATACTGTGCAGAATAGAACTTCTCATCTTGGCCACCACCGGCATCGGCGGCATGATCACTCATTATCATGCAGGTTGTTTTGTTGTCCTTTGCGTTGTAAACGAAATGGCTCCGTACATCCAGGCGTTGTTTTCGCCCAGCTCCAACAAACCGTATACCGGTATCCGAGCCCGACGCCATGACTGGACTGCAAAGTTGAACTAGCTATGGTTAAGTTATAGCTAGCTACCGGCTACGTTACTTGACATGGGAAGGGCCTAAACTCAACTGAACTCGACTCACTGAACGACTACTGATTGAGCCGCGCGAGGCACTGTGGGACAGGCGCCATGCAGGGACAAACAGGGCAACAGCGCGTAATCTTCTGAAGTTCAAGAAACATTTATATTAACAATTACAAATTACAAATTAATTATAAACAATTACATTTTTTAATGTCCATTCGTCCATGGCTTGTAAATTTCGTCTTGTCTTAGTCTCGTTAACGAAAATCATTTTTTATTCTCGTCATATTTTTATTTTCTGGAAGCAATTTTGTGCGTCATCGTCTCGTCATCGTCACGGGAAAAAGGGGCGTTAACGAAATATTTTCGTCATCGTCCTGGTTGACGAAATTAACACTGGTGCCTATTGCAGCCAGTCTCTTCACTCTTTCTGGTCTTACACATCCCCATACCCCTCTCTCACCTGGCTCCTGTGCAAAGCGCACACTCACACACAAAGAGTTTTTTTTTTTTTTTGGGGGGGGGTGGGCGGGTGAATGGGGCCACCCATCCCTCCATTTTAATCCCTCTGGGTGCAATTCCCAGGGTGGCGTTGTTGGTTTTCCTTGTTTTCCCTTTAGTTAAAACTAGTTTTATTTAGTTCCTCCCCTTCCTCGCCACAAAAGGATACAGCAGGAAACCTGCAGTTTGGGAGCCAAGTGCTCTGTTAGGAAAATATCTTATAATGAAATCTTTAAGATATGATGGAGCTCAGTATATGTGAGGAGAAGAATCTTAAATTCTATTCTGAATTTAACAGAGAGCCAATGAAGAGTAGCTAAAACTGGTGAAATATGATCTCTCCTATTAGTTCTCATCAGAACTCTGGCTGCAGCATTTTGGATCAGCTGAAGGCTTTTCAAATTCAATTCAATTCAATTCAATTCAATTCAATTAAAAAATACTTTATTTATCCCAGAGGGAAATTAAATGTTGATGTAGCTCAATTAAATCAAAGAGTTATTATAGATGCTGATGGCTGTGGGCAGGAAAGATTTCCTGTAGCGGTCCGTTTTGCATCCAAACTGAAGAAGCCTTTGACTGAAGAGACTCTGTTTTCTGATAACAGTCTCATGGAGAGGATGTTCAGGGTTGTCCATAATTCTCTTGATTTTATGCAAAATCCTTCTTTGCATTATTGTCTCCAGAGGTTCCACAGTCGTCCCCAGAATAGAACCAGCCTTCTTTATCAGGTTGTTGAGTCTTTTTAGGTCCCTGGTTCTGATGCTGCTGCCCCAACAGATGACGCAAGAGGAAATGACGCTCTCAACAACAGACTTGTAGAAGATCTGCAACATCTTGTTGCAAACCTTGAAGGACCTTAGCTTCCTCAAGAAGTACAGTCTGCTCTGTCCTTTCTTGTAGATTGCTTCACTGTTGTGTCTCCAGTCCAGTCTGTTGTCCACATGAACACCAAGGTATTTATATTCCTCAACCACTTCCACTTCTTCTCCCATGATGGAAACAGGGTTTGATCTGACCCTGTTTCTCCTGAAATCTACAATCATCTCCTTTGTTTTGTTAACATTCAAGATGAGATGATTGTTCCCACACCATGCCACAAAGCGGTCCACCAGCTCTCTGTACTCAGCTTCTTGTCCATCTCTGATACACCCGACAACTGCAGAGTCATCTGAATATTTCTGTAGATGACAGGAGTCTGACTTGTACTGGAAGTCTGAAGTGTACAGAGTGAAAAGGAATGGTGAGAGTACAGTCCCCTGTGGTGCTCCTGTGCTGCTGATCACCTGGTTAGACACACAATTCTTCAGTCTGACAAACTGTGGTCTGTTTGTCAGGTAGTCATTAATCCAGGTGATTGTTGAGGCCTCCACCTGAGTCTTCTGGAGTTTCAGACTAAGCAGATCAGGCTGGATTGTGTTAAATGCACTGGAGAAATCAAAGAACATGATCCTCACAGTGCTGCCTGCTTTATCCAGATGACAGTGGGTTTGTTGAAGCAGGTGTATGATAGCGTCTTCAACTCCAACTCCATGGCGATAAGCAAACTGCAGGGGGTCCTGATATGTGCTGGTTTGCTTACACAGGTGGGTCAACAGGAGTCTCTCCAGGACCTTCATGATGTGGGATGTCAGTGCAACAGGTCTGTAGTCATTGATATCTGAAGGGTGAGTTTTCTTTGGTACCGGAACCAGACAGGATGTCTTCCACAACAGTGGTACCTTCTCTTGGGTCAAGCTAAGGTTGAAAAGGTGTTGCAGAATCCCACAGAGCTGCTCTGCACAGGCCTTCAGGACTCGGGGGCTGACACCATCTGGACCTGCAGCCTTGTTCCGGTTCAGTCTTTCCAACTGCCTCTTCACCTGACTTCTAGAAACAGAAAAGTGGGAGGGGGAGGCAAAGGTGACAGCAGCATCTCCTGATTGGGTTGATGACAAACTAGTGGAAGCAGAAGAATCCATGACTGAGGTGGAGGTGGAGATGTTACAGGAAAGCTGTGGGTCAGAGGAGGGTGGGATGTCTCTTTGGCTGGGAACAGGAGGGGAGGATGGTGAGCTTGTTCCTGAACTGAACCTGTTGAAGAATGTGTTCAGCTCATTTGCTCTGTCCAGACTTCCATCCATCCGATCCTCCCTCTGCTTGAGGCCTGTGATCTTCTTCATTCCTGACCACACATCTCTGATATTGTTCCTCTGCAGTTTACTCTCAAGCTTCTTTCTATACACCTCCTTGCTCTCTCTGATCTTGACTTTGAGCTGCTTCTGTATACTCCTCAGTAACGCCCTGTCTCGCTCCCTAAAGGCTCTTTTTTCCCTGTTCAATAGTTCCTTTAGCTCACTGGTGATCCAGGGTTTGTTATTAGGGAAGCATCTCACTGTTCTGGTGGGGATGGTGTTGTCCACACAGAAGTTTATATAGTCAGTCACACACTCAGTCATGGCATTAATGTCCTCTCCATGTGGCTTACAAAGAGAAATCCAATCAGTTGCATCAAAACAACCCTGTAAGGCTTCTTCAGCTTCCTCTGATCACTTTCTAACAGTCCTTTTTGTGACAGGTAGTCTCTGGACAAGGGGTTTATATGCTGAACAGAGAAAAACAAGGTTGTGATCTGATTTTCCCAGGGGAGGTCTTGATTTGGAAATGTATGAATCCTTGACATTTGTGTAAAACAAATCCAATGTCTTGTTTTCTCTGGTAGAGCAGCTGACAAACTGTTGAAAAGTTGGCAGTGTAGCAGAGAGTGAGGCATGATTAAAATCACCAGATATTGCCACAAAAGAATTGGGGTGTTGAGTCTGTATCTTAGCAACAACGGAACTGATGACATCACATGCAGTGTCGGCAACAGCTGAGGGTGGAATGTAAACAGCCACCAAAACAACACTGGTGAACTCTCTTGGCAAATAATATGGACGAAAACTTACTGCCAATAGTTCAATGTCAGGACTGCAGATACGACTCTTCACAGTAACATGTCCTGGGTGACACCATCTGTTGTTGACAAGCACTGCCAATCCACCCCCTTTCCTTTTCCTGCTACTCTTTATATCTCGATCTGCTCGTACAGTCAGGAAGCCCGGCAGAGAGACGCTGGAGTCGGGTATATGATCCTGTAGCCATGTCTCAGTAAAACACATAATGCTACATTCCCGATATTCTTGCTGAGTCCTTATCAAGGCTAAAAGTTCATCCAACTTGTTAGCTAACGATCTTAAATTTCCCATGATGCAGGATGGCAGAGATGGTTTGAACTTCTTCTTTCTTTCTCTCCTCTTTGCTCCTGCTCCACGACGCCTCCTTTTCAATTCCAATGGGATTTCTGGCTTCAGTTGTCGAATTATTTCTGCTTTTCCAATGTTATTCAGCTGCTCCCTGTTGTAAACCACCTTGTTGCTATGGTGATGCATCATGACAAAAGAGTAAAATATACAAAAGTATTGGGAAAAATTAATCCAGCTGCACAGCATCCAAGGCAGGAAGGAACAGTTGTCCAAAAAATGCAATTTCTTCCAAGAAATAACAGGAATGAAATTTAGAAAAAAAAGAAAAATCTCAATGTGAGGTACAGAGCTACTCCAACATACTGCCACCCTCAGCAGCGCATTCTAGAATTTCAGAGAATATGTGGGACAGCCCAATAATAAAGAACTAGAAAATTTCTGAAGAAATTTAGAAGGGGCCTGCCAAAGTGTGCGTATCGCTCAACCAATCACGGCTGCTCAGGAATGGTTCGCAAGGCCTAAAGAAGAAGCATTCAATCCTAAACGGCATCAAAGGATGACATGGATGCTTCTTCTTAAAGCGGCGAACTGTCCCTTTAAAGAGGCGAACTGTCCCTTTAAATCGGCAAAGGACTGGCTGGGCCACTAATAGCCTTGTTTCTATGGTAATTAATCTCACTCAATTAACTGACAGTTAAGCTGCCCCAGCTGCTGCTACACTAATTATATGAGACTCAGGCTACGTGCCCACGACAACGGTAACGACAGATGTGCCTATCTTGCACACGGCGACGGCGTTTTTAGGAGTTGAAAACGGAGAAAACGCAAACGCCCTCCAGAGTGGAGATCTTGAAAACGATCCAACCTCTCGTCGCCGTAGGAACAGTTCAAAACGCAGAAGTGCGTTTTTTGCACACGTTAAGTGGGTAGTTCTCCATGAACGACTCCCATATCTCACTATATTTATTTTGGACACTCTCCCAATCCACATTATCCACTGCCTTCCTGGCTTTGTAGTTCAGTGTCGTGTTCAGGAGCAACTGGACCTCATCATCTGTCCAAACAAAGTTTGAAGGCATACTGTTGTTGCCGCCGCGCTTCGCCATTTTCTTCCAACTGACGCGGAGGAAGTAGCCACAAAACAGGCATTTCTCATATTTATTAATATATAACAATATAACTCATATAACAATACCAAAGGTATTGTTGCTACTGCCACCTACGTCCGGGGCGTGCATACTACTTCGGCAAACTGCGAGTTTTATACGTTTTCCCTGTTCCCATGGATAGACAGATATCCACCCCCAAGCGCTCGTGAGAACGCAGATAAATTGTGGAGGAAAAAAACGGACATCTGCGTTTATGCTTCAGAGCGTTGTCATGGGCACGTAGCCTCAGGCTTCTCAGAGCCAAAAAACCTCTAAGAACAGATGCTTCCCATTCGGAAAGCGTAAGAGCTACGGAAAAAATTCTCGCAGAATGAGCGAGGGACTTCTTTGGACTTCAATATTCCCGCGTTTCAGATCTGTAGCACATTCACAGTGAAAGCACGGATGAGAGAAAGAAGGGCTGCAGGAGCTGCTGAGATTCTGAGAATTGGATGAATTAAAATGGGGATTTGAGGTCTTTGAGCCCCGACATCACTTTGCTCTGAGGGGCTCTGAGAGCAAACGGTCAGCCCTAGATGAAATATGAAAACATTTTATGAATCCCAACATGCGTGCCTATATTATGACAGTACATAATGGCATTGGAGCGATATTTGTAGGCGTGAGGGCGATTCGAAAATGAATCTGAGGTCAGAACTCTTGCTCTTCCCACACTCTAATGAAATGGCAGTTGTGCTCTAAAAATTCAAATTTTGCAGATTTTGGCCAAAACTTTGGGTCGCTTGGAGGCATGCTGTGGGAAATCGACATGGCGTCTTCACTTCTGAACACAGCACGGACGTATCTACAAACTGACATTTGAATGGCGTTTCTAGGTTAATGCATGATGACACAGTAACTGCTCAAAATTTTTGTTTTTTTATGATTTTTCCAGGCCATCCCCCTGTTTATTCCTATGGGGCTTTGGGGGGCTGTTTTTTGCTTATTACGTCACCATGGTAACTCCAATCTTCAATAAAAGTAATAGCCCGCGAAAACTCATCGAGCCGGTCGTTTTGATATAGATATTGTTGGGATGTGCTGGTCCGTAAGATTAAATATAGCCTATAAATAAATCTATAAAGAGACACGTTTTCAATGTTAAATCCCATAGACTTTTGCCAACGGAATAGTAATAGGTGCCTTGCCATGCAATGCTATGGCAGGCCCCAATTACAGTAGTCCAATCTTGAAGTAACAAATGCACAGACTAGTTTTTCTGCATCACTCTGAGACAGGATATTCCTGATTTTAACAATATTACGAAGGTGAAAGAAGGCAGTCCTAGAAACCTGTTTTATATGTGAGTGAAATGATAAATTCTGGTCAAAAATAACTTGCATAACTCAGGTTCCTCACTGTAGTACTAGAAGGCAAGGAATTACCATCTAGAGTAACTATATAGCTAGACAATTTCTCACTGAAGTGCTCAGGTCCAAAGATAATGACTTCAGTTTTGTCTGAATGCACATGCACAAGGGTACCTGTTGTTTGGTCTCTCCAATATAGAGGTCTCTCCTAATGGTGGCATGTCAGGTGGAAGGCCTACTATTCTACGCTGCTCAAGATCTGAATATGTATTTCTTAGATACTCTTCCACCCCAGACAGAGATTGGTTCACTCAAAGGACAAAACACCCAAACAAAAACTGAGTGCTGTGTGCACTGCACTGCACTGCACTGCACTCAGTTTTTGTTTGGGTGTTTTGTCCTTTGAGTGAACCAATCTCTGTCTGAGGTGGAAGAGTATCTAAGAAATACATATTCAGATCTTGAGCAGCGTAGAATAGTAGGCCTTCCACCTGACATGCCACCATTAGGAGAGATAGCTCATAAGATGAATGTTAGACCACCAGGGTGGAAGGAGGTTGAGGAGGTAGTCAGGCGTGCAACTCAGTCGGCCCCAGGGCCAAATGGAGTCCCCTACCGGGTTTATAAAAGTGCATCTGATATCCTAAAGTTTTTGTGGAGGCAATTAAGAATAGTTTGAGAGAAACAGGTTATTCCTAGAGCATGGCGTAGGGCAGGAGGCGTTGTTATTCCAAAGGAGAAAGAGTCTTCGGACCTGAGTCAGTTCCGGATGATCTCGCTCCTAAATGTAGAGGGGAAGATTTTCTTTAGTTTAGTTGCACAGAGATTATTTAGAAAATAATAGCTTAATAGATACAACTGTGCAGAAGGCAGGAATACCAGGTTTCGCAGGGTGTTTAGAGCACACTAGCATGATTTGGCATCAGACTCAGACAGCCAAGATTGAGAAAAAAGACTTGCATGTTATATTTCTGGATCTAGCAAATGCATTTGGTTCAGTGCCACATAGCCTTATTTGGAAAGCATTTGAGTATTTTAGAGTGCCTGTAGTAGTTGTTAACTTAGTAAGAGCATATTTTCAGGATATTAGATTGTGCTTAAGTACAACAGGTTTCACAACAGCTTGGCAGAGGCTAGAAATAGGCATTAAGGCAGGGTGTACGATTTCTCAATTAGCATTTACAATGGCGATGGAGATAATTATTAGAGCTTCCAAGTGGGTTGTAGGTGGAGAGAGACGTCAGGATGGCATGCGCCTTACACCAATTAGAGCATACATGGATGATATGGCATTAGTGACTACAACAGTGCCATGTATGAAGAGAATACTTGAGAGACTTAATAAAATTCTAAAGTGGGCAGGTATGAAAATCAAACCTACTAAGTCTAGAAGTATCTCAATAAGTAGAGGGAAATTAAGTGATAGAAAGTTTGTAATAGATGAAGAAACATTCCAATAATTAGGGAAAAGGCAGTAAAGAGTTTAGGCAGGTGGTACCAGGCAAACATGAATGATGGAGAGCGGGCAGTGCAGTTTCGGAAAGATGTTGCTGAGGGACTGGATAGAATAGATAAATCAGAGCTTCCAGGAAAGTTGAAGCTGTGGTGTCTGCAGTTTGGATTGTTTCCTAAGTTGATGTGGCCACTGTCTGTGTATGAGATTCCATTATCTGTTGTAGAAAAAATGGAAAGATTAGTTAGTTTTTATATTAGGAAGTGGCTAGGTGTTCCTAAATGCTTAAGTACTGTGGCACTGTATGGGAAAGGCATACTCCAGCTCCCAATATCTAGTCTAGTAGAGGAGTTTAAATGTACTAAAGTTAGGACAGAGCTCCTGTTAGCTGGGAGTAAAGATGTGGTAGTTAGTAAGGTGGTTCCAAACCCAACCAAGGGGAGGAAGTGGAAACCAAGAATGGCAGCTCAGGAGGCAGAAGCAACTCTTAGACATGCAGAGATTGTGGGTAATGTGCAAATAGGCCGGGGAGGCTTGGGGCTTGGCCCAGGCAAACCAGTGTGGAGTAGAGCAGGTCCCAATGAGAAGAGAAAGCTAGTTGTTGATCAGGTTCGTAGACGGTGGTTGAATTGGGAAGGTGTAGAGAAGAAAAAGCTTAGTTGGAAAGAATGGTGGAGTATGGACGAAAGGAGTATTAGATTTTTGATAGGGGCAACATATGATGTATTGCCAACTCCCCAGAACCTAAAACTCTGGGTAAATGGAGACCCGTTATGTTCGTTATGTTCAGGTACTGCAACTCTAAGGCATATTTTGTCAGGTTGTAAGGTTAGTCTGTCACAAGGCCGGTATACATGGCGACATGACCAAGTATTAAGAAGCTTAGCTGCAGGTATTGAAGATAAACGAAGGCAGGTAAAATTAGGAGGGTCTAAGGTGAAGAGAGTTACAATTCAGTTTGTTCAAGAGGGGGAGAAAATTAATAAGACGATAATGAGGCATGGCATCTTGGAGGATGCTTGTGATTGGGAGATGCAGGTAGATTTAGGAAATAAGCTTGTTGTTCCCCAGGAGATAGCCTCTACAAATCTAAGGCCTGATATAGTCTTGTGGTATAGGAGTAGAATGAGAGTCTATTTCATAGAGCTGACTGTTCCTTGGGAGGAATTAGTAGTAGAAGCATATGAAAGGAAAATCTTAGATATGTGGAGATGGGGGCAGAAGCAGAGCAGCGAGGATGGAAGGTTAGAATCTGTCCAGTGGAAGTAGGATGTAGAGGATTTGTTGCAAAGTCTGTTGTCTCATTGTTGAGGGAGCTGGGTGTAAGTGGACAGAGTGTGAGGAAAATAGTGAAGGAAGTATCAGATGAGGCAGTAAAGTCCAGTCAGTGGATTTAGATTAGAAGAAGCAATAGCAGCTGGAGGCCCAGCAGGGGCAGCACTTAGGGTAAACAGACTTTTGGAAAAAGCAAAGAAGAAGTTCAAGATATTTAAGTGGAGGGTGTGGCCCATGTGAGCCTTTTGAAACCAGGTGGCCATTTTGGGTGAGTTGGCTTTGAGTGAGTTGTATGGCTTTGTTTTTGCTGGAATTTTTAGTGATTATAGGACTGTTTAGGTGAGTTTGTCTGCTGAATCTGCTAGTGTGTCTTGTCCTGCCTCCACCTCTGGCACCCTCTATATTTTCATTACCCCCTACCCAAACCAGGGTTTGAATCCCATTCCTATTTATCTTTACCTCTTTTATTTCTCCCCCTACCCGAACCAGGGTTTGCATCCCCACCCCACTGTGACTGGTGTGCAGTTGGTGAGAGTGAGTTGCATGGCTTTGTTTTTGCTGGCATTTTTAGTGAGTATAGGATTGTTTAGGTGAGTTTGTCTGCTGAATCTGCTAGTGTGTCTTGTACTGCCTCCACCTCTGGCACCCTCTATATTTTCATTACCCCCTACCCGAACCAGGGTTTGAATCCCATTCCTACTTATCTTAACCTCTTTTATTTCTCCCCCTACCCGAACCAGGGTTTGCATCCCCACCCCGCTGTGACTGGTGTGCAGTTGGTGACAGGCTGAAGTAGCTTGTGGCTGTGGAAAAAAAAAAGAAAAAAAAAGATGGTTGTGTTGGTGTGAGGAGCAGTGTTGGCTGGCATTAGGGGGTGACTCTGGGACGCCAGTGGTCATTGTCTAGCCTCCTGGAGGTGTCGTGATGAAAGGAGGTTCCCACCTGATGACCCCAATGACATGTTGGTCAGCACTGCTCACTGATCTATATAGGGAGCATAGGCGCCGTCTGCGTGGGTGCTTCGGAGCCCGGGCACCCACGGGGATTAATGAGCACCCACGGAAAAATTCCCTACCGGTTGGAAAACGCAATTGCGCCGGCGCGCAGCTTCCAGACACCTGACGAGCTATACCGACAACAGTATGTCCAAGTTATCGACACAGCATCAGCATCCCTAGATTGCAGATTTAGTCCTTCAGCATTCAAACACATGCAAGATGTTGAGGAATTTGTCACGGGTAAAGGCGACTGCAACAACATCATGCAGTTTTACCAGGATGACTTGGATGCAAGCCGACTCACCCTTCACCGTGACATGTGCATGGACATAGCGAAGCAGAGAGGAGTATGCTTGGCAACGTTTCAGGATGTTGTGGACTTTCTCAAAGGGGACACAGGTGAGAGTTTGAGAACCATGTTGCCGGAGGTCACAAAACTTGTGAAACTTGCCCTGACTGTGCCAGTAACATTGTGCACTTCAGAACGGTCATTTTCTGGTCTTCGGCGTTTGAAGACTTACCTGCGGTCCACGATGGGTCAAGCAAGGCTGAACCATGTTTCGCTACTGAACTGTCACAAGACGTTATCGAGAAACTTAGACCTGGAAGCAATTGCGAATCAGTTCATAAAACGCGCTGCGTCGAGGGGCAACACATTTCTCATCAAGAACTGAGTGAGTCGAGCCGAGACAGGTTTTGGACCTGTGACATCACTGCCCTGATGCGCTTTTTCACGCACAAACACACACGCACACACAAACACACGCACACACGAAGAAGAGAAGAGACATTGGGCCAGTCAAACACAAAGGGTGTAGGCGGATCGCTGCCCTGACACACACACACACACACACACACACACACACACACACACGCGCGCAGGAAGAAGAGAAGAGACCAGTGGAACACAAAGGGTGTAGGCGGATCGCTGCCCTGATGCACATTTTGGCACGCACACACACACACACACACACACACACACACACACACACGAGAAGAAGAACTAAACCAGTGGAACATAAAAGGATGTAGGCCTAGGTGGATAGTTGCCCTGTTGTGGAAAAAAAGAGAGAAAAAAACAGAACAGAGGGAACGAATACTTACTTTTTTACCTATGAATGAATGAATGAATGAATGAATGGATGATTTAAAAATATACCAGAATGCACTTAAAAAATATAGTTCACTTGACGGTTTACTTGAATGCCTGAATTTTACGTTCACTTGAATAGGCTAATTAACTGAATGTTTAATTTTTTACTGCTGTGAAGTAGCACTTTATGTTTTGTTATTTATTTACCTGCAAAGAGCCTAAATAGCCTAATGCACCTTAATGATTGGTGAATGTACTGTTTTGCTTTGGGGTTTCTTTTTTGTTGTTTTTTTAAAAGGGATATGTAAGATATGGGCTTATGAGGCTTCTACCGTAGCTGCGTGGTTACATCGGCACGCACCCCTGTGTATTTTAAGAAGACGTACTATGTATGACCAATAAAGAAGTATAAGAATCTGAGTGGATGCGGTCTCCGAGTCGTGAGTATAAGTTTCAGTACTAGTTTCAGTTTGTATAAATATATTTTCAGTTCAATTCAGTGCATGTTGTGATTATGTCATCGGTTTTTAAGTCGCTTTGTAGAAAAGCGTTTGCCAACTGTAATGTAGGCCTAATTCCATTATCAATTTCAATTAAAATATAGGCTATTTTATTGTAAAATATTGATGTGACATCCGCAGGGAAAATAAATAGGATACATTTATTACACATACAAATAAAGTGACCAATTCATGAAACGGTTATATTATTGGAAAGCAAGGTTTTATGCAAACGGGTCTTTCTGTGGGTCGCGACCCCCAGTTGGGAACCACGAGCACCCACCGGCATAAACATAATTCGGTGCCCCTGATAGGGAGTATTGGAAATGCACTGAGTCTGGTCCATTTTTTCTTTTTTTTTCTTTAGCACAAATTTCTTGTGTTTACCTTGAATGAGGGTGTTCTTGGGTTTGAAGTGCACTGGAATGTCATGTTTAGAGAAGATCTTTCGAAGTCTCTCTGAGACTCCTGCCACATATAGAATTACAATACGCTTACACCTGTTCTTGTTAGCTTCACTATCAGTGTGGTTTGGTCCATTTGTCTTTGCTAATTTAACAAAGGCCCAGTTTGGGTATCCACAGTTTTGAAGAGCTTTCTTGGAGTGCTGATGTTCCTTTTGTTTTCCCTAAGCTTTAGTAGGTACACTCTCCGCCCAGTGGTGTAGCGTTCTGTTGACTTAAGGGGTATTCAGTTTATTCATGTTTTTCAGTAGAATTCACTACATAAAAAAAATTTCAGTATCTGGTTGTATGAAATATTTGTTCACTGTCATAAACAGTATTCTGCTTTATCCAGGACTGAAAACATCCTAACATTGTCAGTACACTGGCAGAAGTACTCAGTGTCATATCTGTTGACAGTCTTGTGCAGTAAATTTGGAGAATCAGGTGGGATTTTGAATGGGTAAGCCAAGTTAACCATTACTAAGAAAATGGACACAAGAAGTGCAAAAAATTGTTCCTCAAACTTCAAATCTCAGAAATTTCATAGCACTTTGAGAAAATGCTGTATTGTGGGTTTTTATACTACATCAATTTTACATTAGGGACGGCTATATATCTGGAGGAGGAAAGATGTCTGCGATTCAGAGTTTAATGTGATCCCTGACTTCCCCAGTCTACATGTCAAAGTGTCATTTGACAAGACACTAAACTGAGATATTGTATGGACCAGAAAGTGCTGTATCTGTGGGTTATTTCAGATGGCAAAGATACATTCTTTGGGTGTTACTTGTTTGTTTGATCACCTGTTTGCTTGGCTCACCAGTCAGAAATCCTCCCTAATTCTCCAAACTGAGAGCACAGTGACGACTGTCTACTGCAGGTGAAATACTGACTATTCATAAGTACCTCAGAACCCTACTTAATTCTGCTTATTTTACAGATATGAGCAACTCTTATCTTTGTATTTTTTAGCAGTATCTTTGACTCAGTCTACAATTGCAAAAAAAATGGAATTTTACCCCCATAAAATATCCCCTCTCACCTAAGTTTACATATATAGAGGTTTTGTATGTGTGTGTGTGTGTGTTTAAGAAAACAATAATGTGAATTTAGAGACAATGCTTTGGTCTTTACAAGGCTTTGATGCTGAGCCAAGCTCCATCGTTCTCAGATCTATTTACATTGTTTCTTCCTACCACATTGTTAAACACTACTTCTGCAAATTTTTACAACACTATTTTTAAGCATAATATATATATTTTTTTTATTTGGCTAGTCACCCCTCCATCCCACTCCCAGTTTCATTCTCACTCTGTCTGGCCAGTAGTGTTTGTGTGTTTGCATTACTCTGTCCTTTCACCTGGAAGTGTCTAGGTGTGTATATTTATAGTTCTTTTGACAGCTGACATAAGACCCTAGACCAAACATCCTCTTCCTTCCTGGAAATTGCATTGGCTGGAACAGAAAAATGTAGACTTTGAGATGTTGTTTACTGCCTCTTTACATGTTTGGGTTTTTAATTAACACACCACATATTATTTTCTTTTTAAACATGTGCATAAAGGGTATCACATTTTATTTCCATCTTTACACAAAAATGCATCAAAGAAATGCAAGAACTTTATCAGTTTGTGCAGTTCCCATGAATAACATAACGTGTGAAATTTGATTAATTTTCTTTTTTAATATTAATGGTATAGATCAACACTTTTTTTCTCATTTTATGATCTACACTGAAAATACATTAAAAGCTAATCATGCAGGCTATCCCATATAATAATTTGCATTGCTTTTTGACATTCTCAGTCTGATCAGCTTAAAGCTAAGACTCCATGAAGTTATTTTAATTAAAAAATGTGTCTTTTTCTTTATTAATTGATGATGAAAAAATTATATATTAATTTATCTTTATCATGGTGTTTAATGGTGACCAAAAGGGTGGGAGGAAGCCAGAATACCCAGAGAGCACCCACCCATGCACGGAAAGAACAGGCCAACTCCACACAGAAAGGCCTGAGCCGGGATTCAAACCTATTGCTGTGAGGCGACGGTGTGAACCACCACACCAAGAAGCAGCAGATGGTTTACTATGAAAGCTGTTGACACTAAGGGCCAAATCAAAAACCACAAAAAACTTCTTTCATATTAAGCTGTACTAATGTGTATCCCTTATGCATTTTTTAGCCTGTGCACACACCAAATTTAGAGAAATTGGCCTTGATATGGTGAAGTGTAAAGGGAGAAATAGGTGACAGTATTTAAAATAAGACAAAGTTTGATAAAGAAAGTATTATTATTTCTGTCTGATCTTATTTTCTTTTAGTTTTTTTTTAATATACTCTTACTTAATTGTGAGTGCTATAAATAACTGCAGCTGTGCATTTTTTTGTGTGTAATGGCTATGGAAGATCTTGTTAATGAGATATTGTAAAGAGAACAAGTTCTGAAGAGAGATAATTCTGATTTCCTGGCACAAGCTTCATTCATGCAGGGCTTTAGGCTTCCAAAGGTGTATAAGAAAACAACCAACATACTATTCTCCATATGTACATTTGTGTGTCCTTCCTGATCATCTCCATTCAAGACAGTATGATGTACAGACTAAGTTACCTGTTTCACATAAATCATGAATTGCTGGTCCTCTGTCCACAGCCCTGGTGTGCTTCTAGTCTCTAGTTTGCTATCTGACCATTTATTTTTTACGTTTGCAGGGTCTTTACTCTGAATTTACAGAGTTGATGCTTTTGCTACTTTATTCCATTCAGCAGTTATTATTCTGTTTGTTATTTCAGAATTGAGACCACAAAATGAAATGGATGAGTGTGCAACCTAGTCTCAGCTCTAGTTCTCAAAAAGTTAAATAGTCATGAAAAGTGAATCTAATAATTCTTGTCCACAGGCTATTTTTTCTATTTTTCATTGCTGCACATTAAAGCAACTCCATAGAAGAACAGATGCATTACATCCACTAGTAACAAATGGAGTGTTGCCTCACATTTAACAAGTGAAAACCTAGAACCTTTGATGTTGGAGTTTAAGGATGGTGTTATAAATAACTGACATGTGGAAGAGCCAAGATCTAGTCTTGTGCTGACCACAAAATATTTTTGCATTTACTCTGTTTCCTTGCCCGTCAATCATTGTCAATTAAACATTTAGTAAAAATAGGTTTTGCTATTTTTTTCTTTGTCAGTATCCATTCATGGCTAAAAATGGAAGCTTCATAAATTAGGTTTCATACAACTAGTCCTAAGTGTTATAAAAAGGCAGTAAAGTAAAAACAGTAAGGCAGTAAAAAAGTTTAACATTTTAATTTGGTAGACAAATACATACAGTGAATTTTGTGTCTGTATGACTGTGTGATATGATCATCACTACCTGGGGCTGTGGCATTATCTACAAATCTGTTTCACTTTGGTCTGATAGGCCAGCCACAGGAAATATCAACCAAATGCCACAATCCTAATATCCACTTTTTTTTCATGATTTAACGGGCATGCATTGAACGTTAAATAAATGCTCCAAGTTCCAGCCCATGCCCCCAGAGCCTTGTGCTCAACAAGGTGCAGTTTTTTTGTTCTGGCTTTATGTTGTGTGCCTACAGGTACGCAACTCTTTTCCCATCTTCTCCCTCCTTCAGGGGACAAACATGACATGCATCAGAGTCCCTTAGGGTTCCATTTAAAGTTTGAAAACTATTTAACTCAAATGTTCAGGAGAGCTATACTATTGCAGTTCATCATAGATATGAGTTGAATTTTACATAGAAAATGGTTCATCCAACACTCTGCAACTACTCAGTGTCAGTCAGGTTAGATAGGCAGTTACGAATGAGAGTTTATGAATAGCTGCATACTTTAGGGAAGGAAGGATGTATTTGAAAAAGGGAAGGAAGGGAGGAAGAGGTTGGGAGAAAGACAGTTGTGCTGCAGCCATCTGTTGTGTGTTCCCCAGCAGTAGCAGCAGAGCATAAGGTGAAGTCTGTCTGCATCTATCCTCTGGCTGCACATCACAGGTTACTGCTGGCCCATTGTCATCCCCACTGTCACGTTGTGTCAGTCTGTGTGTGTTTGTTTGCTAATGTTTATGTGTATTGTATGGCCAGCATTGACCCCAGACATGAACTATTCTGCCTGACCTAATGAGAAGGGCTGGGTTGCCACTGCTAGGGCAAACAACGTCTCTTTGACACACATGCGTGCGTGCACACACACACACAAACAAACACACATATCATGCACAGCCAATTTTCAATCACCAAGTAAGTCCCCTCCAACATCACACATACTTGTCGAAACTCACATGACTCACACATAAGTAACAGGGAAATTATGAACATGCATGGAAAAAATAGGCTCATCTTAGATGTATCAATCTTTATCTGTCTCTGCTACCTTTCTGCATGTCTTTGTGGAATTTAAGGGCTTTTCAAACAGAATAGCGGCACAAAAATGCTAATGTAGGTATGAGAGTCTCCTCCCTGACCAGCAAATATGACAGTGTTTTAACGATGCATCTGCTTGTGTCAAATGCTTCTGGGTACACGGTGACACCCAGGGCTGCACATGTACCCTCTTTCTTGAAAATACCCAATACAAGCACATTTGTGTGTGCCCAATGCCCATACATCATTTTTCATACTCACACAGACACACGTGGATACACTCTTATATATCAATGCAACAGACAACACTTCACACAGCCCCCCCGTTCGGTGCTCTCGTGGCTGGTTTAAATGCTCCAGCCTAATGATCTGGCACATGTCAAAACGTAAATGATAATTTTCTTTAAGTGGGCCGTTTATGGTGAAAAGCTTTGTAGGGCTTAGTTGTATTCCTGAAATGATGTGTTAGTTGTTAATAAAGTGTTACTAAAATCAGCCTTCAGAACACGTTTTATTTAAAAAACAAATTATTTTATAAAAATGCATTGGGGCATCACCAAATATGTAGTGATTTTTGTATGAACAGACATTTTTTGTGTTTGGTTGTGTCTGTCATTTTGAAAGCTCCTCCATGAAGGCATCCTGGTGATGACAGATGATGATTAATTTGGAGACAGATATCAGTGGATGAACACAACAGCAAGAATTACCCACAGAGAGGCACAAGAGAAAATCTTTATATCTTTTTAAAAAAAATATAATGATATGCAGGAGTATCTAAGTAACAATATTTTTCTTTTAGTTTTGAAAATTTTATTTCAAATAAAGTAGGAAAATGCAATTAACTATGTGTCCATCACAGTGGACGTCATGCATTGCTGGAAATATTTCCAACAAAAGTCATGTAGTTGATTCGTATTTTATTATGACTATTGTGGTTGCAGTTTATTTCATTTTGGGTACCTAAAAGTCAGTTTTGAAAAATATACATTTTTGTGCAGTTTAGGTGTAGTAGTTAGTAAAAATGATCATTTTGTCATATTCTTAGACCACACGTGCAGCAAAGAATAGGAAAGACTGTAGAATAGTAGAAAAGACAGGATATTCCCTCCGACTCCAGTGATGATGAGTATTGTGACAACAGTGATGATGAGTGGCTGCCGGAGAATAATAGAGACATAGGAGATGAGGATAATCATCAACGTGCGCTGTTGCAGCAGCATCTTTACACAGAATTTGCTCCATGTAAAGCTAGCCGAACATCACAGAGCACGGAGTGATTGAGCTGTGCTGCAGTGGTGCGCATCGATGACGTCATCCAAGTAGATGCGTGTGTAGATAGCCCCCAATAACAACAACACGGCAGCTCTGAACTAACAGTGCAATACTATGCGTTCATTCATTCATACGTCTTAAAGTATTGGTGAAATAAAGACAGATAATGCCTTATTTAGAGGCTGTAATGTCTGCCCCCTTCTCTACCGTTATATGGATATACGCAAATCTCGAGTGATCTAAATACCGTCTGAAGGACGCCGACTTTCACCAAACTGTTATCGGTAACTAGATGAACATATTTTATGCCAGAAATAAGGTCCAAGTTTAAAAAAACGAACTTCCCCTTTAAAGAAGTATGGAGACTCACAAAGATGTTGGTTCTTTTTAGAGATGTTTTGAAACATTTATTTAGCTTACATGGGAGATTTACAGTCAAGCGTTGTTTGTTTTCTTATTTATGTCACACCCATGGGATTTCTCCCCATGTTTTTAGTTTGGTGTTTTTGTCATGTGTTGGTCATTTCTTGGTTTTTGGGTCCATGTTTAGTTAAGTTTTGCCATGTTTTAGTTTTGCCATTGATTTTCCCACAGTCCCCATGTTCTAATCATTAGTTCATTCACTTCACCTGTTTTTCCCCTCAGCTGCACTCACTCACCTATCACTCAGTCAGTATTTAGTTTCCTGGGGCCTCATCTACAAAGACATGCGTGGATTTCCTACTGAAACATGGCGTACGCTCAAACCCAAATGCCCTCCAACGTCGGATGTATGAATCTGTGCGCACGCATCAATCCAAGCACATTTCGTTTGTAATCCCAATCAACGTGGAATTGAGCGCACATGTCGGAGCACCCGACTCCTCCCTGTCCACACCCCTACTTAAATTTGCAAATCATATTAAATTCTAATTCAAATTCTATATTAGACTCTATTGGATTTTCTCAGAGTGTACACAGACCGACTCACTGCCTTAATCACACCCTTGATCTTGTGCTGACTTATGGCATTGAGAGTGAACAGTTAACAGTGTTCCCTCATAACCCTGTCTTATCTGACCATTTTTTGATAACCTTTGAGTTTACATTACTTGACTATACAGTTTCTGAGAAGAAATTTACATATAGAAGGTGTCTATCAGAGGATGCTGTAACCAGATTTAAAGAATTAATTCCATCATCCTTTTCTTCACTGCCATGTGCAGATATGACAGAGGACGACTACCTAAACTTTACTCCAGCAACACTTGACTCTTGTTGACAGCACTATAGTTTCAATGCGTACAGCACTGGACAATGTTGCCCCTCTGAAAAGGAAGGTAATCAGTCAGAAGAGGTTGGCTCCTTGGTGTAATTCACAGACTGCAAGAAAGCTGGAAAGACAGTGGCGTTCTTCTAATTTAGAAGAGTCTCAATTAGTCTGGAAAGATAGTTTAATAACGTATAAGAAAGCCCTTCGTAAAGCTAGAACTGCTTATTATTCATCATTGATAGAAGAGAATAAGAACAATCCCAGGTTTCTTTTCAGCACTGTAGCCAGTCTGACTAACAGTCCGAGCTCTGTTGAGCCAGGTATTCCTTTAACTCTCAGCAGTGATGATTTCATGAGATTCTTTATCAATAAAATTGTTTCTATTAGAGAGAAGATTGATGGAGTCCTTCCCACTATTATCAGTGATGTATCATCAAGTACAGCAGCTTTAGAAGTATCTTTAGAACCTGATTTGTATTTAGACGGCTTCTGTCCAGTTGATCTCTCTGAACTAATGACAGCAATAGTCTCTTCTAAACCATCAACTTGTGTTTTAGACCCAATCCCAACCAGACTGTTCAAGGAGGTTTTCCCCTTAATTGACACTTCCATATTGGATTTGATCAATCTGTCTTTGTTGACAGGATATGTACCTCAGACTTTTAAGGTTGCTGTAATTAAACCTTTACTTAAAAAACCTACTCTTGATTCAGAGGTGCTGGCTCATTATAGACCTATATCCAATCTCCCTTTTATGTCTAAAGTTCTTGAAAAAATAGTTGCAGCTCAGCTTTGTGATCACTTACACAGAAATAATCTGTTTGAAGAGTTTCAGTCAGGATTCAGAGTGCATCATAGCACAGAAACTGCACTGCTGAAAGTTACCAATGATCTCCTCTTAGCCTCTGATAGCGGACTTGTGTCTGTCCTGTTGGATCTCAGTGCTGCATTTGATACGGTCGATCACAGTATCTTATTACAGAGACTTGAACATGTTATTGGGATTAAAGGAACTGCATTAGGCTGGTTTAAGTCATATTTATCTGATAGATTTCAGTTTGTTCTTGTAAATGAAGAATCTTCCTCACACACCAGAGTAAGTCATGGAGTTCCTCAGGGTTCTGTGCTTGGACCGATTCTTTTCACTTTATACATGCTTCCATTAGGTAACATTATTAGACAGCATGGCATAAATTTCCATTGCTATGCTGATGATACCCAGTTGTACTTATCTATAAAACCAGATGAACCCAGTAGGTTGGTCAGACTACAAGCATGTCTTAAAGACATAAAGACCTGGATGACTCTGAACTGTCTGCTTCTAAATTCAGACAAAACTGAAGTCGTTATCTTTGGACCTGAGCGCTTCAGGGAGAGATTGTCTAGCTATATAGTTACTCTCGATGGTATTTCCTTGGCTTCTAGTTCTACAGTGAGGAACCTTGGAGTCATTTTTGACCAGAATTTATCATTTGACTCGCATATAAAACAGGTTTCTAGGACTGCCTTCTTTCATCTTTGTAATATTGTTAAAATCAGGAACATCTTGTCTCAGAGTGATGCAGAAAAACTAGTCCATGCATTTGTTACTTCAAGATTGGACTACTGTAATTCTTTATTATTGGGCTGTCCCACATCCATCCATCCATCCATTATCTTCCGCTGGTCCGGGGATCGGGTCGCGGGGGCAGCAGCTTGAGCAAAGAGACCCAGACGTCCCTGTCCCCGGCCACTTCCTCCAGCTCTTCTGGGGGGACCCCGAGGCGTTCCCAGGCCAGCCGAGAGACATAGTCTCTCCAACGTGTCCTGGGTCTTCCCCGGGGCCTCCTCCCAGTGGGACGGGCCCGGAACACCTCACCGGGGAGGCGTCCAGGAGGCATTCTCACCAGATGCCCGAGCCACCTCATCTGACTCCTCTCGATGCGGAGGAGCAGCGGTTCTACTCCGAGCCCCTCCCGGATGACCGAGCTTCTCACCCTATCTCTAAGGGAGAGCCCAGACACCCTGCGGAGGAAACTCATTTCGGCCGCTTGTATTCGCGATCTCGTTCTTTCGGTCACTACCCACAGCTCGTGACCATAGGTGAGGGTAGGAACATAGATTGACCGGTAAATCGAGAGCTTCGCCTTCTGGCTCAGCTCCTTCTTCACCACGACGGGCCGGTGCAGAGCCCGCATCACTGCAGACGCCGCACCAATCCGTCTGTCAATCTCCTGTTCCATTCGTCCCTCACTCGTGAACAAGACCCCGAGATACTTGAACTCCTCCACTTGGGGAAGGATCTCATTCCCGACCCGAAGAGAGCATTCCACCCTTTTCCGGCTGAAGACCATGGTCTCAGATTTGGAGGTGCTGATGGTCATCCCAGCCGCTTCACACTCGGCTGCGAACCGCTCCAGTGAGAGCTGAAGGTCACGGCCTGACGACGCCAACAGAACCAAATCGTCCGCAAAAAGCAGAGACCCGATTCTGAGGTCGCCAAACCGTACCCCCTCAACGCCCTGGCTGCGCCTAGAAATTCTGTCCATAAAAATTATGAACAGAATCGGTGACAAAGGGCAGCCCTGACGGAGTCCAACCCTCACAGGAAACATGTCCGACTTACTGCCGGCAATGCGGACCAAACTCTGACACCGGTCATACAGAGACCGAACAGCCCATATCAAGGAGTCCGGCACTCCATACTCCCGGAGCACCCCCCACAAGAGTCCCCGAGGGACACGGTCGAACGCCTTCTCCAAGTCCACAAAACACATGTAGACCGGTTGGGCGAACTCCCATGCACCCTCCAGGATCCTGCGGAGGGTATAGAGCTGGTCCACTGTTCCACGGCCAGGACGAAAACCACACTGCACCTCCTGAATCCGAGATTCGACTATCCGGCGGATCCTCCTCTCCAGTACCCCCGAAAAGACCTTACCAGGGAGGCTGAGGAGTGTGATCCCCCTATAGTTGGAACACACCCTCCGGTCCCCCTTTTTAAAGAGGGGGACCACCACCCCGATCTGCCAGTCCAGAGGCACTGCCCCCGATGTCCACGCGATGCTGCAGAGGCGTGTCAACCAAGACAGCCCCACAACATCCAGAGCCTTGAGGAACTCAGGACGGACCTCATCCACCCCCGGGGCCTTGCCACCGAGGAGTTTTTTGACCACCTCGGCAACCTCAGCCCCAGAAATGGGAGGTCCCACGTCCGAGCTCCCCAACTCTGCTTCCTCATCGGAAGGCGTGTCGGTAGGATTGAGGAGGCCCTCGAAGTACTCCCCCCACCGACTCACGACGTCCCTAGTTGAAGTCAGCAGAGCCCCGCCCTCACCAAACACGGTGTTGACGATGCACCGCTTCCCCCCCCTGAGCCGCCGGATGGTGGACCAGAATCTCCTCGAGGCCGTCCGGAAATCGTTCTCCATGGCCTCCCCGAACTCCTCCCAAGCCCGAGTTTTTGCCTCAGCAACCGCCGAGGCTGCGTTCCGCTTGGCCTGTCGGTACCCATCAGCTGCTTCCAGAGTCCCACTGGCCAAAAAGGCCCGATAGGACTCCTTCTTCAGCTTGACGGCCTCCCTCACCACTGGGGTCCACCAGCGGGTTCGGGGATTGCCGCCACGACAGGCACCGACCACCTTGTGGCCACAGCTCCGGTCGGCCGCCTCAACAATGGAGGCACGGAACATGGCCCATTCGGGCTCAATGTCCCCCACCTCCCCCGGGACATGGTTGAAGCTCTGCCGGAGGTGGGAGTTGAAACTCCTCCTTACAGGGGATTCCGCCAGCCGTTCCCAGCAGACCCTCACAATACGTTTGGGCCTGCCAGGTCTGACCGGCTTCCTCCCCCACCAGCGGAGCCAACTCACCACCAGGTGGTGATCAGTTGACAGCTCCGCCCCTCTCTTCACCCGAGTGTCCAGGACATACGGCCGCAAGTCCGATGATACGACTACAAAGTCGATCATCGAGCTGCGGCCTAGGGTGTCCTGGTGCCAAGTGCACATATGGACACCCTTATGCCTGAACATGGTGTTCGTTATGGACAATCCGTGACGAGCACAGAAGTCCAACAACAAAACACCACTCTGATTCAGATCGGGGGGGCCGTTCCTCCCAATCACGCCCCTCCAGGTCTCACTGTCATTGCCCACGTGAGCATTGAAGTCCCCCAGCAGGACGAGGGAGTCTCCCGGAGGAGCACTCTCTAGTGCCTCCTCCAGGGACTCCAAAAAGGGTGGGTACTCTGAACTGCCGTTCGGTGCATAAGCACAAACAACAGTCAGGACCCGTCCCCCCACCCTAAGGCGGAGGGAGGCTACCCTCTCGTCTACCGGGGTATTCCCCAATGTACAGGCGCACAGCTGGGGGGCGATAAGTATGCCCACACCTGCTTTACGCCTCTCACCGCGGGCAACTCCAGAGTGGAAGAGAGTCCAACCCCTCTCGAGGAGGCTGGTTCCGGAGCCCAAGCCATGCGTCGAGGTGAGTCCGACTATATCTAGCCGGAACCGCTCAGCCTCGCGCACCAGCTCAGGCTCCTTCCCCAGCAGAGAGGTGACGTTCCACGTCCCAAGAGCCAGCTTCAGTAGCCGAGGATCAGACCGCCAAGGTCCCCGCCTTCGGCTGCCGCCCAGCTCACATTGCACCCGACCCCCATGGCCCCTCCCACGGGTGGTGAGCCCGTAGGAAGGGGGACCCGTGTCGTTTCTTCGGGCTGTGCCCGACCGAGCCCCACGGGCACAGACCCGGCCACCAGGCGCTCGCCGGCGGGCCCCACCCCTGGGCCTGGCTCCAGGGGGAGGCCCCGGTGACCCGCGTCCGGGCAAGGGAACACGGTGTCCATAAATATTATTCATCATAGGGGTCTTGTGAGCTGTTCTTTGTCTGGTCCCTCATCTAGGATCTGTTTGCCATGGGTGACCCTACCAGGGGCTTAAAGCCCCAGACAACATAGCTCCCAGACTCATTGGGGCACGCAAACCCCCCCACCACGATAAGGTGACAGCTCAAGGCCCACATATTCTCTGAAATATTGGCATATTGGAATATCCAAAATGCTGCAGCCAGAGTTCTGATGAGAACTAACAGCAGAGATCATATTTCTCCAGTTTTAGCTTCTCTTCATTGGCTCCCTGTTAAATTCAGAATAGAATTTAAGATTCTTCTCCTTACATATAAAGCTCTTAATGACCGAGCTCCATCATATCTTAAAGATCTCATTGTAAGATATTTTCCTAACAGAGCACTTCGTTCCCAAACTGCAGGTTTACTTGAGGTTCCCAGAGTTTCTAAAAGTAGAATGGGAGGCAGAGGCTTCAGTTATCAGGCCCCTCTCTTGTGGAATAAGCTGCCAGTAAATGTCCGGGAAGCAGACACCCTTTCCACTTTTAAGACCAGGCTTAAACTTTCCTTTTTGATAAAGCTTATAGTTAGGGATGGCTCAGGTGATCCTGAAACATCCCATAGTTAAGCTGCTATAGGCCTAGACTGCTGGGGGGCCTCATCTGTCACACCTTTCCTCACTTTACTCTCTTTATGTATATGTGACATTATTGTGGTCATTAACTCGTGCTTCCCTGTTCCAACAGATATCCTATGAATGGTGTTACAGTGCCCCCTCCCCCACTTTGTCTTCTCAAACCTCAGCTGGTCGAGGCGGATGGCCACCCTTCCTGAGTCTGGTTCTGCCAGAGGTTTCTTCCTGTTAAAAGGGAGTCGTTTCTCTCCGCAGTCGCCTCAGGCACGCTCAGGACGGGAGATTGGAGCGAACAAGAAAAAGTTTTCAGTGCAATCTGATGGTTTCCTTAGCTAGGAAATTGTTTTTGAATTGGCTCTATATGAACAAATTGGATTATTTTATGAATAATTATGATTACAATGAATTGATTTCCAATTGGCTTGAATTGGACTTTATCATCTAAGTGCCTTGAGATGACATTTGTTGTATTTGGCGCTATATAAATAAAAATGAATTGAATTGAATGTTTAAATGAGCCCTGCACCTGCGATTCCCCTCTCTGTACGATTAGAAAATAAAGAAAAAAGAATGAATAAGATGGGAAAAAAGAAGAACTTTACAGAATGCGAGATGGAGGTGCTACTTTCTGAAGTGGAGTTCTGCAAAAATATGTTCTTTGGCACGATATCCTCCGGCATAAGCAGCAAACGTAAGAGATAGATAGATAGATAGATAGATAGATAAATACTTTATTCATCCCAATTTGGGAAATTATTGAGGAGTGGGTGGGAGAGCGTGTGCGAGGCTGTCAATGCTGTGGGGTCAGAGCAGAGGTGAAGAAGAAGTGGTCCGACATTAAGGTGGATGTGAAGCGGAGACTAGCTGCCCACCGCTGCAGTGTGGCCAAAACAGATTGGTGGGGAGTAACCGACTGTTTGAACAGAGAGTTGGCGCAACTGCTCTCTCTGGGGTGGTGGGAGCTCATGTGGGTGACTCTGATTACCCCCAAGGTAAATACTGATGTTTTCGTGTAACTCACAACAACGTGTTCATACAGTAACGTGCAGAAGTGCGCCGGGGAAAAGGTGAGGCTGATTAAGACATTTCACACTTTACGCACTGGGTTATGAACATTTGCCCACAGAGATGATCAAGGGCTTGTTAGAAAGATCTTAAGCTGAAGTTTTACCAGCAAAAAACAGCAAGAAACTAACTTTAACCACCGACTATGATGCTGTGAAGACGGGATAGAAATTGGGGGCGCACATACTCAATGCACGTCACGGGAAATAGCATTAGGACAATTACACAATAAAGTTACTCACCAAGAAGCCAACCATCACGCACAGTGCCACCTTGTAGTCTGTTCCCAACGATGCTGTTACTCAGAATGTATGAACTGTGCGTTGAACCAGGCCACCTCGCCACAATGTTGGTTAATTGCATTTACGCATCACATATGATCTGTACATCGATCGAATGAAAATGTTTCCTGTTAACATACAAATTCATCATGTGATGGCGCTTTTATAGCAATGTGTGTGCAGTCGATAGCCCCGATTACAAAACCGGCTCTCGCTTCAAATTGAGCTTTAATGTTGGCCTGTTGGGAATTTGATATACCTGGCTGAGATGCAGATAATTCTGTCCCACACGGCTGGCATGGCTCGGCTCAGGGTAGACTGGCAAAGTCCCAATCGGTTGGCCAGCTCAGTCTGGAATGCCCTGGTTGCTCGGAACCCCAGTGTGCACATCACCTGTGGGCACAGGCAGCGTACGGCTCCTCGCTGTGTTGTGCACCAACGCCGGCCGCAGCTCTGCGCACAGTTCTAGGAGGATTTCCATCAAAACGGCTAATGAGTCAGTCGCCATCATATGCCAGCAAATCCTCTCTGTTGTAGTGAACACACGCTCTCTTCGAATTGCACCATTTGCAAAGTCTTCTAATACCGCTAAATCAGCCATTGTTTTTAATGGTATGCATTGCACCACTTTGCGCATGCTTTTATATCCACTCGTGTAATTGCAGACACAGATGGTATTTCCTTGGCTTCTAGTTCTACAGTGAGGAACCTTGGAGTTATTTTTGACCAGAACTTATCATTTGACTCGCATATAAAACAGGTTTCTAGGACTGCCTTCTTTCACCTTCGTAATATTGTTAAAATCAGGAACATCTTGTCTCAGAGTGATGCAGAAAAACTAATTCATGCATTTGTTACTTCAAGATTGGACTACTGTAATTCTTTATTATTGGGCTGTCCCACATATTCTCTGAAAAGCCTTCAGTTGATCCAAAATGCTGCAGCCAGAGTTTTGATGAGAACTAACAGGAGAGATCATATTTCTCCAGTTTTAGCTTCTCTTCATTGGCTCCCTGTTAAATTCAGAATAGAATTTAAGATTCTTCTCCTTACATATAAAGCTCTTAATGACCGAGCTCCATCATATCTTAAAGATCTCATTGTAAGATATTTTCCTAACAGAGCACTTTGTTCCCAAACTGCAGGTTTACTTGAGGTTCCCAGAGTTTCTAAAAGTGGAATGGGAGGCAGAGCCTTCAGATATCAGGCCCCTCTATTGTGGAATAAGCTGCCAGTAAATGTCCGGGAAGCAGACACCCTTTCCATTTTTAAGACCAGGCTTAAAACTCATCTGTCACACCTTTCCTCACTTTACTCTCTTTATGTATATGTGACATTATTGTGGTCATTAACTCGTGCTTCCCTGTTCCAACAGATATCCTATGAATGGTGTTACAGTGCCCCCTCCCCCCCTTTCTGTCTTCTCAAACCCCAGCTGGTCGAGGCGGATGGCCACCCCTCCTGAGTCTGGTTCTGCCAGAGGTTTCTTCCTGTTAAAAGGGAGTCGTTTCTCTCCACAGTCGCCTCAGGCACGCTCAGGCCGGGAGATTGGACCGAAAAACAAAAAGTTTTCAGTGCAATCTGTTGGTTTTCTTAGCTAGGAAATTGTTTTTGAATTGGCTCTATATGAACGAATTGGATTATTTTATGAATTATGATTATTATTAATTAATTGAATTCCAATTGGCTTGAATTGGACTTACTATCTAAGTGCCTTGAGATGACATTTGTTGTATTTGGCGCTATATAAATAAAAATGAATTGAATTGAATTGAAAAAATGGGTGTGTTAATTGTTTATCACAGGGGTGGCCAACCGGTCAGAGACTAAGAGCCGCATTTTTTACTGTGTTACCACAAAGAGCTTACCTGACTCCCGCCCTCTGGTATTCGCATACCATCTGGGACGAGCCCACACCGACATGATTTCAAATGGGGCCATTTTTTCTAAAACTCGTGCATGTGATTGGATGAAGAATCTGTCCGTCATCTTGACTGACACGCCACTTCAGCCAGTCCCAATGACTCAACCCGTGACGTAGCTCAGAGCTTACCTGACTCCCGCCCTCTGGAGCATGAATGGGCGGCCATAACGCGGCCATTCATCCAAAGTCCCACCCAGCGATTAATGATTGGCTCTGATTATTTTCTAATCGGACGAAACACATATGACTCCCAGGCTCCTCAGATGGTTGTGTGAGGAAAGGGAACGCCCCCGCGTGTAGTTGGTGAACGCAGCCAGATGACGTGAGTCAGGTTAACAAAGAGCCACGTTATCAAGAAAAATGACCTCTCGTCTCGGTCACGTGACGCATCAACGCTGATATTAAACCCACGAACCGAGCAAAATGAGTCAAAAACAGACGTGTTTGGAGAGCTTCTTCCCAGTGAGGAGACGGAAGAAGAGGCTGTGACCACCAAGAAAAAGAAAGCTGCATTTTGAAGGCATGTTTAAGCGTTACCATAGCGACCAGAGAGCGTTAGGAGGCAGAGAGGATGTTACGTCAGGAGGACGCTGCTAATAAAGTTACACACAAGTACACAGTGGATTCAAATTTATTATTATATTTACTAAACACCACAGAGTCTGTGTTAGTTAGTGATGGGAAGTTTGGCTCTTTTCCGAGAGTCGGCTCTTTTGACTCCCGAACGGCTCTTTATTTAGGATCTTTTGTAGCCTATATTTTACCTTAACTTTGCAAAAAAAAAAAAAATCATGGTTTATGTGTTGAAAACCCTTTTGCTTTCAGTGTTTTTATGAGAGACCTTATAATTGCCTAATTCTTTGCATTTATTCTGTGACAAAACCACTTTTACATTTGTTTATTTCAATTAAACTTTTTTATTGCACAAATTAACAATAAACTTCAAACACATCCACAGAACAGAACCAAACTCAAGCTAACATTAATAATGTCCTCAATTACACTTTTTTATTGGACAAATGAACCAAAAAATTTCAAACAAATCCACAGAACAGAACCAAAACCAGAACCAAACTCCTTAATTCTCACGTGAATACCGCATGCTGGTCGCCATACTGGCCAATCATAACAAAGCTCTGTCGTAACCAGAGCTGGGACTGAGCACTGAAAGTGAAACCTAAGCAGCGAATGGAAAAAAACTTGGAGTCGGCAGCTCTTCTGATTCACTACAAAGAGCCGGCTCACAGAGCCGATGCTTGTGCGCATGACCCATCACTAGTGTTAGTTGTATTATTTTATTTTGTAGTATTTATCCGCCACACCTGAAAGGCTGGTCCGTGAAAATATTGTCTGACATTAAACCGGTCCATGGAGCAAAAAAGGTTGGAGACCGCTGCCGTATTGAACTCAAATGAAGCGGGGAAAAAAAATATAAAAATTTGATATGAACTAGTGGTGGGCCGTTATCGGCGTTAACGTGCTGCGATAATTTGAGAGTCTTATCGGGCGATATAAAAAATATCGCTGTTAATCTATTCTCAAAATTGGGTTGGGAACTGGGTCAAAATGGGTAAGCAAACTGTGATGACTTTTACCTTGATATTTTAGCTCGGGTGTAGGCCGATGTACTTTGTCTGCCGTTAGGTTTGATGAAAACAGAAGATCGAACGCCACTTTGCAGAAGCCTGTGCTAGGCAGTTTATGGAGGTCGGGGATAGTTGACAAAATCTGCTCTGTTGGAACAGACAGTGCTCCTAATATGGTGGCCGCAGGGAGGATACTGCCCTTCGAGCATCTGCCGTGTGTTGCACATGTTGTACAGAGAGCGATTGTAATGTCACTGCGAGAAGGGGGTTTGATGCTGCACTTGCCAAGTGTCGTAAAATGGTGGGACATTTCAAACACAGTCCGGCCAACGCAGACAAGCTGAAAGTCCAGCAAACCTCCCTTGGGCAAGTTCAGGAGCCGCTCGTGCAAGATGTTCCAACACGGTGGAATTCCACCCTCGAGATGATCAAGCGCGTGAGGCGCAACAGAGACGCACTGCACACAACGCTATCTCAACAGCAGCACCATCTGGCTCTCCCAACAAGTGCTGAATATGAGAAGTTAGCGAAGCTAGAGAAACTGCTGGAGCCATGCATGTGAATAAGCTGGTCTGCCTAAGTGACTGGTGGAAGAAGGAAAAGTAGCGCTTGGACTGATTAACAAAAAGCTACTGATGTAAACCTTGTAGGCTTACCGTACTAATTTCCATGTTTAACTGAATAACCCGTTTAACACAAGTACATTTTATTGAGCATGTTTTTTTTTCTTCACCAAATATCAAAGTAGAACAGCTTTCTCAAGCAATCAGTGATGGGTTTTGGAAACAGGAAATGAGCCCCTGGTTTAATGCACCCCCTGTATTAAGAAACCCTATCTCAAAGACTGATTTTTAGTCATTACTTGGGTAGCACGCATATTCTGAATGAGCCATTTTAATCTAGATTAATCTAGATTAATTTCTAGATTTCAGTGAGATTAATCTAGATTAAAAAAATTAATCTATGCCCACCACTAATATGAACATAAGAGCCGCATGAAACCAGACAAAGAGCCGCATGCGGCTCGGGAGCCGCGGGTTGGCCACCCCTGGTTTATCAGTATTAATTGTTCATCCATCTGAAATGTGCACATCACTGTCTGAGGACTAATTGTTTTCACATTTATTTATTATAACAGTTTCCCAACATCACCTTAGGTGTCGCCAAAGAATCAACAGCTGTAGAAAAGTGCGTACGCCAGCCCTGAAGTTGGCGTGAGGCACCGCACATTTCCACGGTCTTTTCGCTCTTGATACATCTGATCGTTGACGTGAAAAGGTGCGTATGCCAATATTTTGTGCGTAGGCACCCTTTGTACCTGAGGCCCCAGGTTTCCTCATTGTTTTTGCCAGATCCTACCTGTCTTATACCAGTCAATATCCTTCATGCCAAGTTAAGTATTTCATGTTAAGTCAAGTTCTTTCTGTTTTTTCTTAGTCCTGTTCATGTATTTATTCCACAGTTTTGTCTTGTTATCCGGCTCAGCCGAGCCTTTTATTTGAACTTTGTTTTTTGTGAATTAAAACCCAGTTTGTTTTCTACATCCTCTGAGTCCGCATCCGTGTCCTACCACCCCACCCAAACCTGACAGAAGGATCTGACCAAAAATGGACGCGGCGTATGCAGATCGTTTTTGGGACCCGAGTTAGCCACAGAGCCCGAGTTAGCCACAGAGGCCGAGTTAGCCACAGAGGCCGAGTTAGCCACAGAGGCCGAGTTAGCCACAGGGGCCGAGTTAGCCTCAGAGACCAGAGAGCCCAGAGACCTGCGGTTTCGAGCCCCTCCCTCCCTCCCACTGGTTGGGATGTCTGGGATCCATCCCTTAACGGGGGGCTCCCCCGTCGATGGATGTCTGGCCGCCCGCCAGACGGTCTCCGGCTTCTCCTGCCTCCGGGCGGGCGTCGTCGGACAGCCCGCCTTCGGCGTCGAGCCCCTCCCTCCCACCCACGATTTGGGTTGTCTGGGTTCCACCCCTTGGGGGGGGGGCTCTGTCACGCCCATGGGATTTCTCCCCATGTTTTTAGTTTGGCGTTTTTGTCATGTGCTGGTAATGTCTTGGTTTTTGGGTCCATGTTTAGTTAAGTTTTGCCAAGTTTTGCCATTGTTTCTCCCTCAGTCCCCATGTTCTAATCATTAGTTCATTCACTTCACCTGTTTTTCCCCTCATCTGCACTCACTCACCTATCACTCAGTCAGTATTTAGTTTCCAGGTTTTCTCACTGTGTTTGTCAGATCCTTACTCCGTCTTCACCCTTCACGCCACGCTCAGTTAAGTAAATATTGTCAAGCTAAGTCTTTTGTTTTTCATAGTCAAGTTTTTGTTTTGTCACAATTTAGTTTTGGAATCCGGCTCAGCCGCGCTTTGTTTTGACCTTTGTTTTTTAATTAATAAATCAGTTTTGGTTTTTACATCTCTGAGTCCGCATCCGTGTCCTACCTTACCACCCAAATCTGACAATTTAGGCCTAAACAATTAGGCTTTAGAATGTTAAAGTGTGTGAAAGTATGAAATAAGTGGTCCTGGATTTATGATAAAACTCAGTTTGTTTTATTCTTCCATTAAATTTCTACTGTTTGATGTTGAGTGCTTAAACGCATGTAGTCCACTGTAGTGGACTTGTCTGTTACTTCCTGAAAAAAATCTTTTGAATAAAAAGTTGTTGTGAGGCAAAGAAGACAGCAAAGTAGAAGGCAAATTAGATCCACATAAGCAAGATGTGGAGGTGAGTGCTTCGCAGCTGATCATAACACATGGCTGCAGGGTTGATTTCTTGTCTGCTCTGCTCCCCTGCTTTCCACATATTCTCACCCTTTGTCTTTTTATCCTCTCATTTTATAATCTTCCTGTTCTTTTTTCACCCCTTTCTCTCTCCAGACTCTAATATTACATGTACAGAATAATCTTTCACACATCTGCACCTTTAAACTCTCATTGAGTTTACTGTTATTACTGCAAAATTGTCTACTACAAGAAATCTAACCTTACTTCTAATTTTTTTCCATCTTATCACCATGTGACAGTTATATGAATTTGAAATTTAAATGTTGTTTTGCCACTCTCTTTGGATGAAAATCTCACAGGAGAGGTGTTTTTTTTTTCTGACAATAATTTGAAAATGATTACTATAAAACAGTGTGACGTACCTTTTTTGTAAAACTTATAAAATTGAACTAATATTAATGGTTAATGTAAAAAAGTAACAGATGGGGAAATTCTTGTTAGGGCCTTTTAAAGAGCTAAAAAACTAATAGAATTAAAAATTGGTAATGACTACCAATATTTGCAAAAGTTTGTAAAAATATATTGTTTGACTGAGACAGCATTTGAATCACATTCTATCCATTCAATTGCATTCTTCAGTAGGTGAAGAAAATGTGTGTCTTCCAGCTCTCAAGCAATATTTCCAAATATACCATTAAATTTACTTCCATTGCCTAGTACGGAATGACTGAACTAGGCTGTGTGATGTCATCAGAAGGTCACCCTGTGTTGCATGATGGGATGGGAGCACCATCTTGCAAATATTATCTGTGTTGCCTGGATATCTTTCATTTGTTTAGTTGTCGCAACAATCAAATGGGATGTGGCCTTACTTAGTGAAACTTAATTATACATAGGAGTGACATAGATGCATATGTTGAACTGGATTACCAGTCCTCATGAACAACGTCCACTCACACAGTTTTGCACATTGTAAACTATTTTCTTTTTATTGAATTGAAATAGTTTCTGTGAATTTTTAAGTTACAAATCCAAGATAGCTTGTCAAAAGTTTTCCAGTGGTTGGATGCAACGTTTGTGAATAAACAAATCAGTATTGTGTCAAAATCTGATCCCTTGCAGAATCAGACCCCCTTTATATATGGTAACATTTTGCATTATGTGAAAGCGTCCCAAAATTCATGCCTGCCACTTTTAACATCCACAAAAACACACAAAAGATGTGAGTTTGAGCTGCATCTGACAAAGTATTTTCTCTAGTTCTTTAACTTTTCTACTTTGTCATCACTTATAAAAACAACAATAAAAAAGACAAACATGCTTAAGTTAAGATGTTAAGATGTTTAAAAAAATGCGATCATGTGACATTTCACCATCACGTCACCAGGCGCGAAACTACCAGGGTGGCACGGGGTGGCAGCCGCCACCCCTGAAAAGGGGTCTGCCACCCCACCTGCCACCCCAGTAAAAAAATACCAACTGATGATTTATTGGATAATTATTATTATTAATATCGTTTTAAGATCAAATCAAATGGAAAACAATCCGAAATCGGTGTCAAACTGCAGAATGTTAATTTTGAAAAAGAAACACGTTGGTACACCCCCCTCCCCCCCATCACGAATGGTTGCATCCATATCGTTTTACCTCGTGTCACGGTTAGCCACAAGATAGCTTTTCAAGCCAGTTCGGTAACTAGATAGCTGGCGCTACCTAACTGAAAAACGTTGATAACTAGCTAGCTACTGGCTAGCCTTTGACATATTGAACTGAAACCAATTGAAGTTGTGGCATTTCATATCATTGTTGTTCTATGAACAGTTCTTAAAAAGTCTGCTAGTTGGCGTTGGCTAGTATGCTAGTGGTGGCTAAGGCTAGCAGAATTTCTGTGTTTTTTGGAACCATACAGAGGAGTTTTTCAGCTCTTAAACTCATCAAAAATCACCTGCGTTCAACTGTCAGAGAACAGACTCACAGGTTTAGCAATTCTCAGTATTGAGTCTAAACGTGCAAAAAATTTAGATTTGGATGAGTTTGTTAAGAGATTTGCTGCACAGCACAGCAATCGTCGCACACAGCTTCTGTAAATTTGATACTGTATAGCAATCAGTTGATATACATGTTTTGTTATTGTTAATGGGGGGAAAACATTTCTGCTGCTACAATAATCCCAAGGGAAACACTGTTTTAATGTACTAAAAAGTGGAATGCTCAAGTATGTAGACCAAATATTGAATTTATCACACTTGGGTGTTGAAAAAACTGTTGTATATGGGCTCATATAAAGTACAAAGTAAGATGGGCTTCCTAAAAAAATTGCCACCCTACAATATATGCCTGCCACCCCTCTGCCACCCCATGTATAAATCTCTAGAATCGCCACTGCACGTCACATGAACACAGCCTGAACAAAACAATATCCAACATAATATGTCGCTATCTCACAATTTATAAACTTTTACTTTGCTGCTGCTACTTTTTTTCAGTGAGTCATTGGCTCTGAAATAGAAAAAATGATTTTGACCACTCGCTGCCACTTTTTCACTTTAAATCGGTTTAAATAGACACCAAAGGTTGACATCAAACCTCACTATGGCTTTCCTTTTATAGAGATAATGTGTTATCATTTTGATCTCTTTACTTCTCTTAAACTGGTGGAAAATGGCATGCTTTTAAAAAGTGGTGGTGGTAAAGTGATGGGGAAATGTGATTTCGAGGCATTAGCGGCGTATGCTTAGAGTAGTTGCAGGAAAAGGAGATGCTTTGCTTTAGCAGTTAATTTCTTTCTGCTCCGGGTGAAAAGAGGGGAGGCCCTTGGGGCACAAAGCCTCAGGAATTGTCTGGATATATCTTAAAAGGCTGTAATGGAGTGTGGAAAATGGAAAAGCTGTATTTGTAACATAAAGTTTACTTCATGATCACTTAACTGTGCAGATCTGAACAGACAAAGAGGGGGTTAGATACTTTGACTGTGTGCTTAAACTAATATTCTGAAGCAATTTTATGGCATCAGAGGCTAAACATAAACACATTTAGGCTGATTTGATAGAAAAATAATTAGTGCCACAACTACTTATTGTTAAGATTAAATAATGTAGATAATCTAAGAATTATATTTCACTTTTTACAGTGAGAGATTTATGAAACTGTCACAAAAAGTATCCATTGACCTATGGCCTGAGATGTACATTTTTTTTACTACATTTTTAGTGAAAGGAATATGAAAATAACTGCATTTATGAATACAGTCTTACAGTATTTCATGAAACCACCAGTTTCAACAGGCAAAAAGGTTACACAATTAGTCTGCATTATAATAATTACAATAATTTTTGTTCTGTGACTATTTTGCCATGCTGTCATATTGCTTTTAACTGATTAGTCCAGGAAACTATATACAGTATCAAAATCAAAATCTCTTTATTCACCAAATGTACAACATACACAGGAATTTTACCTGGTGTAACAGCGCCACAGAACAGTAAATAAAAGTTAACTCAGCAAAAAGGTAAGAAACAAGCAAAAAAAGTTGTGCCTTTGAAAAAAATATATACAATTGAGGGGTGTAGCATTACTTGATCAAATTATAAGGATTTACAAGAAGTTCTCATAATCTAAATAAACCTTATTTAACTTTGTATGTATTGGCACCACCTTCACAGATGGAAAAAGACAGAATGTTACGATTCTGGTATGTTAAGTTAATATTCCAATTACTAATCAGTCTCATATCTTGCAGAAAACATCATGCCTGGATATAGACACAAAGGTCGATCTTGGAAACGAGGAACTTCCTCACGACCAGCATTGACAGTCATATCTGTGAACATTGAAGGGTTCTCATCTGCAAAACAAACAATCTTAGTCGATCTATGCAGAAAACAACACTGTGACGTGCTCTGCTTACAAGAGACGCACGGATGGAGTGAAAACAATCGCCCCACCATACCAGGAATGGTCCTGGCCATTGAGCGACCTCACAGGCAGTACGGCAGTGCCATATTTGTAAAAACAGGCTTAACTATAGAAGCTACAGACACATCAGATGACCATGATACCGAAGTCCTATCTGTTGAACTAAGCAGTGCTGTAGTAACATCTGTCTATAAACCACCACCTGTAGACTTTATATTTCCCCAGGTAATCCCCAAAGTACACAGTAAACCACAGATCATCTGGTGACTTCAATAGCCACAGTACCCAGTGGGGATACTCTGAAACGAAAAAGGATAGAGAAGCAGTAGAGGAATGGATAGATACCAACCAACTAATCCATGACCCCGAGCTACCACATTCGTTCTTCAGTGCTTGCTAGAAACGGGACTATAATCCAAATGTCATGATGGTCACAAATGACATCACTGGACTGTGTAAAAAGGCTTTGCTGGACCCTATTCCATCAAGCCAACACTGTCCCATTGGGATCCTAATCAATGCAGCTGTAGTCCCATCCATCGTGCCCTTTAAAAGGCGTTTCATCTACAAGAAAGCTGACTGGAAAGGTTTCACCAACAAGCTGGAAGAGAAGATCAAAAATATAATACCATTTAGCACAAATTATGACCAATTTGCTAACCTGGTGCGGAAAACTGCTCGGAAACATATCCCTCGTGGCTGTAGAGTTGAATATATACCTGGTCTTTCAAATGACTGTGTAGGACTTTATGACAATTATGTCAGCATGTTTGAATCAAATCCCTTTGGACTGGATAACATCGCAACTGAACAGATCAAGCACTTCGGCTACAAGGCCAAGACATGGCTCCTACAGCTCTACAATGAGTGCCTAACAACACACAAGCTCCCGAACATCTGGAAGAAAACCCACATTGTAGTACTGCTGAAACCTGGGAAAGATCCATCCACTCCCAAGAACCCAAGTCTCAAAAGTGAGACCAATCTCACTTTTGAGTCACGCTCTTCGAACGTCTAATCCTCAACAGAATTGGCACCTTTATTGACGAACACCTCATCCCTGAACAAGCAGGTTTCCGCTCAGGCAAGTCTACAAGAAATTAAGAAAACGTGGGCAGTGTTTGAGGGGGTCGGCAGAGCAATCAACACTCAGACTGAAATGTTACGTGAGCAGAATCGGAAGCTGGATGCGACCCTTACACAGGTTCGCAGGCTGGATGAGGTTCCTGGACTCAGAAGAGAAATGGAATAAATCTGGGAGAAAGCTGATCGCTCGGACGGGGCGGAAAGGTCCTGGAATTTGGCTGTACATTCCACAATTTGGCTGTTAGGATTCGCCATTGAGACGCACCAGCAAAGACTTCAAGGCAGGCGGAAAAAATGAAGTCTACCTGACCCAAACAATTTTGTTATATCAATCTGGCTCCCCTGTGCTGGCCTTGGCTAACAGCTGCAACTTCTCCTGGATGTTATGTAAACAGACGCTCTGCCCCATGCTCCCTCCCCTTCCTGAGGACACCTGTGGAAACTGTTTAGGGCTGGCTGATAAACTTTCCATCGCATTATCAAGGACAATGGCCTCTGAGACAGTGCTTCATGGACTTACTTGTACACACTCACACGCACACACACACATGCTCAATGATTAACATATGCAATTCCCACACCTCCTCACCGGTCCCAATGCTTGATGTTGTGTGTATGTGTTGCTTTTTCTTTTTTGTGCTGAGGTTTTTTTTGCAATCTCAAACTGTATCCTGGTAAGGGTAAAGTGTGAAATATGATTTTTCTCCTCCTCTCACCTAATGTGGTATTTCTCCTATCTGGCAGCGCTTATCACTGAGCTGCATGGCCACAGTCACCCGTCTCCCTTGTGTACTGGAACATACTTCATTATGCTATATTTGTAATGACAATAAAATTGAATCTCATCTCAACTAGCCAAGTACTCAACCTCACTCAGTACATCGAAGATGGTTATGAGGAAGGGATGGTAACTGGTGTGGTGTTTGTCGACCTCGCAGCTGCTTATGACACAGTCAACCACAGACGTCTCCTCAGCAAGATCCTGGAGACCACAAGAGACATCCATCTGGCAGAGCTGATTGAAAGCTTGCTTGAAAACAGGCACTTTTTTGTTGAACTTGGAGGAAAGAAAAGCAGGTGGCGAAGACTCAAGAATGTTCTCCCACAGGGAAGTGTGCTTGCACCACTTCTCTTCAACATCTACACCAGGGGTGCTCTATACGTCGATCGCGATCTACCAGTCGATCGCAAAGGTAGTATTGGTAGATTGAATGACATAAAAAAAATAGACGTCTATTTTTTTTTTTGATTGACATACAGGGCAGCTAATCAGATGACAAATGAATTTTTTTGACCGTTAGTGTCTTTTTGAACATGCGTGGTGACCTAAGTGCAGCAAAACTGGCAAGCTTATCAGCGAGTTATCTCCTATTTAAAAACTGAAGAAAGCTTATGACCAACAAAAATGAGTGAGGTTGCTGGACCAAGTAAGAAGACAAAAACGTATCACTTTCATGCGGAATGGGAGGTGGACTTTTTTTTCACAATGTCATTTTCCAAGTGCGTTTGCCTCCTCTGCCAGTCTACCATCGCAATACCAAAGAAGGGAAATGTGTTTAGTGATCTCACTGCAAAAGAGGAGCTATTAACAGTACTTTCCATGAAAGAACGCACGCGACGAGAGGACATATTTCAGTCGTTTAAAAACTTTATTGAGAAAACTCAGCTCCCAGTGTACAAATTGGTGTCTATCACCACGGACGGAGCACCCGCAATGGTTGGGTGCGTGAATGGACTTATTGCCAAGTGCAGGCAGGATGATGCTTTCACGGACTTCATGAATTACCATTGCATAATCCACCAACAAGGGTTATGCACTAAAATGCTCAACATGAAAGAGATCATGGATGTGGCAACGAAGATTGCCTGTTCTATTCGAGCCAGATCTCTTCAAAGACGGTTATTCCGTGCACATCTGGAGAAGGCTGACTGCGACCACTCTGAGTTGTTGCTACCAGTGTTGTTTTTGACAACCATCTTAGATTTAGTCTTAGTCTTTTGGACTAAAATGCTTATTAGTTTTAGTCACATTTTAGTCACTTCTATATGTGATAGTTTTAGTCCAGTTTTAGTCGACGAAAACTCAAAAGGGTTTTAGTCTAGTTTTAGTCGACGAAAAGTCAAAAAGGTTTTAGTCTAGTATTAGTCAAAAAAAAAAAGAAAAAATAAGTATAGTCTACCGTGTTAAGAAAATAGTATGGTCTTAACTATCAAACAAGCAGAACAAAAATACATAGCTTATTAACGCAAGGGAAGGCCTGTGTGCAACTTGACAGCTACACGGAGCAGATGGACAATTGTCTGTCAGAGTTTGACAAAAGATTTCAAGACTTTTCTTTGCTGGAGCCAATCGGGAAGATGCTGAAGTTGATTCACTCGCATCAAAAATTGCAACACTGTTTCACCTGAACTCTTCTGGAGTGGAAGATGAGATTTTGACTCTTCAAGCCGACATCGAGCTGAAGTCAAGAGCTCATGGACAGTTCTGGGACTTACTCACAGAGGAAAAGTACCCCAACATCAGGAAATGTGCTACCTCCTTGACTGCATTATTCGGCTCCACTTATTTATGTGAGTCAGCCTTTTCTCACATGAAGATCATTAAGTCCAAGTACCGTTCCACCATGACTGATGAACATTTGGAAGTGTGCTTGAGGCTGGCGGTCAGCAGCTACTGTCCGGACTATGCATCCCTAGCTGATTCAATTCAGTGCAAGTCATCAAAGTAAACTAGTCTCAAAACCCCAAGTATGTTTTAGTAGTTCTATTTAAATGTGTGTTTTTATATGTCTTGTGTTTCTTTAACATTTTGTCTGACCAAAACAGTTTAACCAACCAATAAGTTTCTAAAAGATGCTAAAAATGTTCCATGTAGCTGAAGGGAACTGAACTGCAGATCAATAGTAACCCCTTTCACATTATACATAGCCATTTAATTTATTGTTCATATGAAAATATTGTATATTTTATTGTAAAATATTGTATATTGTAAGAGCAGCTTTAAATTGCTAAAAGCACAGATTAATGGGATTCATTTCCTCCTGCTCAAAAGAGAAAATATTAAACTGAACTTCTTACAACTCTTGGTGTTCCCTTTGAAGAGTAAACACTTTAAATGCCATTTTCTTTACACTATACGTTCTTAATTGTTCAGTTAATTAATTATTAATGATTTATTTATTAATTATCAGGGCCTAACGTGTTTCAGAGGGAACAGGTTTTAGTTTGTTTAGGCACTTTGACAGAAAATGTTCATAGTTAATTAAGTTGTGTTGTGCAATATTTGCTCATGCGGTTACGCAAGGTACATCAACATACATTGTACATAAAGAATCCTCAATAAATATATTAAAAATAAATATATGTTTTGCATTTTTGTAGTGGGTAGATCTTTGTGAGTTGGTCAATTTATAAGTAGCTCGCATGCGGAAAAAGTGTGAGCACCCCTGATCTACACCAACGACCAATCAAAAAGTGCAGACACCCGTCGCTTCCTCTATGCAGACGATCTTGGCATAGGCGCACAAGCCACTGACTTCAAAATCATGGTAGACAGACTCTCCAACACTCTGACAGAGCTAACACCTTACTATGAAGAGAACCACCAGAGGTGGAAAGAGTACTGAAAAATTGTAATTAAGTAAAAGTATCTTTACTTTGCCTAAATTCTACTCAGAGTAAAAGTAAAATTACCCATCTCAAAATTTACTTGAGTAAAAGTACAAAATTACTTCATTTAAAATGTAATTTGAGTAAAAGTTACTTAATTACTTTCAGTTTCTTAATGCAAAAAATGATGAGTCATGAATTAAATTCAGTACAAGTTGTTTTAATCGATTTCGAGGTGTATTAAAGTGCACATCCACACTTGCAAAAGATCAACTGGGCTCAGGAACATACTTCCTCACAAGGACAGTCACAACTTGTACCATAAAGTGCAAACAATTTTCAGTCCTATTGTCCAACGGACAACACTATGATAAGAATAAAGAAATTTAAACTACAATCAAAGTATTAATAAAACAAAATGCACACAAAATTAAGTGCCCACAGGATACCACAAATCACACTAAAATGCCACAGGATCCCACTATTCACAATAAAATGCCACAGGATCCCACATCTCAAAATAAAACAAAATGCTCACAGGATCCCCACAATTTTAAAGTAAGTGCTCACAGGATCCCACTATACAAAATACAGTGCCCACAGGATCCCACAAATCTGCCCATCAGGGCTCTCAAGTTTTCAAGTTTGCTTGGAGTGAGATTCGGGCTGGGCAGGGGCCGGACCGCGTGCGCGGGGGGTTTCGTTCGGGTTTTTTTGGGGGGGGGGGGGGCTGGTCCCTTACAGTATCCCATCGCCATAAACAAGCTACTTAAAGAACAAATAAATTGTTTTATTTATACCAAGATCACAAATCTTCTCTTTTACACTAAATTCTGCTATATTTTTAGGTATGCAAAGTCTTAACAAACAAACAAAAATGTATGTGTTGTTGTAAGTGTTTGTGGCAGATTTTGATGCTTGATGACTGATATTGGGGGCTCCCATTTAAAGCACAGCCATTTTCACAGTCATGATGGATGACAGAGTTCCATTCAGAGCCAACGTGTTCCTCGTCTTGGTTTTATTGAGCCCCACCATGGAAAAAACGCTCTCTGCATCAGCGTTTCAGTGCGGCAGAATTAATACCAGTTTGGCAATTGTAGATAGCCTTATTGGGAATCTGTTCATACCAGTCACCTTTGAAAAAGATTAACCACGGAAGCCTAATTACACTCCTACATATTTTTCATTTTTCATTAAGTTGCTCACTTCAAAGGGTGTGTGCTGAATATTTAGGCCTACTACTCCAACGAACTCTTTAATCGGCAGGTATTGGTCTTTTACAAAGAGTAGGAAAACTAAAGTAACTAATAAAAGATTCAAATAAATTAAGATCTGACCTGCTGATGATCCTGACAGTTCTCTTCCACCTCCAGCTCGTCTACAACTTCTGCACGTGTGCTTGCAGCTGAAAGCTATTTCAGACCTCGCCCGGCAACAAGAAATTCTGTTTTCTGATTGGCTGAGAAATTCTATTTTGTGATTTGCCAATGGGTTGCTAAATCAAGACAGCTGTACCAGAGCTATAGTTCTGAGCTGTACGAGCGCACAGTAACCTGCCTCGTTTATAGTATCGGCCATTAGAATTTCTGTGCGACGAAGCTGATCATTTCTCAGCGTGAGAAATGGCATGTGTGGCGTGCACTGTTAACCCGAAAGTTCATTCTATGCAAACAGTTTGAGTGAATACCACTTTTAAAGGTTAGTTTTATTGCATTACTTAAACAGTATGAGTATATGAAGAGTGTATGAGACAGTCAATAGGTGTACTCATTTTTGTAAGTTTAACAAACTTAAACTATCAAGTTTTACCTCACACCACATGCTGCCCTGTTGTGATTGGCTCAAAACTCAAGACAAGTCTGTGCTTGTCCGTTGACGGCTACAGAGAAAGTTGCTCCATTTTCTAATTTATACAGAGCAATTTCAGGTCTTTGCACTTTGCTTGTTCCTTGGACAATACAGGCCTGCATTTTTCTGTTTTAAGCAAGTTTGGACGCTTTTAAAGGACATTTGCCTGCCGTCAAGAGTATATAATTTCTGTCTGAATGAGGTAAGTTGTTTTCTCTGTTCTAGTTTTAGAAACTGCTGGAACATTGTTAGTTTGAAATGTGTACATTTGAATGTGTGTAAATTTGAGGATGGCTTAGGTAAATTTTGAGCGTTGGACAATTGCAACTGTGAATTTCTTGAACCCTGTGTTATAAGTAACTTTGCCTGAATGTCAAAATTTCATTTTCATATTTTTCAGGTGTACTTGGAGTTTAACAAGGTTGTTGGTAGGAATCTTAAAGAAGAGTTATTTGGTGTTCTTGATGGTTTGTGTCCAAGCTTGATGGAAATCTTCAAGAGGAAGACAAGTCAGATAGGCAAGCAGTTAGCTGACCTGTTACAACAGACAACGGTGGGTTGATATTTCTGTTTTTTCTTCTAATGATATTGATGGTTAGTTCATACATATTACAAAAACTAATACTTCTCCCACCTCCCCTTGTGGTATTTCTCTATATGAACAAATGAACTGATATAAGATATATTTCTTGTGTTATATCTCTTTGCAGAGCACTGAGCCAACAGCCATCAGATGCCTTGTCCTGAGAGGACTGCCAGTGATTCTTGGGGATGATGCGTCTATGTTCTTTAAGAGCAGTTCGGTGAGTAAAGTTTTTTGATTAGTGATTTGTGTATTTCTAATATTGCCTTTAATGATCTACACACACTTATCCCAATAAAAACTTGAATGGAGAATAAACTAAAAGGCTCAAATTAGGCCACTAATACTAAAAAAACTGTGTGCTTCTCCCTGGTCAGCAGCACACTTGAAGAGTAATTAAACCTTTCTCTATTCTCTATTTCTCTATCACATATCACATTGTCCAATATACCACCTATTGTCAAAACATGGGATCTACACCACAACAGACACCTATACATGAACACACAAAAAATGCCTCTAATAGCTTGTTTAAACAACATTATCTAAAATAAATCCACTGTGAATTATGAAAATCATAATATTTATGAAGACCACACAGCTGATTGCAGACAAATTGCTGTTAACCTGAATATTCTCCTTTTGTCTTGTTTCTTGCACTATAGAATCTTAATGAGGGAGACTCTGGACATTCCTGTGGGAATCCTCTGCTATGAGGACACCAGCGCTGCAAGCCCAGCATCGCCACAACTATTTCACACAGCATCATTGTTAATACATATTTGTTGCTTTGATGTGTGTTTAAATAAAATAAATAAAATGTACTGCATTGTGTGGTCATTGACAAAAGAATAATTTAATTGGAATTTATTATTCCATATATAATATTTAAAAATTTTATATAGTCATAGATTTAATAAAACTAGAATTCTAAGTGTATTTGACTTATAATATTAAGTTTTGACCATTGTACTTTTAAGTAGACTCCACTGTACTTTTCTATTGTGATTACTTAAACCATTTAAGTGTATGTAACTTTAAAAAACTATTTTACATTTAAGTTGACTATACTTAAACAGATTAAGTTTCTCTACTGTCAATAACTTAAACCATTTGAGGCAATCACTTGACACAAATGGTTTAAGTACAATCAACTTATCCGGGTTTACAGTGTGTGAGCGTGTGAACTTGTTGAAATGCATGTGTCTCACGCTCATTGCGTGAGACTTGAGAGCCCTGCTGCCCATAATCTACAACTTTAGACCGGAAAAGCTCTTGTTCAATTTCAGCAGCAGCTGATTTTCGAAGTGTTTTGCTGTAAGTCTTGCTCTCTTTGCTGTGAAGAGCAACCCGGCTGAACTAAAAAGCCTCTCACAGGCAGCTGAGGCTGGAAGGCCTGTGTTGAGTTTCAGAGAAAGCTTCTTAATGTTTGGGAAGGAGTTCAGCAGGTCCATGCTCTCCGACACACAGGCAAGGTACCCCTCCAATTCCCCAGAACCCTCTGACCTGCGGGACTTCATTGTGATCACTAAGGCTACGTGCCCACGACAACGCTCTGAAGCATAAACGCAGATGTCCGTTTTTTTCCTCCACAATTTATCTGCGTTCTCACGAGCGCTTGGGGGTGGATATCTGTCTATCCATGGGAACAGGGAAAACGTATAAAACTCATAAAACTCGCAGTTTGCCTATGTAGAATGCACGCCCCGGACATAGGTGGCAGTAGCAACAATACCTTTAGAATTGTTATATGAGTTATATATTAATAAATTTGAGAAATGCCTGTTTTGTGGCTACTTCCTCCGCGTCAGTTGGAAGAAAATGGCGAAGCGTGGCGGCAACAACAGTACGCCTTCAAACTTTGTTTGGACAGATGATGAGGTCCAGTTGCTCCTGAACACAACACTGAACTACAACGCCAGGAAGGCAGTGGATAATATGGATTGGGAGAGTGTCCAAAATAAATATAGTGAGATATGGGAGTCGTTCATGGAGAACTACCCACTTAACGTGTGCAAAAAACGCACTTCTGCGTTTTGAACTGTTCCTACGGCGACGAGAGGTTGGATCGTTTTCAAGATCTCCACTCTGGAGGGCGTTTGCGTTTTCTCCGTTTTGAACTCCTAAAAACGCCGTCGCCGTGTGCAAGATAGGCACATCTGTCGAAATGTTCTGCGTTTATCTGTCGTTACCGTTGTCGTGGGCACGTAGCCTTGAGCAGGTTTTTAAAATGTGAGGCGAGCTAGCTATTCCTTCGTCTGCTTCGCTTGATCAGGGTGGAAAATAATAATATCATGAAGGCACATTGTGCTTACATGGGAAGCACAAAAAAACAATAAATAAACCGTTTGGGATGTAAGAGAGAAAAACACATGCGCTAACTTACCACCACATGCTTTCGTAAGTTTGAAGTCGATGTTCTAAAAGCCGAAAGCTCCGTTTTGGCTGGCTGGCACATCTTGCACTGCATAATGACATTATTGCCTTTCGTGCGTTTGAAAAAGAATCATTTTTCTAAATTTGGCCATGGGTTTTTCTGGCTTTCGTTTCCTCCAGAATGTGTATCCTCTTCATCTTCGGACCTTTCCTCCTCCAAAGTCTCCACGTCTAGGTTAGCAACAGCCATCTTCCAAAGCGCAGGTAGCCTACTAGATCCACCACACCAGATTATTTAACAATGGAAAGGGCGCGCACAAGGCAAGGCCACGCAAATGACTTTCAGTTCCGGGACAGCTGTTTCAATTTCCGCCCGCATTTAATTTTTCACCATCAGTAACGTGAGGGGTTTCAAATGTAGCGAAGTAAAAGTACTTGGGTCAAAATGTACTCGAGTAAAAGTAAAAATTACACATTTCAAAAACTACTCAGAAAATTACAAATTACTCATAAAAAGTACTCAATTACAGTAACGTGAGTAAATGTAATTTGTTACTTTCCACCCCTGTTTGTGACCAATGAGCTGACAGCACATTCATAAAGGAGTATGACACAACGGAATCCCGCTCATCTCATTAGTCGCGGTTGCCTAGCTGCGAAGAAGATAGCGGACGACAACAAAGCAGCATGGGTGACCGTGACAGTGACACAGACGCCGGCACTGCTGCACTAAAGTTTTCGGACGGTACTCCTCCGAGAAAAAAAAATAAAAAGACTGCAAAAATACAGAGAGGAATGGGAGAAGGTAAACACCTGGGTGGAAAAGGTGCACGATAATATTTATAAAGCGCACTGCACTGTGTGTCGGCGCACTTTTTCCATAGCCCATGGTGGGCTGACTGACCTTCAACAACATGCCTCCGGTGTTGGGCACGTGCGAGGTGTAAGGGACCATAAAACTAGAGGAACTCTAGATCAATTTGTTGTCCACCAGGCAGCGCCAGAGGCAGATATGGTATGTTAATAATGATCTGGAGATGACGATGGAGCATAGTGTCGGTTTCAGTGAATATGATCAAAACAATCCTGCCAACTGCAGCTTTAATATGGGAAAGTGCAATGAATGTCAGCATTGTATGGACAAATTATTATATTATTTTTTGTGAAATAAACAAGTACAATTGATAGAGTAAATTGATAAAGAATACACAGTATACTACATTGCACATTTCTTACAAGTTCAGACAGATAGAGAGATAGATAGATATTACATGCATAATTTGTACTGTACAGGCAGTTGATATACTACACATAAACTATACATATATACAGCAAAAAGTCTTCTTTCTAATTTACAGGTAACTGCTGCAAAAGTAGCCCATATCTACCACACTGTAAAGCATGGTTTAAGCTACAACTCAGCTGACTGTGCTCTGAAGCTAACTGCCAGAACAATGAATGACTCCAGCATTGCAAAGAAGCTGTCCTGTGGGAGGACAAAATCTGAGGCAATTGTCACATATGTCTTGTCTCCAAAGGCAATAGAGGAGGTGGTCAAAAAATTGAAAAGTGATGGAAATCCACTCCTATTCTCCCTTCAGACCGATGCCTCGAATAAGGGATATCGGAAGATGTTTCCCTTGGCCGTGCAGTTTTTCACCCCAGAGAATGGGGTTGTCAACAAGGTAATCGATTTTGTTGAAAATCCAGATGAGTCTGCAGAGGGAATACTGAAAACCATACAAAGCTCTCTTGAAAACTTGGGTCTATCCCTAGATCATGTTTCTGCATTCAGTGCTGACAACGAAAATGTCAATTATGGCAGACACAACTCAGTCTTCACAAAATTGAGAGAGGCCAACAGTGAGATCCTTCGTGGCAACTGTCATGCACATATTGTCCATAACGCGGTGAAAAAAGCCCTGGACGAGCTCTAAGTGGATGTGGAAAATGTTGTCCTCAAGATATATAGTTTCTTTTCCATCTCTGCCAAAAGGAGAGGGTCCCTGAAGGAGTTCTGTGAATTCTGTGATGTTGAATTCCATGAAATCCTGCGCCATGTGGTGAAGAGATGGCTGTCACTCAACCCTGCAATCACCCACCTGCTGCAGAACTGGGTCCCACTGAAGACTTATTTAATCACCATTGGTGAGGAATGTCCAAGGCGCCTGAAAGAATTGCTGAAGTTGACAGAAGATGCTGCTGGAGTTGAGCAAGAGGCAGACATTGTGGAAGTGTACCTCCTCTTCTATAATAATGTCATGTCCCTGTTTGAAGAGGTGGTAAAAAAGCTGGAGAAGAATGTGACCACGTCTGTTGACCTCTATTCCATCATGGACTCATTCCCGAGAAGACTAGTTCAGAGAAGAGATGATGGGTTCTATGGGTACCTAACAAGACAAAAGCTCCAGCGTCTCTCGCCATCTGATGCTGATGTTGCCAGGCAGGAGTTTACAGCCTTCTTAAACCATGCCATCAGTTATGTTGAGAAGTGGTTTGACTTCTCAGGGGAAAACTGGCTCTTCCACCTGCAGCCCCTCTCTCTAGCATCAGGGAAAATATCCTTTGATGACATGGAGAAGATAACTGACCGGCTTCGCCTGGTCGGCAGGTAAGAATGAAACAATAGCCAGTGTAGTGATAAACCATGTTTTAATATTATTGATGGTTATAAACAAATAAATGCAATTGATAGATAATATATACAAATAAATGCATAATCATCAGCTACAGAAAATACTCTTTTCTGTAGTCTCCCCCACTGTCTTACAAATTCAAACAGTTCATATACTTGAAAGATAGATGGATAAAAAAATAAATAAATAAATAAATAAATAAAGTAAACAATACAGGAAGTTAAAATAGTATACAAAATTGTGAATATACACAATAAGATTTTCTTCCCATTTATTTACCACTGTAAATTACAACTTTTCATCTCTTTTGGTTGGCTGAACATCTCTATGGATGATCTGTATGAAGAATGTGTGACTGCAAACAGCCTTCTGGAGCGCCTCATACCTCAGGAGAAGGAAGCATGGCAGTCCAAGGGAACAGCAGAGAGGTGGATGCAGGTCCTTCAGGCAGCTGACCTCCCCAACATCCAAGCAGCTGTATCCTTTGTCCTCAGCATCCCATCTTCCACTGGGTTTGTGGAGAGGATTTTCTCTTTTATGAAAGTAAGGAAGTACAGATGGAAAAAGTAGCGTTGAGTTGTGCATGCAAAATTGCATTGAGTTGAGTTGTGCATTAAGTTCATAAGTTCTATTTATAAATATGTTTACAAGTTTACAAGTCTGTTTGCACTTTTGTTATTGTCTATCTATTGTTTTATATTTATTTATACAGTTTTAAGTTTAAAGGTGGAGTATGAGATCTTGGAAAAACGGTTCCTGCAAGCTATATTTTTGAAAATACACAACCTTGCCTCCAGGCCCGCCGCTCCGCATACGCAGAGTACGCAGAGCGCGTAGGGCCCCAAGTACCTGGCGGGGGCCCCCAAAATTAAGGTTGTAAAAAAAATGTCATGATAGTTATTATATTATTACATGAAAGAAATTATATAAATTAGTCATGAACAGGCCCAGCGTTTTTCTTAATTGTGTGCCCTATTACTCGATTCGGGCAAATTAGATGTGTTTACCTTATCTATACCCCCCCCCCCCCTCTTCCTGAAATGGTACAGTCTTCAAAGTTACCGCATCGGAGGTGGTGGAGCATCCTCCTACCTGACGTTTTCCGAGTTATGCCCGTTAACAGTGAAGAAGATTTAGAATGTCAAGTAAAAGGCCACATGATTCTGGCGCTGACAAAAGAAAGAAAAGAAAACGGAGAGATGACGCTCGTGCATCCCTTGCTGGTAAGTTCGTGTTTTTTGGTGTAATTGTTTTGTTCAGTGATATTGCTGCCAGCTAACGTCAGCAACCTAGGCTAGGTTAGAGATTGGATTTGACAAAAAGTTTGGAGTTATGAACAAAATCTACGAATGCTGGCGACCGTGTGTAGAGTTTGTGTAAAGTACAGCACTGTCACACGTTGAGTGGCGTAGCAGGCCGCCAACAGGTGTGACGGGAATGATTGACATCTACCCATCATTCCCCTAAAAAGCGAGAAAAGTTAACAAGACAAACGCCGTAATGGCATCATAAAGAAGTTATATTAGTGGCGCGGAAAAATGGAGGAAGAAAAACGGCCCGAGAATAAAGGTAAGGCATGTGTTGGGTGATGTGGGCTGGATAGCTGGAGGTGGGACGTTTTTTGTGTTTATTTGTCCTGCTAGCTAGTCTTGGATAAATGTTGTGTAGCTGGCTGGGATTTGTTCGTTATAAACTCGGCTTCAGTGTTTGCCTCGTGAAAGTTTGCTTATATAAGATGAGTATGACAGTCAGTCCTGCCACGGGAATGACTGACTGACTGACTCCAGTTTATTCAGATTCTAGCAGGGAGGGAGGCATGTTGTTGTCCTGCTCTGTCATTGCTCAGTGGAAGTTGTCTCTCAGGTATGTGACACGATTTTGGCATTACTTAGGATTCATTTACTAAGTTTGGTGTGTTATTTATAGGCCTCTAATTAGAAGTGTTCTACTGTTAGTTTTTTAAGTGATATACAAATATTAGGCATCCTGTTGATTACTTTAGAATATTGTGGCAGTGGATCATTTTTCTTAGTTTTATTACTTTAACTAGTACAATGTGTAGATAAATGCAGAAACTTCTTAAAAGTGACAACTTCCAAAACTCTTTTGTTCCTCTGGCCATCAGGATGTACAACAGCTTTAAGTGATGGCGCTTCTGTATTTCCCTGGTCACTTTATATTTCACTTTGGTCTTATTTCACTGGTCACTTTATATTTCACTTTGGTCTTATTTCACTGGTCACTTTAGATTTTTAAACTGTTTTTTTTAAATAGTTTTTTAAATTCTTAGATTGTTTTTAAAGTGTTTATAATTGTATAAACATTTTTTATTGCTTTATGTCTGCTACTGGATGCTTGAATTTCCTTCGGGATCAATAAAGTATCTATCTACTTTGTAATTGGGTACAATCTTTAAAGGGACGCTGTACATTACAGTTTAATATTTTAAAAAAACTCAAAATCTTTTATTTATTGTTTTCTTTGTATTATATATTCTTATTAGTTTCACTTGCCTGACTGGTTCAACTTAAGATGTTTCATTTAAACTCTAGCCTGTTTTGCTCATAAAGTGTAATAGATCTTAGTGTTCCATCTAAATGGTTAGGAATCTCTTCATTGTAGTTTGACAAACTAGGGGCCCCCAAACAGCATCTTGCTTAGGGCCCCCACAAAGCTAGAAACGGCCCTGCTTGCCTCTCCCTTCAGCCCACCCCTCGAAACCACGCCTTTAAAACACATGAACGAGTCACGAGTCTGTGAACGCGCAGGGGGGAGTGGTGAGGGGGGCTGACGGTTGATTGGCATGTCAGAATCCAATAGAAGTGACTCTCATCATTACTTCTATTGGTCAGACATTTCCTCTTGCTACACCCTCTAGAATTGACTAAAATATAAAAAAAAATTTCAGACAACATGATAAAAAATGCTCCAGAAAACATCTCATACCCCACCTTTAAGTCAGACTTCTGTTTAAGAAAGATATTTATTTTATTCAGTTTACTTTGTTATTTTGTAAGAAAGTACATTTCTGGTTAAACATTTGTTTTCCATGTGTTTATATCACTCAAAAATATGCATTTAATTCAATTCAGGTTCGAGTAAAGTAGTTAAAAAATCATTTCACTTACAAAAAAAGAGCCAAAAAAAAAAAAATCACCACGCCAGGAAGGGTGAAGGGAATCGGGTCGGCCGTTCCTGCCAATGAGGTGTCCCTTATTTTTTTTTCAAGGAGTTGGCAACCCTACTCACGGCTGACAGTTGTGTCATGTAAAATACTTTGTGCAATTATTTGTAAATAAATGATGTCGTTAAGAATTTGCTATTGTTTCATTCACTGGTATTCACTGGCAGCGGCGTTAAGTATTAGCACTATATAAAACCTATCTATTATTATTGTTGCATCCTGAAAGGCAACGATAATTATCAAGTGTGTCCATTGAAGCACACTATTTCATAACAAACAAACAAAGAAAGGGTAACACAATACACTTAAAAGTCCTATAGCAATATTCTTAGTACTATATCAGACTATAATGGTGAGAACACACCTATTGAACTTTCAACTTCTGCAGGCTAATCATCTATTATGTAAGGAATCTTTCTCTTTTGTCGCCTTTTTTACTAAGTAGCAGTATCATTGATGACAGTGACATCATTTTCTTCTCGACTTTCGTCGTTGTAGAGTAGTAACCTTTACGGAGCAGCGACACCTTTGTGACGGAGAAAATTGCAACTTCTGGCGCATCGACTAGCGCCACTATAAATTGCCGGCACGAAATTGTGATGTCATCAACACAGCACGCGCGAGCCAACGCGGCAACCATGCTAGAGCCTTAAGACAGGATAGAAAGATGAGGAAGAAGAAGAAAATCCAAACAAAGAAAGAAACAGAATGAAAGATATACGTTTCGTGTTTTTGTTCGTTCCTCGTCATCCATGTCCTTTTACGTCGCACATTTTTAACCTCCACTGCTGCATGTTATCATATAGTTTTTTCTTCCAAGAAAGCCAGCGTCAAGCTTGTCAACTTTTTGTTAACATTTTGTGGATTTAAGTTCACCTCATCAGAGTTGGTCAGCAACCAACCAACTCCGACACTTGGACGATTTTGACATTCTTTGCGATGAAACCCTTGATACCAGCCAGTTCCGTCACCTTGGCAACGAGAAGCCCCAGTGGAAAATAAGCGACCGTCCAGGCTTCAAAGTCTATGGAAGTCATCCAGAACCAAGGAAGGACCCTGAGAAGCGGAACCGAGAGAAATCCACTCTGCTGGCTACCATCTGGTGTGTTTCGAGCTGACTAAACAGGACTACAGTGAAGTAAGGTCGGCCCATGTTTTTCATCTATCAGACGGTCACAATGGGTGTCTCAAGATTTTCACTGTTAAAATGATAAATGAATCCAAGATGTCAGTCTTTAGCTACAAATAGTAAACAAATCTAAACTATTTGAGTAAACCTCTCCATTACCTCCCTTTTAATTTCAATTCACTAAGTGTTTTATATAATCACAGATATTCAACGCATATCTCAAGGTTCATGTCTTTGGTCATATCGTTTTAATGAATAGTTCATATATATAAAGTTAACAGGTTGTGTTGTATGCTTTCTTTACATAATGTCTGTCAAACCAAACAAGAATTCACGAAAGTAGCGAGATCTTCTTCTTATTATCGTGTCCACAAGACAGTCAGTTACAAGACTTGCCTAGATGTGGTTCAGCCACAGCTGAACACATTTCTGTCCCTTCTCATTAAACTTTGCTAAGTCTGATGCTGTGCAGGCTGTTCCAGCAGAAGGTATATCAGGAGGTCTGTTTCATGGTCTGTGCTCCAGTGCCACAGTCACACACCACGTCCCCATCATTCAGATGTCCCCATTTGGCGAGAGTGGCTTTTGCACGTCCAACACCAGATCTTAGTCTGTTTAAGCATTTCCACATTGCGTAGTTGGTGTCTGCTCCGGGGGGCAGTGCCTCGCTCGCCTTTAGCTCAATTGTTGTTTCTGATGGGAGATTGTCAAGTCTTTCTTCCCACCGATTGACTCTTTTCACTGCTCGTGCTCTGTGTTCCGAGGGGTGGGACACTTTTCAGGAAGCTTTTCCTGGACTTAAGGCGGTTTTTGGCTGGTACATGGCCGAAGAGAGTATGTTGTTGGTCAGTGGACTGTTGTTGCCGCTCTTTCTTACTTGCTGTCTGTCGTCGTATCTCTGGTAGGGCTATTCCTGCTAGAATGTACAGGCGCTCTGTAGGTGTTGGTCTTAGGCAGCCAGGGATAAGACGGCAGGTAGCATTTAGGGCGGGGTCCAACTTCTCGGCATGGGCAGCTCGCTCCCATACTGGGCAGGCATACTGCAGCTGAGTAGCAGAGAGCAAGTGCGGTTGTCTTAAGGGTCTGTGGATTAGCACCCCATGTTGTGCCAGTGAGCTTGTGGATGAAGTTGTTTCTTGCACTCACTTTACACGTAGTCTTCTCAATGTGGGTCTTAAAAGAGAGGCATCTATCCAGGGTTACCCCTAGGTAGAATGGTTGTTCACAGTGTTCAAGGGAGTTTTCTGACCATTTGACCTTCAGTTGGCGTTTAGCTTCACGATTTCGCAGGTGGAAGGCACACACCTGTGTCTTAGATGGGTTTGCGCGTAGGCCTGTCACGATAACAAATTTTGCTGGACGATAAATTGTCTAAGAAATTATTGCGATAAGCGATAATATTGTCGTTCTGAGATCTTTTTCATCTAATACAATGATAATGGTATAATAATGCAGGTACACCTTTTCAAAGAGAAATAAACTTTTATTTTTAAAGAATATTTAAAGATCCTATGGCATGAAAATAAATGGAGGCTTTTATGTATTTTTATAGGCTTTAGTGGTCCCCTAATACTGTATCTGAGTTTTTTTCCCCAAAATTCTGCCTTGGTGCAGAATTACAGCCAGTCCCAAAAATGAGCTTTCCTTAGGATCCTCAGAATGAGCTGTTTAGTGGGGGTGTGGCCTTACTTACGCCTGTGGTACCTTGCTCAAATGTTTTGTGAATCGCTATGGCACGTAGATGGCACGGCAGCCCTATGCCGTAAAACTAGCGAAACCCGTTGAAATGAGCTTACTTTGACAATATGACGAACTAGTTACTGAACAACTCTCCTAACACAGTCAAACACCAAGCAAGTGCTACACAAGACACAGCAAAAAAGGCGTGCATGAAGGGGAAAGCAGGAGTGAGGATTTTGACATTCTCAGCTGATTGCTCTGGTTTGCAAAGATGCACGTAGCGCGAGTCATTTCAATCAGGGGAAAGGCAGATATTGTGCGCGCCATAACACCAACAGCAGGACGGCTATCAAAACAACAAATAAGTACACAACACTGGCGTTACAGTAAATGAGGTGTCCACTTGCATACCTCATGCTATTTACTGTTACATTAGCGACAGTGACCGAGCTATTAGCTGCAGAGCTAACGACACAGACAGACTGACCGTTTTGACTCTGGAACCATGAATGAATCATTATCCTGATGAAATGCACTAAATTTGCGGATTCATTCTTCTTCAGGAAGCTTGAAGTAGGGGGTTTTGGTCTAAAATGAGCGAGCTAACCATCTCATGGGCATGCAAACACCTCCAACAGCCCAGTTGGCAGAGATAAAAGCTTGCAGATGCTATTAGCTGCATAGCTAACCGTTAGCTAACGTTAGCTGCTAACGATACAAACCCTTTCCTGTGGTAACAAGCTATGTAACTATACTGTACATACAGGAAAGCAACACAATAATAGAGCGTTAAATTACTTACTCGGGAATGAGATCCTTCCCCAAGTGAGAGACGAATGGAGCAGGAGATTAACAGGCGGATCGGTGCGGCGTCTGCAGTGATGCGGGCTCTGCACCGGCCCATCGTGATGAAGAAGGAACTGAGCCAGAAGGCTAAGCTCTCGATTTACCGGTCAATCTATGTTCCTACCCTCACCTATGGTCACGAGCTGTGGGTAGTGACCGAGAGAACGAGATCGCGAATACAAGCGGCTGAAATGAGTTTCCTCCGCAGGGTGTCTGGGCTCTCCCTTGGGCTCGGTATTAGCCCAAGTTCTGGAAACATTCGTCTGGGAAATATTCCGAGCAAGAAATACCAACATGTTGACTTTGTGTGGCTTAAGACAGGATCTCTCAGGAGTAGCAATGTTGCCAGCTGTGCTAAACATTCTCTCTGAGCTGGTGCTTGTTGCACAATGTATGTATACATATGTATTTTTGGGCCAACTTGGCCATCGAAGGATATCTTTTTTGATTGTCATGCCACCACATCAAGGGATCACAAGATGCATCAAGTGCATCTTCTTGGAGGAACTTGGTCAGCTCTGCATCAGCCTGCACTCATTTTGGAAATGCAGCCTGGGGCTGACTTGTGAGATGAGCTCTTCTGTTTTGAAGAAGGTAACTCAGCCTCTTCTTCTTGGTGGGTGCAGCAGCAGTAGGTTCATCCTCTTTTCCTTCAGCGGCTGTGCTGCAGCTCTCACCACTAGTACCTTCTCCTTCTGGTCCTAAGTCCAGTAGCTCTTCCACAAGCTGATGTTTGGCATCATCCAATGCACCTGCCTCCTCCATGCTGCCACGATATCTGGGATCCAAGATGGTGGCCTTTTTCAGGAGGACTTGAATTGCAGGTGAGCTGTATTTTTCAGTCAGTACCCTGCACATGTTTTGTTTAATACTGGCTGTCAGTGCAGTATCATCAGGGCCTGGAGAGAGAAGGTCGTCTTTAATCAGTTCCAGCATAGGCTTAACTGAGGACACTGTGACGTATTTTTCCCCTGAGAGTATATCTGTGAAGTCAGCCAGTGGTTTCATTGCTGCGTTGATGGATTCCAACACAGAAACATCCTGCCAGGTTGGGTTGAGGTGGCCATGTTTTCTCTCTTCAACCAGGACATGTCTTATGGCTGGGAGTTGCTCCAGCACCCTCTCTACCATCTTCTGCTTAGTGCCCCATCATGTGACAACATCCTGTGAGAAAGATAATATTAATCTTGTTCATTAGTTAGTTTATATCAACATTCTTAAACAAATACTACTTTTTACATTTCCATTATTTATCATTATTAATTGTTTGTATATTATGTTTATATAGTGCATACTACAAGACTACTACCGGTTATTCTACAGGTCTACAGGCTACTATGAAATAAAAAATAAAAACTCTTTAAATATTTTGTGCTGCAAATTAAACTATCAATAAATTTAAATATCATCACTCACCAGTAGTAGACTGTGTTGGGGGAGATTAGCCTCACTCTGTGCCTTCCTCAGGTCTCTCCTCTTAAGCCAGCTCAGGTTGAATGCGTTGACCAAACCTTTACAGAGTCCTATGGCACGAGCTGTCCGATCTTTGTTGCTGTCCAGACCATGGGACACAGCGAGATGGAGGTTGTGGCCAAAGCAATTAAGCCATGGCCAGCCAAGATTTCTTATTGCAGCAAATATGTTAGCACCATTGTCTGTAGTGATGCAGACTAGTTTGTGCTCATCCAGTCCCCAGTCTGAAGCACACTTCAGGTTTTCTCCAAGGGTTTCAGCAGTATGGTTATCTGGGACATATCTGGTCTCTAAACACTTGGACTGCAGAGTCTAGTCAGCAGTTATGTAGTGTATAGTCAAACTCATATAGGGGGTCATGTTTGAACTTGACCACATATCTGTAGTAGCAGAGTAAAATTGGATGTCTTTGATCTCCTTAAGTATGTTGTCTTTCACGCTGTTGTACAGTTGGGGAATTGCCGTTTGTGACACATATGTTCTCCCAGGCAATTCATACTGTCTGTAAAAATGTTTGCAGCATTCGTTGAAATGCTGGCTTTTCGACGATGCTAAAGGGCAACATCTCTTTAGCAATGAAGCGAACTACACTGTCTGTGAGTATAATCCATTTCACACTGTCCTGTTTGTACTTCGTTTGTCGACTAAACGCCCCAGTGACTGTGCTCTGTCGGGAAGAAGAAGACGGCCCACTTGTTGTGTTTTTTTTCCCCAACTGGGAAAACTGCAGCGGATGATTGGGTTTTAGATGCATATGCATGTTTGTTGTGTTGCCGCTTTTAATTGCGACTGTTTTCCAACAAATGCGACACACCGACTCGCACACGTTCAGTGGTTCACCACGGGCATTCGGTTTAAATCCGAAATGCTCCCACACTGCTGTCGCGTTTGGCTTAGAAACCAATTCTATCTTTTTTGTCTTTATTAGGTGTAGCCTACTCGAACTCGCAACTAGCTTTCTCTCTGCCTAGTGCCTACCGGTATACTTCTCACGCGGCTCTTTAGCTGCACTCTGTGGTAGGCTACGCCAGTAGTCCCGCCTCCCCACACACCATGCGACTGACAAGTGACTGACATGAGGGTTCACTCATTGTTACTCTTAAGGACCCGAGAGGGAGAGGGAGAGGCGGAAAACAAACAAGCATGCAAATGGCATTTATCGCGGCCAGAAAAATTATTGAGCTAATTTTAATTATCATGCGATTAATTGATTTATTGAACATCGCGACTTGCCTATTTGCGCGTAGGTGGTTCTCAGGGGTGGAAAGTAACAAATTACATTTACTCACGTTACTGTAATTGAGTACTTTTTATGAGTAATTTGTAATTTTCTGAGTAGTTTTTGAAATGTGTAATTTTTACTTTTACTCGAGTACATTTTGACCCAAGTACTTTTACTTCGCTACATTTGAAACCCCTCACGTTACTTAGTAAAACAAATATTGATGGTGAAAAATTAAATGCGGGCAGAAATTTAAACAGCTGTCCCGGAACTGAAAGTCATTTGCGTGGCCTTGCCTTGCGCGCGCCCTTTCCATTGTTAAATAATCTGGTGTGGTGGATCTAGTAGGCTACCTGCGCTTTGGAAGATGGCTGTTGCTAACCTAGACGTGGAGACTTTGGAGGAGGAAAGGTCCGAAGACGAAGAGGATACACATTCTGGAGGAAACGAAAGCCAGGAAAACCCGTGGCCAAATTTAGAAAAATTATTCTTTTTCAAACGCACGAAAGGCAATAATGTGATTATGCAGTGCAAGATGTGCCAGCCAGCCAAAACGGAGCTTTTGGCTTTCAGAACGTCGACTTCAAATTTACGAAAGCATGTGGTGGTAAGTTAGCGCATGTGTTTTTCTCTCTTACATCCCAAACGGTTTATTTATTGTTTTTTTGTGCTTCCCATGTAAGCACAATATGCCTTCATGATATTATTATTTTCCACCCTGATCAAGCGAAGCAGACGAAGGAATAGCTAGCTCGCCTCACATTTTAAAAACCTGCTTTAGTGATCACAATGAAGTCCCGCAGGTCAGAGGGTTCTGGGGAATTGGAGGGGTACCTTGCCTGTGTGTCGGAGAGCATGGACCTGCTGAACTCCTTCCCAAACATTAAGAAGCTGTCTCTGAAACTCAACACAGGCCTTCCAGCCTCAGCTGCCTGTGAGAGGCTTTTTAGTTCAGCCGGGTTGCTCTTCACAGCAAAGAGAGCAAGACTTACAGCAAAAAACTTCGAAAATCAGCTGCTGCTGAAATTGAACAAGAGCTTTTCCGGTCTAAAGTTGTAGATTATGGGCAGATTTGTGGGATCCTGTGGGCACTGTATTTTGTATAGTGGGATCCTGTGAGCACTTACTTTAAAATTGTGGGGATCCTGTGAGCATTTTGTTTTATTTTGAGATGTGGGATCCTGTGGCATTTTATTGTGATTTGTGGTATCCTGTGGGCACTTAATTTTGTGTGCATTTTGTTTTATTAATACTTTGATTGTAGTTTAAATTTCTTTATTCTTATCATAGTGTTGTTCGTTGGACAATAGGACTGAAAATTGTTTGCACTTTATGGTACAAGTTGTGACTGTCCTTGTGAGGAAGTATGTTCCTGAGCCCAGTTGATCTTTTGCAAGTGTGGATGTGCACTTTAATACACCTCGAAATCGATTAAAACAACTTGTACTGAATTTGATTCATGACTCATCATTTTTTGCATTAAGAAACTGAAAGTAATTAAGTAACTTTTACTCAAATTACATTTTAAATGAAGCAATTTTGTACTTTTACTCAAGTAAATTTTGAGATGGGTAATTTTACTCTTACTCTGAGTAGAATTTAGGCAAAGTAAAGATACTTTTACTTACAATTTTTCTGCGCTGTCTTTTCAAGGCAAGCGCCAGGCCTGAAACGTCATTTTGACGTCACGGGCCGCCAGCGCTGTGAGCGACGCGTCAACTGTAAAACCAGCTTTAGTCTTTCCATATTCTTCTCTGTTCTGAACTTTCTTCTTAATGATCCATTCTCTCTGCATCATTCTGAAAACCTCTGCATGATTCTCTTTCTTCTTCTGCAAACTTCTGTATATTCCATTATTCTGGGTTATTCTGCGTTATTCTGGATTTTGGATCGTGGGTTCTGGGGTTTGACTCGCGGAGGTGGGGCGTGACGTAGGCTTACACTACACTTTCAGCCAATGATATGCCTGAAATGTGACATCTGCCTGGGCGTGTTCGTAGGCCGAAGGTTGTTGTAAATTAGTCTATCTCAGTCTTTTCCTTTGTAGAAGTCGTCCCACATCTGGTCCCTACACAGAAAAGCATCCCCCACAGGAATGTTTGGGTCTTCCAAAGGTTTAAGTTTGTATTAATTCCACACTTGAGTGCGCTACAGGTGGGATATGTACAGAATGAGATGAACAGAATGAGATCTCACGGTGTTTAAATATTAAAAAACTATCAAAGTAATATCTTCAAATTCCTCTTATTGAGTAATTGTCTGTTTAATATTGCTCATGAATCAGTTTTTTTATTTCATATCGGAAGCAATTATTTGAATAGATTAATCAATAGTAAATGGGTAACTGTCTCTGAATTGTTTGTTTTCCTTTAATAGGTGAAAGTCAAATGTGATTATATTCCAGCTGTTAATTAACTTTCAGTTGCTGCTAAAAATGTCAAATATTTCATAATACAATAAACATTTTTAATTGTTCACTAATTCCTCAAGGCAGATGTTTTGTTTTTGTGCGAATATTTTTGCTGCCCTCCACCCAAGTCAACTTATTTAAAGACACCAACCAACTCCAATTATGTGGGACACCTCTTTTGATTAGCAATTTACCTTTTTTCGGCAGCTAACTTTGATTCTTGTGTAGATCCGCCTCTTCTTGTACAGCTGCCTTCTCGTTTGTTGTTCTAGGCATACCATCCAAAATTCTTGCAGACTTTCTGCTGTCTCCAGAAAAAGAAGAGGGACATCAAAAAATATTTGCAGTTCTCTGCTGAGATACACACTACTGAACATTTCTTGTCTCTTAGAAGCAGAGTGGATTTGCTGTATGTAAAGACAAGTGAGGAGGTTATGATGGACGCCTCAGAGCCCCCTCTTTTGCCCTTTATCTGTAAATGTAACTGAAGATGTCATACATAGATATAGATATACACATATATCTATAAATATGTATATAGTATATATGTCTATAGATATAGACATATATAGATATATGTATGTATATATACATATGTGTGTATGTATATCTATATATATATGTGTACATATATATTCAATTCAATTCAATTCAATTTAATGCAGTTTTATTTATATAGTGCCAAATTTACAACAAATGTCATCTCAAGGCACTTCAATAATACAGTCCAATTCAATGCTTAAATCTGTATTCTGATAACAGTCGCTTCCCCTTTTTTTTTAAAAAATAAATTTGTTTTAATTCTCCAATAATCAATTAGCCCTAGAAATTTGCAGTGTACTTTTTAAGTTAGTCACACTTGATGTTCTGAACTGAAAAGACTGATTCAAGGTTGCGTTAAAAAAACAGGAAACTTTTTGGACGCATACTAGCTCGATACTAGGCTAGGTTCATTTAGATGTTGCCAAGTATGGTTATGGCTAGGCTAGGCTACTGCTGGAGCTAATGTTGATGTTAAACTATGTTAGCTCATGAGGCGCATGCTCTAGGCTAGGCTGAAGCCAATACTTTTTTAATGCAAGGCTAATTTAGCTTGTTGCTATTGTTATTGCTAATTGAGAGCTAGGTTAAAGCAATACAATGTAACTTCTCAAAAAGCCCACCATGGAGCAGCTCCCCCTACAGGCTTGGAGGTAATGTACGGTTACACTGTCGTAAATACAACACCCTTTCGCTTTCACGTTTCACGTTTGTTGACGAACCGGCGAGGAGTCAGAAGGTGCAAGCTATGTCGACCAAGATGGTAAGAGTAATCAAATGTACCTGGGAGCGTGAGAGGGGTCTATTTGTTTTTGCGGTAGGTGTGCCAGAAAGCAAGTCGAAGTACTTCCGCTCAGCTACCGGGCCGCTCCCGGGCCGGTCCAGCAAAGTTACATAGCGCAGTTTTTCCAACTCAGACCCCCGAAAGGCATAGGAGACAAGCCAATCGTAATATTAAAACTCATTCTAGCCGCACAATTTTTTTCAAGCTGTTATTTTAAGGTAGAAATGTTACATAGTATTGCTTTAATGCTAAAGCTATTTTAATGTGACTAAAGCTAAGGGGGCGTTGACCTAACGTTTGCCCTACCCAGATGCTTCCAATGGGATCGATGCACAATGACCTTTCACCAATCTAAATGAGACAATCATACACGTAACGGCTCTGTAAATTCTGACCAATTAAATATGGACACACCACTAAGCCTGCCTCACAGTGTCTTATTTTACTCTTCCTAATCTGTAATATTACAAATACAGGCACAAGACAACAGCTGAACCACACCCTATTCTTCAACTCAAGATGGTGTTTGTAACACTCTTGTAACAAATTAAGGAAGGGCCAAAATACAATCTCACAGGCTGGAGACAGAGAAATAAAGTTAAATAAAAGCTTAATTATTATATATTGGAAACCTAAGACACTACGACAACATGATTAGAAATATGATTATAACATTGATATTTGTGGTCACACAATGGAAAAGTATTAAAGCATTCAAGGGCCCCAATGCAATAAAACCCAAACCAGCAACATAAACCAGAAACAAGCCTAACTAGGCTATTAATAAAAACAGAACATACGTCTCCAAGCAAATACAAGATACATTAAGCTGAAGAAGGCTAAACACACCATCAAAGAGCATTTATGTAGAAATGAAAATATGTAATGTAAATTCATTTATTCTATTTTATCTCTTCCAAGTCCTTTGTGTAATTGCATATGTATCAGTATTGAGCAGTAATGGTGTTTTTCACATATCTATTTATTATTATCTATTCCTATGAATTGAGATCAGTTCTGAAGTTTACTTAAATGTCATTTTCTGAATTTGAGTTAAATGTGAATAAAAAAATCTTATCCTAAAAATAATTATCTGACACAGGCGCACACAAAAAAACTCAACCTACAACACAAACCATAAAGACTAACCAAAGAAGAACAGAAAAAATACAGATCACACAGCAACCCAGAAAAAAAAATCCACACTAAAAAACTCACAGATCATCAGTGTAACAAAACCCTATTCCATCATTTTAGCTTCAGCAGTCTGTTACATTAAGGACAACTTTAACTTTTCTCTCTCACATACCTCAGACCGACTTACCAGACTGAAAGAAACAACTTACACTTACCTTCATTTTACTTACATAGAACTTCTTTTTAAATTTTCATTCAGAACTAAAAATAAATTAAAACAAGACCATAACAACTTTATTTCACAACATTAGCAGCCCTGCTCTGCTAATCCATTTTTCACTTGTAAAATCCTTCTTTTAACTTGCACACCATCGCAAGAACTCCTTGCTCTCCTCTCACTCCACTCAACTGACACGCCATCCTAAAAAGACCACTAACTCTTGACCTTCATTCACTTCCATCGGCTTTCTTTACTAACATTAGCTCTCTTTTCATTTAGTTCAAGAATACATGTTATATACATGTTAGGGTTATATGTTAATGGTGATTTTTAAGTGAGTATGTATGTGTGTATGTATGCCACATACAGTCTATGTACTAAATCTATGTGTGGACTTTAATCATGTTATGTTATTGAGAGTCAAGGGATGGAGTGAGTTGGAACTTTGATTTTTCACACAAAGACCTTTTTCAAATCCAAACACAACAGCAGGATTTCACACACAGAAGTACAAATAGCACCATTCACACCAAGTCAGCAGTCAGTCATAATTCAGCTCTTCAAAATTTTAAGTTGTTTTATTCCTTTTATTCTTTTACTTATCTATTTACTATTCTTATCTTTTTATTCTTTTACTTGTCAGGAGATATTTTCATAGACAATATATGAAATTTTAAACATTTCTTTTTATAAACCTTGTGGTTTATTCAGGGAATCAGAGGAAGCTGACGTATACTTTATCAGGCTCACCTCTCTTATAATATATCCTGTGGCCAATTCATGATCCAATTTAAATTCTTTTCGTAAAATATTTTCTATGCCGAGATCTAAAATAACTCCAGAGTTCTAAGCAGATATAATAATAATAATAATAATAATAATAATAATAAAACATATATTAAAACACACCCCTATAGAACTGGAATAAATGTTAGGAATTTTCTTGAGATACTTATTTGCACATATAAATAATAACTAGTGTGTTTCTTGGTCCAAGGGTTATTGTCCTTCTATGCACTAAAGGTTGGCCTTTGGCACCAAGACATCACCATGAGTGGATGATTTACGTCCTCTGACTACACCCTACTCGCATATCCACAATTCCAGTTATAAGCTCATCGTTTTAACACAATCTGGCCAGGGCCAAGCAACTAGTTCTTCACAATTCACAATTTACAGTGCACTCGCATCATCTCACATTACAGCATGGCTGGCTTCCTTCACAGCTACCTGCAAGCTGTTGTTTGCCCAATTATTGTCCAAATTCAAACACTCAGCACCTCTGTGTCCAACAATTTTCCTGAATAATTTCAGCAGCCCCCTGCACACAGGAAATAGGAGGCTACGAGGGTGAGCCCACCACCTTCTCCTGTGTTCTCAATTTGAAGGAACCCCAGAAGCTGTCACACTGTACCTCTACATCAAACATCTGCCACTTTAAATGGTGCAGAGGACTCACTCAGCGGGGTTCCAGAAGTCAAATCACGTCGGGGCCACGTATATATACACTATATTGCCAAAAGTATTTGCTCATATGCCTTTACACATATATGAACTTAAGTGACATCCCATTCTTAATCCATTGGGTTTGATATGACATTGGCCCACCATTTGCAGCTATAACAGTTTCAACTCTTCTCTGCAAGCTTTCCACAAGGTTTAGGAACGTGTTTATGGGAATTTTTGACCATTCTTCCAGAGACGCATTTCTGAGGTCAGACACTGATGTCGGACAAGAAGACCTGGTTCTCAGTCTCCGCTCTAATTCATCCCAAAGGTGTTCTATCGGGTTTAGGTCAGGACTCTGTGCAGGCCAGTCAAGGTTTTCCACACCAAACTCGCTCATCCATGTCTTTATGGACCTTGCTTTGTGCACTGGTGCTCAGTCATGTTGGAACAGGAGGGGACCATCCTCAAACTGTTTCCACAAAGTTGGGAGCATGAAATTGTCCAAAATGTCTTGGTATGATGAAGGATTCTGAGTTCCTTTCACTGGAACTAAGGGGCCAATCCCAGCTCCTGAAAAACAACCCCACACCATTATGCCCCCTCCAACAAACTTTACACTTGGCACAATGCAGTCAGACAAGTACCGTTCTCCTGGCAAGTGCCAAACCCAGACTCCTCCATCAGATTGGCAGATGGAGAAGCATGATTCGACACTCCAGAGTACGTCTCCACAGCTCTATAGTCCTATGGTGGCATGCTTTACACCACTGCATCCGACGCGTTGCAGTGCACTTGGCAGTATGGCTTGGATGCAGCTTTTCCTCCCTTAAAAACCCATTTCATGAAGCTCTCCACGCACTATTCTTGAGCTAATCTGAAGGCCACATGAAGTTTGGAAGTCTGTAGGGATTGAATGTGCATAAAGTTGACAACCTCTAGACACTATACGCTACTTCATGGCTGAGTTACTGTCGTTCCCAATCACTTCCACTTTGTTATAATACACTGACAGTTGACTGTGGAATATTTAGTAACGAGGACATTTCACGACTGGAGTTGTTGCACAGGTGGCATCCTATCACGATATCACGCTGGAATTCACTGAGCTCCTGAGAGAAACCCATTTTTTAACAAATGTTTGTAGAAGCAGTCTGCATGCCAAGGTGCTGGAATTTATACACCTGTGGCCATGGAAGTTATTGGAACACCAGAATTTAATTATTTGGATGGGTGAGTGAATACTTTTGCCAATATAGTGTAAATGTATACACTATGTGTATATGTTTGTGTGTGTGTATATGTATATAAATATATATATGTGTGTCTTAAAGTATTGATGATATAAAGACAGATAATGCCTTATTTAGAGGCTGAATTGTCAATTCCCTGTTCACTCCCGTTATATGGATATACGTGGATTTCGAGTGATCTAAGTAGCGTCTGAAGGACGCCGACTTTCACCAAACTGTTATCGGTGAGTAGATGAACATATTTTATGCCAGAAATAAGGTCCAGGTTAAAAAAAAAAAAAACTTCCCCTTTAAGTTGTTTTGTCCACAAATTCATTGAATTTGCATTGTAAAAGTAAACGTATGTGAAGTTAACGATGTATCTTAATCTTCTGCTCTCCCCACACATTACATCTCTTGCACATTTACAAAGAATATCTAATATATCTACTTAGAATTATACCGGCCCAGCACATCACTGTACAAGCCCAATTTAGGGTATTGTGTGTAAAGCAGTTTTGGTACTCGTGTATCTAAAAGTCAGCTTCTCTACAGTAGAGCATCTTGTTTGGTATATGTGTATGAGTGCATGTACATGCATGTGTCTTGATTTGTTTCTGATGCTTTGCTTCCATGTCAGACAGCATGTTTGAGCATATTTTAGCCTAATTCGTCCTTATCTCTCTGTGCGGTAACACAACAAGAAGATCTGAAGACCTCTCCGTTTTTATACAGCGCTCAGCTGCTTTAGTGAAACTGTTTTAATGCTAGCTGCTTCTGCCTATGTGTTTGTGAGTGCGTGCCATCTCTTTTCCTATAGATTAATTTTATCTGAGCACATGTGAATACCTACATTCAGTGAAAAAAACATGTGTATGTGTTTGCACAGGCCTGAGCTTGTGCATGTCAGTGTGAATGTGAATGCTGTTGTCATTTCAAAGCTTCTCCAACATCAAACTCAGACTAAAGGTTGTCTGCAAGTCTTGACATTAGATAAATGCCTGTTCTGGTTGTACACACAGCTGAACCAATTCTCCAATAGGTCTCCCTCTCTTTTTATATCTATGTGTCTCTCTCTTCTTCCAGGCTGATCCAATGACTCATAGGCATCAATTGAACTGCTTGTCAGAGATCAATCATTTTCCTCAGGTCATTTTAGCGATTGTTTGAGTACTAGGCCATTAGAGACAAACTGTTTGGAGGTGTTTTGTGAACCTAAGTGGCTCCAAAGGTCAGGCTGAGAATGAGACAGAAGCAATGAGGGAAAGTGTAACAAAAAAATGTACATTTGTGTGTGGCTGCTCCAGACATTATGAGAAGAAGCAGCAGACAGGTAGATATGGAAGTAGAAAGACAGGCCTTGTCAGGTCTGTTGCATGACTTTGCTGCCCTTTGTTATGAATCCTTAAATACCTCACCACAAGTACAAAACCTGAGATTAATAATTCCTACGCACTGCCTGACATCCATCCCTGATCTGAAATATGCATGGCAGCGAAAAGAGGAGATATGAGAGCATGAGCTGGAGAGGGAGAAGGGGGTGGGGGCAAAAATCCTTACAAGATAGTGGCTGCTGAGCCTTTTGAGGAGTGATAGATTCTGTTTTATGTGGTCTGTCAATAGTGCCTAATGAGGAAGCCCACCTGTGATTTATGTTGAGCAATGAGCAAAACTCCTGGCCATAAAATGCGAACATGAGGTGCTATCAACTTTTCAAAGGTTCTGCCTCCTGATACAGCCACATCTTCCCTTTTGAAAATAAAGTTGTGAGAGGGTGTGATTTAAAGTTGTTCAGTAACTGCATGAATGTTTCTTTTTCTTTATTTTGAAAGAGTTGAATGCGTAAGATTGTGTGTTTGTCTGAGTGTGTAAATGTGACACCGTCTCTTCTTTGAAAAATGGACTGAGATTTCAGCAGGAACAACAATTGATGATTAAAAGGTTTTATTGCCATGCTTTCTCAGAGGTACAATCATAATGCTGAGGTAATTTGAAAAGCCTGAAACTTTGCTGCTCAACCGTAAGTGACTGCAGGAACTAAATTGCTGTGGCATCTAATTTTTAAACAGAAGAGGTGAGCTGAGTTGACACCAGATATGAAGCCTGAATTTCTGTTGAGGTTTGCCTTTTACACCTGCTGTATTTGGTATTCTGACCACTGTGGTTGAAATTTTGTCTATAAATGGAAACTGATTTAAGGAAGTTGAAGTTTTCCAGTAATTGGCAGTGTGTTAAGTACCTCTGTTGCAGACTTTACACTTCATAGGAAAAGCAGATTAAAATCAGTTGTTTACCAGCTAGTTTTGCAGGCAGATAACTATTATGATGTTATGAACATGAAGAGGAGATTAAAGGTTCAGATTAAAAAAAGAGAGACAGCGAAAGGGAATAAAAGATAATGCTTCTTTATGATAAAAGTCTTCACAATACAAACCTGCATGCTACAGCTACAAAACAAAAAGGCCAGAACCTTCTCATTTTTGTGAAATATGATTGTTCAACACAGGTCATGATAAATACATAACTGGGAAATCAAAGCATTTCCTTTGTTTACGAGTGTATGTTCCTACTGCTAATTTAATCTTTGGTTTTGTTTGATAATTTCTTTTCCCTAGTTTTTAATTTCTTTTCTTTGGTTGTTCCTTCCTAGCTCTTACAAAGCGGGAGACTAAAAGTAGGGCACTCACTTTCAAATTATTACATGATCCCAGACTACTTCTTTACAAGACTTTGAATTATTTTGTTTTAAAAACAAACAGCAAAAACAAAAAAAGCGACTTTATACTGAGAAGAATATTTAATTGTTTTTTGATTACTTACTGATGGACCATGGGAATAGGCCTTTGTAAATATTTAAAGAGATCCTGCATGATGCCACATTTCCATTCTGCCATTTATATTTTTAGATTATTGCTATGCTGTCATGTAGGTTTAACTTTCACTATGAAAATTTACCAAGAATAAAAGCAAAAAAAGTAGACACAATTGTTTTTCTTTTTGCGGTGTCAATTCACTGAAGGGCAGTAAAAAAGAGATGTTCAAGAGAAGCTATATCACATAGCTTCAGGTTTTGCCATGTATCTCCTCTAATCCCCAGTGGATGGCAGCAGTGAGAACAAAAGGCTGCCACTGTGATTATAATTTATGATCCATTTCCATTATAAGTGGGGTGTGGAGAGACGGTTACGGTAATAATTATCTGGACTCAGTTGTTCCAAGGCAACTGCCCCCCCCCCCGAATTTGTTTGTGTGTGTATGTGTATTACACAGATAAAAAAGTCAGCTTAGTAACTTACTTTTAGTTTTACAAAAGCTTTCTTTAAAAACTGCTTTTATAAGATAACAGAAAATAGTTTGTGTTCTGCTTTGCCCTCAATAAAGGCAACCAGAAACAAAGACATGGAACATCACATAATTTATCTATTTATTTATTCTTTTAATTTTTGTATTTTGTAATATCTGTAATATCATTACCCAGCCTGTAAACCTTTCATTCCACTCTATATTTTATAGGCTCTTTGATTCCTCTAAAAGAGGAACACTTCTGCTCAACACAAACAGGGCACGTTGATTATGAATAATAATTCTATTTCTATGACTACAGATAGAACTGTCTAAAATAAATATATGGGATTAACCTGCCATCTTTTGCATATCATGCACGCTACATTTATATAATGTGTATACATTATCTACATTATCCCTAGTATACAGTATCCACAATCTGTGTTCATCTAAGAACAAATAAGATACATAAGATTGCTAGATCTTTCTGTTAAGGTATTGGATCCCAACAGGTTATTCATGACAAATGCTTACTGTTGGCTATTTGATTCCTGGTGTGTTTGAGAATGGAGAACAAGTTTAATGGTTTTGAAATTCCTCCACTTATTTAGATAGGGATCCGCATAAGAAAGTAGTAGTAAGCAGTAGAAAGACATGATTCAGACATTAAAAGTAGTTAAGAAATGTAAGTCAGTGAATTTCTGGATCACTTTTGTTGCAGTGTTCAACTGCGATATGGAAAATGAGTACATGAATTATACTGGGTTTAGTAACTGGGAAGCTTGATAGGGGAAAACAAAATAAAATGAACCCCAGAAAAGACAGAGATACCAGCAAGGAGAAAACCACTTCCATTTGTGCAGGATTAGACTTCCTCATATTCTTTCATGTATGAAATAATAGGACTGACATGAAAAATAATAAATATCTAAAAGAACAGGGAAATGTGTTATGTATATATTTAAAGTCCCTGTTAAAGTCTGGCTGAACACAAATTCCGGAGTTTCCCAAAAACTGCAACAAGTGTCACACTTTGCATGTAATATTTCACAATAATGTTACACAATGTAAAATAGCAAATACTTTGAATATTCCATTATCTGCAGTTCATAATATCATCAAAACATTCGGTGAATTAGACCGAAAATGGCCTAAAGAATTTTCTAGCTAGCAAAGGAACAATCTTTTCCAGCCAATAGATTGCACCAAAACTCCTGAGCATGCATAAGGCGATTGTGGAGTAAAAGGCAGAAACCTCTAGCAAAACCAGACTCAGGAAGGGTGGCCATCCACCTCAACCAGAAGGAGTTGGAGTGGACGGAAAAGAACACCATTTAAGGATACCTGCTGAGACAGAGAAACACAAGTTAATGACAACAATAATGCCAAAAGTACATAATGTCATATGAGGAAATAAAAAGAGGAAAGAAAGAGAGCAAAGTGAGGAAAGGTATGTCATAGGAGGCCTCTAGCACCTTATCTCTGGGATGTTTCAGGATCACCCAAGCCATCCATAAGCTTTTATCAAAAATGAAAGTTTTAAGCGAACCACAGGCAGTGGAGGAGGAGTGGCAGCTATCTTCTGATCAGGGTTACTAATCAGTCCCAGACCCAAGATTAGTTTGAGCTCTTTTGAATCTCTGATTCTCAGTTTTCCTACGCAAAGTGGAAATCACAGAAACCTCTTGTGTTTGGTGTTGTGTATCGTCCACCTGGCCCTTATTCTGAGTTTCTGTCTGAATTCTCAGTTTTTATCCCAGTTAGTGCTGAGTACAGATAAAGTCATTGAAGTGAGTGACTTTAATATTCGTCTAGATGTTGAAAATGACAGCCTAAACATGAACTTTAATTCTATATTACACTCTATTGGATTTTCTAAGAGTGTTCACAGACCTACTCACTGCCTTAATCACACCCTTGATCTTGTGCTGACTTATGGCATTGAGAGTGAACAGTTAACAGTGTTCCCTCATAACCCTGTCTTTTCTGACCATTTTTTGATAACCTTTGAGTTTACATTACTTGACTATACAGCTTCAGAGATGAAATGTACATAAGGTGTCTATCAGAGAATGCTGTAACCAGATTTAAAGAACTAATTCATCATCCTTTTCTTCACTGCCATGTGCAGATATGACAGACGACGGATACCTAAATTTTACTCTAGCAACACTTGACTCTCTTGTTGACAGCACTATAGTTTCAATGCGTACAGCACTGGACAATGTTGCCCCTCTGAAAAGGAAGGTAATCAGTCAGAAGAGGTTGGCTCCTTGGTATAATCCACAGCTGCGTGCTTTAAAGCAGACTGCAAGAAAGCTGGAGAGACAGTGGCGTTCTTCTAATTTAGAAGAGTCTCAATTACTCTGGAAGGATAGTTTGATAACGTATAAGAAAGCCCTTCGTAAAGCTAGAACTGCTTGTTATTCATCATTGATGATCAACAATCTTCTTTCTTTACAGCACTGTAGCCAGACTGACAAAGAGTCCGAGCTCTGTTGAGCCAGGTATTCCTTTAAAGGGATTCCTTTAAAGGGTCCTTTAAAGACAACAAAGCAAGGCTGCTCAATTTCTCCATTGATAAAATAAATTCACAACTCTACAACATAAAAATTCATAAAAATTCATGTAGAATATAGCATATACTTTGTTGTCTACAGTAGTAGATCAACCCTCATCTTACATTGAAGCTCCCAGATCAAGGAAGTGATGTCGACGCAGCTTTAGCAGCAGAGAAGCTATTAGGCTTGTGTTGATAATAATAAAGTCCTGGACTATGTACAAACTTCCAAATGCATCGTTTTGTGAGTACAGACCCTATTTGTACTACTGTAGAAGTTTGGTGTCATGGCATGTGATTTTAGTGTGGTAATTTTGGAGATACTGCCAGGGTCTGTTAGCGCTTGTACTAAGCTATTCGGGATAACTCGGTAACTCGGCTGATGTTCGGCCAAGATCGGAAAAACTTCCGGTGGGCTACTTGGCTGGATGTCACCGTTCAAATGACCCTAGGATGAATCTACTCCGAACCATCCATTTAACTCTCAGCAGTGATGATTTCATGAGATTCTTTATCAATAAAATTGTTTCTATTAGAGAGAAGATTGATGGAGTCCTTCCCACTATTATCAGTGATGTATCATCATGTACAGCAGCTTTGCAAGTATCTTTAGAACTTGATTTGTATTTAGACGGCTTCTGCCCAGTTGATCTCTCTGAACTAACAACAGCAATAGTCTCTTCTAAACCATCAACTTGTATTTTAGACCCAATCCCAATTCAAGGAGGTTTTCCCCTTAAATGACATTTCCATATTGGATTTGATCAATCTGTCTTTGTTGACAGGATATGTACCTCAGACTTTTAAGGTTGCTGTAATTAAACCTTTACTTAAAAAACCTACTCTTGATTCAGAGGTGCTGGCTCATTATAGACCTATATCCAATCTCCCTTTTATGTCTAAAGTTCTTGAAAAAATAGTTGCAGCTCAGCTTTGTGATCATTTACACAGAAATAATCTGTTTGAAGAGTTTCAGTCAGGATTCAGAGTGCATCATAGCACAGAAAATGCACTGCTGAAAGTTACCAATGATCTCCTCTTAGCCCCTGATAGCGGACTTGTGTCTGTGCTTGTCCTGTTGGATCTCAGTGCTGCATTTGATACGGTCGATCACAGTATCTTATTATAGAGACTTGAACATGTTATTGGGATTAAAGGAACTGCATTAGGCTGGTTTAAGTCATATTTATCTGATAGATTTCAGTTTGTTCTTGTAAATGAAGAATCTTCCTCACACACCAGAGTAAGTCATGGAGTTCCTCAGGGTTCTGTGCTTGGACCGATTCCTTTCACTTTATACATGCTTCCATTAGGTAACATTATTAGACAGCATGGCATAAATTTCCATTGCTATGCTGATGATACCCAGTTGTACTTATCTATAAAACCAGGTGAACCTAATAGGTTGGTCAGACTACAAGCATGTCTTAAAGACATAAAGACCTGGATGACTCAGAACTTTCTGCTTCTAAATTCAGACAAAACTGAAGTCGTTATCTTTGGACTTGAGCGTTTCAGGGAGAGATTGTCTAGCTATATAGTTACTCTAGATGGTGTTTCCTTGGCTTCTAGTTCTACAGTGAGGAACCTTGGAGTTATTTTTGACCAGAATTTATCATTTGACTCGCATATAAAACAGGTTTCTAGGACTGCCTTCTTTCATCTTCGTAATATTGTTAAAATCAGGAACATCTTGTCTCAGAGTGATGCAGAAAAACTAGTCCATGCATTTGTTACTTCAAGATTGGACTACTGTAATTCTTTATTTATGGGCTGTTCCACATATTCTCTGAAAAGCCGTCAGTTGATCCAAAATGCTGCAGCCAGAGTTCTGATGAGAACTAACAGGAGAGATCATATTTCTCCAGTTTTAGCTTCTCTTCATTGGCTCCCTGTTAAATTCAGAATAGAATTTAAGATTCTTCTCCTCACATATAAAGCTCTTAATGACCGAGCTCCATCATATCTTAAAGATCTCATTGTAAGATATTTTCCTAACAGAGCACTTCGTTCCCAAACTGCAGGTTTACTTGAGGTTCCCAGAGTTTCTAAAAGTAGAATGGGAGGCAGAGCCTTCAGTTATCAGGCCCCTCTCTTGTGGAATAAGCTGCCAGTAAATGTCCGGGAAGCAGACACCCTTTCCACTTTTAAGACCAGGCTTAAACTTTCCTTTTTGATAAAGCTTATAGTTAGGGATGGCTCAGGTGATCCTTAAACATCCCATAGTTAAGCTGCTATAGGCCTAGACTGCTGGGGGGCCTCATCTGTCACACCTTTCCTCACTTTACTCTCTTTATGTATATGTGACATTATTGTGGTCATTAACTCGTGTTTCCCTGTTCCAACAGATATCCTTTGAATGGTGTTACAGTGCCCCCCCCCTTTCTGTCTTCTCAAACCCCAGCTGGTCGAAGCGGATGGCTACCCTTCCTGAGTCTGGTTCTGCCAGAGGTTTCTTCCTGTTAAAAGGCACGCTCAGGACGGGAGATTGGACCGAAAAAGAAAAAGTTTTCAGTGCAATCTGTTGGTTTCCTTAGCTAGGAAATTATTTTTGAATTGGCTCTATATGAACAAATTGGATTATTTTATGAATAATTATGATTACAATTAATTGAATTCCAATTGGCTTGAATTGGACTTTATTATCTAAGTGCCTTGAGATGACATTTGTTGTATTTGGCGCTATATAAATAAAAATTAATTGAATTGAATTGAACACCAATGAAACCCAATTCCCTCCTGATGCTGAAGTGTGGTACTGTCCAATTATCAGCTCCATACAGATGAGACAAATAACCATGCATGCTCAAACTTACTCTTTAGGTTGATTTAGATTCAGATTAACCTAACATGCATGTTTTTGGACCGTGGGAGGAAGCCAGAATACCCGAAGAGAACACAAATGCATGGGGAGAGCATATTAACTCTTTGTTGCAATCAAAATCTCTAAATAAATATATATATATATATATATATATATATTCTGTGCTGTTCATTAATATCCTATTACAAAGCTAGATAGATGGAAAAATAAAAACTTCAGTTACTCATGTTAAGTAGTGATACCCCAAGCATGTGTAATTTTATGCAACTGAGCTAATTATATTATGACTGAAAACTCTTCAACAAAGAGGAAACTGGTGCAATTTCCAAAAGACAATCAAATCTGCAAATTTTCTTCAGGACTGCATGGTGGTGTGGTGGTTAGCACTGTCTCCTCACAGCAAGAGGGTTCCTGGTAGAGTTTGCATGGTCCCTTTATGCAAATGTAGGTTTTCTCTGGGTACACCAGCTTCCTCCTGGATTTGAAGCATTTGAAAATGGACTTGTATGTCAAATCAACCAGTATGGCCCACTCATTTTATTTAAATGATAAATTAGCTAAAAATTGAAATGTCTAGTCACTGAAAGGGTTGTTGGAATAACTGCAAATTTGTAACACTGCTCTGAGAGGACATCCTCAGGAAATGCCAAACTTCATCCAAAACTATTAAGTTCCTTTTTATTCTTTATTCGTGATTCAGTGTGCATGTGGGGCTCATGAATTTTAAACAAAGTCTCATCAAAAACAATCATATCAAGCTTTGAAATAACACATCAGGGCGTAAAATTTGCTTGCTTAGACTCCTGTCGTAGGACCAAGATTTCTCCCACCTGTCTGACACCGAGTGTATAGTGGAGCAGGACAGACATTGGCCTCGATTTAGCCTCCATCTCAATTTATTTCTTTGTCTATTTATTTTATTTTTCCAAAAGATTTCATTAAAAAACGTCAGGGATTTAAGTGTTGTAAAGCATCTTGACTCGTAGTACAGCTTTATTTTTGTTGATGTTACTAACAAGCTGAGCCTGAATTCGGGGACACTCAACCGCAACTCTAGGTAGTGAATGTCGGCCGAATGCTAAGAGGCTATGTTATCTAGCAGTTCAATAAAAGTTCTGTTAAAACCCACAAGCTTTGCCTATCATCAGACAAAGAGTAATGACAAAAGAAGATTCTTCTTTACTATCCCATTGCTGTCTCTGAAATGAGTGAATCAACGTCAAAGTGTGGTGATACACTTCACCGCACTGCTACTAATGCTACAATGGTCAGGTCAGCAAAGGAGGCCAGACCAAGTTTGCGTCCCTTGGTGCAAAAAACTATAAAAGAATGATGAACCAATCAAATGAGGTTATCGCGATGCCACAGTGTGATTAGTTGAACTTATGCCAAGGAAAGCCAGTTGCTGGTTGGTATCACACCAATCAAATCACAGCAGTTTGTCAACATCATTGAATTACAGTATTAGCAACATTAGAAGGCTAAGTGCAATCATAGAAGGTGATGATTTGAAGTTCTTGGGGAAAAACATTTTTTTTTTTGTAATTACCGCTACAGCATCAACCGAAAATGAAATACAACGGCACGCAGACACCAAAACTGGAGCTGCGTATAGAAAGGGAGAGAGGGGTTTGGACTTTCAATGTAGAAAATTACTTCTGCACAGAGTGGCTTGGTAGTAGAGCTAAATTTTAGCAGCTACTTGCTGGTTCTGTCTTCTATTAGATTAGGAGTCTGTTGACGGAACAACCCATGTCTCATCACAGGATTCACTGGCCTTGCCAACCTACTGAGATATTCTCATGAGATTCTGGTCTACGAGTTGTTTCAGCTTATGTTCATGAAACCACCTACCAGCACATCAGCAGAGCGCTCATTTTCTTCTTTAAAGTGGATTAAAACATACTTCAGAAACATGTATGCACAGGACAGACTTCTCAATTTGGCAAACAATATTCATTGACTGTTGTAGTAGAGGACCTTAAAGCCAGACAGAAATTTCACAACATGGTTAATAACCACTTTGTATCAATGAAAGACAGATGATCTTGATGATTTTTTTGAACGTTCTTATTTTAAATCTAAGCTAATGCATCCATGTGGAATAAGTGCATAAATTCTGAAGGTGAAATCCCTTTTATAACACATATCCCTGTGCCCGAGCTGGTGGACAAGCACACACTTTTTTCCTTCACACTAAATAGATCAATTAAACGGAGTCTGGTTCTGCTGGAGGCCTTTTGCTATTATAAGGGAGTTCTCCTGTCCACTTTCACCTGTTGGCCCATGCATGCTCAGGATGGGGGAATTGAATCAATATAAGGATTCAATGCGATCTGTTGGCTTCCTTAGGTAGGGTATTTTTTGTGATGTGGCATTATCCGGTGGCTATGCGCCGGCCTTATCGGCAGCAAGTAGCTCTCAATTTTTTTCGTCGTTTATATGATTATGTCATTTTTATCAAAACATTTTTAGTTATTTTTATTGATCTGCTTTATATTTATATTTTGTTTTATTTAACTTTTTTGACAATGTGCACTACTACTAGAGCAGTGTACAAAAGAGAAGAACTGTTGGCACTGTCAAGGATTGGACAAGGAATTAAATATCCAATTCCGACCAAGCTTAAAAAGCTGTACCGTGGATGCAGAGCTAGAGCGAAACTAAAGGCAAAGAGGCACAACAGGAGGTGGAGTACAAACCTTTTCTGCCCTCTGTGATTATGGGAAACGCTAACTCACTACCAAACAAGTGTGATGAACTAGAGGCGCTTGTACGGAACCAACGGCTGTATAAGGAGAGCAGTTTGATCTGTTTGTCTGAGTCCTGGCTGAACGACAACACACCAGACTCATGTGTGGACATTCCCGGCTTCACAGTCATACGAGCGGATCGTGACCTGAGTAAGAGTGGCAGTGAGCGGAAAGCCGGGGGTGTTATACTGTTTTGTAAACAGATGGGTAACCCCCCGCAATGTGACCGTCAAGGAGAGGGTTTGTTGTCCAGACATTGAACTGCTGTCAGTTGGTTTCCGTGCGTTATATGCGCCCGGAAAGTTCCCATACACAATCGTCATTGTTGTTTACATTCCACCGAGGGCGGCACCTACAACAGCGTGTGACATCATCCATGACGCCGTTGCTGGGATACAGACCCAGCATCCTGAGGCATTCATTGCAATCGCAGGGGATTTCAACCACGTCTCTCTATCCTCCTGCCTGACTGGCTTTGTACAGTATGTGGACTGTCCAACACGTGGAGAAAGGACCTTAGATCTGTTCTATGCAAACGTGAAGGAGGCTTACAGGGCAGTGTCTCTTCCACCACTAGGTAGATCTGATCACAGCATGGTCTATCTACAACCCACTTACAGACCTTGTGTACAAAGACTTCCTGTTACTACCAGATCTTTCAGGAAGTGGTCACCAGATGCGAGTGATGCATTGAGAGACTGCTTTGATGTCACAGACTGGGCTGTACTGCTGGAGGAAGAAGAAATGGACATTGACATGGACAAGAGGGTCAGCACCATCACAGACTACATTAACTTCTGTAGGGACACTTTGATTCCAGTGAAGACTGTAAGGTGCTATCCAAATAATAAACCATGGACCACAAGTGACATCAAAGACCTCCTGAACCAGAAAAAGAGGGCATTCCAGGCAGAGGAGTGTACAACAGGAGCTTAAAAAGACATTACATCGAGCTAAGGCTGAGTACAAGAAAAAGAGAGAGACAGCTGGAGAACAATAACACCAAGGAGGTGTGGAGGGGCATGAGGACCATCACTGGATACAGACTGAAGAACTCTCAATCTCTGGAAGGTGATGTGGACAGAGCCAATACTTTCAACTAATATTACAACAGGTTTGACAGTGTGGCTTTTTCCACCTCTGCTGCTGCTCCCTCCACCCCCACCACTACAGCTGCTTCCACTGCCCAGCTGTACTTCCACCTCAATGGCAACCCGCATCGCCAAGCCTCCTCCTCTGTCTGACTGCACCTCCACCTCTGCAGCAACTATCCCCAACAGGCTTCTTCTGTCCAGCTGTGCCTCCACTTCTACAGCAGCTTCCACTGCCACGTATCCTGAGCCAAGCTGCACCTCCACCTGTGCGGCAGCTTCCACCACCAGGCATCCTGAGCCCAACTGCACATCCACCCCTGCGGCAGCTTCTACCTCCAGGCATCCTGAGCACAGCTGCACCTTCACATCTGTGGCTGCTCCCACCGCCTGGCCTCCTCAGTCCAGCTGCATCTCCACCTCTGCAACAACTCCCACCACTAGCCCTCCTCTGTCCAGCTGCATCCCCACCCCCCTCTCTATGATTGATAGCAACATCACTCCTGTCGCCATCCCTCCGCTACAACCTCTGTGTCTAACTATAGAGGAGGTGGGAGCTGAGCTCAGGAGACTTAAGTCAGGGAGGGTTTCAGGCCCAGATGGAGTCTGTCCAAGGCTTCTGAGGGACTGTGCTGGTCAAGTAGCCTCTTCAGAGGCTTTTCCATATGAGCATTCAGATGGAAAAAGTCCCGGTGCTGTGGAAAACTTCTTGTCTCATACCAGTGCCCAAATTACTCCTTGTTCGTCGCATGACGAGCCTGGTTTTCAGCCTGGGCTTTCGCCGCAGGCTGAAAACCCATCTCTTCAAGAAACACTACCCTTAGGACATCACCTGTTTTGTCCTAGCTCCTTACGCACTTATTTGTTTCCTAAATTGTCTTTGTTTTCTAAATTGTCTTCCCATTTGTCTAGGTACCTAACTTACCGCACTTACTCTAGCACTAGTTATGCTCTTAGCTGTTTGATCCCCTCCAGTTTGCCTACCAGAAACACATTAGAGTGGAAGACATGATTCTGTACATGTTGCATCAGGCATATGCTTATCTGGATGTGCCTGGTTTATATGTGAGAATCATGTTCTATTGACTTCTCCAGTGCCTTCAACACCAATTGACCTCCAATACTGAAAGACAAGCTTCTAGGTATGGGTATGCAGTACTGGGGCTCCGCAGGGTACTGTTTTAGCTCCTTTTCTTTTCACCCTGTACACATCAGACTTCAGGTACAACTCAGAGTCCCGCCACATACAGAAGTATTCTGATGATACGGCTGTTGTGGCTTGTGTGCATGGTGGACAGGAGAAGGAGTACAGGCACCTTGTGGAGTTCAGACTTCAGTTAAGTCGCAGACATTTGTGTTCAGAGCAATATGACTGAATTGTATATAGTTTCTGGTTTACCACAATAAACAAATATTCAAAAAGGATTCTTCACTCCTTTTGTCTGTCCTTTCATTCCTTATTTCAACCTTCTACATTTATCTACTTATGGGTGTAATGTTGGTTTGTTTGAGTGGTGTCGTGCCTTTCAGAGAGGAGTCTGCCTGCCACTCTTGGTCTAATTTCATTACTCTGTACAAACCTGGTGTGACAGAGGCAGGAGCCACCCACAGATTGATGACATTTTATTGTTATTGCAGCACCACTATTAACTGTTCACCACTACTGCTTCTGTTACCGAGGGCTCCTTCCTTCCAAGAGAGAATGAGAGTGAGAGAACACAAAAACAGTAAATTGAAAACATTGCAATTGTGGTTTGGAAAAAATATATTAATTTAAGTATGAAATTGCTATGTCAATGTTGTGTTTTGTGTTGTGTAATTTCATTCTGTCATGTTACAATCTTTTGGAAGTATCCAATGTTCATTACATTGCATGGAGACAAACATTTCCTTTGTGTGCAAGGTTGGCTTTATAAATGTGCTCTTGTTCTAAGAGCATAGTGGTCAGAGTCACTAAGGAAGTTGTAGTTTATTCAAATTCTGCAACAGGCTATTAAGTAATTAACGGAAACAGATTATTATAATTAGGATTCCAGATTTAGAATATGAGTAACGTGAAAAATTAAAAGTGGTGAATGAGATATTTACTTTGAATTGCTCAAAGTGAAAATGTTTTATATCTTATTTAATTTTGTGACCACATAGCTGATTTTTCATCCAGGTATATGACTATGATCAACATGCTGTTCCATGCATGGTTATTCATCCATTTCTCCTTAGTTAAGTGTTACGAAAAATAACATGGGTTCACTGTTATAACTTGACTGACCCATTCAATGATATGTGTAGTTTATGTGTACATTTTGAATTCTCACTCTGTGGATTGAAAGGGTATTTTAAAAAAAGTAAATTTCTTAATATCCTTTAACTTCTTACCTTTTCATAGATACAGGGCCATTTGTGGACTTCCCATTTTAACACTTTAAAGTCACCTTTACATAAGCACTGGGATACTAAAATATTGCAGACATGTTGTAGAGTGGTGGCATGTGAGAACTCAAATGTCCACAACATTCACACATTGTACAGAATGTGTCAGCAAACCCAGAGTATTCGCTGTAACTGTGCGAGTAAGCATGATTGTGTGCTGGTGAGGGTTTGTCCTTTCTGCTGACCTATTCAATTCCATTCGCGTGTTTTTTTTTTTTATACAGTGCCAAATCACAACAAACACCATCTCAAGGCACTTAAAAAAGATACAGTCTAATTAAAGCCAATAACAATACAGTTATTTTTTTTATCAAACCATATTCCAATAAATCTAAATTCATAAAAATCCAAATGAATCAAATTCATACGATCCGATGTTTTGATTCAATCCCCTTTGCTGTGTTTGCACAAAGTGGCAGTGGAAAGGAAAAACTATTGAGCCAAGTCAGGGCCATAATATTTGTTTACTTAAAAACATTTTCAAGTTTGAGAAATATGTTTTGAAACTGAGGTCCAATTTTGAACTATAATCTTTTGGGGAAAAAATTGTATTCAAAATAAAAAGTGCATAAAAGTTGATTTGAGTCTTAATTTAAATTTCATTATATATTTTTTAAAGCATTTCTTATTTCACATTTTCACTTTTATCAAAGTTTTGAGGTCACAACTTTATCTTGATGTCACACCCTATTGGGCCCTGGGAACTGCAGTCTGAGCACCAACTACAAGCTCCAGGTTCCTGAATTCTGCATCTGAACTTCCTGATTCTCTCAGGAATAAAAGTTTATAAGGTATTCAATTATTGTATTCTCAATTTGCTGCTCAGTCTTTTTCTACTCTTTCAAATATTAAAAACAAAAAAAAAAATATGCCTTAGTAGGTTTGTATTAATTCATATTTGTAAAAATTTTAATTTTTAAAAATGTATTAAACTTGTTTTATTCAACTTTATTACTCTCTCAACTGTGGATACTTAACTTTAGCTAAATTTAATGTTGCTTTGGCGTAAATGGTAAATTGACTGTACTTATGGTGCTTTGTTGGTCTGCTTAACCCCTTGAGATGCTTTTCCACTGCCGGACACATTCACCATTTACACACATTCAAGCAGCATGTCTTGGTCTGTGCAGCGTTGCAGGCTACACATTGCTTTTTCTTTTCTCTGTTGGGCAAATTTGAACGCAGATGGACACAGCAGTAGGCAGCATAGGGTCTGATGGGGCTCGGGGTTAGGAGACTGCTCTTCCTCCTGAGTTACAGCCATCCTTTAGTCTTTAAGTCTTTAGGTTTATCCACATCACAGTGAGGAGCTTGACACCTGTTTGGCTATTGTTTCAGATCTTGCGCTCCTATGGTGGCTCTCTCTTTATAAATACCATAAATCCTTCTCTGCCAAAACTGCGATGTGTGTTTAGAAATTCAATCTAAAGCTGGACTGCTCTGTACTTCTACAGCACTTTTCTAATCTAGCTAACCACTCAAAGCACTTTAACATGCCACGTTCAACCATTCACTCCCACACTCAAACAGAACGTCTTAGTCCATATACATAATGGTTTCTTCTACACATTCATACACTGATGGATGCAATGTGTCTTGCCCAAGGACGCTTTGACATGTGGCCCAGAGAAGCCAGGAGTTGAACAATTGGTATAGGTGACTGCACTTCCTCCTGAGCTACAGCTTTGTTGACTTGTCCCTCATCAGCATGGAACTTAGTGTCTCAGCAACACAAAGAGAAGTCCCTATGTTTTGCAAAAAAATCTAATATTTTTCTTCTAATTTCTAGCACTATTTAACTACTATTAATTTTGTTGGACACCTTAGGAAATGCACACTATGTCTCACACCTCTATGTCTACAGATGCTCTCGTTCTCTGGATTTAAAAGCATATTCTATCTAATATATATATTTTGAAAAAACAAATGACACAGTTTGCTTCATATACTGTGTTTGTATGTCACTAATGGAGCAGTAGAGATCAGTGTGCATGAGAACCTGAAAATGCACAGAATGAGGATCTATGTTTGCCATGAACCAGGTTCAGTGGGTATTATCACAGAGGGAATCCCAATATTTACTGACCTTCGTTATGTCATATTTAATAGTTTCTGGTGTGCAGAAAATAGTTTTTTAAGTTATTTTACGTTTCAAACACTAAAATGTGAAGCTTCACTGAAAAACCTGAGGCTCGTTCTGACCTGTGAATGCTAAGATGTTTAAGTATGAAATTAAATGAAAAAATATTAAGTAGACACAAACAGACTGTTCTCTATGGCTGTTCTTCTGAATTGCAGTTTAGAAGCACGATACAAGGGCAAGACGGACAAAACAGAGAAAGAACGCCACCTGGCAGCAATGACCATGTATATAACTTGGGACAGCATTACCAAAGAGGCAGTTTTCAATGCATTTCGCATTTTTATAAAGCATTTCCTAACAAGTTACCTTTATGGTGGATTCAGGAGCTACGTCATCCGTTGGTCGCAGCATTACACACAATACTTGCAAACGACATTTGCTCTTGACACTGCGTGACCCAAAGCTCTACTTCCGGATTGTTTCATCGCCGTAGTGGAGTGCACCATTGAGCATTCGAATGTCTGGTATCGCAACTTAAGCTCTGAGAGGACAGAGGAAACGCAACCTCGTCTGTTACCTCACTCCAGTCACTGTTCGGATCTATCTAAAACAACATTGATCAGACATGAGGACATGGCTGCCTTAGCGCCTACCGATGACACTTCCTCACCTGCGCATTCACCAGCCTCTCCAGCCGGTTGGCATGGGATAAAGTGACCTCATAGATGGAAATTGGCCACATGAGACAGGGCAGGAGTCCAAACTGAAAACACCACAGTTTCAGCTTTCCAGGGAGAGCAGTGCTGTTGATTTGCTTGAGGCCATTGATGGTATCCTGCTTGAGTTGCGCCACCTGCTTCAAATCTTTCAGCTCTGCGCTGTTCCAGCGGCCAAGACTTTTGATAGGCTTCTCAAGGACTGTTGGTATTGGCTCGTTGTTGACGTGGAACCTCTCATTAGCAAGCTGGCCCTTGACAATAGAGATGCTGCTGGATTTGCTGGGTTTGATCGCCATCCGTGCCCCTTGAATGTTTCTCTGGAGTTTATCCTGTAGGCGTTTGGTGCATGCAGGTGTTGTTGTTATTGTTGTCATGTCATCCATGTAAGCCCTGATTGGAGGAAGACGCAGCCCGTTCTTCAACCGTTCCCCTCCAACCACCCATCGCGATGCTCGTATGATGAGCTCCATTGCCATGGTAAATGCCAGTAGGGAAATGGTGCAGCCCGCCATAATGCCAACCTCAAGGTGCTGCCAGGCAGTTGTTCTGTTGTTGTATATATATATTTTTTTTCCCCATTTTTTTCTTCTCTATCACCTTGAGAATTGACTAGATTGAAATGGCAGACAGTGATACATTTAGAGTTCATACTGGTGTTGGGCGTGGTCGTGATGTCTCATTTGGAATGGGGAGGGGCCAACAGTTAACGTCACCGTGTTTTGGAAGGGGTAGATCCATGTCCCCCCATTCACTCAGCTGTGCAGCTGATCAGTCACTTTTTGTCCCTCCATCAGCCCCCACTGCTAGCTCCACGCCTCTTACCCAGTCTGCTCCTCAGCCCACACAAGTTGTCCCTGTTGAGGCTCTTGGGTACATGTTCTCAGATTTCGCTAAAAAAATTGGAGACACTATTTCTGCTAACCTTAGCACTATGCACCATCCGTGTGCAGTCCAGATTCAGTCCCCTATGTGCTAGTCATCCAGTGATGCGGGCCTGTCACAAGTCAAGGTCGTTGTACAGTCTGACGCCAAGGCGCCGCCTTACTTTAAAGGTGACAGTTCTGACTTGTTCTGTATTCATGAGTGGGAGGACATGATGCATTGTTACCTGAAAAGATTGAAATGTGTTGCACATGCTGAAATGTACGATTTGATAATGTCGAGACTAACTGGCAGAGCTAGAGATATGGTGAAAGTGTCTTTGCGCAGTCGCAGTGGACTGAGTGCATCTGATCTTCCGTGGGCTGTGTTTGACATATTGAAGCGTAACTTCAGTGAGTTCTCATGTTCAAATTTACCAATGAGGGATTTCTATAGCACGGTCCCCCATGCTAATGAGAGTGCTATGGACTACTGGATTCGTCTCAACAAATCCATTGATGTTGCTGATGAGTGTGTCCGTAGAAGAGGTAGGTCTGTTGAGGATTCCAGTGCTGAGGTGGTGATGATGTTTATTAGCCATTGCCCCGACCCCAGTCTTGCCATGTCTTCTCTGCCCCTTTCTCCTTTGGCCTCCGGTCACTCTGGGTCTGGTGAGTTTGCGTCCTCACACAAGCCTGCTTCCTTGAACCCGCTTCCCGTGGCTACCTCTGATTCACCTCCTGCTGCCATTGCTCAGCCAGTCACAGAGTCTGGTGTGCAACAGGTGGTTGCCATGTTTGACAAGGTTTTGTCATTGTGTAATGTTTCCCTGGCTAACAGCCAGAGGGTTAACAACTATCAGCCAGGTGGTCATCAGCCAGCCCAGAGACAGTCCTACCGTCCCTACAATCAGCAGCACTCTGAACCTTCTTTGTGCAAAGTTTGCAGTTCTGGGGACCACTCAACCCATGCTCACTGCAGACTGTACAGGCTGTGCCTCCACTGCTTTAACCCTGGCCATGTTGGACGAACATGTCCACAGCTCCCCAGTCTGATTCCCTTGCTGATTTAAACTAAAGCGCCCGTGTGATGAGAGGGGTAACATGGGCAGTGCAAATGAAGCCCTCGTTAAGAATGATGATGTGCAGTCAGTGTATGTAAACTGCTGTAGCAATCTTCCTAGTGATAGTACTGTGGTTGTTCTCATAGAGTGGAAGTAGCTTGTGATTTGTTTTATGCTCCGGTTTGCATCGGTGATCGGGCCACTTTGAGAGGTATGATTGATTCTGGGAGTATGTCGTGCACGCTCAGCGTGGAAACGGAGTCCAGACTCAAAGCTGCTGGTGTTCTCCCGTGCCCACAGCCGGTGCCTGAGAAGGTGGTCATTGTTGGTTGTGGTGGTCTCACTACACAACCCAGTTGCATCTATGACTTGACCATTGAGGTCTATGGATCGAAGTTTGTCGTCCCAACTTTTCTTGTTCCGGGGCAGAGGGATGAATTTATCATTGGGAGTAATGTAATCAGACCAATGACACAGAGGCTGAGATCTGATGAGAAGTACTGGGAGCTTGTTTGCTCCAACACCTCTGATCCTGAGTGTGAACGGTTCCTCCAGTTGCTCAGCTGTATTACCCGCTGGTCTGGTCTTGAACTGCCTGACATGGTTGGTACTGTTAGGCTCCAGCATGCTGTAACCCTCGCTCCCCAGCAGGAGTACTTAGTGTGGGGAAAATTACCTGCTGGTGCCCCTGTTTCACCTGGGAGTACCATCATTGTGGAGCCCACCTCTTCCCGTTCTGCCCCCAAAGGGACCATTGTTGGTCGGGTTGTGGCCCCCATGTGGGGTGACCGTTGGGTGCCAATGAAAACTCTCAACCCGACTCTGAGTCCTGTTACACTGCGCAGAAATGCAAAGGTGGCGGATGTTTTCCCATGTGTTGCTGTGGAGGATCTCCCTATCTCCCAGGGTGTGAGTAGGCCCCAGTCCGGTCAGGCTTCTGAGTGTGCCTCCACCTCGAACGTGAATTCAACCTCCACTCAGCGACTCGAAGCTTGTGGCTTGACTGACATTGACACTGACAGCTGTGATTTGTCACATGAATGGAAAGAACGTCTGGCCGATCTTGTTATTTCATGCCAGGATGTGTTCTCCAAAGACAAGTTGGATTGTGGAGAGGCAAAAGAGTTTGTGCATCGTATTCACTTGACCGATGAGCACCCCTTCCGGCTACCATATCGCCGTATCCCTCCAGCACATTATCACAAACTGAGGGTGGTGCTGTCTGAGATGGAGTTAAAGGGTATCATTAGTAAGTCTGTCAGTGGATATGCCTCTCCACTAGTCCTTGTCTGGAAAAAGTCTGGGGACTTGAGAATCTGCACTGACTTCCGCTGGCTCAATGCTAAGACTGTTAAAGACGCCCATCCGCTACCCCACTAGGCTGACTGTCTTGCCGCCCTTGGAGGAAATGCGTTTTTCAGCACCATGGATATCACATCAGGGTTTTACAACATCCCTCTCCATGAGTCTGATAGGCGGTACACAGCCTTCACTACACCCTTGGGCCTTTATGAGTATAACCGGCTCCCCCAAGGCCTGTGCAACAGTCCAGTAACCTTTATGCGGATGATGATCAGTTTCTTTGGCGATTTAAACTTCTCAAGTCTTCTCTGTTACTTGGATGATCTCCTTGTCTTTGCTCCTTCTGAGGAGGAAGCCTTGAAGCGGCTGGATGTGGTCTTCTCACGTCTCAGGGCGAATAACCTGAAGCTGGCTCAGAAGAAATGCCACTTTCTTCGTAGGTCGGTGAGGTTTCTTGGCCACTTGGTCGACAGCAGTGGTGTCTCAGTCAATCAGGAGAAAGTCATGGTGATCTCTGCTTTTAAGAAGGAGGACCTCATGAATGAGGATGGATGCACTCCATCTCAGCGGAAGGTCAAATCATTTCTTGGCATGCTGCTTTATTACCAACAATTCATTCCTGGCTGCTCTTCCAACTGAATGACTACAGACCGGTCGCCCTCACGTCATACATAATGAAGACATTTGAGCGTGTGTTGCTGCTCAACATCCTGAAACCCCAGGTTCGCCAAGCACTGGACCCCTTACAATTTGCTTACCAGGAGAATGTGGGAGTAGAGGATGCTATCCTGTATCTGCTGCACAGGGTGCATTCTCACCTGGATAAAGGAGGCAGTGCTGTGAGAATCATGTTTTTGGATTTCTCCAGTGCCTTCAACACAATCCAGCCACTCCTGTTGAGAGACAAACGCTGCAGATGGGAGTGGAGGCTGGTGACCTGGATTACAGACTACCTTACAGAACGGCCCCAGTTCGTCAGATTGGGTGACCTCACATCAGAGACTGTGGTCAGTAGCACTGGAGCTCCACAAGGAACGGTGCTCTCCCCGGTGTTGTTCACCCTGTACACCACTGACTTCAACTACAACTCAGAGACCTGCCACATGCAAAAGTTCTCAGATAACACCGCCATTGTTGGATGCATTAAGGATGGGCAGGAGGGGGAGTACATGGGACTGGTGGAGAACTTTGTCAGATGGTGCAGGACCAACCAGCTGCAGCTGAACACCACCAAAACCAAGGAAATGTTGGTTGACTTCAGGCGAACCCCCCGCCCCTGGTGCCTGTCTCTATCGAGGGGGAGACAGTGGAGACAGTCTGCACGTACAAGTACCTAGGGGTACATCTGGACAATAAACTGGACTGGTCTGCAAACTCTCACGCACTCCTCAAGAAGGGTCAGAGCAGGCTCTACTTTCTGAGGAAGCTGAGATACTTCAATGTCTGCAACAGACTCCTGCTGATGTTCTACCAGTCTGTCATGGCCAGTGTGCTCTCCTATGCTGTGACATGCTGGGGGGGTAGCATTAGGAAGAGAGATGCTGGACGCCTTGACAGGTTGGTGAGGAAAGCTGGGTCTGTTGTAGGCACAGAACTGGAGGCTCTCACTACCACAGCTGAGAAGAGGACACTGAGCAGACTTGACTCTATAATGGACAACCACAGTCACCCTCTGCACTCTGTGTTTGCCAACCAGAGAGGCTTGTTCAGCTACAGGTTCCGCGCCATCCCCTGCAGGACAGACAGGCTACGGAGGTCCTTTGTCCCCAGGGCAATCCAGCTATTCAACACCACACATAAGAGATTGCCATAGGTGATTGGACCGCATCATCAGCAGTGAGATTCAGTCATCTCGAGGGTTGTTCACTATGTTGAGAGGAAACGCAGACCTTCCAGGCGTGAACGCTACAATGAAAGTCCATTAGTCCTGAGAGTTCTGAAGCAATGGGATAAGTTGACGTTCCTGAATGGCATTCTTTATAGGGTCACAAAGGACCTCTTAGGCAGACACAAGAGGTTTCAGTTTGTTGTACCTGATTCACTGAAGGCAGATGCCTTATCTGGAGTTCATGACCATGCTGGTCACCAGGGTCAGCCCCGTACACTTTCCCTTGCTCGCCAGCGCTTTTTCTGGCATGACATGGACAGAGATCTGCGCAATTACGTGAGGTGCTGTCAGAGGTGTGTCCTCAGTAAAACCCCTGATCCATCTGCCAGAGCCCCATTAGAGAGCATTAAGACCTCTGCTCCCCTGGAACTGGTCTGTGTAGATTTTAAGATTGTAAGATTGTAAGCTCTCTGATAAATGGAAGCTCACTGTCTACACTGTGGTAGCTTCAAGACCTGCTTTACATATTTGCCGGATTAGAGATCAGGAAGGACATGAACAAGTTGTTCACAGAAATTTGTTGCTTCAGGTCAACTTCCTGCCCCTTAGTGACACCTCGGATGATGTGCCTCTGTCTGCAGTTGCCCCTAGTGTGACTAGAGCCCCCTCTCTGTCTTAAGTGTCTACTGGAGTGACTGGTTTGGACACTGCAGCAGCTGATCCATCCCTCGCAGGGTCCCTTTCGAGTGAGTGGGATGATGGTCGCACGGCCTCATGGGTGCATGAGCAGTCCTCTGAGTCTTTTGGTCAGGACAGTCCTCTTCCTTCCCCTCTCCTTCCAGTCTCCTTTGTTCCTGCCGCCACTGCTGGTGTCATAGACCCCCCACCTGCTAGTGTCCTAGACCAATTGCTGGTGCACCCTGCCCCTGTGCTATGTTCACAGCCCGCCCACCCAGATTCTGCTCAGACACCGAATGCAGAGGTTGGTCTCACCTCACGGTTCGGCAGGGTACTTAAGGCTTCAAGTTGTGTCATGGACTCGATAAGACGACACACAGGCTTGTTAGGGCTGGAACAAACCTCCCGTAATATTATTCATGTATAGTGTTGATCTTAATATGTATTGAGTGTTTTTATGGAAATATACATATATATTATTTTATTTATTTATTTATTATTATTTTTGTTTGTTTTGTTTTAGTTTACTTTTATCTATTCATCCATTATTTAAAATATCCATTATTTATTATTATTATTATTATTATTATTTTTATTATTTATTTTTATTATTTATTTTTATTATTTTATCATATACTTATTATACACTTATTTATCCAGTGTTTTTCCTCATGGGGATCTTCCACACTGGGGACTATGCCTACTCGGTCTGTGGGGTCATTGCTGTGGGGATCGCCCTGGTTCGGGGTGGCTGGGGGATCCTGCACTGCAGCCCTGGCTGTGGTGTGGATGCCGGCCTGCCCTGATCTGGGCGGTTCCCCGTGGTGGCGTCCTCTGTGGTCATTGGTGGGCTGGCTCTCGGTGTGGACAGATCCCCAAGATACCGTTTCCTCACTTCAGCGTCAAGCCAGATTTTAATGTTGATTGTTGTTGATATTGATGTTGCTCATGTTGGGGGGTGGTGGGGGGTGGTATGTGTGCAGTGTGGTTGTCGGTGTGATGTTGTGTGTGAGTTTATGCATGAATTGATTTGATTATTGATTTTATTATGTAAAGCACTTTGTGCTGCTTTTTAGTATGAAAGGTGCTATATAAATAAAGTTTGATTTGATTTGATTTAGAAGCTGAGATCAAATGATCCTTTATGTCAATTGCATTGGGCATGTTCAAAATGTTTTGAATGGAAAAAAAGTGCTGTATGTATGTATCTTGTGAAGGTCACTAAACAACACTGTTAACCTGAGGTCATAATTTCTGGTATGGTATTTCAGCTGCAGTTAAATCTTCAAATCAAAGTATTATGTAAAAAATATTAAATATATACATTGAATCTCAGTTTTGATTTTCCAAAGTTCAACTTCAAAATTGCACATCTAGCAAATATTATGTCATGGGCTCCATAGACATATATACATAGACACATCGACCGTGGAAGGGCGTGCCTAAAGCGCTGCCATTGGTAGAGGGCTAGCAGGGCAGCGGTGCATGAATTTAGGAAGAAAAGAGGTACTCCTCAATCTTAAAGTATAATTATTCGCTGAATTTTGGACCGATTTCCAAATGTATTGATATGTTAAAAAACGTCACACATGTAGCTATGATACAGGGTGTTTGGATATTTTTAAAATGCTGGTTTTCTTCCAGTGGACTTGCCTCAGCATTTCCCTGAAGCTGAACCTCATTCTAATGTTGTGAGGATTTGCATGTAATATTTTTCAAATACATGAAAGCATCAAGGCCCTGGCCACATTAAAACCTGTATCACATCTGCTCTCTGCTACTCTTTTAGACACACTAAAATGCACGAGTACAAAGTAAAATATACTGTAGTGTGTTATGTCCCTGTCACTTAGACTTAGAAAGCTTAGCTCATATCCAGGGTGCAAACAGTGGGACTGAGTGATGAAATTAAGAATTTGGGCCAGCTACATCAGTGAGTGATGAGTAATAAACATCACTATATATTTCCATCCCTCTTTCCACTAGGACCACAGTTATGCTTTGCCTGGCCTCTAAAGAAACCAACTCTTGACCCTTCAGAGATCAAGAACTACAGACCAGTATCCCTTCTACCCTTCCTGTCCAAAACTCTTGAACGTGCTGTCTTTAAACAACTGTCTTCTTACCTCCACCAGAACAACCTCTTGGACCCCCACCAGTCTGGGTTCAAGGTGGGCCACTCAACTGAGACGGCCCTCCTAGCAGTAACTGAGTCACTCCAAACTTCTCGAGCTAACTCTCTCTCCTCTGACTTGATTCTCCTGGACCTGTCTGCAGCATTTGACACAGTGAACCACCACATACTTCTCTCTACCCTGAGGGAATGGGTGTCTCTGGCTCTGCACTCTCCATGTTCTCATCCTACCTGATAGATCGCTCCTACCAGGTAACACTGAGAGGGTCTGTGTCGAAGCCACGTAGGCTCACCACTGGGGTTCCGCAAGGTTCGGTCTTGGGTCCTCTTCTTTTCTCCCTCTAAACATCATCTCTTGGTTCTATCATCCACTCCCATAACTACCACAGCTATGCAGATGACACCCAGCTGATTCAGTCTTTTCCCCCTTCTGACACCCAAGTGGAGGCACGCATTGCTGCGTGCCTGGCAGACATCTTGGGGTGGATGTCGATGCATCACCTTAAGCTCAACCTGGACAAGACTGAGCTGGTGTTTCTCCCGGGGAAGGGCTGCCCATTCCGAGACCTGGCCATCACCATGGATGACTCCGTGGTGACGTCAACTCGGACTGCGAGGAATCTGGGTGTGACCCTGGCAAACATCATCAGCATCAGTGACCCGTTCCTGCCGATTCCTCCTCTACAACATCCGGAAGATTCGCCCCTTCCTCACCGACAAGGCAGCGCAGGTGCTCATCCAGGCTCTTGTCATCTCCCGTCTGGACTACTGCAACTCGCTCCTTGCTGGCGCCCCGGCTTCTGCCATCAGACCTCTGGAGCTTGTTCAGAAAGCTGCTGCTCGTCTGGTGTTCAACCTCCCCGAGTTCTCCCACGCGACTCCCCTTCTCCGCTTTCTACACTAGCTCCCTGTAGCTGCTCGCATCCAGTTTAAGACTCTGGTGCTGGCCTACAGGGCAGTGGAAGGAACAGCTCCTTCATACCTCCAGGCTATGGTCAAGCCCTACACCCCCGCCCGACCACTTCGCTCTGCGGCCTCCAGGCGACTGGCTGCCCCATCACTCAGCGGTCCCTGCGCAAGATCGACACAGTAGTGGCTTTTTTCTGTTCTGGCACCCCGATGGTGGAACGATTGGAGAGTCTGGAGCGCAAGAAGAGGAATAGCATGTTCCGGGAGCGAAGGGGCAAAGAAAAATGTGCACGCTTTTCTTGAGGATCTGAGGGCGAAAAACATCCTAAATGAAGAAATGAAAGACAGACTTGAATGCTACTCAGGTGAAATGGAAATACTAATTTGAATATTTTATACAGGTTCTTTAAATAAAGACCTGAATACACCTGAGCATTTTTTGTGTTCTTTTCATTCCATCTATGTCTGTCTGTCATGTCTGACGTTTGACAAACAAACCTCGTGAAAATAGCTTGACAACTGAGTGATTTATGATCACTTTTATTGTGGAGAAACACAATTCCTCCATAGATGTAATGTACTGTAGGAGCGAGTGTCACTGTACCAAGATGGCTGCCCTGTAGGCATGCCCCTCTAGTGAGCGGCAGCAGTCAGTGTGGCGTCTATGTATATGTGTCTATGATGGGCTCTATAAAAAACTCATTTTTAACAGGAAGAAACCTCCAGCAGAACCAGACTCAGAAAGTGTGGTGATTGAATGAGAAAGAAGGGTCAAGAAGTACCATAACACCAGGACAGGCTTCTGTTGATAAAACTGTCGTTCTTGAAGTACATCAAACAAATCCAAACCTTTTCCAGGAGGTTGCCGGCCAGGATAAATAAATTGCATACACTGATCAAAGACTGGTGGGTCTTTGGGGAAACTGGTCAACTTCTTCTAAACCAAAAAAGGATTTTCTTAAAGACATCTCTTAGGCGAAAACAATGTACTGTGCTCTGAAAAGTACGAGAGGATTACTCATTCCTTGGATGCAATAATTGCCACTTATAAAATGTTTCTAGTGGGTAATATACACATTGTAGGTCATATGGGCATGCGCTGCTTCAAGAATTCCAACATAAAATGATATTGTGATGTGTGAATGAAAAAAGTGTAGAAAAGAAGTGTTAAGAGTGAAGGTTTCGAATTACCAGATAAAAACACATTTCTTCTGTATAGAAATACTAAAACTACTAAAACATATATATGCCCTGACTGCTGGGATAGGCTCCAAATCTATCATTTAATTAGGAATTGTCATAACTGTACAAGTGATTTATATTTTTATATTACTTTATATTATATTTGTTTTCAAGGTAACTCATCTAACAGTCAATGAACACAATTTGAATTTTTTTTTTTAAATGACTTAGTTCAGGGGTCGGCAACCTTTAAAGCTGAAGTCTGCAGGATTTGTTGTTGTCATACGTAAAGTCCTACTTTTTGGCATTTTAAGAGTTTACATGATCTATCAGAACGCTTGAAGTTGAAAACGGTGACCTCCGTAGTCGCAAAATGCAAGAAATGCTTATTTTTTAACCGAAAAATAAAAAGTTATTCAACTTCCTGTCCCGCCCCATCAAAACACATGAGAACTCGTGCACGTAGACGTGCACGCCAGATGCGCTTACACGACTCCTCATTCATCAACTCACCTGTCATTTGCGATCATGGAAGACACAGTAAGTAGACTAGCCCGTGATGAAGTTCAATAGTCTAGACAAATAAGCGTGGGGACGAGCCTACCTTGTATCGCGCGTGCACAATCGGTGATTGACAGGCAGCAGAGCCCAGCTCGTAAACCTGATTGGTTACCTTTTACCGGTCCGGTCTGCAATTTTGTAAACAAACCTGCTGGCTTTGGAGGGACCTAGCGGGACATATAGGGGACCTAGAGAACTCATTTTTTTTGTATTGGGGTATTTAATGTACTACTTTCAGAATCCCCGGACAGTTCCAGGCATTATGCTTGAAAAAGAGTTGCAGACTGCAGCTTTAACACTCAAAGAGCCATTTGGACCCAGTTTACCGGACCCAGTGAAAAGAAAACACTGGGAGCCGCAATTATTTTTTGACATCTAACATCAAGATATTGTTTTTTTTACCTTTACGGTTTGTATAAAGAACTATAGTGTGTTGCTTACGAAATCCATGAAGTGCTACAGAGAAAAATAAATTTTATTTATGTAATGAACACATTCTGAATTCTTAAAAAAATGATGATAATAAAAAAACACACCGAGTTGAAGGTCTCTTTCTAACCACAAATTAGGCATACTGGTAAACCACTCTCATCAGAGGTAAATGCAAATGACTCTGCCCAGGCGTCATTAAATGTTCTATTTTCTTTAGATATTTTTTGGTAAATAATACAAATAACTGCATGGGCTCAAGAACCCTTCCAAAAATGTAAAAATTAAGCAAATTGGTTAATGTGATACTTAAATGCTGTGGTCTTCTCTGGACCAAAACTTTTTCAACATGGACAGAGACAATGTGGAAAACTGTTCTATTTTTTTCTTACATTTCTCCATACTTGGCCTACCTGTTGTTCAAAGTCTCGAAATGCACAGCTTTTTGGTGGGCATATTCTGGCTTTCGGCGAGAGTATATTTTGAGTGACGAAAAAATAATAAAATATAATTTTATTTTAATATTTCAAGAGCATAATAATCTTTAGTTTAATTTAGAGCTACAATAAAAGAAAAACAACTAACACAAATAAAATGCACTTCAATTGGATACTTTTTAATTTATTTATAGTCATCAAAAGAGCCACATCTGGTTTACGAGCTATAGGTTGCCGACAAAAAACAAAAAAACGAAAAAATAACAAAAACAATATTTTTAGTACTGATGTAGTCTATAGTCTACAGGCTATTGAGAGGTGAATTGTCACAATCATATCCAAGAAAATGGATATTTGTTTGCAACAGAGGGTACTACCCCAGTACTAAAAAGGTTGGGATGCTGTGTAAAATGTAAATAAAGACAAATTGCAATGACTTGTAAATCTCACAAACCAATGTTTTAATTGCCATAGAACAAATATAAAATATTAAAAGTGAACAATTTATCCAAAAAATGACCTAATCCTAAATTTGAAGGCAGCAACAGCTGAAAATTAAGTGGTACTTAGATTAACCAGGGAAATCAGTTGCAATTAATCTGGTTAATTTGCAACTGGTCCCCAACAAAATGAGCCTCCTTCGAAATGCAGTCCCTCAGAGGTAAAGATGGGCAGAGATTGCACAAATGGAAAAAAGAATTGTGTGAAACAATTTCAGAATAGTGTTCCTCAAAATAACCTTGTGAAGATGTTATATATTATATCATCGTTTTTCAGTTGAAAGCCTCCTCATTTTTCTCTGACACTTCTAAGATCCAGTACATCTGTGGTCTGCTAAGGGGTCGTTCTCTGGCATGGGCTGAAGCTAGGTTTTCCCGGCGCCCCTTTAGTGACATCACTTTTGAGGACTTTTTGAGAGAATTTAAGGGATTTTTTGATCACCCTGATCAGGGCCGTGGGAAGTAGTTTTTAATAGGGGGTGCAGTTTAAAAAAAAAAAAAAAGGGGGGGGGTTCTCAAACTGTGGGTCGCAGCCGCAAACTTGTAGAATATTATGTAAATACAATAAATAGCTGTATATATCTCCTTCAATGAAATATTTTAATGAGCAAAAAACGGAGCCTTTCCTGCAATCTCACCGTGGAACTCTACCCGTGCTCGTGTGTAAAGGGCTCATATTTTGCAACATTGTTGCGAGCTTTAATTATATTGGAACGTTGTTTAAGTTCCTGTTGTTACATTGTGTTTAATCGTGTCCTGAACACACAGTTTAGGTCAGTGGCGGCTTTTTCGCCCTCGTTATGGTCAACGCAAACACCCATACCATTCCAAAAAAAAGTATGCAGCCTCATCAACTGGTAAAATATTGCATTTTATTAAAGCACTAAAAATTCATGGCAACAAGGGTGGCCTATACATTAGGCCTACTGAACTCATGTGTGTGATGTGTCCCACGTCAGCTCACACAGCATCAGTCGAAAGTAATCAGCATTTAATTATTAAGAAACTCACTGAACAATATACCATTGTGTACACCAAAAAATGACAATTATTTTAGGTGTTTTAAGGTGTTTATTGATTCATGTTGGGCTTGAGATTATGAATGCAAAGCAATACCATCAATGCATAACGTCACCACGTTCAGAACTGAACATTTTAACAGTAGCCTAGGCCTATTTGTATCATTAAGAAACTGTAGGCCCTTCTTAACTTTATTTTTGTTTAACCTTTTTTTTTACTCTTTTATTATGTTTATCGATGCATTTGTAATGGATGCAAACTAGCAGAGAACAGTCGAGTCTAAGCATAGGCTACATAAGTAAACCGCGCTGTCTCGCATTACGGAGTAGCTACAGATCTCAATAGCAACTTTGTAACGGTAGACCGGAGCAGCGGCTCAGTTGGTAAGAGACGTGCTTCCGTTGCTTGAGTCGGAACGTTTGTGTTTTGAGACGCGTGTTCGAATCCCGATCGGAGGAGACTGTACAATAGGTTTTCATGAAATATATTTTTGTTAGCTCCCCACCATCTCGCAATGCACATTCAGCAGGGGGTGCAGCCGCACCCCCTGCACCCCTAGTTCCCACGGCTATGACCCTGATTACCAGTACGATGCCTCCATGCGATTAATGAATCTGTCCCAGGGGCAACGCCCTGTGTCTGATTACTCCATAGAATTCTGGACTTGGGCTGCGGAAAAGGATTGGACTGTGTCTAGAGATGAGCCCCCTAATTTGGAGTCTTTAATTGCACTTTTTAACAAAATTGACAACCACCTGCGTTCCCGTCGTCAGGTGAAATTCACTCCCAATCCAGATCCCAGACCACAATTTCCAGTTGCTTCTCCTGTATATGTGCACTAAAAATTAAGCACTAAACTAGTGCTAAAAGCGGCCTCAAAGGTCTTTAAATAAGGCTTAGTCCGGGAGCTCGAGATGCCGAATAAAATAAAACATTTACAAAACCATTCATATCATTCAATGCAATTCAATTCAGTTTTATTTATATAGCACAAAATCAGAACAAATGTCATCTCAAGGCACTTAAATAATACAGTCCAATTCAAGGCAATTACAGTTCAATTCATTGTAATCATTATCCAATCCAATCAAATCCAATCCAATTCATTAAATTCATAATTAGTCCAATTCATACATACAGAGCCAATTCAAAAACAATATCCAAGCTAAGGAAACCAACAGATTGCACTGAAACTTCTCTTGGGTCCAATCTATCGTCCTGAGTAGAGAAACGACTCCCTTTTAACAGGAAGATACCTCTGGAAGAACCAGACTCAGGAAGGATGGCCATACGCCTCGGCCCAGCTGGGGTTTGAGAGGACAGGAAAGAGGGGACAACAAACACCATAACACCATTTCAACAATACCTGTTGAGTCGGGGAAACACAAGTTGATGACAACAATAATGCCAAATGAATTTAAAAAAAAAGAAAAAAAAAGAATAAAGCTCTATTCTATGTACGTAGAAATAGAATAGAAATAAATAAAAAAAATACTTTATTCATCCCCCCAGTGGGGGAAATTCAAAATTAGTCAAGCAGTTCTAAATTTTTATTTTTTAAAAAATATTTACAATGATTGTACATAAAAAAAATGTAATATGAGAAATTAAGCAGGGGACAAAAGAGAGCAAAGTGAAGAAAGGTGTTACATAAGAGCCCCCCCCCCCCAGCAGTCTAGGCCTGTAGCAGCTTAACTATGGGATGTTTCAGGGTCACCAGAGCCATCCCTAACTATAAGCTTTATCAAAATGGAAAGTTTTCAGCCTATTCTTAAAGTTAGAGAGGGTGTCTGCTTCCCGGACATTTACTGGCAGCTTATTCCACAAGAGAGGGGCCTGATAACTGAAGGCTCTGCCTCCCATTCTACTTTTAGAAACTCTGGGAACCATAAGTAAACCTGCAGTTTGAGTGTGAAGTGCTTTGTTGGGAAAATATCTAACAATGATTTCTTTAAGATATGTTGGAGCTTGGCCATTAAGAGCATGTAAGGAGAAGAATCTTAAATTCTATTCTGTTTGCTGTATGCTTCTGATAATTTCCATGCAAGGCTGTATGATCCAATCTACAGACTATGTGTTTGTATCTACCACAGATAAGGGAGGTGTTGCTGGTACTCTTCCTATAGCCTTTTAGCCTCTCTATGTAATTGTATCATTTCTTATTTTCACTCTGTAGGATACTCTTCTTTAGACCAGGATACAAAGTTGCACTCTTGAACACTTCTTCCCACCTGCTACGACGACCCCTGAATGACAGCCTAAATGTTGCCTTTAATTCTATATTAGATTCAATTGGCTTTTCTCAAAGCATACACAGACTTATTGACTTTATTAATTATACCCTTGATCTTCTGTTGAGATATGGAATTGAGAGAGAACAATTGACAGTATTTCCTCATTTTCCTAAAACTTGTGTAAAAACTTGAGAAAGGCCACACGGGCCGAAACGTTGTTTGTTAAATAAAATTCAGCATGATGGACAAGAGTGTGCGGTACAAGTACCCGCTACCTGCACCTCGAAACTTCTGGTGTGCGTTGGTTTCTTCCTCCAAAAGTATTTCCTCATAACCTTCTCTTATCTGACCATTTAATCACTTAGAGTTTATATGACTTGATTACACAGCATCTGAGAAAGAATTTCTTTTTAGTAGGCATCCATCAGAAGAATAGAATAGAATAGAAAAATACTTTATTTATCCCCCAATGGGGGAAATTCAAATTCGTCAAGTAGTTCAACATTTTTTTAAATATTTACAATGATTGAATTAACAACAATAAAACAACAATAATAATACTACTACTAACTAAATAATAATAAATGACTAAATGGCAAAATAAACAAATAAATAAAAATCAATCAATCAATTTGAGAAGAACTCAGCAGTCAATGTTATAAAGCCTTACGGCTGTGGGAACAAAGGACCTTCTGAACCTCTCAGTCCTGCAGCGCAGAGAGATGAGCCTCTCACTGCAGCTGCTCCTCTGTCCTGTCAGGATGCTGTCGAGAGGATGTTTATTATTCTCTATCACAGAATCTAACGTCCTCCTCATCCATTTCTCCACCACAGCACCGAGAGGGTCCAGCCTTCTGCCTATGTAGCAGGATGACTACTGTCCTTGTAGTTCTGCCCGCCCACAGTATCATTCCCTTTAATTGCTCAGCCTTTAAGAAGGATCGGTAGATCCGCTCTCTTTCTCTCTCTCTCTGGCAACGGGTGCATGTTTGTCTTCCGGGTTACCTGGCTGCAGGTTGTGCAGACGCTCTGCATTCTTCTCCTCTGGTGTTGTGCAATTCATGTTCAACCGCGCAGGTACGTTCATTTATGGTGCGTTGCTTTTACCATCCGTGCACGCTAATTAAGAACGTGTTTATGTGCAGGCGCCGGCAGGTGGACAGAGCACGCCTGCTCATTCCCCTCTGTGCTGGAGCTATGCTACGCTGAAGGCTCGGCACCCAGCTACCACGAGCTGAATTGCTCTGCACCGAGGGCTGCTGCTGCTTTAAAGGGATACGATCTGCTGCTTTAAAGGGATACAATCTGCTGCTTTAGAGGGATACAATCAACTGCTTTAGAGGACGATTGGCTGTTTTAGATGGATCAACTGTTTTATGTGGCTACCTGGAGCAACAGGAGCAAGGGAGATTTTCTTTAATGTTTTCATTTATTTGCAGTCTCCCACTAACTGTCCCTGTTTGTGATTCCAGGTGCTGAGGGCCTCACTGGTGAACCCTTTTTGGTGATGGTGTCCCTTCGTGTGTTGTGCCCCATTCACTCCTTTTTCTTTTGATTTGCCCTTGTGTGTGTGTTGTGTGTGTTTTAAATGTGGCTTGTGGTGCTCCCATGTTGAGTTGGTACCTTCACTCCTCCCCTCACTCACCTTGAGCACAAAGGCCCCAGCCCTGGAAGATAAGGTAACCATTTTTAGCGGTAGATTTTAACTGTTCTTAATACTGATTCAAATAAACTTTTGTATATTCTTTTGGAAACACGTCTCTTGCCTGCTCAGTGTTACGAACTTGTGTTGTCCTTTGTTTAAATTTCGCTTATTCATAGATTTCCATTTCTTTCCCTGGGTTACATCCTGGGGTGGCGTTGTCGGTTTTTCTTTAATTAAAAATATACACTATTGGGGCATTATCCCCACCTCACGCTCGCCACAAACTTGGCGTTGTCGGCAGGACTTATACTGAGGAAAAAGGCAGAGACGTGTGTTCCCTTGTGGTTTGTTTCTTTTTGTTTGTTTTTTTTGTTTGTGTTTTTGAGACAAAGCAGCAGCAGTTCCAATCATGGAGGAAGAAATGCAAGAGTTGCGAGATCTGGTTGCACAGTTAAAGGCTGACAATGAGAGGTTGCGTCAAGCTTCGTCGGTGCCGCCCCCTAGTGCCACACCTTCAACCTCAGTAATGTCTACTGCTGCCAGTGCCCCTGCAGCTGAGAGGTTAGTGTTTGTGCCCCGAGACAGAAAGTGTCCCATGTTCAGGGGAAGGTCAGGGATAGCTCTGAGTGAATGGCTCGAAGAGGTACAGTCGTGTATGCGGGCTCGTCATTTATCCCCAGCTGATCAGGCCTTCTTTCTGTATGATCATTTAGAGGGAGAAGCGCGTGAGGAAATTAAATACCGCCCCAGCATAGAGCGGGGGGATGCAGCCAGACTAATCGCTATACTACAGGAACTATATGGCTGTTCTGAGTCGTATGTGGCTTTGCAGGAAGCATTCTTTTCTCGTAAGCAACATGAAGGGGAAACGTTACTTGAGTTTTCCCTTGCCTTAATGAGCCAAATGGAAAGAGTGAAACAGCGTGCACCAGCTGGAATGCTCAATGCAGACGGTCTGTTGCGGGATCAGTTTGTTGAGCAGGTGTTGGACAGCACCCTGAGGCGAGAGCTTAAACAGTTTGTTCGTCATCAACCTGCAGCTACATTGCTCGACGTCAGAGGGGAAGCCATTAGGTGGGAGCGTGAAGGTCTGCCCAGCGCCTTCAGAGGCCGTAGTAACTCAGTCCCGTCCATCAGTGGCATTCAGTATGGAGTTCAGGGTGCTCATTCTGTTGCTTGTGTCCCTCCATCAGAAATGGTAGAGCTGAAGGAAATGTTGAGGCAACAACAAGAGCAGCTCAACCTGTTAACCCAGACCCTCGCTCATATGCAGCGTCCTCATGCCGGTAGTCATTCAGCCCATCGTGGGCCCCGAGTGTGTCACCGCTGTCAGAGACCAGGCCATTTTGCAAGAGACTGTGAGGGTGTGCGTACTTCCCGCCCTCAGTTCTCTTCACCGGATTCCCGGCCGTCTGCAAGGCAGGCGGAACCCCCTGTCGCTCTGGAAAACTAGCACCCACCAAACTGCAGAGCCACAGTTTGGATGGGGCCCTTCATGGCTCACGCCCTGTGTTAGGTGGGTTAGCTCATGACCCCAGACTAGTGTCGCCCTGTCCCCATTTAGAGGTCGTCATGGGAGGAGTCAAGGTCCCATGTTTGATTGACACAGGCTCTATGGTTTCTACTGTTACTGAGAGCTTTTTCCAAAAACATTTTGAACCCTGGAGTCAGGAGCAGCTCAAAGCTTGTAGTTGGTTACAGCTAAGGGCAGCTAATGGGTTGAGCATCCCTTACCTGGGCTATTTGGAGCTCGATGTCGAGTTGTGTGGTAAACTTGTTTCACGGTGTGGTGTCTTGGTGGTAAAAGACCCACCTGGTAATGCTTCTCTTCAGGCCTCTGGTGTGTTGGGAATGAATGTGATTCAGAAATGTTATCAAGAGCTCTTTTTGCAGCATGGTTTGTCTCTATTTAAACTGCCTTCTGTCACACAGGCCCCACAACCTGTCACGCAGGCATTACAGAAGTGCCATCAGGCGACCACGCAGACCCCCCAGGAGTTGGCTGGCAGGGTAAAGGTCAGAGGTAGGCGTGCCTGTCGTATTGCAGGAGGTGTGATGCAGATAGTAGCAGCTACATGCTCAGGGCAAGGTACTGATAGCACAGTGTTGTTTGAACCCATTGACTCTGGTTTACCTGCAGGTTTGTTGGCTTCTCCATCTGTGGTGAGGGTAGTTAGGGGTACAGCATACATACCAATTGTGAATGTTGGCTCTGTAGAGGTACTGCTGTACCCACGCACTGTTCTTGGCACCTTAGAAAAAGTGAATGTTGTCAGCCTCCCTGCAGGAATTGCAGAAGTCCCATCTACAGTAGCCACTGTTGCTTCTCACACTGCCTTACCTGCAGTGCCGGATCAGATTGAGGGTTTAGATCTGTCTTCTCTTTCTCCTGAAGAGCAAGGTCAGGTGAGGTCTCTCCTTAGGAAGTACAGTCCTATTGTCTCTGCTCATGATGGTGATTTAGGCTGCACTAACCTCATCTCTCACGACATCCCTCTGTTAGACGAGACCCCTGTCACGCAGCGCTACAGGCGAGTTTCCCCTTCTGATTATGAGGCTGTCAAAGAACACATTAATCAGCTTCTTTCTACACAGGTGATTAGAGAGAGTTGCAGCCTTTACGCCTCCCCCATTGTGCTTGTGAAGAAAAAGGACGGGAGCCTGCGCATGTGTGTCGATTACCGGCAGCTAAACAGCAAGACGAGGAAAGATGCGTTCCCGCTGCCACGCATTGAGGAGTCATTGGATGCCTTGACAGGTGCACGCTGGTTTTCTACCATGGACCTGGCCAGTGGGTACAATCAGGTTGAGGTCACGGAGAAGGACCGGCCTAAGACGGCATTCTGTACGCCATTCGGCCTGTTTGAGTGGAACTGTATGCCCTTCGGACTCTGTAACGCGCCTGGCACCTTTCAAAGATTAATGCAGAGGATCTTTGGTGATCAACAAGGTCAGTCACTGCTTCTATACCTTGATGATATTGTTGTGTTCTCTTCTACTGTAGAACAGCACCTTCAGCGGCTCGACGTAGTACTAGCTCGGCTGCAGCAGGAGAGACTCAAGGCCAAGCTCTCCAAATGTACCTTTTTCCAGCCAGAGGTGCGTTATCTCGGCCATGTGATATCTGCCAACGGTGTTGCCACTGACCCATCCAAAATAGAGGCCGTGGCCAAGTGGCAGCCTCCTCAGACGGTTTCTGAGCTCCGGTCTTTCCTGGGTTTTGCGAGTTACTACCGTCGCTTTGTGGAGGGCTTTGCAAAGCTGGCGGCCCCCCTCCACCGGCTGATTGCTGAGCTTGGAGGCACAAAGTCAAGACGGCGGTCCCCACAGCTGAGCCCTGAGCACTGGACAGAGGAGTTGAGAGACAGTTTTGAGGCACTCAAGACCAGGCTCACTAATGCCCCAGTGCTCGCCTATGCAGACTTTTCCCGGCCCTTCATTCTTGAGGTTGATGCGAGTCATGGTGGGTTGGGAGCCGTGCTGTCGCAAGATCAAGAAGGCAAAGTGAGGCCCCTAGCTTATGCCAGCCGGGGACTGAGGCCCACAGAGCGTAATATGGTGAACTATAGTTCTATGAAGCTGGAGTTTTTAGCCCTTAAGTGGGCTATGACTGAAAAATTCAGAGAGTATCTGTTGGGCCACCGCTGCATTGTTTACACGGACAATAATCCACTCAGTCATTTGGCGACTGCTAAGCTCGGTGCTACAGAACAGCGTTGGGCAGCTCAGTTGGCCTCTTTTGACTTCGAAATCAAGTACCGTTCTGGCAGAAGTAACAGAAATGCAGATGCTTTGTCCCGTCAGCACTCACCTGGTCCATTGGATATGGCGGCCATGCTCCCTGGCACGTCACTCCCGGAACCACTCCAGCAGGCCCTGAAAGTGAGTAAAACAGTGATAACGCAAGCAACTGTAACTGTTTTACCAGAGAAAACTCCTGATGACATCCGCACCCTGCAGCAGGCTGATTCTGTCATTCAAGAAGTCCAGAGGTACTGGGAGGAAGGACAGCGTCCTAGTTATGCAGAGCGACAACAGCTCTCCCCACCTGCATTGATCCTGCTGCGTCAATGGGGCCGGCTTGTTAAGAGGGGCGACATCCTTTATCGGCAGATCTTGCGCCCCGATGGAGCCGAGTCCATCCTCCAGCTGCTCCTGCCTGCCGCCTTAGTTCCTGAGGTGTTAACACAGGTTCATCAAGAACATGGCCATCAGGGTGTGGAACGGACCCTTGCTCTCCTACGATCCAGATGTTATTGGCCAGGTATGTCAACGGAGGTCGCACAGTGGTGCCAAGCTTGTGAGCGGTGTCAAGTTGCCAAGGACCGTCAGCCTGTTGCCCGGAATCCCATGGGACACCTTTTTGCATCAAGACCAAATGAGATCCTCGCCATTGATTACACCCTGCTGGAGCCTGCTCGAAATGGCATGGAAAATGTCTTGGTGATGACGGACATTTTTAGCAAATATACGCTCGCCGTCCCCACCCGTGATCAACATGCTTCTACTGTAGCCCATGTTTTGGTGGTGGAGTGGTTTTCCAAGTTTGGGGTCCCCGCAAGGATACATTCGGATCAGGGACGCAACTTCGAGAGCGCACTTATCCAGCAACTTTGCAGTCTTTATGGTATTCAGAAGTCTCGCACCACTCCATACCATCCAGCGGGTAACGGTCAGTGCGAAAGATTTAATCGAACACTCCATAACCTGCTGCGCACACTGCCTCCATCCCGGAAAAGAGATTGGACCTCCTGCCTCCCTCAAGTCCTCTATTCTTACAACACCACTCCCCATCAGGCTACTGGGGAGTCCCCATTCTTTTTAATGTTTGGACAGGAGCCCAGACTCCCTATTGATTTCCTGTTGGCCAGAGTCCAGGACCCTGTTGGTGGAAGTGTTCATGAGTGGATTCAAGAACATCAGGCCCGATTGCAGATTGCTTTTGATGGTGCAAGAGAACGCCTGAAGACTACAGCGGAGCGCAGAAAGAGGGCGCATGATCAGCACCTTAGAGGTGAACCACTTAAAGAAGGTCAGTCTGTCTTTCTGCGTGACTTGAGTACCAGAGGGCGTCACAAGATGAAAGACCGCTGGAGCTCCACAGTATATTCAGTCCTCAGAGCACCAAAGGAAGGAGGAGCTGTCTACACCATAGCCCCAAAGGACGATCAGTCTAAAATAAAGCATGTTCACCGTCACTTGTTGAAGGCTGTGGTTGGAGCAGAGTCCCCCATCTGTGTGGTGGCCAGTCATGCATCTCCCCCCGACAGCCCAGTCTCTGAGTCCTCTGATGGTGACTTGTTGTTCCTGGTCCCCAAGACTGCTCCCCTCCCCACCTTACCAGCCACTAGGGCTGTGGCTGACACTCAAACAGCTCCTCAGCTGCTACGCCATCGAGCTAACATGGATCCCACTGTGCCAGGTCCATCCATGCCCCCTGTCCTAATTCCAGTTCTGCCACCTGCATCCCAGGTTTCTCCGTCAACCAGCTCCTCTGACCCCACCAACCTGTCACTCCGGAGGTCAGCAAGGTCAACTGCTGGCCAGCATTCCAATGTCCACCGCATCCCAAGGCCGGTGGGGGACTTGGCATCGGGGGCTGCAAACTCTGAAGGTTCTGTATCACACTCTGTCACTGCACTCTTTAGACCCTGGAGTTAAGTGTGTGTTTAGTTTATCGTCGGGACGGCGATACAAAAAGGGGGGGTAGATTGTAGCAGGATGACTACTGTCCTTGTAGTTCTGCACGCCCACAGTATCATTCCCTTTAATTGCTCAGCCTTTAAGAAGGATCGGTAGATCCGCCCTCTTTCTCTCTCTCTCTGGCAACGGGTGCATGTTTGTCTTCCGGGTTACCTGGCTGCAGGTTGTGCAGACGCTCTGCATTCTTCTCCTCTGGTGTTGTGCAATTCATGTTCAACCGCGCAGGTACGTTCATTTATGGTGCGTTGCTTTTACCATCCGTGCACGCTAATTAAGAACGTGTTTTTGTGCAGGCGCCGGCAGGTGGACAGAGCACGCCTGCTCATTCCCCTCTGTGCTGGAGCTATGCTACGCTGAAGGCTCGGCACCCAGCTACCACGAGCTGAATTGCTCTGCACCGAGGGCTGCTGCTGCTTTAAAGGGATACGATCTGCTGCTTTAAAGGGATACAATCTGCTGCTTTAGAGGGATACAATCAACTGCTTTAGAGGACGATTGGCTGTTTTAGATGGATCAACTGTTTTATGTGGCTACCTGGAGCAACAGGAGCAAGGGAGATTTTCTTTAATTATCTTTATGTTGGGACATTCTTTATTGTTTTCATTTATTTGCAGTCTCCCACTAACTGTCCCTGTTTGTGATTCCAGGTGCTGAGGGCCTCACTGGTGAACCCTTTTTGGTGATGGTGTCCCTTCGTGTGTTGTGCCCCATTCACTCCTTTTTCTTTTGATTTGCCCTTGTGTGTGTGTTGTGTGTGTTTTAAATGTGGCTTGTGGTGCTCCCATGTTGAGTTGGTACCTTCACTCCTCCCCTCACTCACCTTGAGCACAAAGGCCCCAGCCCTGGAAGATAAGGTAACCATTTTTAGCGGTAGATTTTAACTGTTCTTAATACTGATTCAAATAAACTTTTGTATATTCTTTTGGAAACACGTCTCTTGCCTGCTCAGTGTTACGAACTTGTGTTGTCCTTTGTTTAAATTTCGCTTATTCATAGATTTCCATTTCTTTCCCTGGGTTACATCCTGGGGTGGCGTTGTCGGTTTTTCTTTAATTAAAAATATACACTATTGGGGCATTATCCCCACCTCACGCTCGCCACACCTACAACAGAACCAGCCTTTTTCACAAGTTTGTCCAGGCGCCTACAGTTTCTGTCTGTAGTGCAACTCCCCCAGCAGACAGCAGCATAGAACAGTGCACTCTCAATGATAGTGTGATAAAACATGCACATCATATCACCACAGACATTGAAGGACCTGAGCCGTCTCAGGAAAAAGAGACGGCTCATACCAGTCAATGCAGACTGACTGGTATGGGGTTTTAGATCTCCTGAAGTCCACCACCAGCTCTTTGGTTTTGGTGGTGTTCAGGAGCAAACAGTTCTTTTTGCTCCAGTCAGTAAAGGTCTCCACAAGGTCCCTGTACTCCTTCTCCTGTCCACCGAGCACACCTGCCACAACAACCGTATCATCAGAATACTTCTGTATGTGGCAGGACTCTGAGTTGTACCTGAAGTCTGATGTGTACAGGGTGAAAAGAAAAGGAGCTAAAACAGTACCCTGCGGAGCCCCAGTACTGCATTCCAGTGTTCCAGAAACACATTTCCCCATCCTCACATACTGTGGTCTGGCAGACAAATAGTCTATAATCCATGATGTCAGGGAGGGGGCCACACCCATACCAAGCAGCTTGTCTTTCAGTATGGGAGGCCGTATGATGTTGAAGACACTGGAGAAGTCAAAGAACATGACTCTCACATATGAACCAGGCACATCCAGATAAGCATATGCCTGATGCAACATGTACAGAATCGCGTCTTCCACTCCTATGTGTTTCTGGTAGGCAAACTGGAGGGGGTCAAGAGCCTCAGCAACCTGCAATCTCATGCGACGAACAAGAAGTCTCTCCAAGGTCTTCATGATATGAGATGTCAGAGCCACCGGTCTGTAGTCATTCAGCTCCACCGGTTGTCCTAATTTGGGCACTGGTATGAGACAAGAAGTTTTCCACAGCACTGGGACTTTTTCCATCTGAATGCTCATATTGAAGAGCCTCTGAAGAGGGACTGCTAGTTGACCAGCACAGTCCCTCAGAAGCCTTGGACAGACTCCATCTGGGCCTGAAGCCCTCCCTGGCTTAAGTCTCCTGAGCTCAGCTCCAACCTCCTCTATAGTTAGACACAGAGGTTGTAGCGGAGGGATGGCGACAGGAGTGATGTTGCTATCAAGCATAGAGATGGGGGTGGGGGTGCAGCTGGACAGAGGAGGGCCAGTGGTGGGAGTTGCTGCTGAGGTGGAGGAGCAGCTGGACCGAGGAGGCCAGGCGGTGGGAGCAGCCACAGATGTGGAGATGCAGCTGTGCTCAGGATGCCTGGCAGTGGAAGCTGCCGCAGAGGTGGTTGTGCAGTTGGGCTCTGGATGCCTGGTGGTGGAAGCTGCCGCAGAGGTGGAGGTGCAGCTGGGCTGATGAGGCCAGGTGGTGGGAGCTGCCGCACAGATGGAGGTGTGGCTGGGTTCAGAAGGCCTGGAATTTGAAGCTGCCGTAGAGGTGGAGGTGCAGTTGGGCTCAGGATGCCTGGTGGTGGAAGCTGCCACAAAGGTGGAGGTGTAGCTTGGCTCAGGAGACCAGGCGGTGGAAGTACAGCTGCAGAGGTGGAGGTACAACTGGACAGAAGAAGCTTGTTGGTGACAGCAGAGGTAGAGGTGCAGTCAGGTGGAGGAGGAGGCTTGGCGATGCAGGTTGCCATTGAGGTGGAAGTACAGCAGGGCAGTGGAAGCAGTATAGAGGAAGCAGCTGTAGTGGTGGGGGTGGAGGGAGCAGCAGCAGAGGAGGGAAAAGCCACACTGTCAAACCTGTTGTAATAATGGTTGAGAGTGTTCTTCAGTCTGTATCCAGTGATGGTCCTCATGCCCCTCCACACCTCCTTGGTGTTATTGTTCTCCAGCTGTCTCTCCACCTTTTTCTTGTACTCCACCTTAGCTCGACGTAATGTCTTTTTAAGCTCCTGTTGTACACTCCTCCGCCTTTCTCTATCCCCATTCTGGAACGCCCTCTTTTTCTGGTTCAGGAGGTCTTTGATGTCACTGGTGATCCATGGTTTGTTATTTGGATAGCACCTTACAGTCCTCACTGGAATCACAGTGTCCCTGCAGAAGTTAATGTAGTCTGTGATGGTGCTGACCCTCATGTCCATGTCAATGTCCATTTCTTCTTCTTCCAGCAGTACAGCCCAGTCTGTGACATCAAAGCAGTCTCTCAATGCATCACTCGCCTCTGGTGACCACTTCCTGAAAGATCTGGTAGTAACAGGAAGTCTTTGTACACACGGTCTGTATGTGGGTTGTAGATAGACCATGCTGTGATCCGATCTACCCAGTGGTGGAAGAGACACTGTCTGTAAGCCTCCTTCAAGTTAGCATAGAACAGATCTAATGTCTTTTCTCCACGTGTTGGACAGTCCACATACTGTACAAAGCCAGTCAGGCAGGAGGATAGAGAGACGTGGTTGAAATCTCCTGAGATTGCAATGAATGCCTCAGGATGCTGGGTCTGTATCCTAGCAACGGCGTCATGGATGACGTCACACGCCTTTACAGGTGCCGCCCTCGGTGGAATGTAAACAACGATGACGATTGTGTATGGAAATTCTCTGGGCGCATAAAATGCACGGAAACCAACTGACAGCAGTTCAATGTCTGGACAACAAACCCTCTCCTTAACGGTCACATTGCGGGGGTTTACCCATATCTGATTAAAGAACAGTATAACACCCCCGGCTTTTCCGCTTACCGCCGCTCGTACTCAGGTCTCGATCCGCTCGTACGGCTGTGAATCCGGGTATGTCCACACATGAGTCTGGTGTGTTGTTGTTCAGCCAGGACTCAGACAGACAAATCAAACTGATTTCCTTATATAGCCGTTGGTTCTGCACAAGCGCCTCTAACTCATCACACTCATTTGGTAGCGAGTTAGCGTTTCCCATGATCACAGAGGGCAGAAAAGGTTTGTACCTCAACCTCCTGTTGTGCCTCTTTGCCTTTAGTTTCGCTCCAGCTCTGCATCCACGGTGCAGCTTTTTAAGCTTGGTCGGAATTGGATGTTTAATTCCGCGTCCAATCCTTGACAGTGCCAACAGTTCTTCTCTTGTGTACACTGCTTTAGTAGTAGTGCACATTGTCAAAAAAAAAATTAATTAAAACAAAAACGCAGATCAATAAAAACTAACTAAAAATGTTTAGATAGAAACAAACAAAAAAAAGAGAATGCTGTGCCCAAATTTAAACCAATTTTAAAGAATAATTTCATTCGTCATTATGAAATTATTATTGCCATGTGCCAATTGCACCAGATGACAGCTACCTAACCAACTTGATGATCTTCTTCATAAAACTACAGCTTCAATGCATATAGTCAGAAACGTGGCATTAGAGACACCAGCGACCATAGTCAAATGCATTCCAGGGGCCAGAGCGGGCGACGTAGAATCCTATTTAAAACTGCTGGCTAAGGATAAACGTAAATACGGCAAAATAGTTATTCACGTCGGCGTTAATGACACCCGGTTAAGCCAATCGGAAGTCACTAAAATTAATGTTGCATCGGTGTGTAATTTTGCCAAAACAATGTCGGACTCCGTAGTTTTCTCTGGACACCTGCCAAATCTGACCAGTAATGACATGTTTAGCCGCATGTCCTCCTTCAATCGCTGGTTGTCTAGATGGTGTCCAGCAAACAACATGGGCTACATAGATGATTGGCAATCTTTCTGGAGAAAACCTGGTCTGATGAGGAGAGACGGCATCCATCCCACTTTGGAAGGAGCGGCTCTCATTTCTAGAAATATGTACAAATTTATTTGTCACCCTAAAACATGACAACCCAGGGTTCAGACCAGGATGCAGAGTTGTAGTCTTAAGCCCTATTCGGACGGGACTAGTTTAATGGGGGGACCTGGGGTAAAGTAATAATAACCGGGAAATCTAGTCCCGTCCGAACGGGACTAGATTTCCCGTTGTCAGTAAAGATAGCGGAGTATGTTGGTAAACTTTGCCGAGAATTCTACCTCCTGTGAAACGGTCCGGAGTATCTACCATAGGTAATACTAATCCCGTGCGAATGCGACCTTCGGTAATAAGCACGGAATATGTCGTCACATCCTTTTAAAGAGAGAAACAATTAGGTGTGTCTGTTTGCAAACATGGAGGTTCTGGATGAAGCGCTGCTTGCAAGCACGCATGGTCGGCGCCATGTCTGTTTACAGATGGGGTTTACGGAAGTGAAATGAAGACGTGCATGGCATCCAGGATATGACGGTTGTGCGTAACCAACAACTCCTCCCATGTTAGATGAATAGTACAGGGATTTCTTGTCCCGTCCGAATTGGTCATTTCTTCTCCCTGGTGTCGTCTGGTTAACCAACATTACCATACGTCCCCCCCATTGAACTAGTCCCGTCCGAATAGGGCTTTACACACTTCTCTGCAGCTTCCCACCTGCTGCTACCTGGCGCTGGCTTTCTTGGTAGGAAAACTGTGATGGCTTGCAGCAGCGGAGGTTTAAAACGTGCAACGTAAAAAGGACATGGGTGACGATGGACGAACAAAAACACAGAAAGCGTGTATCTTTAGACTACTTCATTCTGTTTCTATCTTTGTTCGGATTTTTCTTCCTCGTCTTTCTTTGAGTCTTTTCCAGCTTCTTCCTCCCTCCTGTCTTCTTCTGCATCGCTCATTCTCTCCGCCTCATTCTATTGTCTTTCTGCTCTCTCCCTGTTTCAAAGGGGAGAATCCCATGAGTTAAGACAAGAACTAGACTCAGACTGAATTGAACTGAACTGGAAACTCTCTCATTTTGCTGGAACTGGAAACTCTCCAAACTCTCTAAAAACTCTCTGAAACTCTGATTTTGGATCGTGGGTTCCGTGGTTTGACTCGCGGAGGCGGGGCATGACGTAGGCTTACGCTACTCTTTCAGCCAATGATATGCCTGAAACTGTGGTGACGTCTGCCTGGGTGTCTGTGTGAGGCGATCTGTTCAGTGTCTATATAGAGACTTCTGAATAAAACAAAGAAACTCTATTTCTCCATTATTTCCGTCTCATAGAACATTTGTCTTGATGATTCTGAAAACACCACAACTTGTTAAGATATGCAGATTAAAGATATAACATAGACTTATGACATGAAGACATCAAATAACACATAAGATGACATATACGATGATCATGAGTCTCAAAATTCAGATGAATATCTGTAAAGTTATGACATATGAATAGCGAACCACACAATGTTAATTTTCTGTGTTAACAATGAGTACAAAAAAAGATACGGAAGGGACATCGTTTAAGTTGCATTACTGAATATAACTTGTCCAGTTAACTGACTCCGTGTGGATTTAACTATTCAACACTACAGACCACTAGGGGGCAATGTGGTTCCATAGGCGGGTTGGTCACTTTTCGACAAGATAATTTCTTCGTCACACTTTAAGCCAGAATCGTACAAATTGTCTCTAAATACATCTTGTGACTTCGCTGAGAACCTGAAAAAACTTGTACAAAGTTATCAAACACATTTAATACACTTTTAAGATTCGACTGAAAGTGAATCTAGGTAACAGTCATTTCAGTCTTATTTAGGCATCTGTTCTCTTATCTGGGGGGAATGAGGATAGAATGTCAACTTCGATTTATTGGTCCAGATAAGATAGGGAATGGGTTAGTCTCCCATTTCTCCAAAAAGGGTTCTTTGTTTATTGAGTTTAAGTTCTCAATGCATCTCTCACGTTTATGGCAAACGTCTGTTGCTAACTCCACTCCCCGAAAGCTTTCTTGGGTCGAAGGTTGTCGTAAATTAGGCGATTTCTGTCCCTCTCCTCTGTGTAGACTTTCCAGATCTGGTCCTTACCCAGAAAAACACCCCCCACCGGAATGCTTGTATCTTCCACATAATTCCACACTGGAGCACGCTACACCTTCGTAAAGCTAGAACTGCTTATTATTCATCATTGATAGAAGAGAATAAGAACAATCCCAGGTTTCTTTTCAGCACTGTAGCCAGTTTTACAAAGAGTCAGAGCTCTGTTGAGCCAGGTATTCCTTTAACTCTCGGCAGTGATGATTTCATGAGCTTCTTTATCAATAAAATTGTTTCTATCAGAGAGAAGATTGATGGAGTCCTTCCCACTATTATCAGTGATGTATCATCAAATACAGCAGCTTTAGAAGTATCTTTAGAACTTGATTTGTATTTAGATGGCTTCTGTCCAGTTGATCTCTCTGAACTAACGACAGCAATAGTCTCTTCTAAACCATCAACTTGTATTTTAGACCCAATCCCAACCAAACTATTCAAGGAGGTTTTCCCCTTAATTGACACTTCCATATTGGATTTGATCAATCTGTCTTTGTTGACAGGTTATGTACCTCAGCCTTTTAAGGTTGCTGTAAATAAACCTTTACTTAAAAAACCTACTCTTGATTCAGAAGTGTTAGCTAATTATAGACCTATATCCAATGTCCCTTTTACGTCTAAAGTTCTTGAAAAAATAGTTGCAGCTCAGCTTTGTGATCATTTACAAGTTTCAGTCAGGATTCAGAGTGCATCATAGCACAGAAACAGCACTGGTGAAAGTTACCAATGATCTCCTCTTAGCCTACAAACCAGTGTAAGTCATGGAGTTTATCAGGGTTCTGTGTTTGGACCGATTCTTTTCACTTTATACATGCTTCCATTAGGTAACATTATTAGACAGCATGGCATAAATTTCCATTGCTATGGTGATGATACCCAGCTGTACATATCTATAAAACCAGATGAACCCAATAGGTTGGTCAGACTACAAGCATGTCTTAAAGACATAAAGACCTGGATGACTCAAAACTGTCTGCTTCTAAATTCAGACAAAACTGAAGTTCTTATCTTTGGACCTGAGCGCTGCAGGGAGAAATTGCCTAGCTATATGGTTACTCTAGACTGTATTTCTATGGCTTCTCGTACTACAGTGAGGAACCTTGGAGTTATATTTGACCAGAATTTATCATTTGACTCGCATATAAAACAGGTTTCTAGGACTGCTTTCTTTCATCTTCGTAATATTGTTAAAATCAGGAACATCTTGTCTCAGTGATGCAGAAAAACTAGTCCATGCATTTGTTACTTCAAGATTGGACTACTGTAATTCTTTATTATTGGGCTGTCCCACATATTCTCTGAAAAGCCTTCAGTTGATCCAAAATGCTGCAGCCAGAATTCTGATGAGAACTAAAGGCCTCAGTATGCTTCTCCGTCGCTATCCCAAAAGCCGTCTCCGTAGTCCGTCCTTTCGAAGTTCTCCGTCGGGCTGTCGGATACCCAAGGCAATTCACCTCCCGATCAATAGGAGTCGCTACGTTAAATGACCCAATCTCGCAACGTCTATCGTGAAAGTCGTTGATTGATTGTTTACCTTCCGGCTCTGTTCCACTCCTCACAGTGAACGATGGCGAGCGAGAGAGAAAGACTGGTGTTGGAGTTGGAGCTTATTGATTTTGAAATGCAAATAATTTTGACCAAATGTTGACCGGCACACAGTAAACTCTTTCAAAAATGGCGGTGTTGTTGTTCTGAGAGGAAGGCGCTAAACCGGAAAAGTGATTCCGGAAATGATGTTGTAAAATTAGCCGACCAATCACAACCCTAGCTTCTCTTCATTGGCTCCCTGTTAAATTCAGAATAGAATTTAAGATTCTTCTCCTCACATATAAAGCTCTTAATGACCGAGCTCCATCATATCTTAACGATCTCATTATAAGATATTTTCCCAACAGAGCACTTCGCTCGCAAACTGCAGGTTTACTTGAGGAATAAGCTGCCAGTAAATGTCTGGGAAGCAGACACCCTTTTCACTTTTAAGACTAGGCTTAAAACTGTCCTTTTTGATAAAGCTTATAGTTAGGGATGGCTCAGGTGATCCTGAAACATCCCATAGTTAAGCTGCTATAGGCTTAGACTCCTGGGGGCCTCATCTGTAGGGATGGGAATCGAGAACCGGTTCTTGTTGAGAACCGGTTCCCAGTGTTTCAATTCCTTGGAATCGTTTGGCAATTTTGCAAACGATTCCCTTATCGATTCCAGTGTAACCAGCAGTCAACAGTAAACATGGCGCGGTACAAATGCTCGAAAGTTTGGTTACACTTCACTAAAAAAGACGACAACAGGGCAACTTGGAACGTGAATATTTCAACAAAGGGAGGAAATACTACCAACATGCAATAACTATGAATGAATGTCGCGTTTTCGATCCGCTCCGGACTAACGTTGGTGAATCTCAACCCCAGCTGGTCGAGGCGGATGGCCACCCTTCCTGAGTCTGGTTCTGCCAGAGGTTTCTTCCTGTTAAAAGGGAGTCGTTCCTTTCCAGTTGCCTCAGGCACGCTCAGGACGGGAGATTGGACTGAAGATAAGTTTCGGTGCAATCTGTTCAGGGTCGGACTGGCCATCTGTGTGTTCTGGAGAATCACAGGACGGCCGGTACTCCAGAACGGCCAGCGGCCTCCCGCTGCAGTACTTGCGCCACGCAGTCATCGCCTGTTTTTTCCACTGCTAATCTACTGTTACACACTAGAGTCCGGTTGGTGGCAGTAATGCACCTTTAAGTTGGATGCCATCCGCCTGTGCCCGCCAATTAAGGAGCAGAAGAAGAAGAAGAACTTTGTAGCGAACATATAAAATATGGATAACACTGGTAAAAAAACATAAAGGGTGGGGCTGAGAAGGCGAGGATATAAAAAAGGGAGGAAATATAAAAGCAGCAATACAGCACAAGTTTATGTCAATGTTAGCAGCTAAGAAGTGATTGGGGCGATGTGATGATGAGGGACAGAGAGATGAGCTGGTTCCACAAAAGATACAGCGCAAGTAGGTTTGGAACATGAGAGAGAAGAGTGTTACTTGGTAGGGCTGATGTTAGCAGATGTTATTCAAGTTGCTAAATTTTTTATCTATACCCAGTTTGTGTTGCTCAGTACAATGCATAAAAATGGAATGAAATAATGATTATAGTAGTTAAAACAGCTAAACTTTAAACATTTTACCTGTAAAATGTGACATACAGCTTTAATATTAAGAAATATTAACAGTAATACCAGACTGACAGGAACTGTTGTGCTTTGACTATTTAAAGTTATTATTTTTGCGTTAAGATTAATTAGCCAATTGCATAAATTAAGCTTATTAAATAATAAAATAATTTTAAGTATGGTGGCATGGAATAGATTATATGTGCTGTTATTATCAATTGGATACATAAAACCTTTTTAAAAAAATCCATTTCATCATTTGTTTATTCAGGTTGAGCATAGATCGAGGGCCGAGGATGACACTTATGTGTTTGTGCTTCAGATACCTGTTCTGTATTGGTTCAGCCACAGGGACTGTATGATGAGACCATTTCTTCTAAATGAACCGGAATACTATGCTCTTAACTCAACATTTAGTCAACATCATTGCTATTGGTATAATTTGGATGGTATAATATCATGAGCCATGATTTAAGTATTGTGACACCTCCACCAGGCGTTGTTGAGTTTCACAGCACAACGATTGTTGTGGGCCGGGCCGAGTCAAAGTCCAGGGCTGTTTTTTAATCCCAGTCCGTCCCTGAATCTGTTGGTTTCCTTAGCTAGGAAATAGTTTTTGAATTGGCTCTATATGAATGAATTGGATTATTTTGTAAATAATTATGATTACAATGAATTGAATTCCAGTTGGCTTGAATTGGACTTTATTATCTAAGTGCCTTGAGATGACATTTGTTGTATTTGGCGCTATATAAATTAAACTGAATTGAATTGAATTGAATGCATACAACATTGGTCAATGTTGCCCCTTTGAAAAAGAAGGTAGCATGTCAGAGGAGGCGGGATCCTTGGTTTAATTTAGAGCTACGTGCTTTGAAGCAGATTTCAAGAGTTAGTAAGAAAATGGCATTCAACTAATTTAGAGGAATCTTGATGAATCTGGAAAGATAGTTTAATAACGTACAAAAAAAAGTTCCTTTGCAAAACTAAAACGGTTGATTATTCATCATTGATAGAAGAGAATAAGATCAACCCTAGGTTTCTTTTGAGCACTGGAACAGGCTGACTAATAGTCCTAGTCCAAGCTCTGTTGAGCCATGTGTTCCTTCAACACTCAGTAGGGATTACCTCATGAGCTGCTTCAACAATAAAAAAGTTTCTATCAGAGAGAAATTTCATGGAATCCTTTCCACAATTGTCACTTATGTATCATCTATAGTAGCTTAGAGACCTATGTGGAGCCTGAATTGCTTTTAGACTGTTTATGTCCTGACAAGCTCTCCGAGCTAACAACCATAGCTTCATCTAAAGCTTCAATGTGTATTTCAGACCCAGTCCTAACCAGATGTTCAAGAAGGTTTTCCCCTTAATAAACACATCCATATTGGATTTGATTAATCAGTCCTTGTTGATAGGCTGTGTAGTACAATTTTTTTAGCTTGCTGTAAATAAACTTTTACTTGGGGGAAGAAGAAAAAAACTAACCAAAAAACCCCCAAAAACAAACTTACCTGGACTATTATTTAATTTGCAGACCTTTATCAAATCTCCCTTTTATGTCTAAAGTTCTTGAAAAAAAATTGTAACAGCTCAACCTTGTGATCATTTACATGAAAATGATCAATTTGAAGAGTTTCATTCAGGATTCAGAGCCCATCATAGCACAGGAACAGCACTGGTGAAAGTTACCACTGGAGATCAATGGCCTCTGATGTTGGACTTGTGTCTGTGCTTGCCCAGTCAGATCTCAGTGATGAAACATTTTAAAACGTTTGAAACGTATCACAACATTCCATTATAGGCGCTTAAACATGTTATTGGGATTAGAAGAAGCATGTTAGGCTGTAAAAGTAATTTTTTCTTCATTGGCTCCCTGTTAAATCCAGAACAGAATTTGACTCTCCTCACATATAAAAGTATTAATGACCAAGCTCCATCCTGCCTTTAAGATCTCGTAGTGGAATATTTTCAAAACCGAGTGCAGTGAACCCTCGCTATAACGCGGTTCACCTTTCACGGTCTCGCTGCTTCACGGATTTGCATCGTGCATTGTGTTCTGCATTCTGATTGGCTAAACAGTCTCTCCGCTTCTTCTCTACCTGTGTGTCAATAACGTTGCGGTTTAATATGTACACGTACGTAAAACAGCTAGCCAAATTTAAGTTTGCAAATTCTCTTGCAATTTCAAGTTTCTCTAAAACCCATAATGTCGACAAAACGTTCTGCACCGACAAAGGCACTTGCGGTCGGGCCCAAAAGCCAGAGGAAGATGCTAACTATCGCAGAAAAAGTTAAACTTCTGGACATGCTAAAGGAAGGTAGAAGCTATGCGGCTACTACTTCACGGATTTCGCCTATCACGGGTTCTTTTTGGAACGTAACCCCCGCGAAAAACGAGGGTTCACTGTACTTCGCTTTCAGACAGCAGATCTACTTGTCGTTCCTAGAGTTTCTAAAAGTAGAATGGGAGGCAGCGCCTTCAGTTATCAGAACCCTCTCCTTTCCTTTTTTGATAATCTTAGTTGGGGATGGCTCAAGTGACCCTGAAACATCCCATAGTTTTGCTGCTATTGGCCTAGACTGCTGCAAAACCTCCCATGACACACCTTTCTTTACTCTGCTCTCTTTACTTGCCATGTACAAATTAAATTATTGTTGTCATTAACTTGGTTTCTCTTTTTCAGCAGTTATTCCTGGCCTGGTGTTAGGGTGCATGTTGACCCCCAATTCCTGTCCTCTCAACTCCCAAACAGTCGAGGCAGATGGTTGTCCTTTGTGAATCTTGTTCTGCCACAGGTTTCCTCTTGTTAAAAGTATTTTTTTCTTTGCACCTTTGCCTCATGCATGCTCAGGATGGATGGTTGAATTAAAGAAAAAGAAAAGCTAGGCAACTGTGGCATTGCATGAATTGGACTAATTTATATTTAATCAATTTAAATTGGTTATGTAGTATTATAGTGAACTTAATCATAAATAGTTTGAATTGGACTATCTGTGGAGTCACTGAGATGAGATTTGGTGCAATATAAATAAAACTGAATTAAATTGAAAGTATACTGTCCTGTACTCTAGGTGGTATTTAAAGAAGATCATACAAAGAGAAACTTTAATGTTCTTGTAATCTAAATCATGGTTACATAAACGTGTATCATTTTAAGGAAACAAACTGGATGCTGTGGAGCACTGGTTTAATTTCTTTAACTAGAGAAAAAAAGGATAAGCTTGAACCACCTACACTTTAGTCTCTATCGTAGACTTACCTTCATTAGCTTGCGCACTGCATGAAAACAAATTACGTTTCAATGGGCAGACAAACTTGATTCAGACATTCATTATCATTCTCATAGATTTCAAGCTTTTGGCAGACCTACACCTAACTATATCCGCATTCGGACAGAGCAGTTCTAAGAACGCCGTTCTAAGAACGGTCCACCTCATATTCCGTTCTAATAACTGCCCTTCCCCAGGGGAACTGTTTCATTTTGCATTCGCACATGAGTCGGGCCCTTGATAGGGACTGATGCGACGCAACTGTCTGCGACAGTGACGTGTTACTTTAGCGCCACACTCAAAAACAAAACAAAACAAAACAAAACAAAACAAAACAAATCCCGCAAAAAGTAAGGAGAGAAGAAATAACACCACCAAGAAGCTAATATGGAGAGCGGGGAGGGCACCGTGTTCATGGTCTGCATGACGGTAATAATAATCATGGACGATCACATCGGGCGTCTAACATCGAGGCTGGAAGATCACACAGAGAGAGTCAGGAGACGAAGAATCGAGGAGAACAAACAAAGGAGACGACATGTAAGTTTAATTTATTAAACATGCGCCGTTCCTTTGCATGTGCGGCCGCTGTTCTCGGCCTTGTGTTTCGGATGTTGAGAGGACGCTGGCGTGTATGTCGCCGCTTCTCACATCCAACTTTACTTTAACTTTACTCAGTGGTTGCGAACTGATTATCATCAGACTCTGAACGTTAGTGGCATTATTCTACCTACCGTGGATACTCTGTCATCTTCCATCTGGGTTCTTCTCTGCCGGCTGAAACATCCTGAACATCTTGTTTCACGTTTTGCCACGGCAAACTTTCTTGGTCTGTCAACGCGGCTGGAGCTAGCAGACCGAGCTAGGATGTTAGCTACTGAACGCGGCTCCATGACTTTCATCAAATACACTGCAGCGGAACTCAGGAATCTCAGTTCCTACTCGTCTCCGAACTGTCTTGCGGTGATAAAATCTCTCCGACTCCTGCGTCGCCCCCCCCCCTACATGCATAGGGCTACCCGGCATAAGTTTGTTTACCGGGCTACAACTTCGGTCATACCAGCTGTCAGGATCCTTGCCTCAACATGGCGACGTCATCGTTCGAAGCCACGCCCACCACCTGTATATCTGAGACCCCTGGTTTGTGTGGTGGCTAGCACTGTTACTGCTACCACAGTAGTGCCAAGACCTGCCACATTCATGCTACAAAATATCCGCTCACTAAATAACAAAGCCTTACTCATCCATGATATCATCTCTGAAAGAAAACTGGACTTTTTCTGCCTGACTGAGACATGGCAGAGTCAACATGAATTCATCACACTCAACCAAGCCACTCCCCCTGGATATTCCTATATTCAAAAGCCTCGCAGCTGTGGCCGCGGCGGTGGGCTGGCCGTCATACACCGCACAAACATCCCAATCAAAGAAATTCCAGTAAACACCACATCATTTGAGTGCCTTCACTTCATGTTGGCTGGGGCTAAACAGCTCCAGGTGGTCCTTGTCTACCACCCCCCAAAAGCCTCCACCTGCTTTTTACTGGAGTTTTCTGAACTACTGGCCTCTATCTGCCCCATGTCCCCTACCACCATCTTACTTGGGGACTTTAACATCCACGTGGACTCTAGCTGTTCCCTCGCTGCGGACTTCTTGTCAGTGCTGGACTGTTTTAATTTCACACAGCATGTACAGGGCCCAACACATACTAAAGGGCACACTTTGGATCTGGTATGCTGCGCTGGCTTGACCCCCTCCCATCTCCAATGCAGAGACCTGGTTGTTTCTGACCACCATGCCATCCTTTTCTCAGTCCCTGTGCCCCTCCCCAAGCAGTGCATAAAGCGGACCATCACTTACAGGAACACAAAGCGTGTGTGTATTCCTACACTGGCAAACACCCTAGCGATCAACCTCGCTACCCACCCTCCAAACCACACAGTCGACGGCCTGGTGGAACACTACAACACTGCTCTCACCCTTAGCCTGGACTCCGTTGCCCCTCTCATCACCAGATCTGTCTCCTTTGCCCGCCCTGCCCCCTGGTTTACCCAAGAGCTCCGGAGGTTGAAGGCTACTGGGCGCCGGCTCGAGAGGCTCTTCAAAAGATCTGGTCTCACTGTCCATCTTGAAGCCTACAGGGACCATGTTCAGAGCTATAAAGAGGCTCTCTCCCGGACAAAAACACAATACTACTCCACACTCATCAACAATCAACAAAACAATCCCAAAATGCTTGTCTCTACCATCAACCGCCTTCTTGATCCTCCCGATGCCCCCCAACCTTCTGATGCTGCTGACCTCTGCTCCAGATTCCTGGATTTTTTCCAGGAAAAAGTGGATACCATCCATCAGCAGCTCCTGATGTCTACCTGCCCCCCACTGCCCACGCTACATCGGCAGGAGGATTCCAACCACCCATCTGTCTGTTTTCCACTGTGCTGCTTCTCCTCTTTTTCCCTGTTGGACGCCAACCAAGCCTCCGACCTCATCACCAAAGCCAGGACTTCATCCAGCAGTCTAGACCCACTGCCTGTGACCCTGGTGAAGGCCTGTCTCTCCACTCTCTGCCCCTTAGTGGTGACCATCATCAATGCATCACTCAGCTCTGGCGTGGTACCACTCAGCTTCAAAACGGCAGCTGTGATTCCAACCCTCAAAAAGCCTGGACTGGACCCAGATGACCCTAACAACTATCGCCCGATCTCCAACCTCCCCTTCCTGAGTAAGATCTTGGAAAGAGCAGTGGCTGCCCAGCTCCAACACCACATGTCCCACCATGAGCTCTTCGAACCCCTCCAGTCCGGTTTCAGAATCCACCACAGTACTGAAACCGCCCTCATCAAAATCACCAATGACCTCCTGGTTGCTGCAGATAATGGTCTTATCACCATCCTCATCCTCCTAGACCTGTCTGCAGCCTTTGATACTGTCTCCCACACTATCCTCCTCACCCGTCTCTCTAAACTCATTGGCCTCACTGGCACAGCACTCTCTTGGTTACAGTCTTACCTCTCAAGCAGGAAACAATACATCACTCTGAAAGGTTCCAACTCATCACTGCAGTAGTTAACCATGGCGTCCCCCAGGGTTCTGTCCTGGGTCCCCTTTCTTTTCACCATTTACATGCTCCCCCTAGGACAAATTATCCGAAACCATGGACTCAGTTTTCACTGCTATGCTGAGGACACTCAGATGTACATCAGCACAAACCCCTCCTCTCAGCTCCCACCCATGCAACTCAACAACTGCCTGCAGCAAATTAAAGCTTGGTTGACCTCTAACCTTCTCAAACTAAACAGCAGCAAAACGGAGCTCATGGTGGTGGCCCCGGCACCCCTGCTGAAGAAGGTTGGTGATCTGGCCCTGGTCATAGATGGCTGTTCCATCTCTCCATCACCAGAGGTACGGAACCTGGGTGTCATCCTGGACTCCACTCTCTCATTTCGGTCCCACATTAAGAGCATCACTAAATCTGCCTTTTTTCACCTCAGAAACATCTCAAGACTCCAGCCCTCATTATCTGACTCAGTAACAGAGACCCTCATCCACTCATTTATCTCCTCCCGCCTGGACTACTGCAATGGTGTCCTGTCTGGGCTACCCAGTAAGGCCCTTGACAGGTTGCAGTATGTCCAAAACTCAGCTGCCAGGGTGCTAACTCACGCCAAGCCCTGGCAGCACATCACCCCCATCCTAAAGCAACTTCACTGGCTCCCAGTCAAAGCACGCATCACCTATAAAATCCTTCTCTTGACCTACAAATCTCTCCACTCACTTGCACCTAAGTACATCTCTGATCTCCTCCACCCCTACTCCCAGTCGCGGCTTCTGTGCTCCTCAGACAAGGACCTACTTTCCATTCCTCGTACCAGACTGAAAACATATGGAGATAGGGCCTTGAAAGGCGCTATATAAGTCCAAGTTATTATTATTATTATTATTATTATTATTATTATTGTGTCCGTGTCGTATGAGTAAACATTTCAGTCGTGACAACATGACAAGGGGCGTAGCGACCAACCACCAAACACCTACGTCAGATGTGTTCCTATAGAACCCAGAAAAGACCCAGGAGGTATGGCAAACCAGAGAGAGGATCCAGAGGGATGGGAAACTCTGAGAGGAGAGGAAGATGGTTACTGATGATCTGAGAGAGAGATTTATCCAGGAAAGATTATGGATTTCTGGATTTACTGGGTCCAGGTTGTGTTCCAGAGTGGAGGGGAAAGGCCGCTGGCTGTGGTGCAGTGGTACTGAGTCAACGGTGGGGCGAGCAGGTAGGTGTCTCAGAATCCACAGGAGAGTGCTAGATCATTAGGTAGAGAATCCAGAGTGAGTTGAACACAGGCAGAGTAAATACACAAAGGAAAGTTTTAAATATGCAGCACAAAAGTTGGCCGAATTACCTCAATCTGGCAAAAACTGGTTGCTCCTTCGGATCCTTAAGAAGGTGCCTTGACAAGGGCAGATGAGGAACAGGTGTGACAGCAGGAGCAAAGCAGACTCCACCCCGGGCTTCCTGGAAAACCCGGGGCCCGTTGCACAAAATTAGGATAAGGGATTAACCCGGGATATCTTGGTTATCCTGGCTCAATTTATCCATGATCCGGTTGCACAAAAGCGGGATGGGGGCAGTAGGATATGTTATGGTATAAGTTACCATGGAGATTTATTCTGTGGAGCTAGCCTGCTCCAGACCAGGCTAAGTCCAGGATCTATTTAATCTCATCCCTCATCGCAGTCAGCAGTCACCACAAATGGAAACTGTTACGATCCAAGGGTCGTATATAGTGTCTGTGTGTGTATTAGGGCTGCGGCCAGGTGAGTTGGTGAGCAGGTGAGTTGTCCCAGCTGTGAGTGACTAGGTTTAATCAGCTGGGCTGCTTTTAAAAGACGCAACCCGGGTGCCAGTGGGGCCAGCTATTGTTGGAGTGTTTTTGCAGTAGTTTGCGCAGAGTGTTGTGTAGCGTAACTCTTTCAGTGGAAGGAGGGTGACAGTTTGACTTTGGGTTTTGTTGTTCTGTTAATCATTTAGGCTCTTGTTTGTCCTCAGCAGGTTTAATTGGGATAGTGTTTTTCTTCTAGGTTTTGGTTGAATAGTATTACTTTTCTTTTCCACTAAATAACCATTTACCATGTTACCATGGATTGTTACCATGGAGACGGCGCCACGGATGGCTGCCTCGGTACTTCGCTCTCTCGTGTTTTTTACGTTTTTGTGCATTTGTCGTGTTTTCTGTGCTCCTTCTCTGGTCACTTATTCCAGAGAAGAACTCCTAAACATTGGTACCAGCAAAGTTTTGTCTTCGGTTCTCATCGATCCGGAAAACTTAACAGAACTACTCATTGGAGGAGCAGCAGCTCTCTGTGGTCTCCGCTGGAGACGCCGGACACATCGGGGGAAGCGAGCCGGCGCACTCGTCAGACTGCGGCAGCGGGGGTTTCGCACTGCGCTCCCGTCTATTCACCTGGCCAACGTCCACTCTCTGGCGAACAAGGTGGACGAACTGCAGCTCCTCAATACAACCAACACGGACTTCAACAGATCTGCTGCCTTGTGCTTCACCGAAACCTGGCTCGGTGAGCACATCCCGGACACTGCTCTCTACCTGCCTGGATTTCACCTGCACCGAGCGGACCGGATAACGGAGCTTACGGGGAAAACAAGGGGAGGCGGAATCTGCTTTTACATTAACGAAGGTTGGTGTACTGATGTCACGGTCCTAAACAAATCATGCAGTCCTCAACTAGAAACACTCTTCATCAACTGTAAACCGTTCTATTCGCCGCAGGAGTTTTCCTCGTTTGTTCTGGTCGGAGTCTACATCCCTCCTCAGGCCTGTGTTACTGAGGCGTTACAACACCTGGCCGACCAGATTAATAACGTGGAGAAAAAACACCCAGACTCTCTGCTCATTGTTTTGGGGGACTTTAACAGAGCAAACCTCAGCCACGAACTGCCAAAATATAAACAGCATATTAAGTGTCCCACCAGGGACACAAACACTCTGGACCACTGTTACACTGTTTTTAAGAACTCATATAACTCTGTCCCCCGTGCAGCCCTGGGACTCTCTGATCACTGCATGGTTCATCTTATCCCGACTTAAGGCTGAGTTATACTTCTTTTAAAGGCGGGGTAGGGGATCTTTTTCTGGAACATTTTTTTACATATTGCTTGAAATACTCTTCACACCCCCATTGCAACCAATTAATTAAAAGTTTTGACATAAATATGAAAAGTTTTAGTGGCCTCTAGAACGTACAATCTAGGAAAAACAGTATCCAATCATTGTGAACGGACCGTTCACAATGATTGGATACTGATGCTGTCTATCAAACTGCAATCTGCTCCTCCCTCCCCCTCCTCCCCCCCCGTGCGCGTACCCTGCTCCGTGAACGAATTACACGTCCAGAAGCTTGGCAGGAAGCTAAACTAGAGCCAGCTTGGCTAGCACCTAGCATTATTAAACGTATAGTTAGCATAAACTAAATACTAAATACGGCAACGATCGATGCTTGCTGTCAGAACAGCGCTCGTGCACCTTAGTGCTCGTGCGCGTTCATGTACTCTAGAGGCGTGCCTTCGGGAAGAAAGTGAAGAAAAGGGTTGGGACTTTTTACCGGTGTATTTTCAAAATGCAGCTTCGCTGGACTCAAAATCCAGGATCTCCTACCCTACCTTTAACTGCCCTTGCGCTTGCGTCTTGCGCGTATGTTAATGGCTCGAGACGTTTATACTTCATTTTGCTTTGTAGGCGGTTGCGTGTGCTGCGTGGCGATTCACTGCCAGGACAGTAGGTGGAGTAGCGGGTTTTTTCAATGACAAGCCAACTACGATGAAAGGAAATTTACCGCCAGGACCTCTTCGGCAAGTCTCTCTTCCATAGATCTCTTCGACTGGATTCATGCTTCTTCTTCTTCTTGTAAATAGCCGGTATTTTGTCAGATTTTCAACACCTTGGGGGTCTAAACGACTACTTTCTCGCCTGAAAATGTTTCAAATGTTGCTAAAGTTATATATTTACAGAGCCTATAGCTTAAGGGAAATCAGCTTTTCAGGCCGGCTGATTTCGGCTCGGGCAGGAGTGAAGTGCACTGTGTGTAAATGCTCTGCATACTGTCAGATCGATCAAGTAGTAGGCGGTTTCGACCACAGCCAGTGGCTTGCGCTTGCGTCTTGCGTGAAGTATAGAAAATTGAGGTGACACACGCAAGCACGCAAGGGGGGGCTTGCAACCGCGCAAGGGCTTGCGTTGCGTCTTGCGTTGCGTCTTGCATTACCGACTATAAACCAGGCTTTACAGGCAGAAGCTGAAATCTGCTAAGCCTGTGGTCAAGACGGTGAGGAGATGGACCAACAACGCCAAAGTGAAATTACAAGCCTGCTTTGACTGCACTGATTGGAGTGTTTTTGAGACTGCAGCCTCAGACCTGCATGAACTGACTGATACCGTGACATCTTACATCAGCTTTTGCGAGGACATGTGTGTGCCCACCAAAACCTTCCGCACATACAGCAACAACAAACCCTGGTTCACTGCAAAACTCAGGCAACTTCGTCAGGCCAAGGAGGAGGCCTACAGAAGTGGGGACAGAGTCCTGTACAACCAGGTCAGAAACATGCTGACAATGGAGGTGAAAGCAGCCAAGAGGAGCTACGCTGAAAAGATTAAAAACAGCCTTTCAGCCAACGATCCAGCGTCAGTGTGGAGAGGCCTGCAGACCATCACCAACTACAGGAGACCATCCCCAAACACTGCAGCGAATCATCAACTGGCTGACGAGCTGAATGTGTTCTACTGCAGGTTTGACACATTCACACCTCTCCCCCCCTCAGACACTAAAGACCCATTGACATCACCTGCCACTCTGCCATCTCTCCCCTCTGACCCCCCACCAGCACTCACGATCTGTGAAGAGGATGTTCTGTCAGTCTTTCACAGACAGAAGATCAGGAAGGCACCCGGCCCAGACGGTGTGTCACCCTCCTGCCTGAAGGTCTGCGCTGACCAACTGACCCCCATCTTCACCCGGATCTTCAACAGATCCCTGGAGCTGTGCGAAGTCCCCTCATGCTTCAAACTCTCCACAATAATCCCGGTCCCCAAGAAACCCACCATCACAGGACTGAATGACTACAGGCCTGTTGCCCTCACATCTGTAGTCATGAAGTCCTTCGAGAGACTGGTGTTGGCGTACCTGAAGGACATTACAGACCCCCTGCTGGACCCCCTGCAGTTCGCCTACCGAGCAAACAGGTCAGCGGATGATGCCGTTAACATGGGACTGCACTACATCCTGCAACACCTCGACTCTGCAGGGACGTACGCCAGGATCCTGTTTGTCGACTTCAGTTCGGCGTTCAACACCATCGTCCCAGCCATCCTCCGCACCAAACTCACCCAGCTCACTGTGCCCTCCTTCACCTGTCAGTGGATTACAAACTTCCTGACTGACAGGAAGCAGCAGGTGAGGCTGAGGAGCATCACATCCAGCACCCGGACCATCAGCACAGGCGCCCCCCAGGGGTGTGTGCTCTCCCCACTGCTCTTCTCCCTTTACACCAACGACTGCACCTCAAGAGACCCGTCTGTTAAACTTCTGAAGTTTGCAGATGACACAACAGTCATCAGCCTCATCCGGGACGGTGATGAGTCTGCATACAGACGGGAGGTTGAACGGCTGGTCTGCTGGTGTGGTCAGAACAATCTGGAGCTGAACACGCTAAAAACAGTGGAGATGACAGTGGACTTTAGGAGAAGCCCCCCCACTCTGCCACCCATCACCATCACCAACAACGCAGTGTCTGCTGTGAAATCCTTCAGGTTTCTGGGCTCCACAATCTCTCAGGACCTGAAGTGGGAGACCAACACAGTCACCATCATCAAAAAGGCCCAGCAGAGGTTGTACTTCCTGCGGCAGCTCAGGAAGCTCAACCTACCTAAGGAGCTGCTGATCCAGTTTTACACCACCATTGTTCAGTCTGTTCTCTGTTCATCCATCACGTTTGGTTCGGATCAACCACCAAACAGGAAAAAAACAGACTGCAACGGACAATAAGGTCTGCAGAGAAGATTATTGGTGTCAGCTTGCCCTCCATCCAGGACCTGTACCTGTCCAGAGTCAGGAAACGGGCAGGTAACATCTCTGCAGACAGAGAATAAAGTCATAAATTTACGAGAATAAAGTCAGAGGAGGAGAGTTGTTAAAATGAGGGCTGTGGAGCATTTCGTGGAATTGTACTTTAGTATAGGATTCACAAACAAGTAGATACTTAATCTTTTGGCACATCAGCATCACATTGTCCCAAGTATTGTCATAAGTATAAACATTGTTCTAAAATGCGCCGCTGAGGGTGGCAGCACGTTGGAGTAGCTCTGTACCTCACATTGAGATTTTTTCTTTTTTCTAAATTTCATTCCTGTTTTTTCTTTTAAGAAATTGCATTTTTTGGACAACTGTTCCTTCCTGCCTTGGATGCTGTGCAGCTGGATTGATTTTTCCCAATATTTTTGTATATTTTGCTCTTTTGTTATGATGCATAACCATAGCAACAGGGTGGTTTACAACAGGGAGCAGCTGATTAACATTGGAAAAGCAGAAATAATTCGACAACTGAAGCCAGAAATCCCACAGGAATTGAAAAGGAGGCATCGTGGATGCAGAGCAGGAGCAAAGAGGAGAGAGAGAAAGAAGAAGTTCAAACCATCTCTGCCATCCATTATCATGTGCAATGTAAGATCGTTAGCTAACAAGTTGGATGAACTTCTAGCCTTGACAAGGACTCAGCAAGAATATTGGGAATGTAGCATTATGTGTTCTACTGAGACATGGCTGCAGGATCATATCCCCGACTCCAGCGTCTCTCTGCCGGGCTTCCTGACTGTACGAGCAGATCGAGATTTAAAGAGTAGCAGGAAAAGGAAAGGGGGTGGATTGGCAGTGCTTGTCAACAACAGATGATGTCACCCAGGACATGTTACTGTGAAGAGTCGTCTTTGCAGTCCTGACATTGAACTATTGGCAGTAAGTTTTCGTCCATATTATTTGCCAAGAGAGTTCACCAGTGTTGTTTTGGTGGCTGTTTACATTCCACCCTCAGCTGTTGCCGACACTGCATGTGATGTCATCAATTTCGTTGTTGCTAAGATACAGACACAACACCCCAATTCTTCTGTGGCAATATCTGGTGATTTTAATCATGCCTCACTCTCTGCTACACTGCCAACTTTTCAACAGTTTGTCAGCTGCTCTACCAGAGAAAACAAGACATTGGATTTGTTTTACACAAATGTCAAGGATTCATACATTTCCAAATCAAGACCTCCCCTGGGTAAATAAGATCACAACCTTATTTTTCTCTGTTCAGCATATAAACCCCTTGTCCAGAGACTACCTGTCACAAAAAGGACTGTTAGAAAGTGGTCACAGGAAGCTGAAGAAGCCTTAGAGGGTTGTTTTGATGCAACTGATTGGATTTCTCTTTGTAAGCCACATGGAGAGGACATTAATACCATGACTGAGTGTGTGACTGACTATATAAACTTCTGTGTGGACAACACCATCCCCACCAGAACAGTGAGATGCTTCCCTAATAACAAACCCAGGATCACCAGTGAGCTAAAGGAACTATTGAACAAGAAAAAAAGAGCCTTTAGGGAGCGAGACAGGGAGTTACTGAGGAGTATACAGAAGCAGCTCAAAGTCAAGATCAGAGAGAGCAAGGAGGTGTATAGAAAGAAACTTGAGAGTAAACTGCAGAGGAACAATATCAGAGATGTGTGGTCAGGAATGAAGAAGATCACAGGCCTCAAGCAGAGGAAGGATCGGATGGATGGAAGTCTGGACAGAGCAAATGAGCTGAACACATTCTTCAACAGGTTCAGTTCAGGAACAAGCTCACCATCCTCCCCTCCTGTTCCCAGCCAAAGAGACATCCCACTCTCCTTTGACCCACAGCTTTCCTGTAACATCTCCACCTCCACCTCAGTCATGGATTCTTCTGCTTCCACTAGTTTGTCTTCAACCCAATCAGGAGATGCTGCTGTCCCCTTTGCCTCCCCCTCCCACTTTTCTGTTTCAAGAAGTCAGGTGAAGAGGCAGTTGGAGAGACTGAACCGGAACAAGGCTGCAGGTCCAGATGGTGTCAGCCCCCGAGTCCTGAAGGCCTGTGCAGAGCAGCTCTGTGGGATTCTGCAACACCTTTTCAACCTTAGCTTGACCCAAGAGAAGGTACCACTGTTGTGGAAAACATCCTGTCTGGTTCCGGTACCAAAGAAAACTCATCCTACAGTCATCAATGACTACAGACCTGTTGCCCTGACATCCCACATCATGAAGGTCCTGGAGAGACTCCTGTTGATCCACCTGTGTAAGCAAACCAGCACATATCAGGACCCCCTGCAGTTTGCTTATCGCCATGGAGTTGGAGTTGGAGTTGAAGACGCTATCATACACCTGCTTCAACAAACCCACTGTCATCTGGACAAAGCAGGCAGCACTGTGAGGATCATGTTCTTTGATTTCTCCAGTGCATTTAACACAGTTCAGCCTGATCTGCTTCGTCTGAAACTCCAGAAGACTCAGGTGGAGGCCTCAACATTCACCTGGATTAATGACTACCTGACAAACAGACCACAGTTTGTCAGACTGAAGAATTGTGTGTCTAACCAGGTGATCAGCAGCACAGGAGCACCACAGGGGACTGTACTCTCATCATTTCTTTTCACTCTATACACTTCAGACTTCCAGTACAAGTCAGACTCCTGTCATCTACAGAAATATTCAGATGACTCTGCAGTTGTCGGGTGTATCAGAGATGGACAAGAAGCTGAGTACAGAGAGCTGGTGGACAGCTTTGTGGCATGGTGTGGGAACAATCATCTCATCTTGAATGTTAACAAAACAAAGGAGATGATTGTAGATTTCAGGAGAAACAGGGTCAGATCAAACCCTGTTTCCATCATGGGAGAAGAAGTGGAGGTGGTTGAGGAATATAAATACCTTGGTGTTCATCTGGACAACAGACTGGACTGGAGACACAACAGTGAAACCATCTACAAGAAAGGACAGAGCAGACTGTACTTCTCGAGGAAGCTAAGGTCCTTCAAGATTTGCAACAAGATGTTGCAGATCTTCTACAAGTCTGTTGTTGAGAGCGTCATTTCCTCTTGCGTCATCTGTTGGGGCAGCAGCATCAGAACCAGGGACATAAAAAGACTCAACAACCTGATAAGGAAGGCTGGTTCTGTGCTGGGGACGACTGTGGAACCTCTGGAGACAATAATGCAAAGAAGGATTTTGCATAAAATCAAGAGAATTATGGACAACCCTGAACGTCCTCTCCATGAGACTGTTATCGGAAAACAGAGTCTCTTCAGTCAACGGCTTCTTCAGTTTGGATGCAAAACGGACCGCTACAGGAAATCTTTCCTGCCCACAGCCATCAGCATCTATGATAACTCCTTGATTTAATTGAGTTACATCAACATTTAATTTCCCTCTGAGATAAATAAAGTATTTTTGAATTTGAATTTGAATTGAATTGAATTGTATCAGGACTTTAAAAAGAATATGCAAGAAAATGCATCTTTTCAGCAGAAAGAACCAGTCTCTTAAATTTATAACTTTTTCTTCCTCAGTGTGACCTTAATACTCCATCGTATGAAATACACATCCCATATAAATAGAAATACACATCAAAGTGTAACATTATTTTCTTTTATTGAATAAGGATAAATCAAAACAAGGTAAACCATCAGCTCCTTTCAAAACTGAAGTCACACAAAGACTCTACAAGATAGAAAGCACAGAATCAAAGCATATAATACAACACAAGGATAAATACACATTCAAAGGTCTGTATATAATACAACCCGCATGTCTGCACACTGAAATAAATGCAGGACAAATCCATACACATCAAATGAACAGACAAATGAATGCATGCAGTAGCCTCCCTGCAAGCTTGTATAAGCACAAACATCATTAGAGGCCACATTAATTTAAATTAAATAATAAAAAATAAAAACACACAAATTCCTCTGCCACTGCAGGACATATTTAACTGAAATTCTCAGCATGCATCTCTGCCACTGCGGCACATATTTAACTTAAATTTAATGCATGCATATTAACTAAAATAATTTAACACATATTGGTCCCTCACCAGCCGACCACTGACCACCACAGCTTTTGGTGACCCACCATCCGTGCCTTGTCTGTGGGTTTTCTTTTTCACTGCTAAAACAGTACAGACAATGTGTGAGCAGGCACCTTCTGGGTACAATATACACTTGTGCATTGTTAAGTATTAGTCAGGGCCCTTACCATTCTGCAGAATATTCTTGTATTTGATTTTGACTTGCTGCCATGTCCGTTTTGGCCCGGTCATGTTTAATCTACACACACACACGCACACGCACACGCATACACGCACATGCACACACACACATGCACGCACACACACACGTAGAGCAAACATAAGAAAAGAGAAACTTTATTTATCCCAAAAGGAAATTCAATGAAGTCAGTGAGCAAGCGACCTTGGGTCCTTTGAAAGGCGCTATATAAATGTAAGTTATTATTATCATCATTATTATTAGCTCATCTATTTATCAAAGAGTTATACAGTCTGGTGGAGTTACATTTACACAATTTCACTCATATCTGCCGTCCATTTCAATTAAAAAAATCAACTGATTCATAATCAGAGTACAACTGCGTTTTTGGAGATGTTAATTAACTATTTGGATTGTAATTGTGACGTTTCAGCGGAGCGGTGAGTGTGAAATTGTGCACTACTTATGCATTCAGGCGGTCAGCAATACTTTGCCACTCTTTTTCTCTTTGCTTTATCACTGGCAGTGTTGCCTTTTTTTAAAATTATGTATTTTACCTTCTCGTATGCCTCCATGAGGATTTCTGTCTTCGACGGGTAAAAGTAAGCCGCTCTACTTGTCATGGTGAATCAGTGAATCTGTGATTGGTGGCGGGGTCTATTTGAGGGAGCCGCGAGCGTGCACTTATCCAGGATTGGTTTCACCAGGCTTGATGATTCCGTGTCCGCTCATTCTGGCTTGGTCTTTGTGCAACCAATTAAGCCTGGACGCTCTTGTTTTGGATTCATTGAGCTCAGCTCAGTCACTTATCCTGGATGTCTTAATCCTACTTTTGTGCAACGGGCCCCTGCTCAACCCCGCTTAAGACCCAGAAACCAAACAAACACCACACCCAAGCATGACCGTAACAACACTAACTATTCAGCATCATTTATACAAGCTAACATGCAGACATGGGGTGAGGACAGTATTATCAAGAGACTAGAGTAAATGGAAATTTGCTGGTAATTTCACTGAGGGTATCCACTCCTTTTAGAAGTACATCACATTTTACACAGCAAATAAACCCAAATTTGATTAGATAAGATCAGCCTTTAATGATCCCTGTGAGGATTTTTACCCCTAAAGGACTGAGAATAACCAATTTGATAAAAGAAGGTGAGAGACACAGATTACAAAAAGAATTTATAATAATAATAATGAGCAATAAAAGAAATGATAACAATTAAGGTTGTCGAATAAGTACAAAATGAAATATACAACACAACAGACATACAGAGATGATATATATATATATTTACATATACACATAGCACCTTTATTTTTACTTTGTTTAGATTCTACAAAGCACTTTTCATAACTTTCTCACAGCATTCAAATGCTGTATATTTCAGATACCTTGTACATTTTCTTTTATTCTTGTTTTATATATTTTATTAATTTTCATTCATATTTCATATTTAATTTTAATTATCTTTTTATTGGTAGCAGGACAAGGAAGAATTTCACTGCACATTGTACTGTGTATGATTGTGTATGTGACAAATAAAACTATCTTGAATCTTGAAATCTTGAACCCATTCATACAGACAGTCATACACAGTGCTATTTATTAATTATATAACACTACAGGCATTTAATTTTATCTACAAACACACTGATGAACATATCTGCAAAAATTTCAGTGTCTTTCCCATAAGAAGCTTCAACATATTGATGATGCATCAGGGATCTAATAACAAATATTTTGGTTGAAAGACGACCACTCTACCAGCTTGATCTGTGGGGCCCCAAGCAAATGAATTGTAACTCTGAATGAATTGCCTCTTCCATCCCTTTATTAGGTTGTAATTGTGATAACAAATTCTAATCTTGTATTTGAACAAAAGCCATCCTGCTCGGACAGGTCTACACTACGTCTATTCAGTCAAAGACTCCTTCAATGAAATCTGTCCAAGAATAAAAATTGGCAGCCAACCAAAGGTTGTAAAAAGCAACTCGATCATTGCCCATATATATATATATATATATATCATATTATTATATGAAATAGCGATTTTAAGTTATTTAGAAATAATTAATTACATATTGATGTAATTTCCATAAAGTCCTAAAATAATTTATTACAATTAAAAAAGCAGTCCAATCTCATCAGAAAATGTGTAATATAAATGTCTTCATATGGAAAAACTAAATGTCACAATTAAAGGTTAAAAACAGTGAGACATGCTGTTGATTTGTACCGAGTATCATCAGTGTCATGTCACAAGAAGCTGGAAAAACATTTTCTTTTCCAATACTAGCCATGTTTTAAGAAAAACTAAAGCTAGATTTTCAAAGGTATAAAATGTAAAAACTGAGGTAGAAAAGTGAAAGGACAGCAAAAAACACTGTGCAGGACAGGTGTCAACTAGTGATCCTCCCATATGAAAGTCTACAGAGCCCTTCCCCTTTCCCATTATAGATGTTTTTTGTGGATATCAGCAGTTTCAGCTGTCGTAACAAAAGCCTATGTCATCAGTAGTTGATATGTTTATTTATATAAATTCAGGAGTATATAAAAAAAGGGTTGTATGAATGTCTCTGTGAATGAGTGAATAAGAAACATGTAAAGCGATTTCTTGAACCTATACAAGATTAATAAGTTGCTGTATAAGTGTGGACTGTTTATCATTTACATGGTCAAGTCTGCTCCAGTCACCAATCTCTCCCCCCTTGGGACACTCTTTACTACTTCATCCAATTTATTCTGTAATTCCTCTTCTAACTATCCAACCTGTGGGGCAAACACACTGACAACATTTAACATTGCCCCTTCGATTTCCAGCTTCAAAATCAAGATCCTGTCTGACATTCTCTTCACCGCCACAGCACTTCACATATTCTTCCTTTAAGACAACCCCTACTCCATTTTACTTCCCATCAACACCATGGCAGAACAGCAGGAATCCACCTTCAATGCTCCTGGCCTTGCGTCACTTCTTGGTCTCCTAACCTCGTTTCCACTGGCACCCTGTTGAACAACAGCACTGGTCTCATGTTGACCTGGGCCCCGACCAATTCCTTTTGCAATCCTTCCCATTTATCCAGGCTTAAATAAATAAATAAATTACATAAATTGAATCTAGAATATGTATGGTGACATCAAAATGATAATAATAATAATAAAAATTAAAATAAATCAATTATTTAGATGGAATAAATAGATCAATATGATGTAAAAGAAAATAATACAGAAAAAAATACTGGGGTAACAAATTAAAAAAGAAAGAAATTAAATATATTTCACCTAAGAAAATTTGATTCAAAACAGACTGCGAGAAATATAAATAGCAACATTAACACGTGTAAATGAATGTACTTTTAAATTAAAGCAGAGAAATATATTTCTTTCACATTTTATTCAATTACTTTTGTATTTGTTATTTTTCAATTTAATTTTAGTGGTATTTATCATGAAATGAAGTTACTTATTTAGCCATTTATATATTTTTGTATTTATTTCGGATTATGGCAGTTTCAGTCCTCCATAATTCAACAAATGCTGATTGCAGTTTAGCATGCAGAAATAGGATTTTTTATTTCAAAGGATGGGATTCAACTAAATGTTTTTTTTCCTGACAAACTATTACTTTTGGAAATGTTTCCTTTGAAATAAAACAAAACTGGAGTTGTGACGTTTAAGCTATACCCTTTTACCCCATCACAGTTAGAATCATTGCCTCCTAAAGGCAATGCTGCCACCACAGTGCTCATGATGTTTAGATTGATGTAAGAATTTGATACACTTAATTTAATCTGTTATTTAAAAAGTTAAATTCATCAGTCAATTTTCTTTTCTTTGATCAGACCATGTAACCTTAACATTAATCTCTGTCGTAATTTCACATATTTTTTTTTCTGAAGTCATTCTTGCTTTTTAAATATTTTCAGTTTAGCACACACTGACACTTCTGAAATAATTCATACTTTTAAACAGTCACACCTTTTTTGTAGTAGTTTATAGTAATAAATGTATATCTATATATTCTATCATGTTGTTTTTTCTCATTGCAGTAATTCAAATCCCCTCATACTTGATAGAGCTAAATGCTTGTCAATAAAAATCCTCCTAGTAAATTAATTAATAATTTCAAATTGAAAAATAAATATTCAGTTCTTTAATTTTTCACATGACAGTTTTTTATTTAAACCATATCTCATTCAGAGTTTGTGGTTAAGTCACAGGTAAGAATCAGGTCTGTCAGGGAGACTGTAGTGCAGCAGAACATACCATAGATTTAATTTAGCTGCCAACTCCTGGTGGAATAAGGGACATTTGACAGAATGTCAACATGGTCAGACAAGGTGGTGACTTTGCAGACCACGGTAAACACCCTGAAAATGGAGGTAGCAGAGCTCTGAGACAAGTGCGAGGACATGGAGGGAAGAGCGTGGCGGTGTAACATCAGGATACTGGGGGTGCCCGAGACGCCTGGATCGAGCTCGACGACATCGGTCTCAAAGCTGCTGCGAGATGCGCTGTAGTCTTGTTCCAAAAAAACCTGGCGGGAAACCACGAGCAATAGTGGTCAAACTTCACTACTTTCAAGACTTTGAGGTGCTGAACCGGGCGCGCACCCGTGCTCCACTTCGGTACAACAGGGAAACCATTGCTATTTTCCCAGATTACACTACAAGAGTCGCCAAAGCCAGTTCACCGAGGTCAGAAAGCTGCTCTAAAACCGCCAGAACGTCTGGTTTGGCACACTGTCTCCAGCCCGTCTCCATATCACACAACGGAAAAGAAAAGGAATTCACAGAGGCAGAAAAAGCGATGACCTACGTGAGGAACCACATCATCCCTGCAGAGGAGCATGAGACTGTCACAGTTTCACCAGTCTATGCTGAGCAGAGTGGTCAATATTGAAAGTGGAAAACAAGTGTAAAATGACTCTCTCCTTTCTTTATCAAAGCTGAAAAGGTTTGTCTGATTGAATATATTTATGTTGATTACAAAATATAATTTTATATGATGTGGCTAACCCACAGTGTTTAATTCTAACACCTTTAAACTATTGATTCCATAAGAGATGTGGGGTTAAATGGTCCCTTTTTATTTTTCTCTTTCCTTTCTCTTACTTGAACACATAGCAGACGTTATAATGCTACAATAACAATGCGCTGAATTGGTTTTCATGAATCGTTCGATGGGGGCCCGAATAGTTACTTCTACAGAATTCCCCAACACAAACACAAATGTGTGGATTTGTTCTTGAGGGGTACCATGTCCGCCTTGTTTCTCTAGGCACTAGGTGGGGTGGGGGAGGGTGGGGATTATATCAGACTTGTTCATTTCTTGGATTTATTTTATGTATGTCTTTTTTCCTTTCTATTTGCTCAGCCAGGTGTGATTTTCAAGTGCACTACTTGTCTTACCCAGTATGTTATGACTAATCCTAATTCTACCAGAGGGCTTGATAGACTCTCATCAGTGAACTTTGTGAGTTGGAATGTGAAGTCTCTTAACCATCCAACTAAGCAAAAAAAGGTATTTACACACTTAAAACAACTTAAAACCAATATTGCATTTCTTCAGGAGACGCACTTGCGCACATTGGACCTGTTCCGAATAAAAAGAGGATGGTCCTCTTTTCATTTAGTTTATCATTCTAATTTCCACACAAAGACTAGAGGGGCAGCCATCCTCATTGATAAATATATACCATTTACAATGACAAATGTCGACTCTGATTCTGCAGGGCGCTACATTATTGTGACAGGGCAAATTTTTTCATTTCCAGTCATCCTGGACAATATTTATGCTCCGAATTGGGACAATCCAAAATTCTTAAAAAAAAAAATTTCTCGTCTACCAAACATAACATCACACCATCTTATCCTAAAAGATGACGTGGGTCCTACTTCCGACAGGCTCACCACCCATGGGAGGGGCCAAGGGGATCGGGTGCAATGTGAGCTGGGTGGCAGACGAAGGCGGAGACCTTGGCGGTCTGATCCTCGGCTACTGAAGCTGGCTCTTGGGACGTGGAATGTCACCTCTCTGTTGGGGAAGGAGCCTGAGCTGGTACGCGAGGCTGAGCGATTCCGGCTAGATATAGTCGGACTCACCACGACGCACGGCTTGGGCTCCGGAACAAGTCTCCTCGAGAGGGGTTGGACTCTCTTCCACTCTGGAGTTGCCCGTGGTGAGAGGTGCAGTGCAGGTGTGGGCATACTTATTTCCCCCGGGCTGTGCGCCTGTACATTGGGGTTTACCCCAGTGGACGAGAGGGTAGCCTCCCTCCGCCTTAGAGTGGGGGGACGAGTCCTAACTGTTGTTTGTGCTTTTGCACCAAACAGCAGTTCAGAGTACCCACACATTTTAGAGTCCCTGGAGGAGGCACTGGAGAGTGCTCCTGCAGGAGACTCCCTCATCCTGCTGGGGGACTTCAATGCTCATGTGGGCAATGACAGTGAGACCTGGAAGGGGGTGTTTGAAAGGAACACCCCCCCCGAATCTGAATCCGAGTGGTGTTTGTTGTTTGTTGTTCTGTGCTCGTCATGGACTGTCCATAACGAACACCATGTTCAGGCATAAGGGTGTCCATATGTGCACTTGGCACCAGGACAACCCTAGGCCGCAGCTCGATGATCGACTTTGTGGTTGTATCGTCAGACTTGCGGCCATATGTCCTGGACACTGGGGTGAAGAGAGGGGCGGAGCTATCAACTGATCCCCACCTGGTGGTGAGTTGGCTCCGCTGGTGGGGGAGGAAGCCAGTCAGACCTGGCAGGTCCAAACGTATTGTGAGGGTCTGCTGGGAACGTCTGGCGGAATCCCCTGTCAGAAGGAGCTTCAAGTCCCACCTCCGGCAGAGCTTCAACCATGTCGTGGGGGATGTGGGGGACATTGAGTCCGAATGGGCCATGTTCCATGCCTCCATTGTTGAGGCGGCCGACCGGAGCTGTGGCCGTAAGGTGGTTGGTGCCTGTCGTGGCGGCAACCCCCGAACCCGCTGGTGTACACCAGTGGTGAGGGAAGCCGTTAAGCTGAAGAAGGAGTCCTATCGGGCCTTTTTGGCCAGTGGGACTCTGGAAGCAGCTGATGGGTACCGACGGGCCAAGCGGAATGCAGCCTTGGCGGTTGCTGAGGCAAAAACTCGGTCTTGGGAGGAGTTCGGTGAGGCCATGGAGAATGAGTTCCGGACGGCCTCAAAGAGATTCTGGTCTACCATCCGGCGGCTCAGGGGGGGGAAAGCGGTGCACCGTCCACACCATGTATGGTGAGGGAGGGGCTCTGCTGACCTCAACTAGGGACGTCGTGAGTCGGTGGGGGGAATACTTCGAGGGCCTCCTCAATCCTACCAACACGCCTTCCGATGAGGAAGTAGAGTCGGGGAGCTCGGACATGGGGCCTCCCATTTCTGGGGCTGAGTTTGCCGTGGTGGTCAAAAAGCTCCTCGGTGGCAAGGCCCCGGGGGTGGACGAGGTCCGTCCCGAGTCCCTCAAGGCTCTGGGTGCTGTAGGGCTGTCTTGGTTGACACGCCTCTGCAGCATCGCATGGACATCGGGGACAGTTCCTCTGGACTGCCAGATCGGGGTGGTGGTCCCCGTCTTTAAAAAAGGGGACCGGAGGGTGTGTTGCAACTATAGGGGGATCACACTCCTCAGCCTCCCTGGTAAGGTCTATTCGGGGGTACTGGAGAGGAGGATCTGCCGGATAGGCGACCTCAGAATCGGATCTCTGCTTTTTGCGGATGATGCGGTTCTGTTAGCGTCGTCGGGCCGTGACCTTCAGCTCTCATTAGAGCGGTTCGCAGCAGAGTGTGAAGCGGCTGGGATGAGAATCAACACCTCCAAATCCGAGACCGTGGTCCTCGGCCGGAAAAGGGTGGAATGCCCTCTCCGGGTTGGGAATGAGAACCTTCTCCAAGTGGAGGAGTTCAAGTATCTTGGGGTCTTGTTCACAAGTGTGGGACGAATGGAGCGGGAGATTGACAGGCAGATCGGTGCGGCGTCCGCAGTGATGCAGGCTCTGCACTGGCCCGTCGTGGTGAAGAAAGAGTTGAACCAGAAGGCGAAGCTCTCGATTTACCAGTCAATCTATGTTCCTACCCTCACCTATGGTCACGAGCTGTGGGTAGTGACCGAAAGAACGAGATCGCGAATACAAGTGGCCGAAATTAGTTTCCTCCGCAGGGTGTCTGGGCTCTCCCTTAGAGATAAGGTGAGAAGCTTGGTCATCCGGGAGGGGCTCAGAGTAGAACCACTGCTCCCCCGCATCGAGAGGAGTCAGATGAGGTGGCTCAGGCATCTGGTTAGGATGCCTCCTGGACGCCTCCCTGGTGAGGTATTCTGGGCACGTCCCACTGAGAGAAGACCCCGGGGAAGACCCAGGACACGTTGGAGAGACTATGTCTCTCGGCTGGCCTGGGAACGCCTCGGGGTCCCCCCAGAAGAGTTGGAGGAAGTGGCCGGGACAGGGACGTCTGGGTTTCTCTGCTTAAGTTGCTGCCCCCGCGACCCGATCCCGGAAGATGGATGGATGGATGGATGGATCTTTGTAACAAAAAGTTGTTATCCTTTCATATTCCAGCTATTCCTCAAAAGACATGTTATTGATATCATGCCATTTAAAATTTTAATTTACCTCTCATACATTTTATAAAATTCAAATTTTTTTATTACTACCCAAAGCTTCCATAAGTGGGTCAAAAATTACCCTGTTACGGCCAGTGGCCTTGTATGTTTCTTTTTCCTGTACAAGAGTAGGTTTCTGCCTGCTGTCTCCACTGAGGGAACTGGATGCAGCTCTACTCCTGGCACTTCCTGTTTGAGGCCTACTCCTGCTCTGATTGATTCTTCACCTTGATGACTCCATCAATCACTGAAGAGGCCCCCCTATTTAAACGTCCACTTCTTACCAGAAGGTGCGGCTGTGTTCCTTTGTGTGAACAGCTTGCCTCTTTGCTGGGTGTTTGTTTTATCATTTGGATAGCTTTATTAGCTTGTGCTGGACTGTGACTTTTCTTATGTTTTTTTGTATGTTCTGAAGGCTACTAGAACCTGCTTGTAGCTAGGTTGATTTTGAAGAGTCCTGTGTTTTGGTTTTGGGTTATTTTGACTAAAACTGGTTTTGAAGCCTCTTGGTTTGTTTGATTTTGTTTTGGCTTAGTTTTGGTTTTGTTTGGAGTTTTGAATTACCTCTCTAATTTTAAGATGTAATTATTTGTTTTGGAGTTTTTGTTTTATTTAGGGTATTGTTTTAAGACCCTCTTTTGACTTGTGGATTATTGTAAAATTTTAGCTTTAATTCCACGAAAAAGAAAACTAAACAATAAAGACTTAACTATTTTTACCTTTAAAACATCTGGGTATTTTTATTACTGTTTTTATTTAATTTTTTTATTCTCTTCAATGTTACTTCTCAAATGTGTTGACCTTGCCGTTTGAGATTCATGTTTCTTCAGCGCTGATAACTTTTGCTGTGCCTCCGGAAGAGTTAACAACTCAGGCAATATCAGCTTGAAATCAAACGGCTGGAAATTGAAGCCGAAAAGACTATAAAGCTTTGACAGCTAGAGCTTGAATCTCAGGTGAAGTCTCAAGTTCATACCACCACGGTGAATCTTGCTAATGGTTCTGGTGGGTCCTCTTCAATTAGATCCTTTGATGTTACTAAATATGTAGCTCTAGTACCTGAATTTCGAGAGACAGAAATTGATTCTTATTTCTCTGCTTTTGAACGGATAGCGCAAGCTTTGCAGTGGCCACCTAAAGTTTGGTCACTACTTTTACAATGTAAAATCCATGGTAAAGCTCAAGAGGTTGTGGCCTCCCTTCCTCTTCCAGACACACTTAAGTATGAGGTAGTTAAAGCTACCATTTTGAAAGCTTATGAACTAGTTCCAGAGGCTTACTGGCAAAAATGTAGGTATTTTAAGAAAAGCCATACACAGACCTATATAGAGTTTGCCCGGGAGAAGGGAAGTCTCTTTGACAGATGGTACACGTTTAGTAAGGTGACAAATTTAAACTCTCTAAGAGAACTAATTTTATTAAAGGAGTTCAAAAATTGTCTACCTGAGCGTGTTGTTGTTCATCTAAATGAACAAAAAGTAGACTCGCTCTCCTCTGCTGCTGTATTAGCAGATGAATATGTTCTTACACATAAGTCTACCTTTCAGTCTGTGTTTCCAAAAAGTCTGCCTGTTAAAACAAGTACTGAAAAACCCAGGTTACCTCATACAAAGGATCACAAAGAATGCTTCTATTGTCACAAAACAGGTCATATGATTGCTAATTGTTTAGCCTTAAAACGAAAGGAACAGAATTCCTCACAGACCAAACCAATTGGTGTGGGTTTAATAAAGAGTAAACCGCCTGTTCTAGAATGGACTGAACTTGACTGCACTCCTGATCCTTGCTTTCAAGCCCTTCTTGTTTGATGGGTTAGTTTCACTTCCTGGAATGACTGCAGATCAGCATCCAGTCCGCATTTTACGTGATACCGGAGGTTCACAATCGGTTATCTTAGCTGACTCTTTACCTTTCTATGAACTATCTTCTTGTGGATACAGTGTTGTACTGCAAGGAGTTGAAATGGGTTATGTCCCTCATCCTGTATATTTAGTACAGTTGCACTCAAAACTGGTTTCTGGCACTTTTCCTATTGCTGTTTGTCCTGCTTTGCCAATTAAAGGCATTTCCTTTCTACTACGTAATGATATTGCTGGTGGTAAGGTAACTCCAGCACTGGAAATATTAGATGTTCCCTGCTCTCTTAAGAAGGAAGAGCCCATATAGTCCAATGTCACTACTTCTTGTGTGCTCACTCGAGCTCAAAAGTTAAAGCAAAACTCAAAAACAGATTGTTATGAGATTACAGATTACTTATGTCACTCTTTTTAGATGAAGAAAAAACACATGACAATGTACAAGTGCCCCCCAGTAAGGGATCCAAAGGTGCTGCAGACTGCTGCCGATCATTTTCTCCCTATCACACGTTCTCAGCTTTGTACAGCCCAGAAGACAGATCCAACCCTCCAACACTGTTTCTCCAATGTGGTAAGTGCTGACAGAGTTAGAGTTGAGCCAGTGGCCTTTTATGTTCATGATGGAGTACTAATGTGAAAATGGTTGTTCTCCCCGATGCTGACTAGAAAGGGGTACGTCAGATTGTAATTCCATCAGTTTACCGTAAACACATTTTAGCCTTGGCTCATGAAGAAAGCTGGTCAGGACATTTGGGAGTAACAAAAACTTATCAGCTAATCCTAAAACATTTTTACTGGCCAGGTTTAAAAACCGATGTAAGCCAATACTGCCGTAGTTGTCATACCTGTCAGATAACTGGTAAGCCAAATCAAGTCATTCCTCCTGCTCCTCTCCATCCTATACATGTGGTTGGAGAGCCTTTTGAACGAATCATAATGGACTGTGTTGGACCACTCCCTCGCAAGTCTGGCAGTCAGTTTTTGCATTCCTTGATGTGTGCCTCAACTCGTTACCATGAAGCCATCCCTCTACGTAACATTAATTCCAGTTCGGTAGTAAAAGCAATGACCAAGTTTTTCTCCACCTTTGGTTTCCCACGAACAATTCAATCTGATCTAGGCAAAAACTTTCAATCAAAACTATTCAAACAAGTTATTAAAGAATTACAGCACACAAATACAGCACACAGTCTCCAGTGCATACCATCCTGAATCACAAGGAGCTTTAGAGCGTTGGCATCAGACATTAAAATCTATGCTACGAAAATATTGTGCTGAAGCTGAAAAGGACTGGGATGAAGGCATACCTTTTGTCTTATTTGCAGCTCGAGAATGCACTAATGAATCCCTAGGATTTAGTCCAGCAGAGTTGGTATTTGGTCATACACTCCGTAGTCCTCTTTAAATCCTCAAAGAGAAACTCCTAGAAGAAAATGTTTCTCCCCAGGACAACATTTTGGATTATGTCAGCAAATTCAGAGAGGGGCTCCACCACTCATGGAGAATGGCAAGAAAAACTCTCTGTGACTCTCAAAAAGCCATGAAACGGCATTATGATCGCTCTGCTGTATCACGTTCATTTCTTGTTGGTGACAAAGTCACTGCACCCTGTACTTGGTTCTGCTATTTCTGCAAAATTTTCAGGACCTTATCAGGTTCGTGAAAAGCTCAGTGACACTGATTATGTAAACACAAAATATGAAAAACAAAATCAAAAAACCTCAAACCCTAACAATATTTTTTCCAAGTGAAGGTCATGTCCAGAGGTTTTATTAAACTGTGATTACACTACAACATAAAAGTTTATTAATGCTCCAAATATTCTATGTGATGGTTAGAATAAATTAGATTGTGTTCAGTGGAAACGTGTTTTTTCTATAAAGAGATTTGAGCATAAAATATTTAAGACCTTTTATTTCTAATCCGCAATACTATTAAACCGTGATACTTTTGCTTAAGGTTATCATACCACCATAATTTCTTCCTGATCCATGTCATGTATGTGTTATTAACTCCTTGTGACATTTTGTTGCCGGTGTCAATTATTTTTGGGAGGTTTTTATTGCCAATAAATTTAAGATTAGCTCATTTATTTCATGACAAAGTAAAATGTCTCACTTACAATTTTGATATATTTTCTATGTAAAGCTGTGAATAAAATATTGTTTTATAAGATTTGCAAATAATTGCATTCCATTATCACTTGTATTTCATAGAGTGTCCCAAAATATTTGGAATTGGGGTTTTAATAATAAAGAGTGGTGCTGTTCCAACTGGGACGTAGATGTAGCAAACTCAAGTGTGGATTTAAATAGATAGATGGATAGAAGACACAGATGTGGGATTTCCACACCAGGAAGAGACAGAAATCCTCTTTTTTGCAAGGCACTATATATATATATATATATATATATATTTTGATGGGCTCACCACCCATGGAAGGGGCCAAGGGGATCGGGTGCAGTGTGAGCTGGATAGCAGCCGAAGACAGAGACCTTGGCGGTCTGGGGCCGGATTCACAAAACTATTCTTAAGATAAATCTTAGGAAGATTCTTTAGAAAAAAACTAGGAAGTTCCTAAGATTTATCTTAAGTGAAATTCCTCAATATTTTCGTAAGAACAATGGCATTTCTTAGGAACTTCATATTTTTATGACTTAAGAACTTCTAAGAATGTTGGGAAAAAAACTTTCGCAAGACCAACGTCATCTCTTAGAGGCCTTCGTGGATTTTCCTCCCTAGCTGCAAGCCATAACATCTCCATCTAGAAATTGGTAGAGACAACAAGGTCAGTAATCAATTAATGTGTAGGCCTCTACATAGTCATTAAAAGTCAGTCAGTGTGTACATTATAGTCATTAATAAATAATCCACACTATACGACTGTAGCGTAATGAAATGACTGTGATCCAAATGTCATGAAATGACTGATTAAATTATAAACTTAAATAGGCCTTGGCCTCATGATCTATGGTCAACATATCTCAGTGCTGTGTGCTACATTCAATAGCCTATATACTAAACACAGTGCTAAGGCCCATTGTAAATAATAGCTAACTGTAAGTTGGAGCCTAATGTATATAACCTACCCAATATAATTAATAAAACATACACAAAAACATTGGTAACAAACTTACATAACATAAGTTTAAACAAAGGTTCTCTCTTTTTTGTAGAAATGTGTTCAAGGTTTTAAATTTCTTTCTTTTTTCATTTCTTTCTTTTATTTTCTTTATTCCTTTTTAATGGTTTTATTGCCTTCTTGTGATTTTATGCAGCTGTAAAGCACTTTGAATTGCCCTGTGTATGAATTGTGCTCTATAAATAAAATTGCCTTGCCTTGCCTTGCCTTCAAATAAATAATATTAGAGGCTTACCTTTTTTCTGTTGCTGTGTTAAGATGTGGTGAAGGGTTGTCTTAACGTTAAGAGGAAAACTAAGAAGAATCTTAAGAACTACGCTTTCAAGAATATCAATTATTCTTAACATCGCTCTTAAGACAAAAGATAACATGAAAGTTAAGAAAAAACTTAAGAATTTTATTAGTGAATATGGAATGTTCTTAGCTTTTTTCTTATGACAAAAGTTAAAATAAAAGTACCAGTTAAGAACTTTTTTTTTCTTAAGAATGCTTTGTGAATCCGGCCCCTGATCCTCGGCTGCTGAAGCTGGCTCTTGGGATGTTGAATGTCACCTCTCTGTTGGGGAAGGAGCCTGAGCTGGTGTGCCACGCATGGCTTGGACTCTGGAACTAGTCTCTTTGAGAGGGGTTGGACTCTCTTTCACTCTGGAGTTTCCCGTGGTGAGAGGTGCAAAGCGGGTGTGGGCATACTCATTACCCCCCGCTGTGCGCCTTCACATTTGGGTTTACCCCATTGGACGAGAGGGTAGCCTCCCTCCGCTGGTGCTTACGCACCAAACAGCAGTTTAGAGTACCCACCCTTTTTGGAGTCCCTGCAGGAGACTCTCTTCTTCTGCTGGGGGACTTCAATGCTCACTTCAATGCACCATCAACACCGTGTATGTTGGGGATGGGGCTCTGCTGACCTCAACTAGGTACGTTGTGAGTCGATGGGGGGAATACTTCAAGGACCTCCTCAATCCCACACGCCTACCGATGAGGAAGCAGAGTCGGGAAGCTCGGCATCTGGCTCTGGCATTTGGTTAGGATGCCTCCTGGACGCCTCCCTGGTGAGGTGTTCCAGGCACGTGCCACTGGGAGGAGACCCCGGGGGAGACCCAGGACACGTTGGAGAGACTAACGTCACTAACGTCTCTCGGCTGACCTGGGAATGCCTAAGGGTCCCCCAGGAAGATTTGGAGGAAGTGGCCGGGGACAGGGACATCTGGGCATCTCTGCTTAAGCTGCTGCCCTGATGATGGATGGATGTGGATGGGCACTATATATTACAATGTCCTATGTGTCTCCGTTGTCTTAGCACCAACAAAGACTCTCAATCATACTTAATGTGTGCACTAGTGCCCCACACATAAAAAAACAATGAAGATGTTAACAAAATAAAAGTTAAGAAAAACTTGACTCGGAGAGCTATGCAACGTCACATACTAGGGAGCGCCTTCTTGAGAAAGGCAACAGCTTGTGAGAGATTAGCCAGTGGTTATATAACTGAAAATCCAAATACAGATCTTATCAAGAAAATTATTTCTACTATGTATCTGTATTATATACTGTATATGCTTTAAATGCAGGCCTATTGTCGTGATCCGCTATTAATAGCCTCCTATAGATATCTACAAATGTTCTGATGCTCTGAACAATATCTGTAACCTGAAATTATTATATCATTACTATTATAGAAATTATATGAAAAGTATGTCTGTTCAAATTGTATTTCTGATATTTGATATTCTGATATTGCTGTTTTTTATTGGTATAATTTGTTAGCATGGAGTAATTTAAAGCATTAATTGACTCACTTTTTATCCTTTTCTATATATAAAAAAAACTTTTGGTTTAGTAATTGTTGTCTTATCGCTCTTAATCTCTGTCATTTTGTCTTTCAGAATACGACTATTATCACTCCCAGGGGCAGGAAATACACACGTATAAATACAAACCGTATGGACAACATACACAGGCCGCTGCTACACACATTCCCTGGGTGGGCTTGATGAATGGGCAGTCTTTAAAGTATTTTGTGCAGATCTCATTTAAGCCCTTGAAGAAGAGATCCAGTCTGTTTATTCATTTCACATTTGCACTCAGGCTTCAATATCTATGCTTATGCCTGCAAAGAATTTTCCCTCCTCCCAAAGAAAAGACAGAGCTAGAGAGACAGGGGGAGAGAGAAAAAAGTCATTTTCACAATGTACATAAAATGATGCACTCAGAATTTGATAACCTGCATAAATTACAAAGAATAATTAAATATTCTATCCGTTGAATCACTTGGGAGAGAAGATGGTTTGAGAAAAGATGAAAGGATGAATGAGAGGAGAATGGATTGGTGCCAAACTTGGATCTTATTATTGTTTTGATTGATTATTTCTTAAGGTGAAGTGATTTTAAGTCAAGAACAGGGAGTCAAATTAAAGAAAGACAAAACTTAGAGCAAAGAAATTCCTATGAAAATAAAACATAAAAAAATAAATATTGTTTTGTCTGCCTGTGATGGACTGGCGACCTGTCCAGGGTGTATCCTGCCTCTCGCACAGATCAATCCAGGGTTGGATTAAGCAGATATAGAAAATGGACTGTTGGATGGATGTTTGTCTGTAATATTGTCCTGTGAATTGTATTTGTTACACTAAAAATTAAAGGTGTATTGAAGTGATTAACTGGCAACTCCTCTTCATGGAGTTTACAGAATAAAGGAAGTAACTGCTACAGAACTAGGCAGTAAATCAGAGAAATGAAACATAATATACCCAGTCTTTCACAGTTGTTACATTCTAAAGCATAAACATATTCAAACCTCGGCACAATCCAATGAAAAGTTGCTGCATCATCTGACTTTCGGTATAAGTCCACATTTTGTCATGAATGTGTGTGTTTGTTTACGAAATATCCTGAAATCAGCTTAATAGGTACAATGAGAGTTACTAGCAGAGGGCTGGACTGTATCTCTGCAAATAAATACACATCCACACATCTTGCTCACAAAACATAACTAAATGCTGTTCTTTTTAATTAATATTGTGTTTATGAATGGTATAATCAGAATGAAATGCTTTGTGACATCATTTCTTCATAATTAATTTATTTCTAGTTAGCTATTAAGACTAAATTGCAATAAATGCTTTAAAATAACCTCTTTTTTAAAAAGAAAAAAATATATAAATGGCTCTAAATTAAAAATTGGATCATTTGCCCCTTTTATATTTGATACAATGATTGAAAATAGGCCATCAGCAATGCAACTATGGCAATGCACCAGATCTAGACACTTAAAAAACACCTAACACCTAAAACAGCTAAGAAAACTTGGCAAAAGTTATTTTTAACTCCAGATCACACTAACCTGTTTATCTGTTAATTCATGCAATAGTCCACTCAACCACTCATGTCTCAACACAAAGTCAGAAACAGCCATGAAATCAGACCTTTTCCTGTCTTCTGTCAGGTTGTAGTTCAGTAGAGTGGAAATTGTTTTCTTGATCCACTTTGAGCCCTTTAACACCAGTCATTCATTTTGAATGCCATTGTTCACCTTAGTATGCTTGAAGACAATCACCTTTCCTGGCCATAATTTTTCCCTATTTCCTAAAGGCTACTTTTCAGGGCATCTGCTATTCAATGTGAATGTACTGCTCATAAATCTGCTGTGATGCAATGGAATTGAATCTTACCAAAATGTTTTCAAAATATTTTGAGGTGTTATACCATTAAGAATTGAGGATGGTTTGAAAGGAAATCCTGACCCTATAGAATATGAGATTAGTGTTTCTCACAAGGTGCTTGATGAGAAGTTTAAAAAACTTGTTACACGTCACATCGAAAGAGAGACTATCCAGAGAAAATATTTTCTGCAAAGCGGATAACTTGAGTAAAGGTATTTAGATCCAGCTTTTTCAAACCGTAACACCAAGGATGATAAAGCTAAACTCTTATAAACACAAATGTTATCCAAGAGACCCAGATTTAAAGTCTAATATGTTTAAACAATGATTCTTTTTAATTCTGTAATGACATAAGATGTAAGCAAGAGTGCTCATGTAGTCTGATGTAACAGGACTGCTCAGGATCCTGTACTAAGCAAACTACAGTCTTTAGCTTTCAAATAAAAATACACCATCTAACAACCACTCCATACTTGTCTCTCTCTCCCCTCCCCCATTGCATATTCAAATTTTACAGACGGGGTGCTTTTTCCAGTTCAGCACCTTCACCAGTTTTGTGATAGAATGGCATTATGCCTGTGTTATTATGCAATTCATCACCAATAATAGATTTGTTTACGGCAGCCCCCATCTCTCGGCTGCTCTCAGCATTGCATTTCAAAATAATAATAATAATACATAGTGTATAATGATGGTAATGGTATGAAGGCTTTGATAATAGATGTGCTGTGAGGGATAAGGGAGTCATGATCAGCCTGGTTCTCAGCTCAATTGTCTTCAAAGCACTGTTTAATGTAGAAAAGGCATCCTGGGAGATTGTCTCAAAACCAAGAAAAAGGTGGGTGTATGGATAAGAGTGATCAACACACCGATGGGAGTATGCATGCACATACAGTACATGCGTGAGCATACACACCAGCAATAATAATATACTGCATACTCAAATAAGCTCTCACACAACCACCCACTGGTGTATCTTTCCTCAGAGAGCTCTCTGGTATAAATGTGTTAAAACTCTCCCTTGGTCTTTGGCTTCTGCTAAATAAATCTGTGTTTTAGATGTCAGTGTAGTTCGTTAAACTTGGGGTATTTCCAGCATATTTTCTCCCTGCCTCATTCTGGGTTTCAGCTGAGATCTCAAGCTGCTGACGGATATACCAGTAAGTGTTTAGTGAGTATCTGATAAATGTAGGTGAGTATTTATAACTTAGTACAGGAAGTGTACATTTCATTCACTTAATTCTTCATATTCAAGCTATGATATTACAGTTGAAAAATATTTCTTAACTTTAATGGTCACAAGATTTTCAATCAGTCATAGACACATACAACCAGACATTTTTAATCATTGCAACTGGGTCTTTTTTGCCAGTGTATGAATAATGATTCCACAAGCAAGACATCATAAAGTCATAAATGGTAAATGGACTGTACTTATGTAACACTTTCCTCATCTAGTTGACTACTCACAACGCTATTACGCCACAAGTCACATTCACAAATTTAAACACACTCATACAGTACATCTTTGACTATACAGTGTGTAGCAGCCGTTCACCTAAGGCCCAAGTGCCTTGGCCAATTAGTCAACTGAGTTATTTCTTAGTTTTGACGCGTCCATAAAACCAAGTCCAATCCTCTTGCAAAACCCACTGAAATGAAGAGAGATGGTGGACTTGAATCCAGAATTATTTCGGAAATTAACAACAACCAAAAAACAAAGAACTTTGACGGTCAAAAACTTATATCGATACAATCTCAGAAGCCTTCCAATCCTACTTTTACAACAAATTAACATACCTAATTGTTTTACACACATGCGCACTGACTGCTTCCTGACGACATTAACAAAATAAAACTATACGGCATAACTGGCTCTCTCATTTCCGGCCCCTTATAATAAGGTAGGAGAACTTATAATTACCAAACACATAATAAGTACAAAAGAGCCAATGATACTAACAAAACTAATGAAAAAATAAGAATATTTACACATATACACACTCTTTCCTGTGCACAATTATATATGCATATAGAATAGCAACATTTACACAATTGAACAAAGATTTCAAAACCCAATAGTTCTTTTCAATGCCTCTTTTTTGGTCAACAAATCACAAGGTGTGTCGTAGCATAATACTCAAGTGTCCATGTCACATATGAGGCAAAGCTTATCAACAGGCCTCTCCAAAGTACTGGATTTGGTTTTAACCAGTACTCGACGAACCAGTCCCTTAGAGACTGGTATAGTCTTTACAACTCTTCCTAGGGGCCAAGAGGTCCGGGGGGCGTTGTCATCTAAGATCAACACAATCGGTCCTGACGCTAGGTTTTGCTTAACTTTGCTCAATTTTTGGCGTTCCTGCAGGCTGGGCAGGTACTCACCACCCACCTCTTCAAAAACAGATCTGCAAGGTATTGAGTCTGCTTCCACCTGCGACGAGAATAGCAGTCATCCTTATTAACCAGACCTAGGGGGAGAAAGGGCTGCTTCTTTAGCAGCAGCAGATGATTTGGTGTGAGCGCTTCGACATCGCTAGGATCATCAGATGATGTAGTTAGTGGTCGTCATTAAGTATGGCCTCGACTTCACATAACAGTGTCTGTAGACACTCGTCGTCTATAGTCTGCTCACACAGGACAGACTTGAAGACCTTTTTCACAGATTTCACTTGCCTTTCCCATACTCCTCCAAAATGAGCTCCAGCAGGTGGACTGAAAATCCACTGGATTCCCTTTTGTGCAAGAGCATCGTGCATTTTGGCTTGATTCCAATGCTGTATTGCTGCTCGCAGTTCTTTGTGTGCACTAACCAAGTTGGTGCCGTTGTCAGACCTGAAAATTGACACTTAACCTCTTCTGCAAATTAAACGTCAAAGTGCGTATAAGAGTCAAGCGTATGAGAGACCTCTAAGTGCACAGCACGAGTTGTCAAACAGGTAAATAATATACCATATCTTTTGACGATCCTGTGACCTCTTGTCCTCTATGGGCCCTAAATAATCCACACCTACATTAGTAAAAGGTGACTTGTCGGGTAACCGCCTATCTGAAGGCAAATCTGCCATTTTTTGGTCCCTGAGCCTTTGCTTAGCTTTTTCTACAGTCAACACACCTAAAATGAGTTTCCTCACTGCTGAATTAGCTGCAGGGACCAAAAACCTCTGGTGCAGGCGAGAAAGCATGTAGTTTCTACCCGAATGTCCAACTCTTTCATGTACAGTGCATTCGGAAAGTATTCAGACCCCCTTCAATTTTTCACCATTTGTTATGTTGCACCGTTATGTTAAAATCATTTAAATTAATTTTTTTCCCCATCAATCTACACTCTGCACCCTATGACGACAGCACAAGCTCAGAATTTTAAAAAAAATTGCAAATTAATTAACAAAGAAAAACTGAAATATCATGTGAACATAAGTATTCAGACCCTTTGCTGTGACACTCACGTATTTAACTCAGGTGCTGTCCATTTCTTTTGATCACCTTTGAGATGGTTCTACACCTTCATTAGAGCCCATCTGTGCTGACTTAAATTGATTGGACATGATTTGGAAAGGCACACACCTGTCTATATAAGGCCTTACAGCTCACAGTGCATATCAGAGTAAAATGAGAGCCATGAGGTCAAAGGAACTGCCAGAAGAGCTCCGAGACAAAATTGTGGCTAGGCACAGATCTGGCCAAGGCTACAAAAGAATTCAGGCTGCACTTAATGTTCCTAAGAGCACTGTGGCCTCAATAATTCTCAAATGGAAGAAGTTTCAGACAACCAGGACTCTTCCTAGAGCTGGCCGTCCGGCCAAACTGAGCAGTCGGGGGAAAAGAGCCTTGGTGCGAGAGGTAACCAAGAAGCTGAGCTCCAGAGATCCTGTGTGGATATGGGAGAAAGTTGCAGAAAGACAACCATCACTGCAGCCCTCCATCAATCTGGGCTATATGGCAGAGTGGCCAGACGGAAGCCTCTCCTCTGTGCAAGACACATGAAAGCCCGGATGGAGTTTGCAAAAAAAACACCAAAAGGACTCCCTGACTGTGAGTAAGAAGATTCTCTGGTCTGATGAGACCAAGATTGAACTATTTGGTGTTAATTCTAAGCGGTATGTGTGGAGGAAACCAGGCACTGCTCATCACCTACCCAATACCATCCCAACAGTGAAGCATGGTGGTGGCAGCATCATGCTGTGGGGGTGTTTTTCAGCTGCAGGGACGGGGCGACTGGTTGTGATTCAAGGAAAGATGAACGCTGCAAAGTACCGAGATATCCTGGATGAAAACCTTGTCCAGAGTGCTCAAGACCTCAGACTGGGCCGAAGGTTCACCTTCCAACATGACAATGACCCGAAGCACACAGCCAAATTAACGCAGGAGTGGCTTAGGAACAAGTCAGTGAATGTCCTTAAATGGCCCAGCCAGAGCCCTGACTTAAACCCAATTGAACATCTCTGGAGGGACCTAAAAATGGCTGTCCACCAACGTTCCCTATCCAACCTGACAGAGCTGGAGAGGATCTGCAAGGAAGAGTGGTAGAAAATCCCCACATCCAGGTGTGAAAAACTTGTTACATCATTCCCAAGAAGACTCATGGCTGTACTGGCTCAAAAAGGTGCCTCTACTAAGTACTGAGCAAAGGGTCTGAATACTTAAGTCCTTGTGATATTTCAGTTTTTCTTTTTTAATAAATTTGCAAAAAATTCTATGATTCTGTGTTTGTGTTGTCATTATAGGGTGCTGAGTGTAGATTGATGGGGAAAAAAATTAATTTAAATGATTTTAACATAAGGCTGCAACATAACAAATAGTGAAAAATTGAAGGGGGTCTGAATACTTTCCGAATGCACTGTATGTCCCGCAGGGACAGTGGTGGGATGCAGATCTTTTGGCATGATTATAGGATGCTTTGAATCCTTAGGCATTGCAGATTTGCTGAGCCGACCACCTACTCAGTGTTGCCATTCTGCAACACTGGATCTAACTTGTGAAGAGGACCTTTTCCTATCTGGTTTCCATTTTCCAGTGCAGAGATCTCAGCTTGGTACCTGCAGCGTTGACAATAGCCAACAATCTCCATCTCTGCTTTATTTAGGTCCTCCACTGTAAAAGGACCCTTGCTCAAGGTTGCTTTATACCGCTCCATCCCTTTCAGTTGTACATCATGGTGGTGAGCTGCAGCTTCCAATTCTTGACGCCACTTGCTTAAAAGCTTTAGACTTTCTCTGAGCCTGATCATCCAAGCGACAGCTTTTTTAAGACTTTGCCATTTAGAGTAGTAGCTCACTAATTTGTCCATTGGGTCATTGTGTTCTGTAACCTCCTCATCATCCTCAGATAGTCTGCCTGGTTTCTTGCCCAAAGACTTTCCGGCTGTTTCAATAGTAGTGGTCCTTCAAACCAGCTCTGATTGGCCATAAACTGCTTTGCAGTGAGCCCGCGAGAGGCGCAGTCAGCTGGGTTTTCCTTTGTGCTGACATAACATCACTGCTCCACCTGGACAGCAACTCTGTTGGCAATGAAGGTTTTCAAACGTAGTGCCTCATTCCCAATGTATTTCAATACGGCTGTGCTGTCAGTCCAAAACACTGAGTCTTGTAGCTCAAGCTGTTGCTCTGTCTTAACATTTTGTCCGTGCCAACAGCCACAACTTCAGCTGCAAGCTCCATTCATGGGATAGTGGTTTGCTTCAAGGGCGGCCGTGGCTCAATGGTTAGAGTCAGTCATCCAATAACCAGAAGGTTGGCAGGTTGAATTCCAACTCTCACCACTCAAATTGACAGCTGGAGGGGTTTCAATCCACTTCCTTGTCACAGCTGAGGTACCCCTTGAGCAAGGCACCGTACCCCCATGCTCCCCAGGCACTGTGAATGGCTGCCCACCACTCCAGGTTGGCATCTGTCTCTATGAGTGTGTGACCCTGTGCATGTGCATGTGTGTGGCAACAGGTGCCAACCTGGATGGGTCAAAAGCGGAGGACAAATTTTGTGCATATGCATGACCAATAAATCTGATCTTAATCTTAATCTTCAGTGGAGCCACACGTGCCTTTGCCATCATGAAGGCACAATGCACGTGGCATTAACTGCTTGTCAGCTTCAGAAACGATACTGTCCCGTAACCACTCTCGCTGGCATCCGAGAAATGATGTAGCTCTGCAGTGGAGATACGTCCAAATCCTTCAGGCTTAATACATCTCCTTACTTGAAAGTTGGATAGCTGAGGCAACTGGTTTATCCAGGTGTTGCAGTACTGTCAGTTATTTCCTCATTCCATGTTAGCTTTCCCTTGCATAGTTGTATGGCGTGATCTTTGTGCCACCAGGTTGAGCGCGCAGTGACACTGATTTGAGGGCACAGATCTATCTGAAGGAACAATAATTTTAAGCGTGTGCGTATGAATCTCACACACGCTCGCTCATAGGTGCTCGGACACGCGCTCAACTCTGACAAACTGCTCGCTAGAAAGGCTCACTCTGCTCGCGCTCGGCTCTATCTCTCTGCTCGCTCGCGGCTCTGTCTCTGCGCTCGCAACTCTGTTAGTTGTATGTAAATGAGCCACACCACCAGCCAATCAGTGCAGACTCTGCAGTGCAGACTCAATTGAACTTCTACCATCACCCTAAAGGAATTAAACTAGATGTAATATTTTTTTGTCAAACCAGTAACCATTACAGATTAAACCAATAACACAATTGATCAGTTTAAAGTTTAAAAAACCCACTGTGGGTCAGCTGCTATAGTTCATAACTTACTAGGTAAAAACAACCACTTCAATAATTCAAACATTTAATAATAATTTCCTAAGCTGTTGTAGTTTTATTTTTCTACCGTTTTAGATTTTGATCAAATCAAATTTATTTGTAGCACATTTCATGTACAAAACAATTCTTTACATAAAATAAAAGCATTGCAGCAGGGAGTGGAAGAAACATTAAAAATACATGAAAGAATATAAAGAGAAACAAATAAAAAAAGTTGATGTTAGGTTTCTTTCTCTAAAATATTTGTGACACCCTACAACAGTAATCAGTAGGCTAACTAGCTAGCACCCAACTACACCAGTTTTAACATGATTACTACAATTCTTCCTCCTTATTTTTTTAGTATTTATCACACAAATACCAGTCTGTGAAAACTACCAGTCTGCGATTGGTTCTGCCACATGTGGCTCATTTACATACAACTAACAGAGTTGCGAGCGCAGAGACAGAGCCGCGAGCGAGCAGAGAGATAGAGCCGAGCGCGAGCAGAGTGAGCCGTTTGAGCGAGCAGTTTGTCAGAGTTGAGCGCGTGTCAGAGCACCTATGAGCGAGCGTGTGTGAGATTCATACGCACACGCCTAAAATTATTGTTCCTTCAGATAGATCTGTGCCCTCAAATCAGTGTCACTGCGCGCTCAACCTGGTGGCACAAAGATCACGCCATATAGTTGCTGCAGAAAGATCTTGGCCGAGAGTACAACTGGAGCAAGGAATCCTAGTGGGTCACATATGGAGCTCACGACTGATAAGACTCCTCTTCTTGTGACCGCTTTCCTGCTTATGTTGGCTCTGAATTTGAAACAGTCAGACTCTGTGCACCACAGCACACCTAGCGCTCTTTCAACAGGGAGAGCATCCTTAGCCAGGTCTAGGTCGTTTACTTCTTTGGCTTTTTCACTCTCTGGAATAGCCTTTAAAAAAACTTGGTTATTGCTTGTCCACTTTGTAAGGTGAAAGCCTCCTGAGGCACACAAAGACATGAGATCTTTACTTAGGGAAATGGCTTTGGAGACCTTACTCACTGACTTCAGGCAGTCATCAACATTAAAATTCTTGAGAGCTGTGTCTCCAGCTTCAGACGACACTCCAAATTTGTTATCTTGTGCTGTCTTCTTCAAAGCGAAGTTGGCGCAACTAGCAGACGAGGTAGCGCCAAAGAGATGGACAACCATTTTGTATTCCACCATTTCCTGTTACAGATCTCCTTCAGGCCACCACAAGAAGCGCAGGAGGTCTGTATCCTCTTCAGGAACTCTTACTTGATGATACATGGCTTCCACATCCGCCATCATTGCAATGTTCTCCTGCCAATATCGAGTAAGCACCCCAAGGAGAGAGTTTGTTAGGTCTGGGCCCTGAAGCAGCTTGTTGTTGAGTGAAACTCCCTGATAACTGGCAGCAAAGTCAAACATATCAAGGCAGCCTATCAAGACAGCATTCCAGCAGGCCACCGATATAGGCTGTGTACTCCTGGTGGAAGTCTGGGTTTTGACTTAGCTTCTTCTTGAAATTCAGTGCTCGTTGCACTGCAGCACTTCTGTTGTATGGTAAACTGGCCACTGATTTTTTTTATGGGTAGGTTAATGTAATAGTGCCCATTTGCCCCATAAGAGGCTGACCACGATGAGTCTGACTACTCTTTTCTCCACAACACACACCTCACCATCTCCACACCCCCCACCAGAAAGATCTTTAGAACATTTAATGATGAATTTTGAACTCTCACCAGCCAAAGGGAAAAAGTATGCCCTAGTAGTAGTGTACATGTTCAGTAAATGAAGTTTTTCCTGCAAAACATGCAAACAGTCATGCAGTAACTAAAGCACTGCTGACAAAAATCATTCCAAGGTGTGGCACTCCAGAGAAAATTGGCAGTAATAATGGCACACACTGTAAAAAGAGTGGCAGGAAAAGGAAAGGGGGTGGATTGGCAGTGCTTGTCAACAACAGATGGTGTCACCCAGGACATGTTACTGTGAAGAGTCGTCTCTGCAGTCCTGACCTTGAACTATTGGCAGTAAGTTTTCGTCCATATTATTTGCCAAGAGAGTTCACCAGTGTTGTTTTGGTGGCTGTTTACATTCCACCCTCAGCTGTTGCCGACACTGCATGTGATGTCATCAGTTCCGTTGTTGCTAAGATACAGACACAACACCCCAATTCTTTTGCGGCAATATCTGGTGATTTTAATCATGCCTCACTCTCTGCTACACTGCCAACTTTTCAACAGTTTGTCAGCTGCTCTACCAGAGAAAACAAGACATTGGATTTGTTTTACACAAATGTCAAGGATTCATACATTTCCAAAGCAAGACCTCCCCTGGGTAAATCAGATCACAACCTTGTTTTTCTGTGTTCAGCATATAAATCCCTTGTCCAGAGACTACCTGTCACAAAAAGACTGTTAGAAAGTGGTCACATGAAGCTGAAGAAGCCTTACACGGTTGTTTTGATGCAACCGATTGGATTTCTCTTTATAAGCCACATGGAGAGGACATTAATGCCATGACTGAGTGTGTGACTGACTATATAAACTTCTGTGTGGACAACACCATCCCCACCAGAACAGTGAGATGCTTCCCTAATAACAAACCCTGGATCACCAGTGAGCTAAAGGAACTATTGAACAAGAAAAAAAGAGCCTTTAGGGAGCGAGACAGGGAGTTACTGAGGAGTATACAGAAGCAGCTCAAAGTCAAGATCAGAGAGAGCAAGGAGGTGTATAGAAAGAAGCTTGAGAGTAAACTGCAGAGGAACAATATCAGAGATGTGTGGTCAGGAATGAAGAAGATCACAGGCCTCAAGCAGAGGGAGGATCGGATGGACGGAAGTCTGGACAGAGCAAATGAGCTGAACACATTCTTCAACAGGTTCAGTTCAGGAACAAGCTCACCATCCTCACCTCCTGTTCCCAGCCAAAGAGACATCCCACCCTCCTCTGACCCACAGCTTTCCTGTAACATCTCCACCTCCACCTCAGTCATGGATTCTTCTGCTTCCACTAGTTTGTCTTCAACCCAATCAGGAGATGCTGCTGTCCCCTTTGCCTCCCCCTCCCACTTTTCTGTTTCAAGAAGTCAGGTGAAGAGGCAGTTGGAGAGACTGAACCGGAACAAGGCTGCAGGTCCAGATGGTGTCAGCCCCCGAGTCCTGAAGGCCTGTGCAGAGCAGCTCTGTGGGATTCTGCAACACCTTTTCAACCTTAGCTTGACCCAAGAGAAGGTACCACTGTTGTGGAAAACATCCTGTCTGGTTCCGGTACCAAAGAAAACTCATCCTACAGTCATCAATGACTACAGACCTGTTGCCCTGACATCCCACATCATGAAGGTCCTGGAGAGACTCCTGTTGACCCACCTGTGTAAGCAAACCAGCACATATCAGGACCCCCTGCAGTTTGCTTATCGCCATGGAGTTGGAGTTGAAGACGCTATCATACACCTGCTTCAACAAACCCACTGTCATCTGGACAAAGCAGGCAGCACTGTGAGGATCATGTTCTTTGATTTCTCCAGTGCATTTAACACAATCCAGCCTGATCTGCTTAGTCTGAAACTCCAGAAGACTCAGGTGGAGGCCTCAACAATCACCTGGATTAATGACTACCTGACAAACAGACCACAGTTTGTCAGACTAAAGAATTGTGTGTCTAACCAGGTGATCAGCAGCACAGGAGCACCACAGGGGACTGTACTCTCACCATTCCTTTTCACTCTGTACACTTCAGACTTCCAGTACAAGTCAGACTCCTGTCATCTACAGAAATATTCAGATGACTCTGCAGTTGTCGGGTGTATCAGAGATGGACAAGAAGCTGAGTACAGAGAGCTGGTGGACCGCTTTGTGGCATGGTGTGGGAACAATCATCTCATCTTGAATGTTAACAAAACAAAGGAGATGATTGTAGATTTCAGGAGAAACAGGGTCAGATCAAACCCTGTTTCCATCATGATGGAGAGTTTATTAAGGAGTGTTTGGTGGACTCGTCTGCGCAAATATGTCCCGAGAAAAAAGACGATTTTGAGAACGTCTCCCTCTCCCGCCGCACCGTAACGAGGAGGATTGAGGACATCGTGAAAAACCTGCTGCTACAACTGAAAGACAGCGTGAATGACTTTGAGTACTTTTCCCTGGCTTTGGATGAGAGCTGTGATATACGGGGCACTGCCCAGCTGCTCATCTTCTTGCGTGAGATCAATGCAGACTTCAGAATTACGGAGGAGCTGGCAGACATGCGGTTAATGAAAGGGACAACAACGGGGAGTGATCTCTTAGCTGAGGTAAATGCATGTCTCGAAAGCTTGGGGCTGAAATGGGACAAAGTGGTGAGCGTGACAACAGATGGGTGTCCAAATCTCACAGGAAAAAAAGTTGGTCTGTTAAAGCGAATCCAGGACAAAGTGGCAGAAATGAACTTTGAGTAGAAATGAACTTTTTTTCATTGTATTATACATCAGGAAGTGTTATGCAAGTCAGTGTTACAAGTGAATCACGTTGTTGATGATGTAACTAAAACTGTTAACTTTATCAAATCAAGGGCACTGAATCATAGACAGTTTGTTTCACTTTTAGAAGAAACTGAGACTGACCACTGTGACCTAAGCTACCACACAGCCGTCAGGTGGCTGAGTCTGGGAAAAGTGCTGAAAAGCTTCTGGGACCTGAGAGAGGAGATTCAGGAGTTCTGTGTGAGGAAGGGACATGCCATCCCTCAGCTTTCAGAGGCAGACTGGCTGGCAGATCTTGCTTTTACTGTTGATGTGACTGCTCAGATGGATGAACTAAATGTTAAACTGCAACTGTTATTAACTATTAATTTGATAGAATTAGTATTAATTCTCACTTCAACCTAAACCACAATTCATGTTTATAAATATTTAAATATTTTTATTTATTACCAAAATAATCTGATTTAAATATTTTATTATAAAAAGAAATATAATGAGAAAACAAAAGTCAATATTAAATTTGAGTCATTGCTGGTTCGGCCCTCCAGCACATTTCAGATTTTTCATGCGGCCCCCTGAAGAAATTAATTGCCCACCCCTGCTCTAGGCGGATCCGCACCATTCTTTGTTACAGCGACATTCGAAGTTGGAAGTTGGAAAGCAACAGCGAAACGTCTCCTTCGGCAAATCGTACACTGTAAGTAAACTTCCTACACTGTAAGTAAACTTTTAATATGTGCTTGTTTATGCAGATGGAAAGCGGGTGAATAAGTCTCTATGATTTAACTTTTAACTTTGTAATATAGCATAGCATATAGCATATAGCATATAGCATAGCATATAGCATAGCATATAGCATAGCTAGCTCACATAGCATATTGCTGGTAGGTAATGTAGATTTGAGTTAACCCTGGTAGTTTTGGTCACTATATCATTCACTCATCACTCATTCATCTAAGTTGACTATACACAGGTTATTTTTGTTAGTCTTAAACTGCATTCCTATATTTAGAAATTCTGTCTGAACACTGCATGAAAAGAGGGATTTGCGGATGTATGTGGCCCCTTACATGTCCGCATACGTTGAGCCCCTGCATTTGCGGTGGTAAAAGTGAAAACTTGGCCCAAATTGTCGCAAATTGACCTGGCAACTGCTCCCCCATGCCCCCCTCCCCTCCCCTACTTAGGAGAGCCTTTAATATGTAAATGCCAGTGATCAGGTCAGGAGGTGCCACAGTCATTTTCAAGTGGGGTGGGGTGAGGTGAGGTGGGGGGTGGGCAGGCCTGTTTCTACACGTTCACTATCACCTCCAACTCCAGCCAAGTTTGTTGCTGTGTTGTCTTGAAAAAGAAGAGGTGCACGCTGTCTGCTGGTGACAGGTGATGCATATCTGGTTTTTTTTTCTCCCAAACACCTCTTTTGTAACCGCTTTTTGTGGGCAAAATTCAAGGATTCAAGGTTTCAAAGGTTTATTGTCATGTGTGCAGTTAGAAACGTGTTTCCCTGAACAAAGAAATTATTTTCTTTGTTGCCCGCACTGGATGTCCAAATGTATAATAATAAAGATAAGATAAAGATAAAATAAGCATGCAACAGCAATATTCTAAAAGGTTTCTTAAATAAAATAGAAATAAAAATATAGAAATCTGGCCTGTATACATAATGTGCAGTAGTGCGCTCAGTGTTTTATTGTGTATGGCTTAATTCGGTGTCACAATGGTCACAATATCGCTGAGGTCTTTTCTTTCTCCTTGCAGAGTCCATTTTTGTGTCAACACAGTGCAAATTGCCAGCTGTGGTCAGACAACATTAAATAGCAAAAGGACGGGAGGTTGTCTCGCGAGTATTCCGTGTAATGACGTATACGCATATGATTGGTGGAGCTTAACGGCTCGCATAAGCTCTCGTTCAATCACGTATGAGAAACATTGTGTCGTGCAGTGTAAACAAAAAGTTTAAGGAGCAGATCTGGCGGCAGAAAGGCAGACAGAAATCGCTGAAAACTGCCCTGGTATGCGGAATACAATGGGCTGGAAGACTACTAGCTTTCAACTCCCCAGCAACTCTCTGCGGGTCTACAGGTTTGTGTGTTTTTTTCTACTTGCACATGACCATTTGAATGTTTAATTTTAGTCTTGTTGACACTGTACAGCACTTGGGACAGTTCTCGCTGATTTTAAATGTGCTGTGTATTAAACTTACTTACTCACTTGCTTACAGGCAGATAAAATGAAAGTCCTGTTGAATGCTATGACCGGGATGTCTCGTATGGTGGCCAGCACTGTGGATACGGTCGTGGAAAGGGTGCTGGATGGAATCGACCAGAGATTCGCTAGGTTGGAGGTAAGATGGCCGTCGAGAACGGACTGGAGTTACATTCCAGAGAAGTTGAAGAGCGCACCCCCAAGAGAAGGCGGATACAGAATCCGAAAATCGCGGTAAGAGTAGGTTATTGACTGTGGCTTTAGGCTAAACTCAACTTAATTGTGTCCATCACGTGAAAACCAGTGTGAGTTGCTTTATTTAAAAAAAATGAATTTCGTGTTTTCAATTTATAGGAAGCAGTTCGCCGCCTGCATAACTCACCGTGGCATTATAATCCAGGTCAAGGGTAAGAATAAGTGAATGTTCTCCCAATATCTAGTTGAGTTGGACCCGATGTTACGTTAATGCAGTTTTTTTTTATTAACCATAGGCCTGTTGTTTTTACAGGCTACTGTCACCTCACAATATGGATGTAACGAGTCGCTGGAAGGAGGCGGTGGCAAACAGTCCGAACTTCAGAGAGGCAGACGGGGACACTATCGAGGGTGAGCGGCGCTGACTTTTACCACGGCTGGTACTGATACTTTTAAGCACTGGTCATTTTATTCATTCCTCTTGTTGTTTTTTTTTAGCTGCGTGACGGACCTGTGTGCTGTGCTACAGGCGCGTCTTGAAGCCAACCCGAAATACTCACAGTCTCACCACAGAAGAGTGAAAGAGAGTAAGAACATATACGCTGTCAATATGACTTTCGTTACTTTATAGACAAGTTGTCAATATGCTGTGCATGGATTATTTATTGGTTATTCCAACAGCTCCCAGAAGCCAGCTTCTGATCCAGGATGAGGACGTCTGACAACTCCGCAGACTCTGCAGGGACCGGAGTAATGCGGAGATTCCAAACGGCGGCGTTTAGGCTTATTGTGTATATTGTAGGCTACGGCAGTGTGTGTATATAGTTTTCAATTCTTTATTATCAACATGGTTCTTATTACAATGTAAGCTATGTACATTGTGTGGTGTGGCAATAAAAGCGCTTTAAAAAAAAAAAAAGTTTCCTTTTTCATTCTCAATAGATTCACGTCATTCATGCCTGCATTCATAGCCTAGTCATAGTGCAGCTTATAAGAATGACGTGAATATATGAAGTACACAAACATCCCAGGAATATTAGTAATCATAATCACAATTATTAATCATAATTGCTGAATGATATGCCCATATAAAGTATGCATATATTAACCTTATTGGCCAATGGGCGGACAGCTTTGCAGGAGCTTTTTTATGTAATCACGTGCCTTTTTTGTCCAATACCAGCGAGGCCAGTGAGAGGTCCAGGCACTCTCACAGCGGGGTGCTAATCGCTGGGCCATTAGCACCCCGCTGTGAGAGCCCGCCGCGAGTTGGGTTCGTTTCCGACGATTTTGTCGCTCAACAAACTTAAAGTTTGTCTGCCTGCAAGCGCCCAGGTGCGTCCGAAAATTAGGCAAATTCGCGGAAGTTCACTGCCGTCCACAGTGACACAAATCCCTCTTTTCGTGCAGTGGAAGTATGTGACAGATTGTCTATTTTGGAGTGCATCACTATGTGTATCCTGTCACATTACAAATTGTGATTATGATGGTGGATGATGATAACTTAATTGAAAATCTCCTTTTGTGATAACAGATTCTGTCAGAAAAAATCCTGTCGATCGTGCTTCCACTGAACATGATGTCTACAAGCATGCCATCCGGTGGTTCAACTTGGCAGCAGATACGGGAACCTCAAGGAAACGTAGTACACGAGGTTCACCCTGCTGACCATAGCCGCTTTCGGCCAGACCGTTCTAAGAACGCAGTTATCAGAACTGTCCTACTCGAATTTCGTTCTGATAACTGTCCTTCTGTTTCAGTCTGCATTCGCACATGAGTCGGGACCTGATAGGGACTGATGCGCTGCGCGCAGCCGTCTGCGTCAGTGACGTGTTAGCCGTTAGCCGTTTAGCGCCACATTCAACAACGAAACAAAACCCGTAAAAGTAGGAGAGAAGAAAACACACCACAAAGAAGCTAACATGGAGAGTGGGGAGGCCACCATGTTCATGGTCTGCATGATGGTGATATTAATCATGGATGATCACATCAGGCGTCTAATATCGAGGCTGGAAGAGCTCACAGAGAGAGTCAGGAGACAATACTTTTTCATTTCATGAAGGAAGAAAGGAGAGCAGAGCGCTGCAGACAAATGAGACCAGTGTAAGTTTAACTTATTAAACACCCGCCGGTTCTGTCTGTGTCTTATGAGGAAACATTTCAGCTGTGATAGCATGACATGGGGCGTAGCTACCAACCACCACACACCTCCGTCAGATGCGTTCTATAGAACCATGAAAAGACCCGACCTTGGAGAAGGAGCTAAATAGTTATAGAAACTAAGGGAGATAGCCCCGAGTTCCTTTATGTCCGAACACGGGAGAAAACGGCCCCGCAGATTAAAAGGTTATTAGAACTGCCAAAGGTTCCTACAGTCCGAAAGCGGCTCATGTCTAAGCACAGCACATCACATCTTATGCCAGTTCTTGTTTATTTTTTTTTATTGTCCATTTAAATGAGTGTGTGAGTATTAATAAATACATTTAAGAATTTCCATCATGTGTGTCCATTATTAGCCACTTGTAGTGATGTGTTGGTCAATCTGGTGTTTGTGCCAGCTCTTTTAAGTGAACTCAATTCCACTTAATTGGTTGTATCCAACCAATCATATGATCACAAGGATCATACTCTAATGTCCCATATATCTCCAGGGAGGTTGGTGGAGGTTACTGTCCTGTTATAGAGGATGAGGGAGGCAGGGAGAGCAGTACAGCACAATGGATAGCAGATGAGATGAAGTACCCAGAGAGAACCCATGCATGTACAGGGAGAACATGCAAACCACATACAGAAAGACCCCTGACTGGATTCTAACACCTGCAACAGTGCTACCAACTGCACCACTGAGCAGCCTCAAAACTGTAAATTTACTCGTAATAATAACCCAATTTTAGTTCTTGCAGCTTCACAATAAATCATTTTCAGGTGTATAAGGCTAAACTGGTGTGATTTTTATGGAGTCATTTCTAGTTGGTAAGCAAGTTTTTATCTTTATCTACTTTTGTTAATAAATTCATAATAAATAAAGGTTCTGGACCAAATGAGTCCACCTCCATTATAAGTATCATACAAAGATCTGAAACGGCTCCGGGCCGGATGATGTGTTTTATGAACGGATCCAAAACGGATCCGGGCCGGATGATGCGTTCTACGAACGGATCCAAAACGGCTCCGGGCCGGATGATGTGATCTATGAACGGATCCAAAACGGCTCCGGGCCGGATGATGTGTTTTATGAACGGATCCAAAACTGATCCAGGCCGGATGTGGCACTTAATGTGTGGATCCGTGATCTGGATCTGTTCCGGATCCGTTCCGGTGTGAAAGTGGACTCCGATCCGGGTCCGTTTTGCGGATCCATTCCTGAGCCTACACTAAATCCGGAACGGATCCAGTCCGGAGTCCGTTTGCTATCTGGGTTGGTCTTCTTTTCCCAGGCTCTAAATGCACAAGATTTTCCAGTAAAATATTTATTTTGTTCTTGTGAAACTTGGTATTCTTTTCTCAGGCACAAGATGTTTCCAGTGAAATATTTATTTATTTCATAAACAGTGTAGTTGAAATAGCATTAATAGAATAAGTCCAGGACAGTGTCTCTATCATGACTCCAGTCCCAGAATGGATCTCCACCTGTTTAAACAGGGAGACATGGTGACCATTTGAGTTCAAATATGTTCACCAGGTTTATCTTTACACACCTATTTTCAAGTAGAGAGAGGACAATCTTAATTTCAAACATCAGAAACAATAGCTTATAACTGACAAAAACAACAGTGTCCCTGTAGTGAGGCCACCCTCCTTGCTGTTTCTTGCCATGGCACCATTCAATAATGGCTGAGTTGGTGGAAATGGGATTCCTATGTTGGTCAATTTTGGAGTCATCATACCCCTGTATCTTATCATTTTTACTTTTTTAAGCTTCCCAGAATACTCCCCTTCACTCCACCGCACCACTGCAAATTTCATAACCTTGTGTTCTTAAAGCTATGGTAGGTAATCCTAGAGAGCTAGCAAGAGAGCTAGCAAGATTCGAAAGTGTCCCCTCCTCTAAGCTCCACCCCCCCCTCCCCATTCCGTCAGTGCTTCATCCAAAGCCGGTAGAACCGCGTGCGCACATGGAGCATGGAGCAGGGAGCCGGCAGAGGGGGGCGTAGGCAGAAAGCAGAGGCATCTGATTGTTTTTTTGTAGGCGACCAATCCCGCTGATCTCGGATTGGTCAGCTTTTTCTCAGTCCTGCAGCTGCCACAGAGGTCTGATTATTTTCGTCCCTTTTTCTAAATACATCTTGTATAGATTTCTCTCAGGATAGACGGACCATTTCACCCAGTATTACAAAATGTGTTTCTGAACAGGATTACCAACCATGTCTTTAAGTGATTAAAATAAATGAATAAATAAAAATAAAAAAATTCTTGCAATATGACCAACAGACATATGCTATACGTGCTACCCACCGTTTTTCTGAGAAAGATCGATTCTATTTTACACAGTATCTGCAGGCTCAGGCATATAACATTTGAATTTTTTTAACACCATTAAGTGCAATTTCATATGCACAATTATCTGAGAAATTCCACATTTCTCACTTGTTTTGATATGTACCCTTAAGCATTGAGGTCACTTTTAGCAAGACACGTATGTCAAATTTTAAGCTAAATCCTTAAAATACGTAAATTTACTTACCTCTAACGATAGGTTAATTACTTTGCGTAGTATCCATTAGTTGAAGATGTATATCCATGGCAGCATCAATCGTCCGACTTGCCGCTCTCCTCTATTAAATTACACAATTCATACATTACCCTCGCATGACGTGCTAAGTCTTGCATTGTTAGCAGCCATTGTTTCTATAAGGCACTGATATATGCTACGGCATGATCTGCCTTAATTTGCCTTTGATTGGTGTGTCCTGATATTTTACCCAATTCTTATCAAATAAATGCCCTCAGGGCTAAAAACAAACTTTTAATCTCCTGGGCTATGTCAAATAATTTTCAAGTTGTTTGTAGCAGTGGCATCGTTTTTCAACATAATGAATGAATTATAGAACAGTAAACTGACCGTCAAACTGACTTACGTAAATTTAGAGACAACAATACCTGACACAATGGAAAGATATTGACTGCAGAGAAACGTTACAACACTTACTTTGACCAGATGGAAAAAAAGGTATACGTACTCATGCAATGCAGCTCACAAGGGACATTAACATTGCAGTTATCGTCATTTATCGTCATTGTATTAACATTACAAGTTACCATTCATTGTTTCATTTGGAAAATCCACAGAGCTTTGACTGACATCGGGAAGCAAACTGCCCAACAATGTGTGCAATTTATTTCTTTTCCTCTTTGTCTTTTTAGGTTATATTGTAATAGTTTATACATAGTTTAAGCATGAAACTTCATACACTTACTGGACTTCATGATATTTCGGCAGTACAAGTAATCCAGAACGTTTCTTAAGTAAATGTACAATGATTCGATTTCAATTCAGTTTATTTTTATAGTGCCAAATTACAACAAATGTCATCTCAAGGCACTTAAATAATATAGTCCAATTCAAGCCAATTGGAGTTGAATTCATTGTAATCATAATTAATTTCAAAATAATCTAATTCATTCATATTGAACCAATTCAAAAACAATTTCCTAGCTAAGGAAACCAACAGATTGCACCGAAACTTGTCTTTAGTCCAATCTCCCGTTCTGAGCATGCTTGAGGCAACTGTGGAAAGGAACATCTCCCTTTTAACAGAAAAAAAACCTCTGGCAGAACCAGACTCAGGAAGGGTGGCCAACCAGTTGGGGTTTGAGAAGACAGAAAAGAGGGGGAAAAAAATACTGTATCACCATTCAAAGGATACCTGTTGGAACAGGGAAACACTAGTTAATGACCACAATAATGTCTCATGTACATAATATCATTTGAGAAATTAAACAGGGGGAAAAGAGAGTAAAGTGAGGAAAGGTGTGACAGATGAGGCCCCCCAGCAGTCTAGGCCTAGACTAGACTGATTGATCAAATCCAATATGGAAGTGTCAATTAAGGGAAAAACTTCCTTGAACAGTCTGGTTGGGATTGGTTCTAAAATACAAGTTGATGGTTTAGAAGAGACTGTCGTTGTTGTTAGCTCAGAGAGATCAACTGGACAGAAGCCGTCTAAATACAAATCAGGTTCTAAAGATAGTTCTAAAGCTGCTGTACTTGATGATACATCACTGATAATAGTGGGCTCCATCAATCTTCTCTCTGATAGAAACAATTTTATTGATAAAGAAGCTCATGGAATCATTACTGTTGAGAGTTAAAGGAATACCTGGGATTATTCTTATTTTCTTCTATCAATGCTGAATGATAAGCAGTTCTAGCTTTACAAAGGGCTTTCTTATACGTTATTAAACTATCTTTCCAGACTAATTGAGACTCTTCTAAATTGGAGGAACGCCACTGTCTCTCCAGCTTTCTTGCAGTCTGCTTTAAAGCACACAGCTGTGAATTATACCAAGGAGCCAGCCTCTTCTGACTGATTACTTCCTGATTCCTTTTCAAAGGGGTAACATTGTCCAGTGTTGTAGGCATTGAAACTGCTGTCAACAAGAGGGTCAAGTTTTACTGGAGTAAAATTTAGGTAGCCGTCGTCTGTCATATTTGCACATGGCAGTGAAGAAAAAGATGATGGAATTAACTCAATGGTTATCAAAAATGGTCAGATAAGACAGGGTTATGAGTAGGGCTGGGTATCACCGCCAAGTTCCTGGATCGATTCGATTTCGATTCTTAGGGCTTTAAATCGATTAATCACGATTCGATTCGATTCGATCCGAATCGGTTCCATCTGCTTCTCTTGGCGCCAGGATTTAACCTCAAAATGTTGCATTTTGACATCAATATTTCAAAGGGCTGTGGCTTGACAGTGTTAACAGATTGTTACATTATATTAGTAACACCTGAAGCCACCCAGTGGAAAGAAGTATTAGCAAGATTTTACACTATATTCAACGTGACAGCCTACTTAATTAAATACATTTGTAGGAGCCATTTTAGTCTCACCTATAGGTAGGTTTTAGTGTAGTTTTAGATTTAGCCACTTGGGGGAGCACTTCTTTTATGGTAGCTAACTTAGTTCTAGGTATAATTACAGGTGCCCAGAATTAGTGGGTTGATGACTGCTTGGACTGGGGAACACATGGTTCTTACCGTAGCCGTGTGGATTGGAACCAGTAACTTCATGAAAAAAATCATTCATGAAAAAAAAAAAAAAAAAAAAAAATTAAAAAAAAAAAAAAAAAAAAAAAAAAAAATCGATCTCATGCCCTACAAATCGATTATGCAAATTTTAAATGAAATCGATCCAAAATCGATTTAATCGATTTTTTTACCCAGCCCTAGTTATGAGGGAACAATTTTAACTGTTAACTCTCAATGCCATAAGTCAGCACAAGATCAAGGGTATGACTAAGGCAGTGAGTAGGTCTGTGAACACTTTGAGAAAATCCAATAGAGTCTAATATAGAATTAAAGTTAATATTCAGGCTGTCATTTTCAACATCTACATGAATATTAAAGTCACCCACTGCAATGACTTTATCTGTACTCAGCACTAACTGGGATAAAAACTCTGAGAATTCAGAGAGAAACTCAGAATAAGGGCCAGGTGGACGTTACACAAGAGATTTTTGTGATTTCCACTTTGGGTGGGAAAAACTGAGAATCACAGATTTAAAAGAGCTCAAACCAATCTTGGGTATAGGACTGATTAGTAACCCTGATCTGAAGATAGCTGCCACTCTTTCTCCTTTAAAAGTTAAAGTCATGCATATTCGAATGATGGCGCGGTGAGGTTGGCTGCCGTTGTACCTGCTCCCAAAGTTTGTTTATATCTAGTCGTTTTTTATGTGATTCTTAATTTGTTAAGTGCTCCTGTACTAGGTCGTAACACATACGACAGACAGACCCTACTTCATTTAGGAACACAGTACCCAAACTGTGCTCCTATCAACCTAAAACCGGACCCGACATGGCCTGGCGACATTCAACAGGTCGCCCACGACAACAACAACAACAATGGATACACAGGCCGCAGGTCATGGTGGAGGCCCTGAAGGAAACGAGCCGGAGTTAGGAACAGACTGAGACGCAGAGCACACCATTCGCCTCTGCCCAGCATTCTCCTCGCCAATGTCCAGTCACTGGAAAAAAAGCTCGACGAACTCAGGGCCAGAATAAAGTTTCAGAGGAATATACAGGACTGTAATGTCATCTGCCTCACCGAGACATGGCTGATCCCGGACCATGCCGTTCAACCAGCGGAGTTCATCACAGTTCACCGCAGGGACAGGACGAGTGAGTCTGGTAAATCAAGAGGAGGTGATGTGTGTTTAATGGTGAACAACAACTGGTGTGACAACAGGAACGTTCAGTCTCTCAGAAACTACTGTTACCCTGACCTGGAGCTCCTGACCATCCAGTGCCGTGCTTTCTACCTGCCCCGTGAGTTTACCTCGGTCATCATCAGCGCCATTTACATCCCACCTCAGGCGAACACGGACACTGCCCTCACCGAGCTACATGAAGCTATCTCCACCTATCAGGCTGCAGTCAGATAAGTGACACTGTGGACTGATCAGTCAGAAGCAGCTCTGAGGGGTGCACTGGATTCAGTGGACTGGGAGATGTTCCAGCGCAGTTCGGGCAGTGACATCTACGAGTTCACAGAGACAGTTGTGGGATTTATTAGGAAAATGGTGGAAGACACAACACCAATAGCCACCACCAGAAGTTTACCATATCAGAAGCCGTGGGTGGATAAAACCGTCCGCGATGCGCTGAGAGCCCGCACTGCTGCCTACAACTCTGGACTCGTCTCTGGAAACATGACGCCATACAGGGTAGCCACCTACGCTGTCCGGAGAACGGTGAACGAGGCTAAACGCCGCTATGCCGAGAGACTGGAGCTGCAGATGGAGGGCAGCAACACCAGGGCGCTGTGGCAGGGACTATTTACTATCACGGACAAAAGAGCAACACACACAACCGCAATGAGAGCCGGTCACTTTGCTGGCTGATGAGCTCAACAACTTCTTTGCACGCTTCGAGCCGGATAGTAGGCAAGAAGCTGCACTTCCAGCCGGAGGAGAGGAATCGCTCACTGTTACGGAGCTAGAGGTGAGAAGGATGTTTAGAAGTGTGAACACCAGGAAGACAGCGGGGCCTGACGGCATCAGCGGTCGAGTCCTCAAAGCCTGCGCTGAACAGCTCGCACCGGTTTTTACAATGATATTCAACCTCTCGCTCTCACAGTGTGAGAGGGTGGACAGTTTCAAATACCTCGGTGTGACCATCACACAGGACCTGTCCTGGTCACTGCATGTTAACAGCACTGTTAAAAAGGCCAGGCAGCGTCTGTTCCACCTCAGAGACTTCAGGCTCCCCTTCAAGGTGCTCAGGAACTTTTACACTTGCACCATTGAGAGCAACTTGAGTGGGAGCATCACCACATGGATGGGCAGCTGCAAAACAGGACCTCTTGGCCCTTAGGAAAGTAGTCCGCTCAGCTGAGCGGACTATCAGAACAACCCTACCCGACCTGCAACACATTTATGTTAAACGATGCAGGTCGAGTGCTGAGAAGATCCTCAGGCAGCCCCACCACCCCGGACACTCGCTCCTCTCCCTGCTGCCTTCAGGCCGTCGGTTCCGCAGCCTGAGAACCAGCACTGAGAGGATGAGGAAAAGTTTCTTTCCCCAGGCCATCCGTCTGCTGAACAGTGGACTCCACTTCTATCTGTTAATACTGTATATTTCAGATACCATATACATTTTCTTTTATTCTTATTTTATATTTTTTATTAATTTTTATTCATATTTCATATTTAATTTTAATTATCTTTTTATTGGTAGCAGGACAAGGAAGAATTTCACTGCACATTGTACTGTGTATGATTGTGTATGTGACAAATAAAACTATCTTGAATCTTGAATCCTCTGCCTGTGGTTCGAAGGAATGTGAACATTTAAATAGTCAGAGGTAGTTGATTCTTTAATGCTAACATCATCCTCCTGCTACAGCCAGGTTTCTGTAAGACAAAATATGTCAATATGATGATCACAAATCAAGTCATTCACTAACAGAGATTTGGAAAGGAGAGATCTAATATTCAGCAAACCAAATTTAATAGTTTGATATTTTTGTACAGTTAAAGTTTTTGTTCTAATTTGTTTTTGCACAAGAGGATTTTCTCCGTTTGTGTTTATTGATTGATCCCACCTGCTGCTTCCCCCCGTAGCAGCAGGTGGGAAGCCGCAGAGAAATGTGTAAGACTACATTTCTGCATCTGTTGTGGAGAAAAAGGAGTCGGACTCACCTTTGCAGCCTCTTATGGGGAATTTATTGAACAGACCGTCACAGAGACATGTACATTTCAGCATGCACGGAAATTCCGAATGATCTCAGTTTTTTCACAACTTCTTATACTCTTCTCCATCATTCTGTGTGTATGTGGCCCAAACCTAATCTCTATCTGGTGCCTGCTGTCCGAGAATGCTGCTACATCTTCGTCATTGTCTAGATTGTTCATCCTGACCTTGAACAATATACGATTCGAGCAGCATCAAGACATGCTGAGAATGCTTCGAGCAGTGTAAAGACACAATATGTGCTTCGAGCAATGTCAAGGCCCTGCTACTCCCTACACATCCTGGTCTCAACCCTGGGTTGTCATGTTTTTGGATGATTAATAAATTCGTCCATATTTCTAGAAATGAGAGCCGCTTCTTCCAAAGTGGGATGGATGCCATCTCTCCTCATCAGACCAGGTTTTCTCCAGAAAGATTGCCAATTATCTATGTAGCCCACGTTGTTTGCTGGACACCATCTAGACAACCAGCGATTGAAGGAGGACATGCAGCTAAACATGTCATCACTGGTCAGATGTGGCAGGGGTCCAGAGAAAACTACGGAGTCCGACATTGTTTTGGCAAAATTACACACCGATGCAACATTAATTTTAGTGACCTCCGATATGCATAACGGGGTGTCATTACTGCCGCCGACGTTAATAAATATTTTACCGTATTTACGTTTATCCTTAGCCAGCAGTTTTAAATAGGATTCCACGTCGTCCGCTCTGGCCCCTGGAATGCATTTGACTTTGGTCGATGGTGTCTCTAATGCCACGTTTCTGATTAGAGAGCTGCCAATGACCAGGATTTTGTCTTAAGCGGATGTTGCTGAGTGGGAAAAATCTATTTGAAATGTGGACAGGTCGATGGTGAACCACGGGCTTAACTTTAGGGCTATGCCTCCTCTTCCTGAAAGTCACTCAGCCAACCCTGGGTCCCGGCTGCTCGGGTTCTGCTTGGGAGCGAATGGAGCTTGCTACGCTAGGTGGCTCCACACTGGCTAAAGGGACCTGGCTCGCTATCGGGTGATTGTCAATGGTGCAGAGCCAAGCTTCCAATTCAAATAACCTCGCCTCCAAAACTACAAAAAAACTACATTTGTCCCATGTAGCATTACCGCTAAAGGAGGCAGAGGAGTAACTTAACATCTGACACGGAGCAGGTGAAAGCAGCAGACGGAGGGAGAGAACTGGTAGCCATGCTAAGCTAGAGAACCAGACACACCGCTAAAAAATGAAAATAAAGACTAAATATCTGTAGGTGTGAGTGTTAGAACAGAACGGTATGCCATAGAGTTAACTATGCAAAATTGTGTAAGTAATAGGGAGAAATAAAGTGATTATCAGTAGTCCAAGAGGAGCAAGAAATTCCACAGTACACAAGCAAGGTAACAGGAAGTGATGCAATACGTCTTACCGCAAAGTAAAGCGTCCTTTTAGTCAACTCATGCTTTTCCCTCCAATTTTATTATCAAACTATGTTTTTTTTTTTTTTTGTATGTCTCATATTTGTGGCAACACAAGTAATATTTACAATAGTTTAGTTTCACTGATGACTGTCCAACTCATATAAGTGTGAAAATAAATTTTTCTACCAAAGTTATTGTATACGGATTATACAATGATCATCATGAAACAAGTTTAATTTTGTAGAAATTTACTAAGGATCTTATATCTGGTTCACTATCATATGCATATACAAGTTTCAGACAAAACAGATGCAAACTTTACAAGATTTATCTGTCTTTTCTGTCATGGCGCAAGCCAGGCTGACTCACAAATTGGACTCAAGAGCAGATGCAGACACAGGGAGATTTGAGTAAAAGACCAGGTTTATTTAAAGGGAGGTGAAGCCAGATCCACTCTCTGACTCACGCTGAATCCAAACATGTTTAGATCCACGAAATTGTAATGGTGTCAATAAGACAATCAAGTTTGGCGGTAGTAAAGTTTACTCAGCAGTCCTCTGTTTACTAACAGAGGACACACGTGGTGTCATGTCTGTTAGTTTTGTTAGGTTTTAAGTTCCTGGTTTGTCTTTAGTTTTTGCCATGTTTTCCTAAGTTTCTCTCGCCCTGTCATTAGCTTCACTCACTTACGAATCACCCTCTTCAGTATTTATTTTCCAGGTTTTCTCATGCACATTGCCAGATCATCACTGTCCCTCAAGCCAAGTCACCGTCACTGAATTCATGTCAAGTCAGGTTTGTCTTTGTCAGGTCTGTTCATGTTTTTTTCAGTCGTAGTTAGGTTTTGTTTTGCCAAGTTTTTCCATTTTTTTTTAAATTCCAGCTCAGCTACACTTTTAGTTTGAATTATTTTGAATAAATCAAGTTATATTTTGGAAATATCTGCATCCGGGTCCTCCTTCAGCACGCCACAACAACAAATCAACGTGACACGTGGCAGTTAAAAAAAAAAAAAAATATTTGGGAATTAAGTTTTTAAAATTAGTAAGTGCATTTTCTGATACACACCTACTATAAATACATTTTCTCATTTTGCTTTGTAGTCAAATAATGTGAACTGAGATATAAAAAAATTTAAAAAATCTGAGAATTCAAACAGAAAATCAGAATAAGGCCCAGGTGGATGATACACAACAACAGAAGAGGTCTTTGTGATTAACACTTTGGGGGAGAAAGTCAGATTCCAAAAAACCTAAAACTAATCTTGGGTCTAGGACTGATTAGTAACCCTGATTTGAAGATTACTGCCACTCCTCCTCTTCTGCTTGTGGTTCGACGAATGTGAAAATTTGAATAGCTAGAGGGAGTTTATTCATTAATACTAACATGATCCTCACATGAATAGTTACCATGCCAACACAAGACTTGTTTGAAAATTGAGAATTATTATCAACCATGTTCTGGGAGATTACTGTGACCATCTCTCAGATTTACTATGGAGCCCCTCTCTCCTGGCTTTGAATACCCAAGTATAAGTTCAGATGCGGATAACCAGAGCTGTGAGTCTTTGTTTGGCAGTTTCCAGCACCTATAGGTATGGAGATTTTTTAAATTTTTAAAAAAAATTTTATCGTACTTTTCTGAAGCTGATAGCTGGCTAACCTCTCTCCTTGTTGCCTTGATCTCAGCCTCCAACCTTCTATTAGCCTCAAACCTCCGTGGAAGATACTTCTCCTTGTTGTTTATCGTGTAGCCAAGCATCTCCAGGATCACTGCAGTTGTGGTTTGCATTAGCTTATTGGTCTCTGTGATCGTCCATCCATTATCTTCCGCTTATCTGAGGTTAGGTCATGGAGTTCCAGGAACTGTTCCCTCTCCCCAGCCACACTTTCCAGCTCCTCTTGGGGTATTCTGAGGTGTTGCCAGGCTAGATGAGACATCCCCCGGTGTGTTCTGGTTCTTCCCGGGGACCTCCTCCCAGTTGGACATACCTGAAAAACCTCCAAAGGAAGGTGACTAGGAGGCTTCCTAATCAGATGCCTAATCAGATCATCCCAGCTGCTTCACACTCTACCGTAAAGTACTCTAGTGTGTGCCTGAAGGTCATAGTTTGAAAATGCCAACAGAACTACATAATCTGCGAAATGCAGAGATCCAACATTTCCTAAACCAGAGACCCTCTTCCCCATGACTACACCTTGAAATCTCGTCCCTGAAAATCGCAAACTCCAGGGCAGCCCTGGTGGGGTCCAACACATGAATGAGTTAGACCTTGGACTAAAAATATGGACACAGCTATTGTTCTGTTTATGCACGGAACAAATATTCCATAAAAGCGGTACTCGTAGCCCATACTCCTACAACACTCCCTATATAATCCCTCATGGTTGTAAGTCCACAAAACCCATGTAGACTGGATGGGCAAACTCTGATGACCCCCTCAGTAACTTGTTTTTCTTAAATCCAAGTTTCAACAATCAATTGGAGCCCTGGAGTAAACTTTCCCTTGGAAAAGTTTAGGAAGCATTTATTTAGGAAGCATTTCAGGTTTACGTCAGCATCTATTTTAGCTCCTTTACTGAGGAATCACTTATTTCGACCCACGTTTACAGACTCAACCTTTAGTACATGGCACAATAAAGGCCTGAAATGTTTTAAAGACCTCTATAAAGATAGTATTTTTCACAGTTTGACAGATCTTTCAGGAGAATTTCATCTCTCACCCTCTCATCTTTTTCGATACTTTCAGATTAGTGCGCTAAAGTTTTATTTCCAGGCTTTCCCTCCTCTCCACCGAGCCTACTGTGGAAAGAGCTTTTAAGCCACAACCAACATCAAAAGTCACTCATCTCTAAAGTTTATAAGGAACTCTTGTCTTTTGATAGCTCATCAGTTACTAAAGTTAAAATTGCTTGGGAACTAGAACAGGGTCTGAATTTGGAGGATGTCTGGCGGGACGCTGCTCTTCAAAATATCTACACAAGCTCACCTTGTGCTCGTCTCACACTTATACAATTCAAGGTACTATTCAGAGTTCATCTTTCCAAAACTCGACTGTCACAATTTTATCCTAATATCGCCAACAACTGTGACAAATGTCAAGCTTCACCCTGCAATCTAACACATATGTTCTACTCTTGTTCATTACTTTCTCGCTTCTGGCAGAACTATTTTGATTCCATGTCAAAAATACTTTTGACGATCATAAAGGTTTCTCCCCATGTCGCTATATTTGGGCTCCCGGAAGACCACAACCGGTTTACTTCCAAGCAGCTAGATATCATAGCCTTAATAGCTAGACGCCATCTTCTTCTTCACTGGAAGTCAACTGAAGCTCCCTCCAGCTCTCAGTGGCTCAATGATACTTGTCTTTTCTAAAGCTAGAGAAGATCAGATATTCAGTGAAAGGTAACTCTGACAAATTCTACAACAAGTGGCTTCCTTTTTTAACTTTTTTTCGTTCTCTCCAATCTCTGCCCCCTGATTGATGGACCCCCACTCACTCTCTCCTTCTCTTTCCTCTCTTTTTCCTTTTCTGTCTTTTGACCTCCTTTTTATTTATACTGAGCAGCTTACACACACATGTACATATTACACTTATTATACTTATTAAATTGCTATATATAGATGTCCTTAACTGTTAGTTAAGTAGCCCCCCACAATTGTGTATTGTTCTGGAATCGTTGTGAAAAAAAACCCCAAAACACTAGAGGAGGTAGACTGTATGCTTTTTTTTTAACTCATCAAGATGCACATTATTTTGACTGTATCAATATGTTTGTTCAAACTGTCGTGATACAATGCTCAATGTAAATGTGACATTGATTTCTATTCCAATGTGCCTTACCTCCCAATAAAAATATTAAAAAAAAAAAAAAAAGGCCAAACAAGCCAAAAAGTAAAAAAAAAAAAATCATGTACATAACTGTTTGAAAAACAACACAAATGTTATCACGACTCTTAACGAGAGACACCAGTAAAAAGAGAGGTCCACTAGACGTGGCGTAGCTCTGCTGCTTTCTTCTCAATCTCACGGTCAAGGTTCATCAACTCCCCTCTCTTGTCCTTGCATCTTTGTCTCATGGAGTTCGGTTTGGTGATGAGTTCTGCCATCTTGGTCATCTTTTAAACTTTTTTTAACTGTATTTATCAGCCTTCTTTGCAAGGCAATCTGCATCCTTCTCTAGAGAGTTGCACGCAGTTGAGATTGTTCTTCTTTTCTTTTGTAGCTCTTCAAGCTCATTTTCAGCCCATTTTCTCTTGTTCATCTGTTTTGTCTTTTCCCTTTTCTTCCTCTCATCTTCCAAGAAGATCCTATACTGGCTGCATGCAGTTGCACGCTCATTTAGCAGCTCTTGAGTTAGAGGCACTTTGACCACTCCACCACACATCCTCACAAAGTCACAGATTAGTCTCTGTGAGACTATAGTCCATCCATCCATCCATTATCTTCCGCTTCTCCGGGGGTCGGGTCACGGGGGCAGCAGCTTTAGCAGAGAAATCCAGATGTCCCTGTCCCCGGCCACTTCCTCCAGCTCTTCTGGGGGGACCCCGAGGGGTTCCCAGGCCAGCCGAGAAACATAGTCTCTCCAACTTGTCCTGGGTCTTCCCCGGGGCCTCCTCCCAGTGGGACGGGCCCGGAACACCTCACCAGCGAGGCGTCCAGGAGGCATCCTAACCAGATGCCCGAGCCACCTCATCTGACTCCTCTCGATGCGGAGGAGCAGCGGTTCTACTCTGAGCCCCTCCCGGATGACCGAGCTTCTCACCCTATCTCTAAGGGAGAGCCCAGACACCCTGCGGAGGAAACTCATTTCGGCCGCTTGTATTGGCGATCTCGTTCTTTCGGTCACTACCCACAGCTCGTGACCATAGGTGAGGGTAGGAACATAGATTGACCGGTAAATCGAGAGCTTCGCCTTCTGGCTCAGCTCCTTCTTCACCACGACAGGCCGGTGCAGAGCCCGCATCACTGCAGACGCCCGCATCACTGCAGACGCCGCACCAATCCGCCTGTCAATCTCCTGCTCCATTCGTCCCTCACTCGTGAACAAGACCCCGAGATACTTAAACTCCTCCACTTGGGGAAGGATCTCATTTCCGACCCGGAGAGGGCATTCCACCCTTTTCCGGCCGAGGACCATGGTCTCAGATTTGGAGGTGCTGATTTATAATCCCAGCCGCTTCACACTCGGCTGCGAACCGCTCCAGTGAGAGCTGAAGGTCACGGCCTGACGACGCCAACAGAACCACATCGTCCGCAAAGAGTAGAGACCCGATTCTGAGGTCGCCAAAACAGACCCCCTCAACGCCCTGGCTGCGCCTAGAAATTCTGTCCATAAAAATTATGAACAGAATCGGTGACAAAGGGCAGCCCTGACGGAGTCCAACCCTCACAGGAAACCGACTCACTGCCGGCAATACGGACCAAACTCTGACACCGGTCATACAGAGACCGAACAGCCCATATCAAGGAGTCCGGCACTACATACTCCCGGAGCACCCCCCACAAGAGTCCCCGAGGGACACGGTCGAACGCCTTCTCCAAGTCCACAAAACACATTTAGACCGGTTGAGCAAACTCCCATGCACCCTCCAGGATCCTGCCGAGGGTATAGAGCTGGTCTGCTGTTCCACGGCCAGGACGAAAACCACACTGCACCTCCTGAATCCGAGATTCGACTATCCGGCGGATCCTCCTCTCCAGTAACCCCGAATAGACCTTACCAGGGAGGCTAAGGAGTGTGATCCCCCTATAGTTGGAACACACCCTCCGGTCCCCTTTTTTAAAGAGGGGGACCACCACCCCGATCTGCCAGTCCAGAGGCACTGCCCCAGATGTCCACGCAATGCTGCAGAGGCGTGTCAACAAGACAGCCCTACAACATCCAGAGCCTTGAGGAACTCAGGACGGACCTCATCCACCCCTGGGGCCTTGCCACAGAGGAGTTTTTTGACCACCTCGGCAACCTCAGCCCCAGAAATGGGAGGCCCCACGTCCGAGATCCCCAACCCTGCTTCCTCATCGGAAGGTGTGTCGGTAGGATTGAGGAGGCCGTCGAAGTATTCCCCCCACCGACTCACGACGTCCCTAGTTGAGGTCAGCAGAGCCCCGCCCTCACCATACACGGTGTTGACGGTGCATCGCTTCCCCCCCTGACCCGCCGGATGGTGGACCAGAAACTCTTCGATGCCATCCGGAAATCATTCTCCATGGCCTCCCTGAACTCCTCCCAAGCCCGAGTTTTTGCCTCAGCAACCCACGAGGCCGCGTTCCGCTTGGCCTGTCGGTACCCATCAGCTGCTTCCAGAGTCCCACTGGCCAAAAAGGCCCGATAGGACTCCTTCTTCAGCTTGACGGCTTCCCTCACCACTGGTGTCCACCAGCAGGTTCGGGGATTGCCGCCACGACAGGCACCGACCACCTTACGGCCACAGCTCCGGTCGGCCCCCTCAACAATGGAGGCACGGAACATGGCCCATTCGGGCTCAATGTCCCCCACTTCCATGGACATGGTTGAAGCTCTGCCGGAGGTGGGAGTTGAAACTCCTCCTTACAGGGGATTCCGCCAGCCGTTCCCAGCAGACCCTCAGAGCCTCGCGCACCAGCTCAGGCTCCTTCCCCAGCAGAGAGGTAACGTTCCACGTCCCAAGAGCCAGCTTCAGCAGCCTAGGATCAGACCGCCAAGGTCTCCACCTTCGGCTGCCACCCAGCTCACATTGCACCCGACCCCCTTGGCCCCTCCCACGGGTGGTGAGCCCATCGGAAGGGGGACCCACGTCATTTCTTCGGGCTGTGCCCGACCGAGCCCCATGGGCACAGACCCGGGCACCAGGCGCTCGCCGGCGGGCCCCACCCCTGGGTCTTGCTCCAGGGGGAGGCCCCGGTGACCTGCGTCCGGACGAAGGAAAACGCCGTCCAATATTGTCCATCATCATAGGGTTTTTTTTATGAGCTGTTCTTTGTCTGGTCCCTCATCTAGGATCTGTTTGCCTTGGGTGACCCCAGCAGCGGCTAAAAGCCCCGGGCAACATAGCTCCCAGACTCATTGGGGCGCGCAAACCCCCCCACCACGGTAAGGTGACAGCTCATGGGGAGACTATAGTGTCCTCGCTCATATTGCACATCTCCACCTCCTTGTTTATGGAGAATCCACGCTCCACAGTAGCTTGTCCATGGAACAGAAGCAGCAGTTTTTCCACAAAGCTCCAAAGTTCCGCATATCCATTCATGGCCTTATGCAGGAAGTTGTCAAATCGTGATTTTCCATCCAATGTACTGAAGGCCCCGAATTCCTCTCCCCTGGTCTCAATAGCCAGATTCGGACAGAGCAGTTCTAAGAACGCAGTTCTAAGAAGGGTTCTCCTCAAATTTCGTTCTGATAACTGCCCTTCCTCAGAGGAACTGTTTCAGTTTACATTCGCACATGAGTCGGGACCTTGATAAGGACTGATGCGACGCAACCGTCTGCGACAGTGACAAATTACTTTTGCGCCATACTCAACCAAACCCGCGAAAAGTAAGGAGAGAAGAAAACAACACCACAATATGGAGAGCGAGGAGGCCACCGTGTTCATGGTTTGCATGACGCTAATTTTATTAATGGACGATCAAATGAGGTGTCAAACATCGAGGCTGGAAGAGCCCACGGAGAGAGTCAGGAGACGAAGACTCTAGCGGCAGGTGATACTTCTTCGTTTCATGGCGGAAAGGAGAGCAGAGCGCCGCAGACAAAGGAGATGACGTGTAAGTTTAACTTATTAAACACGCGCAGGTTGTGTCCGTGTCGTATAAGTTAACATTTCAGCCGTTACTCTACTGTTTGCATTGAGCAGATTACAATAAGTGAATATTTCAGACTGTCTGTAGGTAACTCGTGTTCTGTTTGCGTTTCAGGTGTTGCTGCAGCTCATTGCACAACACTCCTCGCCGTCCGCCTGGGTCCGGAGCAAAGGTGATGAGTGGTGGAAAAAGGTTGTTTCCAGTTTTACCGATGAGCAGTGGATAAAGAATTTCCGTATGTCCAGAGAGACATTTCAGTACGTCTGTCGCCGCCTGAAGCCGGCACTGGAGAGAATGGACACAACTTATCGTCTTGCTGTACAGCTTGAAAAGAGAGTTGCTGTTGCCGTATGGAAACTCACCACTAACGCCAAATAAAGGAGCATAGCACACCTATTCGGAGTAGGCATTTCAACTGCCTGTGACTGTTTAAAGGAGTTCTGTGTACCACAGTGTGTTGGGGCTGTTGATGGCTCCCACGTTCCTATTTTAGCACCTGAAGAGTACCACACAGAGTTTTTCAACCGGAAGGGATGGTATTTTAATATTTTACAGGCAGTCGTTGATGGAAGAGGTTTGTTTTGGAATGTGTACACTGGGCAACCTGGCAGCTTGCACGGTGCTGAGTGCGGTGCGGAGTTTTACGTTTGTCTCCACTGTGGGAACTGGCAGTGAGAGCAAAGGTATTTTCACAGCAGTACAGGAGCATTGGAGGACAGGATGTTGGCTACTACATCATCGGAGACGCTGCCTATTCGCTGACAAGCTGGCTCATGAAGCCCTTCCCAGACAACGGTGCCCTCACTCACCAACAGGAGACATTCAACCTCAAAACAAGTAAAGCAAGGGTTGTGGTTGACAATGCTTTTGGCAGACTAAAAGGAAGATGGCAATGCCTACAAAAGCACAATGACTGCAGCATTGAGAGAGTGAAGTCCATGGTGTTCACATACTGTGTGAAAGCCATGGTGAGGAGTATAGACAGGAGTGGAGCGAAGACAACCCTTATCCGCAGCCAGATATTCCAACACAACCACCTGCTGCATATACTGAAGGAGTTGGAGTGTGTGCAGCCTTGACCTTGTGCCTTCCAGCTGATCACAACACGCCTTTTCATATTGAGCATCATATTTTGGAATTTTGGTAGACAGAACATACAAAATATTCCATAGAAACTGTTACTTTGTTCAGAGTTAATTTTTTTATGTGCAAAATAAAGATGTCAATACCTGCTTTTAAGCTTTGTGTGTATTATGAAATCTATCAGTTGTACATCAGTAGCAGACTTCAAATGTTAAGGAGAAATCTATCCTGAAGAGGTTATTTGTGACTGACTTATGGTTTAGAGAAATAAGATAGTCACACAAAATTAATGGTAGGTGGGAGTTAAAATGTAGAAAGGGGTGTGGTGAAATGTTTACAGGTGTGTACTTTAAGTGGTCACAAGTATTTGAATGCCAGACCTTTAAACAAACTTCATCCTGTGTGGTTCATTTTAAAAAGTTGATAAACTGTAGTGTAATGCACACCTGAAGATAAGGCTTACTCTCCCAAAAATACCAGGAGAAACTCATTCATGTGTTCATCTCTAGTAGACTTCCATTACTGTAATGGTCTTTTAACTGGACTTCCCAAAAAGAGCATTAAACATCTGCAGCTCATCCAGAACGCTGCTGCTAGAGTTTTAACCCGGACTAAGAGATCTGTTAGAACATCTAACTGGCATCACTATTAACAAAAACCCAGAAGACTTCTGACTCTTCAAAAAGGAATTCATTTTTTTCCTCAATACACACTCGAAAAAAAAAAGTTCAAACAGAACAAAAGTGTCAGCAGTGCATAAATAACTATGTACATGTGCATTACGTCTTCGCAGCACTTCGGTGTCTCTGGCCTTGCTGCCATCCTGTCCATAACACCCAAGAGACCCTCCATAATTGCTCTTTGCTGGCTTCTGACTGCTCCACCCGTAGAGCCATGCGCTCCTCTGCCTCCCTCTGTGCCCGTTCCTGAAAAAACTGCATCATGCCACTGAAGCATGCCTGGCTTTGCTGTTCAGAATCTGACACAAGCATATCCTGCACAGTAGCCAGAAGAGTGTCAGCCCGTTTGCTCTTTCCTTAAAAACGAAAAAGCAACAAAAAAAAAAAACAAAAAAACAGTGGAGACAGATACTTAGTACACAACAATTGTAATACAATACCTTGAATTCTAATACTGTGACACTCAACAAGATTCATATAAAATGCAATAGGATGGTCATGGTTTTAGGAAGGTATTTGACCCACACGCAGAGACTCTCAGGAGGCAGAATAAAATTTATTACAAAAATTGAAGAATGTAAGTGTCCTTTGTCCTGGGGAACTGGAGAATTGTGAAGAGAGACAGGATCACTGAAACGGACTTGGTGAGTAACTGGGTAACTTGAGTTGGAATGGTTTGTTAGAAGGACAACTTACTGCTGATGGTGAAGGGAGATGGTCCGCCAGGGAGAGGTGAGTGGAGTTTGAGGGGCTTGGGTCCAAGTGAATGTCCAGACATATGGAGGAGCAATTAGACCCTTCAGGAGTCCAGAGAGAGCCAGCCGACAGGGTTCGCAGGTGGTGGCTTGATAAGAGGAGCTGCAGTAGCCAGTCGTGGATTGAGAACCATGAATAAGACAGCGGGTGCAGAGATCTCAGGAGACAGCGAGGAATCAGGATGAACAGTTTTCTGGAGATCACGGAGGAGTTTCCTGGTAGCAGATTAGATAAGGTTAGTTCACAAAACTGAACAGACTCTAGGCCCCATCCACACGTAGCCGGGTATCTGCTAAAACGAATATATTTTTCTACGTTTGGACCTGTCATCCACATGAAAACGCATAAAAACGCATCGTAAACGAATGTTTTTAAAAACTCCGGGCAAAGTGAAGATTTTTGAAAACTCCGTTTATGCAGCTGCGTGTAGACAGAGATAACCGTAGTTTTGCGTTTTCGAACGTCACAATATGCGCCAAAACAACAACAAATCTGCTTTAAAGTCTAAAGTGCGACCTTTGTTTACTGAAGAAGCATGGATGCCTTGAGAATTGTAGTGGTTATTATTGTGCAGGCGCTGTTTACTGCCTTGATTTTACACGCCCAAGTCGTACTCCCAGAGGAATGGCGTGACAATTTCGCATGTCCCGGTCCTCAGTCCTCTTGCTGTCGGAATTATTACGTCCTCATTTCGAGGGGCAGTCCACTGTCATGCGATCACCTGTCAGTGTGCTCAAAAAAGTTGCGTGCACACTTTATTATTTAGCTGACAAGGGCAGATTGCGCTAAACAGCAAATGCATTTGGGTTGTCAAGACAGGTGAAAACGCAGATGTTCGGTTATGTGTGGAAGGTGTTTTTTCGAAAACGAGGTAATGTGGATACAGATTATTTTATAAACGGAGGGGGGGAAACATTCGGTTTTAAAAATACCCGGCTACGTGTGTACATAGCCTAAAGAACTCTAGGGAGAGCGGCTTGAGGACCAAGTAGGTTAACACTCAGGTGTCGAATGACTGGCAATCCCCTCCTCTTATCCTGTAGCTTGATGAGTCTTGATGCAACTCAGGTGCGAGCAATCACCAGCTGGTCTGCCCTCCGAATGAGGCTCCATGACTCTCTCTGGTAGAGAAAAAGAGAACCCAAACCCCTGCTTCCTAACAAGGATGTTTTCTTTACCAGGTCTAGGGTGGCAGAGGGTGCTGGCAATTGGCTGGGGTGGCTGATGGTGTTTGGTGCCAATGCAGACGCTGGCTCTGGTGTAGTTGCTGAAGGGTAAAAACATTTAAGAATAAGAAAAAAATGTTATGTGTGGCTCTATCAGTTATTTTTTTTCCATTCAAACAAGACATCAATAAGAGCAGCCTACATGATATGTTTGGGCTTGGCTCTTGTTACCACCATATCAACAGCAGAGATTACACATTTGCATATTCAATAACAGCAGGTTTAGGTAGTTTAAGAGAAACAAAGCTAAAACATCTCACACATAAAATTAAATAAGCTGAACCGAACTTACCTTGTACTTTTCTGTGGATCTGAGTAAGCTGAATGCGGCCAGTTTCTTCTGCAAGCAGTATAAATATAGTGCTGCCTCAGCCAATTAGAGTGGCAAAAATACATATGGGCAAACCACATACTTGAAAGTCCAAAAGGCAAAGTGGGAGATACCTCCAGAGGTAGTGGAGAATTACAGTGCTAAGATCCTGTGGGACCAGATCTATAGTGACAAAATAGTAATTGCTGACCAATTGGACATTGTGGTGGTTGGTGAGGTACAGAAAAGGGCAGTAGTAATAGATGTAGAATTCCAAAGCATCAGCAACAATGAAGAAGAAGGAAAACAAAGAAGTTTGAAAAATACCAAAGAATGATACAGGAAGTTGAAAAGATGTGGAAAGTGAGGACAACAGTGAATGAAACTAGATGAAAAAAAATACATATCCTATTCCCTTAAAGAAAAAAAACACAAATTACAAGATTTTCTGGTGATCAAGGATAAGCAAACTGTAAGGAAATCTAAAAGTCTTCTTGGGCAAGAGTCTGAATCCCACATTGCCCAAGATGAAATTAATGGATTGGATGTATGTGGGAGGAATATGCACTCAGTCTCTTGAAAACATATTCAGTAAATGTCTGTTTCTCCTCAAATGATGAATGGGGTTTCTACTGCATGGTTTTTGTCAACAAGACTGGGACAGCACCATTCTGTGAATGAAGTTCAATATTACCATTTAGAGAAGGAGAAAAACTTGTGAGTACTACATTCCTCCACCAACTCCCTCATCTTTTTTATTAAATGGATTAAAAGATTAAAAAAAAAAAAAGGGCAATTAGATGATAAGGAAAATTGGCCAATCTGGTGGTTTTTGGTGAAGTACTTAATTGTAAAAGCCAATGACAGGCTTTTAAACACACTGCATTGCTATAGGCTCATAGGCCTAATCCTAAATAATTTTTTAATAGATTTTTGGCAATTTTCTCTTTAACATACTTTGAGTTTAAAGATCCACTTCCATCGTTATTTCATTTACAAATATACATATTACTGTGGTCACCACTATGATTGAATGCATTGTGCATCGTTTCTGTCAAAAATATCGTCCTTGTCTCCTTGTTTCAAGCTGTTTTGTGTGAGCTAGAATTGGCCTGTGTGGCAAACGACTGGCTTTTCCGGTTTTCCTCATGAATATCCGCAACGTGACAATAAGGCACCTCTGATTGGTTTCTAAAAAAAAAAACGTCACGGGGCACAGCCCCTAGACCCCAGTTGAGCTGTGCCACTGCCAGCCCGCAGCGCGCTATGTTTGAACTGTGCCCGGAGTTTCTTGCTGCACTGCAACGATTGGCAATCATTGCTGTGAATTTGTGAAAGTTGGCGGATAAAATCATGTCTTCATGTCTTCATGTATTCGCACCGCCTTACTCACGCGAGTATTGCCGCGGGTGTAAATTGAATTTACTCGCCTTATTCGCGCGAGTAAAAAACGAGCGAATAGCTCAAGGGGCTATCCATTTCATTCTCTCATCAACCATGGCTGATATAAGTACCATCGCGTCCTTGTACCTGCCACAGCAGTCTGAAACGCACACGCCATCGTGTCTGGGTCACTGACATCATCTGGTGGTGCATTCAGCTCGGATAATTTCACCGCCTTCTCCAGGAGTTGCGTCTGGATGACGGCCGCTTCCAGCGGTATTTCAGGCTCACCAGGACCCAGTTTGATGACCTGCTCGGGAGGATCGGTGCCGTGATCTCTCGGCAGGACACCAACTACAGGCGCTCCGCAGCTGAAATGGAGCTACGGTGCCGTGATCACCTGAAATCGGTGCCGTGATTTCAGGTTTATTTTTTTATTTTATTTAGTCAGGGACCATGTGCAAAGTACATTAATTACAAAGTAAAGAGATGACCTGCACCAGATTGTAGTGTAGAAGCTAATTTCCATCTGCAGTCCCATCTGATTGTCACAGACACGACTCCATTTCAGCTGCGGAGCGCCTGTCCATCAGATTAGCTGTGGCCATGCCATACAAGGCTATGGGCGAGGCTTAGGACCACAATGGAAATAAGCTTCCGAGCTTATTGTGTTATCCTGGCGCTCTGTTTTTTTTTTAATTTAAGTATGTGGTGCGGTTTATATGGAACTTAATCATGTATTTATTTTTTAATATGAACGGAGAATGTCAAATAAAATCATTCATCATTCATTCATACGACCGAGTGACGAATCAAAGTTTCGCCTTCTCTCACACGCTCATTTGTCTGTGTCTAAGTGGGTTGACCCTTCAATGACCAGTGCAGCCCAAGTAGATCGAATTACACTTTGGCACGGCGCATACTCATATGACTTGTTGTGACCTACCACATTTTAAAATGAGTGACACAAAAGTGGTTTCCAGCAAAAGTTGGCCTTTAACTTATATGATCATTTCCAGCTTTTCAACAAATAGTTTCTACTTCCTTCTAAAATTTCCATTTCAATGTTTTCTTTAAACTTTTGTAAATACATTTAAGAACCAGTTAAAGCTAATAAGTACACTTCTGGTACTCACTACTACAAGGCAATTATATTGTATGATGTCATACTGTAGGCAAGACTTTAACCTGTTATCAAGAGTGGACAGGCCATCAGCAGGGCTGGGAGTTTTGCAGATGGGTTACTTGACTATTGGGCTGATAAACCATGTAGTATTAAGGAAAAAGGAAACTTAAAAACATATTGGGTGCCTTGACATATCTGCCTATAATGTGTAATAAAAATAAGGCACTTGTGGCAGACACATCATAGTGCTAACTCCTCTTTTGGTGTTGCAATAATTTTTGTCACCAGTAATGTGGTTGACGATGAAGATGTCAGTAATATTAAAGAGAAACAGGGAGCAAGTACAATGCTAGAATACAAGTTAGAAAATTAGAGCTTGCACAGCCCACAGACACAATGCAAAGTCACTCTTCTTGCATATTTTATTTTCAAGAAAGATATGCAAGATGTTATATTTTGTTTCTCCAGCAATAATCAAAACCTTGTCATGGTGTATATTGGTTTATGCAGAGCTGACTCTTGGCATAGGCCACATAGGCAGTCTAGGGCGTCACCTGCTGGAGGAGGCGCTTCTGCCCGCCCTAAAAAACACCAACAAAAAAACCAACCCTCTTATGACCAATAATTAGCTTCTCTCACTTAGCATAACCTTACATAATACCTAGTGTATCATACCATATACCAGCTCAGAAAACGCCCTTATTTTCTACTTTCAGAAACCATTGGAATTTTTAAAATTGCCCCAACCATTTAGTAGTTACGGTAATGAGAAGTACGTGTGCTAAATCCTGTCAGCGTCGACAGGATGGCCGTATAGTAGTTAAAAACAATAAATAAGATTAAATGAATAAAAGTAATCATTTGTAGCCTTGGCTTCCCCCGTGGAAGACATGGATGGGACTAGTTATCATAATTTGTCTTAATTGTGCTTCCTGTGATGTTCCGTACTTGCATGAAAAAACTTTGTTATTTTACATCATATCCATAAAAAAACAGGGCTATTTACCTGCTCTGTAAACATGCATTTACACTTCACATAAAAAAAGATAAAGTTATATAAAAGTCAATGCTTTCACAACTGAAATGCATGAAAAAAGTTAATTGATTTAAAAAAGTTAATGATTTGTAGACCTAAAACAGGTTTCACATTTGTTTGTGGGGCATGTAACTTCTTTGCCTCCCCTCCTACGTGTTTGAGTAATTTTGTCCATCTGGAACCAAGCACCCGGACCATCAGCACAGGTGCCCCCCAGGGGTGTGTACTCCCCACTGCTCTTCTCCCTTTACACCAACGACTGCACCTCAAGAGACCCGTCTGTTAAACTCCTGAAGTTTGCAGATGACACAACAGTCATCGGCCTCATCCGGGACGGTGATGAGTCTGCATACAGACGGGAGGTTGAACGGCTGGTCTGCTGGTGTGGTCAGAACAATCTGGAGCTGAACACGCTAAAAACAGTGGAGATGACAGTGGACTTTAGGAGAAGCCCCCCCACTCTGCCACCCATCACCATCACCAACAACACAGTGTCTGCTGTGGAATCCTTCAGGTTTCTGGGCCCCACAATCTCTCAGGACCTGAAGTGGGAGACCAACACAGTCACTACCATCAAAAAGGCCCAGCAGAGGTTGTACTTCCTGCGGCAGCTCAGGAAGCTCAACCTACCTAAGGAGCTGCTGATCCAGTTTTACACCGCCATTGTTCAGTCTGTTCTCTGTTCATCCATCACCGTTTGGTTCGGATCAACCACCAAACAGGAAAAAAACAGACTGCAACGGACAATAAGGTCTGCAGAGAAGATTATTGGTGTCAGCCTGCCCTCCATCCAGGATCTGTACCTGTCCAGAGTCAGGAAACGGGCAGGTTACATCTCTGCAGACCCATCACACCCTGGACACAAACTGTTTAAACTCCTCCCTTCTGCAAGGCGCTACAGAACTCTGTACGCCAAAACAACAAGACACAGGAACAGTTTCTTCCCTCAGGCTGTCTCTGTGTTAAACAGCTAAAACCGGACTTCAGTGTTTCATCCTTGCACCATGCACCAATTTGCACTTCTGATTTAATCTTGTTCTATGTCTATTTTTTTGTCTATTTTTTTGTAATTGTTGCACTAAAGAGAGTGAGGTGTAACCGGAGTCAAATTCCTCGTGTGTGTCCACATACCTGGCAATAAAAAGCGATTCTGATTCTGATTCTGATTCTAAATACAGAAATAATTCACAAATATAAAGCACAGTTACCCATTCTAAGACCACGTGGTGTCTCACAAACATACAGATGAGGACAGCAACACAAAAGAAATAGGCTGCTTCCAAGGTCTTTGGGATATTTGCATGCTGCACAGTTAGCAACCCAACACTGTCCATTAAAGGCAGGGTAGGGGATCTTTTTCTGGAACATTTTTTTACATATTGCTTGAAATACTCTTCACACTCCCATTGCAACCAATTAATTAAAAGTTTTGACACAAATATGAAAAGTTTTAGTGGCCTCTAGAACATACAATCTAGGAAAAACAGTATCCAATCATTGTGAACGGACCGTTCACAATGATTGGATACTGATGCCGTCTATCAAACTGCAATCTGCTCCTCCCTCCCCCTCCTTCCCCCTGTGCGCGTACCCTGCTCCGTGAACGAATTATGTGTCCAGAAGCTTGGCAGGAAGCTAAACCAGAGCCAGCTTGGCTAGCACCTAGCATTATTAAACGTATAGTTAGCATAAACTAAATACTAAATACTAAATACGGCAGCGATCGATGCTTGCTGTCAGAACAGCGCTCGTGCACCTTCGTGCACCTTCGTGCTCGTGCGCGTTCATGTACTCTAGAGGCGTGCCTTCGGGGGGAAAGTGACGAAAAGGGTTGGTACTTTTTACCTGTGTATTTTCAAAATGCAGCTTCGCTGGACTCAAAATCCAGGATCTCCTACCCTACCTTTAATGCAGGTCGTAGCCTAGCAATTCAACTCCTTTCAATTTCATTCCACCAGGCCCTCAATGATGAATTAAAATTTTAGGAAAATATGGAAAAGTGAGCATTTAATAATAAGGAGCTATCTAACCAGAACCTCAGAATACATATTTGTGGATGAAGAAATATTCTTGGATCAACATATTTGTGGATGGTCACATATGCACAACAAAAGGAGATGAGTGTGGGTGTGCCACATTATGGTTTGTGACAGAAGGTCACCAACCTCAGTAGTATGATCGGGTCATTGTGATCAAGTGTTTTCTTCAAGCCAACATATGTTGGAACCCTGTCTTGAAGCTCTGAGCCAAAACCTCTTTGCATTTCAGCCGTACACTGCACATTGTAAACTTCACCCTGCTCTGAAACAATCGTACCTGTGATTGTACAAGAATTTTTCACAACACACAACATCTGAAATAACTGCATCAATGCAATAGATACAGTACTAATTGCAGGGAAAAAAAGAAAGTACCCAGTCAAATATGTACACCATTTCATTCACATACCAGCAAAAATGAAGAAAGATGAGCATATGTTCACATACAAAAATGTAGACACTCATATACAGTATAACTGCATGGTCAAAAGGAATATGCACTGCTGAATTTAAATAAAGCTCCATTAAATACTCCACCTGCACCCACGTGACTTCCATCAACTTGCAGTTTAAAAGGCTTTGCCTTACCTTGAGCCACCAAATAGGAAACTGAAATGTTGCAGGTGCATTTCACAATCCAAATTGTATCACACTATAAGAATATAACCCATTTGGAGTGATGAAGGCTGAAATTTCTTGCCAATATCCTTTCAGGAGAAGAAATTTACTCATAAACCAACTTGATCATTGCAATCGTCAATACAAGGTAGAGGGGAAAAAAAGCCTTTTTAGTCATGCTATTGACCTTTCTAAAGTCCGAACAAAACAGGAGTGTTGTCAGACTTTGGCACCAAGAGACAAGGTGGAGCCCAACTAGAAAATGAAGGCAGAGCTAGTCCATTTTTCAGTAATTAACCAACTTCAACATCCAACAGTTTACGCTTCTCTGGAATTACTCAATAAAATTACTTTTGAAATGGTTCAGCATCCCCCTCATCAATATCATGTTCAGTTACGTTTGTACAGGATGTAACATCTCCGAATAATTTAGGGTAGGTATATATCAGCTTAGTCAACTACCAATGATGTGATTCTGATAAGTGGCTTAACGCGAAGCTCAGATTTTCTAACACTTCCTTCCCACATGGAAAGAGAGGGAGATGAGGAGAGATACCAAGAACGTGGTAAGAAAGAGGACTGGCAGTCAAAAATACGTAGTTATAAAGACTAAAAAAGGAATGGTAGATATATTTGAATTATTTAAATGCTTCCGTTTAAAGGTTTAAAATGGTCTGCAGTGAGTAACTTAACGAATAACAGTTCCTAAATACATATAATTAATGCCCTGTGTTGAGTTTACACAATAAAGTTCGGGTTGTATTAAGTTGAACGCTTGCTTTTTTTTTCTGAACATATCACATTGGCAAATACTGAAGAAATCTAAAGTCATTTCAGTAATTTTTTTGCGTCAGATTGTTTGCAAATGTTTTTTCATTAGCTAATAGTAAGCAGTGTAATTACTAGTAATTCCTTTAATATTCTGGATATAAATTAAACTACCATGTAGAGAAAATAATTAATTGTTGTCCAGAGAAATTTGTAATTTTGGAGGGATAATGAACACTTTTTTAGTGCATTTTTTACAAATTGCATTCTTATTAGGCGCTTAGTAATCGTATGTTTTGACACTGGAATTGCCTTGCCCTGATGCTTACCTCACTCATGAAAAACAAGCACCACAAGGTGGTAAAAGGCTGGTTGACGTGAAATGCGCTTTTCACACAGCAGGTAATCTTTGTAGTAATCTATTAACAACACACTCAATTCCTTCCCTCAACTTCTCTTCTCATGTCTTAGTTCCTCCTACCAGAGTTTTGAGCAGAAGAGTAAAGGACAGACACAAGGAGAGAGGTGGTGAAAGGATAGGCATTAAACAAAATGAAACATTGCTGCCTTGGAGCAACATTCTAAACTGACACTAATTAAATGGTAAATGGACTGTTCTTATATAGCACTTTTCTAGTCTAGCTGACGACTCAAAGGACTTTTACACTTCAAGTCGCATTCAACCATTCACATACATGCTCATACAGCATGTCTTTGTCTATTCAATTTTACAGGCTAAACCGTGCTTTTTTTCTCTTATCACACACATTCTCACACGCTGATGGATGCATCGGAAGGAAACAAGAGGTATAGTGTCTTTGCCCAAGCACACTTTAAGATGTGGTCTGGGGAAACCAGAATCAAACTTTCGACCTTCTTATTGGCAGAGGAGTGCTCCTTCTGAGCTACAGCAACTTCATAAAGGATGCACCAGAGCTGTATCATCTTTCGTTTTGTTGCACTATAAAATCATTAAATCTTTACACATTCCAGACAAAGATTATTCACCATTCAGAAAGATACTTTTTTTCTTATACTAAAATGTAGGTTATACTTTTGAGTTTTTGATTTAGACCTCAATATTTGATTATCAAAGAAAATCATTCCAAGGCCGTATACTTCTAGCAAGACTAAATAAAAAAAGTAATAGCTTCTAAGTTGAGCCATGCCTGATTTATGGTAACATCTACACACAAGTCTGAGTATTCTTGCAGAATTAACAAAGCATTAAGCACTCAGGATATTCAAGATTGAGCTCAATAATTGTCATGCATGTTCAAGAATCAGCATGTTTTTCCAGTTATCACAATTTAATTTTCTCATGTTGTGTACAGTTTTTTGCTGTGACGTGTGAGTTCCTATCAAATGGGTCAGTCACATGGGTATGTGATATCCTTTTGTTGCTAAGTTCAAGCATACTGTACACATACAGGAGAAGACATTTAGACTAAATTATTTCATATGCATTTGTGAATGTGCCAATGAATTTGTTTTTTTTTCCTAAGTGAGTTTGTAGGGTGAAGTGGGTTAAAGAGGCTAGGAAGAGAAGGGAAATCCTTTCATGTATTATCAAATGTTTCCCTTCAGAATTTAAACAATCTTTTCAATATTGAGTCTAAAAAGAATGTGCTCAAGACTTTACCCTGCCTGCTAGAATTAGTCAAAGGACCATTTTTTGTCATAAATTATGCACTGAAACAAAGAGATAGTCTTTTTTTGTTCTCTCTGCATACAGACCGAGCAAACGGTTTTTAAAAATCTTTAAAATTGTTCATTCAACTCAAAGTTACTGTGTGTAGCAAAATGTCGAACACATAAAGTCAGGGGAAGATTGAATAAAATAATGCAAGGGGACAGATTAGTCATGGAGTTGAGCCCACACTCTCTTTCAGCCGCTGCACAATGCCACTTTTTATAAGCGGCCCTCATCTCCACAAAGGCTGCGTTCAATATATCGAGGATGATACATGGTCAGACGTGTAATCTCTCTTTGATTCTTTGCTCTCATTCATCCCACAACCTTTTCAGCCCTGACACTGATGAGCTTTTGGGCTCAATCACACTAACACACACACACACGCACGCAAACACACACACAGACATCCTGTCAGACGTGCAGGCTCATTATCCATCACCAGTGTGCATACCAGTAAATGAATGTGTATCTACATGGTTGCACTGCCAAATGTTCATCATACATAGTCAAAGTGGCAAACTGTGCCCTCTTATGAGCAGGCTGTTCATTGGTCACTAGACATTAACATTGCAAACTGTGAATTTTTTTTCCATTAAGCAGGCAAAACATATTTATTCTTCGATTTGTTTACGTAGACTAATATTGTGCAACATTCATTCCAAAAAGACCTCACATGCTATTTTAAGTTCCTTCAACATGAGTAAAAGTAGTCCCTGTCAAATTAACTTTGTTTAGTAATATATTTCCCACAAAATCATGACACTCCTAAAACTATACAAAAAGCTAGTAACCACAAAATAAAAAGGACAATGGAAAACATCCATCCATCCATCCATCCATCATCTTCCGCTTCTCCAGGGGTCTGGTCGCGGGGGCAGCAGCTTAAGCAGAGAAATCCAGACGTCCCTGTCCCCGGCCACTTCCTCCAGCTCTTCTGGGGGGACCCCGAGGCGTTCCCAGGCCAGCCGAGAGACATAGTCTCTCCAACATGTCCTGGGTCTTCCCCGGGGTCTCCTCCCAGTGGGACGGGCCCGGAACACCTCACCAGTGAGGCGTCCAGGAGGCATCCTAACCAGATGCCCGAGCCACCTCATCTGACTCCTCTGGATGCGGAGGAGCAGCGGTTCTACTCCGAGCCCCTCCCGGATGGCCGAGCTTCTCACCCTATCTCTAAGGGAGAGCCCAGACACCCTGCGGAGGAAACTCATTTCGGACGCTTGTATTCGCGATCTCATTCTTTCGGTCACTACCCACAGCTCGTGACCATAGGTGAGGGTAGGAACATAGATTGACTGGTAAATCGAGAGCTTCTCCTTCTGGCTCAGCTCCTTCTTCACCACGACGGGCCGGCGCAGAGCCCGCATCACTGCAGACGCCGCACCAATCCGCCTGTCAATCTCCTGCTCCATTCGTCCCTCACTCGTGAACAAGACCCCGAGATACTTGAACTCCTCCACTTGGGGAAGGGTCTCATTCCCGACCCGGAGAGGGCATTCCACCCTTTTCCGGCCGAAGACCATGGTCTCAGAAATGGAGGTGCTGATTCTCATCCTCATGGAAAACACTGAAGTGAAAAATTGTTAAATATAGCTGTAAGGGACATGCAGGTTGGATATGAGGAGCACAGTGAGCTTGAGTGTGTGTGTGTTGCAGACATGGTGGTTCACATGGGAGTAGGCGTACGTGCGTGCGGATGTGTGTGTGCGTAAAGGTGGGGACTCACCGGTGACACAGATGAGAGAGAGTCAGGATTGGGAGTAGCCGTAATTTTGTTGACCGCCACGCTATTTTACTCATTCATTCATTCATCACCCTTTGTATCTGTTTAATCCGCTGGTTTCATCTTTACATTAATCCATCTTTGCTGCGCTGTGATAACTCTGTGCGGTTTGTTTATAATAAATGCACCAAAAGCATATTTGGATCTCAGCGTATCTGTTGCCATAAACTCCTATAGCGCGTCACAAATAAACGAACCTGAGGACCCAACCTTGTACTCTGAGCGGCTAAAAGGTTTGTGTTGGAGGCCACAACAATAGCAGACAGTTATCAAACTCAGATCATATGAATGAATCTCGCATGACTTAGTGCCACTCCCCTTCCAACTTTTTGGAAGAGTAGAGGACATATTTTACTGCCTTTTGCCATTATTGTACTTTTTCCTTACACTCTGTCTTATCATAGAGGACACATGGTAGTGTTGGATTAAGGTCTTGGATTTCATGTGCCATAACAATCTGCATTAGAGCTATTCGCATGACCTTCATTGTTATTTCTTTAACAAGAAAATTGTCAAACTCTATTTAGTCGGTATAATTGAGGCCAGGTGAAGCACTGTCAATCAGAGGCCCTCAAATGCAAGTTAAGAGTGGATTTTTTCACTGGTTGTTTCTACAGGATAGCCTGGTCTCTCTTTATTTCTCTCAGTCTTTGCCTTTCTCATCCGCAGCTCTCTCTAAAATTTGCACTCATAACTTTTTTGAAAAGTGTAGAAAAAGATATGGTCGAGGAGTTGAGGGCCATATTAGAATTTTGCTTGTTCATGCTCACTGCCTGCTGTATGCAGTTTGTGGAAGACTAGCAGCTCACTTCTATCACCTGAAGGATTCACTTCGCATTCACAACAGCTTACCTCTAAGTATTCCTTTAACCCTTTAACATTCAAGCAATTTTTGCCTGAAACACTAAAAAAGTGAATTGAAAGCTGTTCTTGAACCATTTGGTGTGGAGGCCTGGTTGGGATCTCTTTTGAAAGAGAGCACTCTGAATATTTACGTACAACAGTCAGAATCTCGGTGAGTGCTACTGTTACAGAGTAATATGAGCTTGAATACAGTGAAAGAGATGGATTTTTATGTCAGCCTAATTTTTCTTCCCAAATATGTGTCTTAAAAGTGACTTTAGCATAGGGCTGCGGACTGGAAAACACAATGGGACTACAGCCTGAAGTCTTACTTAGTGCCACTTCAAATTTGACTGTAATACAACAGATAATGAGTATTTTGTACAGGTTTTTCTAAGGATAGGACCAGGCATGCCAAAAGTGTGCCAAAAGTGTGCCATTTGGAGAGCCTTGGGAAAAAAGGCTGCCATTCTGCTTCAACATACAGTCATGATCTTGGGCTCTAATGAAAAGTTACACTTGGGACTGTCTTATCCCACATCCAGATCCTCTGCCAGTACTACTGACAAAGAGTAACAGAAGCACAAACACATTTTGTATATAACCAGAGCTTTGTGCATACAATAAAAGTCCAAACAAATAGTATGGTCTAAATACAATGAGTTTATTTACATAAATAATGATATAGCAAACAACACTGAACACTATTCACAATTTGTATTGACATTATTTGCTTTTCGCAACATGCAAAATAATCATTGTAGCAGTCTCTGCCTGGCACAAAGCATAGGGGCACATAACATGTGGCTTACTTCACAGGAGCCTTGGTCTGGCAGTGTCTGCACCTCAAGCGCCCAGCTGTGCTGTGTCCTGATATGTGCACAGGTTTGTGATGACTGGCAAGAAATGGCCCAGGCTCAACTGAGGTGGTAGACCCCGTCTCTGCCTACTCCAAGGCTAAGGTCTCCCTGAATGCCTTCTGGTGCAAAGGAACCTCACCTCTGTTTCTGCCATGTTCTTTGTGCAAGATGCATTCACAAACACAATGTCCATGAAGTGGTAGAAGAAAGTCTACTTCTGTGTGTTGTGCAAGACCTTGTTGTATCTTTTCAGGCCATCTGTTAGGTCAACTTCCCCCATGTATCTAAAAGGACCGTTGGAAAAAGAAAAAAGAAAAATCCAGCACACAATTATTACATTTCAAAAAGCAAACCCCCCCCCACAGACAGAGGGGCAGTTTGACAGTTAAATTTGAGCAGCGTATGCATTGACATCCCAGAAACAGGAAAACCAGAAGGATAAAAAAAAGACCAACAATAAAAAAATAACAAATAAGAGCTGATACATCAGATTCAGACAAAAAAAGAAGACATTTGATTTTATCACATTATGATTTTATTTCACATAATGAGAAATAATCGTACAACATATACCATAATGTCTTCTGTGGCTCACAACCTACCATCACCAGTACATGTTTACACTCTCATACAGACTGAAAATGCATGCAAACATGTGTAAGTGCTATTGAGTTGTTGAGTGGCTATCTTCATGCTAAGAATTTTGGTTTGCTATCATCTTGGTTAAGAGGCCTGTTATGTCGGCTTCATGACCTCTGGACCCAATCTCAGTTAAATTTCTGATAATTGTCTCATTCATATACAGTCTCCCCTTAATAGCCTGTCACTCAATGTATCCTTACATAAAAGAAAAAAAACGAAACATGAAAAAAAAAACAGGCACTATTTTATTTTTGGACGAGATGAAAATAAAGCAATAGCTATGGGATTCAAGAGAAGAGAGAAGAAAGTAAACGAGGATGAAAACTTGAAGGAAATTGTTGCAGGGCGGTTGAGGTTTGCTGCACACCAAAGGGGGTTAAGACAGGGTTTGGCTGGTGAGAAAAAGCCAATAGAGACACAAAACACCAAATCAAGTTTCTGAGACATTGTTTAGAATCCCTAACAAGGGGGACTGTGAACAACAAGGAACATCATTTGGATTTCATCCCCCCTGCTCTGTTTTCCTTTTCCATGTACCCAAGCACATAAATAGATATCTTAACAACTTGATGTTATTTTGAATAGGGCCTGTATTTCCCTGTAGATTGCCATGAGTGAGGCAATTTGCCAGTGAACAGGTGCATTTTTAATGCTTTCATACATTAAAACAGAATTTACCTTCCCTCTTCCTTTTAGAGGTGGCCTCCTTTCAGCCTAGATTGAATTGATTTAGTTTGTCTAATTAAACTCAGAGTAAGATGTTAATTACCTAACAAGGTTACCTCTCTACCACAAAATTTACCATTGGTATCCTTTTTCAACAGTATTTTCTTCAAAGATTCAAAGGGAGAGTAGAAGAATGATGTTAATTGCCCATATGTAGTGTCCCATATTTGAATTTGAACATCTTTCCTTTTCTGGGTTCTTTTTAAGCTCTGAGCAAATGGGAATTCATTGTGTCATTGTTCCATTCCCTCTTGTGCTCTACTCAGAAACAGTGTGTCAAGTTGTAACAATGTGGTCTTTGTCTACGTTTACCAAGTTTCTCATACTCTATTTGGAATAAAAGAGGAAGACTGATGGGGACTGATTTTTTTTATATGAAGGAGCTTGAATCATAGATGAGCTTCAGACTGACTTTTTTCAATAGGCTAGTGTTTCAACCTGTTGAACTTAGTTAAATTTGGTCACCTACTTTGTAATAAGTCTGTCTTTGCTCATGTATTTGCAAGGATTATTAGGTATTAGGTGAGTTTTGTATCTAGACAAACATGAAAGATTTCATTGAGATAGTTATAATATATCTTAAATATATTTTTTATACAATCATACATATATAAAGAAAATCCATACATATGTGTATAGAGTTTGCATGTTCTCCTCGTGTATGCGTGGGTTCTCTCCGGATACTCCGGCTTCCTCCCACTGTCCAAAAATATGCATGCTAGGTTAATTGGTGACTCTAAAAAATGTCCTTAAGAGGTAAGTGTGAGTGTGTGTGGTTGTTTGTCTCGTTTGTCTCTGTGTGGCCCTGTGATGGACTGGCAATCTGTCCCCGTCTGTTGCCCGATGACCGCTGGGAAAGGCTCCAGCCCCCCTGCTACCCGACCGACGGATTAAGCGGGTATAGAAAATGGATGGATGGATATACATATATGTATATATACACACACACACATATATATATATATATATATATACATATACATATATATATTAGGGCTGTGACTCGATTAAAATTTTTAATCGCGTTAACTACAGGCTTTGAAATTAATTAATCGAAATTAATCGCATTTTAATCGCATATACTTTATCCTTTAGAAAATTAACATTTTCAACAATATTTCAACAAACACAGAACATATCCCTATTTGAAATCTGAATGTAGCATGCATGAAAACACAGTATATAGAATCTTGGATGTTAAGCTGCGTTGGGCCCCCGTTAGCTTCCACGCTAGCTGCTACATGTTTAGCGTTGAGGTGATATTTGAGGCTTGATCAGCGGCGGCGCCAGCGATTTTTCGTTGGGGTTGCTATGCAGTTGCTGCATGAATCAGAGCTATAGAGTAATACAGAGTTGCGACACGCTTTGAAGTCGCCGCTAGGGCTGTCACGTGGTTCATGTGAGCCTCCGGAGTTCCAAACATCACAGCGCTGTCAGTCAGTTTGAACGGGTTTTAGCGGGATGGAGCACAAAAACGATAACTTTAACATTTACGACGCAATTTTCGGTAAATATTGACCCATAATGTGCATTGATCACTTCACCGACGATGTATTTTATCAACGTTTTTCTTTTTTGGAGCGGCAGAGACACATATCACCATTTTAAATCGTAGAGGGTACCCCTGCATGCTAGCAGGGGGCAGCTACCTTGTCCTCCTTTATACTGAATCATGCCAGTGGTCCAGCTTACCTTCAGATCTACATCCTTCAACAGAGCATGATATTACTGTCTGTTCCCAGGAATTACTCCTGTTGTCCCAAACACTCCATCTGTAGAAGATGTCATTCAGTCTGTCCTCTCTGGTGTCAGATGGACAATGAGCCCCCCCCCGCGACCCGATCGACGGATTCAGCGGGTATAATGGATGGATGGATGGATTAAAATATGAATTTAACTTTTTTTCTGGTTAAAACCATATTAATGACAAAATAAATGTGTCAGTTGTGAAAAAAAATAAACAAATAAGATTTAAACCAAACATTTTATTATAAAATGTCATCATGGAAAATGTAAAACAAGCCTTAATAAAGAAGTTATTTTACTGCTATTTATACTGTTGGGTAGATTAATCTGCAACAATGAACTGTATTTGATCAAATTCAAGGGTTTGGACATTGTAGAAAAGTTCTGAAGTCCTAATGAGGGTTGATCCATGACAGCAGCGAGCACCACATCTGCTGACCTCCCTGACAACAACAAGAGAAATTAATAAATTCATTATCACAGCTGCAAAGTCATGCTGAAAAAACACTTACTTAATTAAAGACCAGTCAGCTAATGCCTCACTATGCCAAAAATGTTGTAATTTAATCAATTTACCGGAGAAAATACGTCAGAAATACCAAAAATGTATTAAATATATAGTATTTTGGTAATGTTTTAAAACCTAACAATCAAAACAACTTTAAACAATGTCACCTGACAATAAAAAGTTAACGGACTTTAGTGAAATGATCACATTAATTACCTCACGTTAGCCTCCGTTACCAAGCTTTAAGCTAGGTCCCTAAATCCATTCTATTTTTAACATCAACATCGACATTTCATGCTAACCAAATGTAAAAATAACGATGTCTAAGAGTATACTTCTGATAGATAATGCTTAAAAATGTAAAAAACGTTTAAAATGCTGTTATTTTATTAACTTACCAGTAATTGTTCTTGACGAGCAATTGAGGTTAACGGAGCTGCGTCCCTTGACCCACGTGACTTCCGCATTCCTTTCTTTCTATAGAAGTCTATGGGAGTGTCGCCACTCTCTTTTTACACCACTCTGGCATGAATGTGAGGGGTTGCTAGTCAAAACAGCCCCCCCCCCCCGCGCGCGCATCAACGCAACAACGTTACTGACCCATTACTCCACCGTCTGCATGCAGCCTTGCATAGTGTAATGTAGCCTTGCATACTGTAAACTTTAAGTTATCAGCGGAGCTTACTACTCACAAGCAGACAGATGTCGCACTGTGCGTTGTGGTGGAACAGCTGAAGGTCCAGGGGCAAGACAGCCCCAGCCCGTGTACGCAACCACACACGCACACACACACAGGCATACCTGTCCATCTCATTCATTCATAGCCCGTTCACTAAGGATAAAATAACCAATCCACAAAGGCTACTTTGCCCACTGTGTTCCTCAAATAAGTTTTGATCAACTTCATCTTGGAGAAAAAGACCTGGGAGTGAATGAGCTACAGTGCGGACTTTCTATTTCATCTCATCTGACGCACAACAGTTGTAGGTGACAACTTTCAAGAGATAGTTCTACCCGGCGGGCTTCCAACAGTAAGCTCGTACAGTGCTAAATCACACAGGCACAACATTACGTTCAAACTTGTTGCTCACACCAGTCTGTCTGCTGCCACAGCGGACACATAGCCTACTCAAGCCAATCTACTCGCATCACATTATGGCAGGAAGCACGCTGGCAACCTAACATAAAGTAAAAAGTGTGTCCGTTATTTTCAAAAGATGGTTCTAACTGCACTGACACTAGGCTACTTAGCAAGTAGCTCTAGATAGACTGCAAGCACCTAGAGTCGACTAACAAACCAAGTCACAAGAAGACTATTTGATAATAGTGTTTCGGCGAGCATATGAAAAACAACTGGGATTTCCTACCTTATTTGTGTTACATGAAGAAGGACATTCTCAAAATCGCCATATTCCAGTTAGAATCGCCAAATATCCATTTAGAATTGCAGTTTAGCTATGTTATGAGTGAATGGGTGCTAAAATGAGAGGAAAACTGTAACATGTGACTATTCAAAAACGAATTAAACTGAGAATACAATTAAATAGGGTTTCTATTTATCTCATAAATCTGCTTTATGGAAATATTATTTTAGGCCTCCGATTTCCCCGGGTAATTTAGAACAGACGTGATTGGCTGACTGTAGAATGACATCACCACAGCTACTGTAGATCTAGGAACAATGTGGATAGCCGTTTCACCAGTAAATTTGGTGTTTTATACCTTTCCATATGTATATTTATCAGCTAAAGAACGAAAAACGGGGATAGGCTACCACGCAGCAACATACGTGATTCTTTACTTCTTAATATTGTTGTCGTTGTTGCACTGCACTTCTGTTCTTTGTGAGCAGTAAACCTGCCTCTAGCCCCAAAGTTGGGGTAGCTATGGGGTTGCTGAGCACATTCTTGCTTCCATCCGTCTGTTTTTAAATTAAAAAAATAAAAAATAAAAAAATTATAGTGTGCGATTAAAATGCGTTATTTTTTTTAACGCGCTAATATGTGTGTAGTTAATTAATCGAAATTAACGCGCTAAAGTCCCAGCCCTAATATATATATATATCGGCTTCCTCCCACCACCCAAAAACATGCATGTTAGGTTAATTGGTATCTCAAAATTGACCCTTGGAGTGAGTGTGATTGTGCTTGGTTGTTTGTCTGTGTGTGGCCCTAAGATGGACTGACAACCTATCCAGAGTGTACCCTGCCTCTCGTTCCATCTTGTAATCCAAAAGCTGAACTACATTCTACATCAACTCACCCTGCCCTTTTTTACCCTCAGAGGGTGCAGCAACCTGTTCAAATTTCTCACATAACATACACTGTTCTATCAGAGTATTAAGAACTTGTGCAAGCCACTCATCTTTCAACAACTCGAGAGTTGCTGAGCATCAGGCTGTTCAACAAATCTATCCAAATCAAACATCATGTTGATTTCACAAAACTAAAGGCACTCCCAACAAACAGAACAGCTTAACTTTCGCTATGGCATTGTTTTGATAAGCTTCTGCAATGTCACAACATTAATTTCTATCCAGAGTTGCTAATAGTGACAATCGGATTGCCAGGCCGCTGTACAGTCTTCTCAAGCACATCCCAAAGATTCTAAATTGGGGTTAAGGTCTGGACTCTGTGGTGGCCAATCCATATGTGAAAATGATGTTTCATGCTCTCTGAACCACTCTCTCACAATTTGAAAGCGATGCATGCATGTCATCTTGGAATATGCCTGTGCCATCAGGGGAAGAAAAAGTCCACTGATGGAATAACCTAGTCATTCAGTATAGTAAGGTAGTCAGCTGACCTTATTCTTTGGACCCATAACATTGCAGAACCTAGACCTCACCAACTGCAGCAACCCCAAATCATATCACTGCCCCCACAGGCTTGTACGGTAGGTACCAGGCATGATGGATGCATCTCTTCATTTGCCTCACTACTTACCCTGATGTGGCTATCACTTTGGAACAGGGTAAATCTGGACTCATCAGAACATGTAACCTTCTTCCATTGCGCCAGAATCCGACCTTTATGCTCCCTAGCAAATTGAAGCCTTTCTTTCCGATTAGCCTCCCTAATAAGGGAATGGGACTAAACAGCTGTGTAGCCTTACGAAAACCACTTGAGTTGCCTTTGCATTGTGGGTGTGGGAATGCTCTTACTTTCACTATTAAACATAGCAGTGACTTCTACTGTTGTTTATTTATGATTTGATTTCACCAAATGTTTAATTGAACGCTGATGACAATCATCAAGATTTTTTTCACATTTCTTCCTCAAGATGATGGTTCCTCCTTCCACTTCCTTCCAGTTTTTAATAATGCGTTGGACAGTTCTTCATCTAATTTTAATAGTTTCAGCAATCTCCTTAGATGTTTTCTTTGCTTGATGCATGTCAATAATATGACCCTTCTTTTCCATTTATATGGGTCAAATCAAGCACCACCGTACATACCATAAATCATTCCATCTTGCCAGATATACTTCAAAATTACAGTATATCTGTAAGGCAACAGATATACTGTAGCTTATGTATGTGAAAGAAAATGGGTGAAAAACGGTGAGGAAAATGTCAGACATACACAAAGTAAATGCTAAAATAAACACTGACAACTACCTTACCATGCTTCCTATTTGAAGAGAATAGATTAAGAAGAGGAGTGTCAGAAGTTTTATATTTGATATTCAAATGGGCAGCATACATGGGCTGTATATATAATTTGTCTTTGTCAAAACATACAGTTTTTACTCTGTATGTAAAAGTTGGAACCTGATTTATCAAGAATATTGTTTTTTAATTTGTGAAGTTCTCAAAGAATTCAAGGTTTGTTTTAAATACAAAGAAGCTGAAACAAGGGACAATTTTTTTCTTTCTTTTGTTCATAAAACCTGAATTTTCTCTTGATTTGAACTGACAAAAATCATATCGAAAAATTACTGTAATCTTTATTTAACTATAATTGTGCAAAGCTAGAACATTAAGATGTTACATTAAATCATTTTGTGTCATTGACTGATATGTGATGTGATTTATTTATTTATTTTTTAAACAAAATAAAACAACTCTACTAACACCCAGTAAAAATTTTTACTGGGGCATTGTACAACGAAGATGCAACCAGACTAAAAATTAGAATGTTACACTATATTGCCAAAAGTATTCGCTTATCTGCTTTTACATTCATATGAACTTAAGTGACATTCCATTCTAAATCCATAGGATTTGATATGACGTCGGGCCACGCTTTGCAGCTGTAACAGCTATAACAGCTACAACTCTTCTGGGCAAGCTTTCCACAAGGTTTAGGAGTGTGTTTATGGGATTTTTTGAAAATTCTTCCAGAAGCGCATTTGTGAGGTCAGACACTGATGTTGGACGAGAAGGCCTGGCTCGCAGTCTCGGCTCTAACTCATCCCGAAGGTCTTCTATCGGGTTGAGGTCAGGACTCTGTGCAGACCAGTCAAGTTCTTCCACACCAAACTTGCTCATCCATGACTATATGGACCTTGCTTTGTGCACTGGTGCGCAGTCATGTTGGAACAGGAAGGGGCCATCCCCAAACCTTTTCCACAAAGTTGGGAGCATGAAATTGTCCAAAATCTCTTGGTATGCTGAAGCATTCAGAGTTCCATTCACTGGAACTAAGGGGCCAAGCCCAGCTCCTCAAGAACAACCCCACACCATAATCCCCCCTGCACCAAACTTTACACTTGGCACAATGCAGTCAGACAAGTAACCGCCAAACTCAGACTCGTTCATCGGATTGCCAGATGGAGAAGCGTGATTCGTCACTCCAAAAAACGTCTCCACTGCTCTAGAGTCCAGTGGCGGCATGCTTTACACCACTGCATCCGACGTTTTGCATTGCACTTGATGATGTATGCAGAGTGGTCCTGGCTAGATTTACGCCCTGGGCGAACCATCCCTGGACCAGCGCGGGACTTACCCAACAACACAACAACATATTATATTATTTGTATTATTTTATTATATATAATCTTAAATACAAAAAGGTACAAAAAAACTGAGAAAAAACATGACTAATAAATGAAATACAGTATATAAATATCAATCACAAATACTTAAATAACCTAAAAATCCTAAAAATAACCGTTAATCAATGTCTTCTTGAAATACTGGTGATGGCAACTTCTTCCATCCTCCTGGGGAAAACAAAGTCAGCAGGTACCTCCCCAAATAGCAAAACTCTTTTGGCCCATATCTGGCCCACACCTGACATGTTCATCCGGCCCACATACAGCATTGGCTGATGGCACTTGGGCGGTCCGCTCACGTTTGCCAAAAGTGGGCCACAACCAAGCCATCACAATGCCAGATGTCAGCCAAAAACAGACCAAACTAGAAATGCACTCAGAGAGTGCAGACCTCCGCCAACCGCCAACCTACCTGTGGATGGCGAGCCATGTATGGACATACGTTCCTGATGTGGGCTACTTGTTCTTTGTCGCTGTCAGTAGAAGAGGCATTCCCTTCTCCCTATTCATTATTGAACAGCAGTGTTCGCCGTTATTAATTATTATTAATATTATTATTATTATTATTATAATGTTTTGTCGGGAAGCAGTGTATGCCGTTATTATTACGCTATATGCAGTTATGCACACTGGCTTGCCGTGCAAGTAAATCCGCGCACTATGCATTCTGTCTGGCTTTGGGCATGCTATATGCACACTGGCTTGCCGTTGCAATCTTTTGTTGTGCTAATTACAGCAAATCCGCGCAATATGCATTCAATCCGCGCACTATGCATTCTGTCTGGCTTTGGCTCTGTTTGGCTTTGGCACCTTGAGGTCGCGCCACCTTGTGGAGGTCGCGCCACCTTGTGGCAGGTCGCAAGATTGCAGCACGAACAGACGAACGAACATCCAGACAAACAGACAAACTCGGGCGATCACATAACCTCCTTGGCGGAGGTAATAAACCAGCACTCAACCGGATGTGGGCCACTGTGCATTTTAATTCTGTCCGGAACTGGTTTACACTCTTTGACCTTGACTAACCTGCACACTTAGGGAGTCACGACCATGATAAAATGGTATGTCAAATAAGAAAACATAGAATAATGGTCTGAATTTGTGGCCAGATGCCATTATGGTACCCCCAGATACTGTTTGAATGGTGGCATGCAGTGGTCCAGTCTTGTTGGGACTCAAAAATGAAAGAAATGACCAAACTCAAGAAACAGCTGGTGTGATTTTTTATTTTTATAACTTAAAAAATAAAATGGCAAAACAAAATCCAGGCCAAAGAAACAGAGTTGTTGACCTACAAAAATCCAAATCCGTCTTGTGGCCCTTTAAGAAATACACAAAAGAACAAATTTAGTTGATTCAGTAAAGCATTACTGTGGTTACTGTATATGGTGGCAGTGAAGTGCAAAACACAAAACCTCATCAGGAGACCAAACAAAAAAGGCCCTGTGAAATTATATAAAGTTATATATTATAATATTGTGTTGATGTCTTTCAAAACTTCAACTTCAAAATCTAGTCTGTTTTTAATTACAATTAATCTGAAGATATAGTTGATATTATGCCTGATCACTGACCCAATATCTACTTGCTCAACCTCATTCTGTTCAGACAACAATGAAAGTTGGGTAACAGGCAATGTGAACTGGAGTCAAGCACTCAGACAAACTTCACATTTAACCTAAGGTTACAGTAATAAATCATAATGTTTATGTTAGTTTGTCTTCATGTTAAAGCTGATTTTTTGCTTTTGACGTTTTGGAAGGTCTTTAAAAAGTCTTAAAAAGATATTGAAATTAACCTCAGGATTCCTGCATACTCTTCCTGATACTCTTTTTTTTGTTTTTTAAACACATGCTGGCAGCTTCATCTTAATTTTTTCTGTCGAACAGCATCACACATATGCAAAAAAGGTATTGTAGAGCACTTACTTTTAATATAGGCCTCCACCTCCTGGTCAGTGGCAGTGGTCGTTAACTGGTTGTTTCTGACTGTTCCTAAAAATTGAGAAAACTGTAAAGCTTTTGATAGATTACACACAATGGTGAGAAATTGTGTACTCCAGTCTCTCAAACAACTTGCTAAATATCTTGTGTCATCAACACCATTTCTGTCATCATCATCACAACTTAATCCACCATGTCCACTGTCTATATCAAAGTTTGGTGGTGAATCAGCGATTGCTTCCGAGGTTGAAGCAATTGCTTCATCCTGAAAACTGCACTCCTCTTCAGAGTCAACCTCAAGCAAAGAGTCAAAGAACTGGTTAACTCTTTTTACAGCTCTTTTCCTTAAATTACTGCGTGTGGCATTCCACCGTTCTTTATCCATGGCACTACAGTATCACTAACCTATTTGAGGTTTGGCAACTTGTGCAGCTCGATCAGCAGCAGACTGTTATTCTGAAAAAGAAATAGGAGCAAGTATTAAACATTGATATATCATAGTATATCAGTACATGTATTTCACCAGAGCAGTTTAACTTTAATGAGTTCAATAATCTATAGGCCTATTTCCACCAGAAAATGTCTTAATAAGCACTTATTGTAAAAATCACCATCATGACAATAATACACTGTAGTTAAAAACACATATAGTACAAGTAAATGTGTATTTTTCCTTGCTTTTACAAAAATAAATTGATACAAACAAAAAGAAAGACATTCCCATTTCGCTGTAGACAGACAATAGAAAAAATGTTGTTTTTTTGTTTTTTCCTTGGCATGTTATATTTATAGAGTTTTAGTTGAAGCCATCCCAAGAAAATGGCCATACGTGTAAGATTAAATTAAATCCGAAAATTTACTGGTAGCAAATGCACTAGCAGATGAAAAATGTATTTACACCGTCTTTTTTTAGGGGCAAAATACGACCATTTAGTGGCAGTCTGGAGCCCTGAGCCTAAACCCTGCTCAGCTACCAACCAAGCTACTATCAGCTCACGTAAAACAGGTCCTTAGACATCTAAAATGGCGCCAGGAAGGACACGATCAACTGCCTTTCTTCATATGAAAACAAACGCTTTTCTTAAGAAGAAAACTCAGCATATTCAATCTATTCAACATCTCTGTACATTTACAGTTCAATCAGGTTGTTTTTTGATGAGGTTTCAATATTGCTTAATCATAACCGAACAGAAAAAAAAATAAATAAATCACCCGGCCTACACGGCCATCAATAACATAGCATGCTAAGCTAACACATAACGGAAGTCCTCGGTCACATAAAACAAAAGAAAGCAAATCCTCCAGTCCCAGCGGTCTGGAACTGTGGCAACAACTTCAGACTCATGTAACTAATGAACATTGAACAAGCCGTGTTTCTTCTTGAAAAATGTCATCAACCTCACGCGTGGCTGTATTTTGGTCGCAGCATCAATTGGCGTAAATTAGGCACTATGTTCGTTTTGAAAAGTAATTACATTTCAACTATAGCCAATTTTAGCCAACCTTATCTGAAGAGGTACAATGCCATTTGTAGACACTGCAGGTTTGGGTAGTTTGAGAGAAACAAAGCTAAAACATCTCACACTTAAAATTAAATAAGCTGAACCGAACTTATTTTCAACTTCCAGTTTCTTCTGCAAGCAGTATAATGCAGGTTCAAAGGTAGTTGGGTTCAGAGTGGTGTAAAAAGAGAGTGGCGACACTCCCATAGACCTCTATAGAAAGAAAGGAATGCGGAAGTCACAGCCAAACAAGAGACGCAGCTCCGTTGATCTCAATTGTTTGTCAAGAACAACTACTGGTAAGTTAATGAAATAACAGCATTTTAAACATTTTTTATATTTTTAAGCATTATCTATCAGAAGTATACTCTTAGACATCGTTATTTTTACATTTGGTTAGCATGAAATGTCGATGTCGATGTTAAGATGTAATGGATTCAGGGACTTAACTGAAAGCTTGGTAACGGAGGCTAACGTGAGGTAATTAACGTGATAATTTCACTAAAGTCTGTTAACTTTTTATCGTCAGGTGACATTGTGTAAAGTTGTTTTGATTGTTAGGTTTTAAAACATTACCAAAATACTATTATATGCCTATAGTAAAAATACATTTCATACATTTTGGTATTTCTGAAGCATTTTCTCCGGTAAGTTGATGAAATTACAAAATTTTTTGGCATTGTGAGGCATTAGCTGAGTGGTCTTTAAGTAAGTTTTTTTCAGCATGACTTTGCAGCTGTGATGATGAATTTATGAATTTCTCTGTTGTTGTCAGGAGGTCAGCAGATGTGGTAGTCGCTGCTGTCATGCTGCCATGGATCAACCCTTATTTGGACTACAGCAGATTTCTACAATGTCCAAACCATTAAATTTGATCAAATACAGTTCACTGTTGCAGATTAATCTACCCAGCAGTATAATTAGCAGAAAAATAACTTCTTTATTAAGGCTTGTTTTACATTTTCATGATGACATTTGATAATAAAATGTTTGGTTCAAGAAGTAAGTTTAAGGAGGTTCCTGCTCATCCAGCTCCGGATGTCTTCAAGGCAGATGATGAGGGAGGGGGGAGGGATGGCGGCAGTGGGTTTGGAGAAGATGTAGACATGTGTGTCGTCAGCGTAACAGTGAAAATGGACCTCATGGTGACGGAGGAGTGTGCCCAGGGGGAGCAGGTAGATGATGAACAGATGACACCCAGTGAAACACCCGAACACCCAGACTTGTGGTTCCTTAGTTGCACGAATTGTTGGCGGTCAGTGAGGTATGATGTGAACCAGGAGAGTGCAGCACCAGTGATCCCAATGCCAGCCAGGCGGTCCAGGAGCAGAGGGTGGGAGATGGTGTCGAACGATGCACTGAGGTTGAGGAGGATGAGAATGGTGAGTAGTCCGGAGTCAGCTGCACGGAGGAGGTCGTTGGTGATTTTGACCAGGGCTGTTTCAGTGCTGTGTTTTGGACGGAAGCCAGATTGGAAGGGTTCGTGGAGGTTGTTCGATACAAACAACCTCCACGAACCCTTCCAATCTGGGTGGGACTGTAGTTGTGCTGCAACCACCCTTTCGAATGTCTTGGAGATGCAGGAGAGGTTGGAGATGGGCCGGTAGTGGTTAAGGACAGCTGGGTCAGCACCAGGTTTTTTCAGGATGGGTGTGACGGCAGCCAGTTTGAGAGTGGGGGGTACAATACCAGTGGTGAGGGAGGAGTTAATTTTTTGGTGATCATGGGGGAAATGGACGGCAGACAGGCTTTGACAAGCGAGGTGGGAAGAGGATCAAGCTGACAGGTGGTGGTTTTGACTTTATTGATGTATTCCGAGATGGTGTGTTCTGATGCTGGGTTGAAGTCAGAGAGGGAGCTGATGAGAGGTTGTCCAGTGGTGATAATCCAGGGTGGATCGTTTGGGGAGGTGCAGGATGAGGCCAGTTGTTGGTGAATAGTGTTGATTTTGGAGCTGAAGAAGTCCAAGAAGGCAGTACACTGATCGGTGGAGATGTCAGGAGGGAGGGTTTTAGGCGGTTGGAGCAAGCGGCTGACAGTTGAGAAGAGGACTCTGTTGTTACCTGTACCAGTGTTGATGAGGTTGGAGTAGTATGAAGATTTGGCAGTGGTGAGGGCATCCTTGTAGTGATGAAGGTGGTCTGAGTACATTTGGCTGTGTACAGTGAGTCCAGTCCTTTTGTAGAGTCGCTCCAATCGACGGCCAGTGGCTTTGAGCGGGCGAAGCTCAGGGGTAAACCAGGGAGCAGTGTGGGTAAATGAGACTGAGCGTTTTTTCAGGGGGGCCAGGGTGGTGAGAGAAAAGGAGAGGCAGTTGTTATAGTGAGTCACCAGCTCAGCCGAGGAGGATGCTGGGTGAGGGCTGGGCTAGGAGCTGATCAGGGTGGAGAGATCTGTGGTGTTGATGTGTTTGATGTTTCTGAGGAAGATGGTCCGTTGTTCTTTGGCTTTGTGTAGTTGGGTGTGAATGTCAAAAAGTACAGCTTTGTGGTCGGAAATGGGGAAATCAGTGACATTAAGGTTAGTGGGGGTGATGTCAGTACAGCAGATTAAGTCCAGTATATGACCTTTGTTATGGGTTGGGAGGTTGACATGTTGTGTGATACCAAGACAGTCCAGGAGTGATGTGAAGTCTTTAGCAAAGATACTAGATGGGTTGTCAATGTGGATATTGAAATCGCCGAGGAGGATAACAGTGGGGGACATTGCACATACAGATGTTAATAGTAATGAGAATTCAGTGAGGAAGGCAGCAGAGGGTTTTGGTGGTCTGTAGATAGTCACAATGATAGTGGGTTTGGGGCCTGTGAGTTTTATAGCTAAACATTCAAAAGAGGAGTTATGGGGGATTGTGACAGCAGTGACTTTGATGTTATCGCGGTGAAGGAGAGCGAGACCACACCCCCTTCCAGTAGCACGGGCTTTACTAATAAAAGAAAAACCAGGCGGGACAGCGGCGTTGAGATGGGAGAAGTCATGTGGTTGTTGCCAGGTCTCAGTGAGGCATAGAATGTCTAGGTTGTGGTCAGCAATAAAGTCGGCGATCAACAGAGCCTTGTTACTGAGGGATCTGATATTCAACAGACAGAATTTCAGACAGGTGAGTGGTATGTAATTGGTTGCTTTGAGCAGCGGGGACAGTACATGGTGATTTTGGCGGAGGGCGGGGCTACTTATCGTGTACTCTGTGGCCGCCGTGGCAACGCGTACAGTGGGGGAAGGGTGCGGAGCCTAGTGGACCAGAAGGAGCGGATGTTTGTGTTGCTGTTGTGTTGAGTGTAGTGAAAGTTCCGTCCAGAGCCTCGGTGGATGTATCTTGGTCGTTTGAGAATTTAGTGATGGAATACAAGCTGGGGTGGGGGGGTCCTTGAGAAGGTCCAGAGATGTAACATCTCCGCTGCCGAGTAACGGAGCTCGCGAGAGACTCAAACACAGCGCAATCCAGAGGAACAGATCAAGGTGCTGTTTACACATACCCGGGTATTTTGATAAACGCATATTTTCTAACCTTCGTTTTCAAAAAAAACTTGGTGCACACAGCCCCGTTTTAAAAAAAAAACACGTCTACATTGATCCGCATAAATACGCTATCAGGAGCTGTTAAATTACGCCAAGCCTGACGGTGGTATGGCCGGGCTCTGTCTGCCAACAGAAGCTCCGCAATTGCTGCTCTCCGCGCCGTAATGCGGCTTTGTTGTTCAATACATTGTATGACTGTAATTTTCAAAATCACACAAGCGAGTATAGCTCTCAACAACAGAAATGCTGCTAGTACCTCCATGCTTGCCAGATAGGGGCGGGGCTCTGTACTATGACGACAACTCCGCATTCCATTCTGAAAACTCCGTTTTCGTCTCTTTCAACCAGTTTACACACAAACGCTAAACGGAGTTTTTAAAAAATCTCCACTTTTGCCGGAGTTTTTTTTTAGCTTCGTTTTCGGAGGAAAAAACTCCGTTTGTGTATAAACGAAAGGCACAAACGAAGGGAAAGGTCTTCGTTTTTCAAAATACCCGGGTATGTGTAAACAGCACCTAAAAATCCACATGGTGTGATATCGGCAGCAACGTAATCCAACGGTGTATGGTGAAGCCACAGAGCCAGCGCAGCGGAGGCAGAGGAGTGGGGTGTGCTGGTTGTAGCTTCGCTGGAAACGGGGGGCGGCGGTGGGGATTAGCAGCAGGCTAGCCGGCCGGCAGGTGGAAACCGTTGGTGTTACAGGGAGGCGGCGTCCCCCGCACTGACAGCAATCCACAGGAGCAGGTGGGCTCCCAGGAGAGCCGGTAGGGTGGCAACGGACCGGCCCGAACCGGTGTGCTTCGAGGGGCACACCAGTACAGACTTATCCAGCCACAGAGTGCGGAGAGGAGCCACAGGAGTCCCGTACAGGTGAGCCCTGTATCGGTGTAGCTAGCTGCTGGCTAACGAGTGACGAGGCAGTGGCAGCAAACAGGTAGGGACTGTTTGCTGCTGATTCGGTGTTGCAGAGTGCTAGGTCCCGCACTCTGGACTTTCTCAAGCAAGCCGGTTCTAGCAGATGTGTTTAAAATCCAACGTTAAAACTAGACTTAAAAATAAAAATAGCGAATACAGCGGGGAGGCGCGGCAGCAGCTTGCCAGTGGTCCCTTCCACGTCCTGATGGCAGCTGATCTATATCTATATCTGTCTCAGATAGATCTATAGATCTATCTGAGACAGAATGTCTGTGTTCAAAATACCTTCTAGAAGATTTATGAATTTAACATGCTTTCTGAAAGTCAAAAGCCAAGTTTTCAACTAGCAGTGAACTCCTAATGACATCGCCAGTCCTACCTCCTTGATTGACATGTTGTTCACATCCAACTCTAAATGGCAGGTCCATGATTGACCTTGATATTAGCACACAGGACTTCTCAATATATACATATTTCTGAATCATTGGATTTGAAAATACAGTTTGAGTAATTTATTTTATTGCATATTTGAAACTGTATTTTAAAATTATCTGGAAGTTTGTCACAGTAACACTTTGAGCAAGTGGTTGGGAAGTTTGTTTCAGGGGAACCTTATCTTGACCAGCCACATATTCTCTGAAAAACCTTCAGTTAATCCAAAATGCTGCAGCCAGAGTTTTGATGAGAACTAACAGGAGATCATATTTCTCAGGTTTTAGCTTCTCTTCATTGGCTCCCTGTTAAATTCAGAATAGAATTTAAGATTCTTCTCCTCATATATAAAGCTCTTAATGAGCTCCATCATATCTTAAAGATCTCATTATAAGATATTTTCCTAACAGAGCACTTTGTTCCCAAATTGCAGGTTTACTTGAGGTTCCCAGAGTTTCTAAAAGTAGAATGGGAGGCAGAGCCTTCAGTTATCAGGCCCCTCTCTTGTGGAATAAGCTGCCAGTAAATGTCCGGGAAGCAGACACCCTTTCCACTTTTAAGACCAGGCTTGAAACTTTCCTTTTGATAAAGCTTATAGTTAGGGATGACTCAGCTGATCCTGAAACATCCCATAGTTAAGCTGCTCTGTCACAACTTTCCTCACTTTACTTTCTTTTTCCCCTGTTTAATTTCTCAAATGATATTATGTATATGTGACATTATTGTAGTCATTAACTCGTATCTCCCTGTTCCAACAGATATCCTTTGAATGGTGTTACAGTGCTCCCCCCCCCCCCCCTTTTTCTGTCTTCTCAAACCCCAGCTGGTCGAGGCGGATGGCCACCCTTCCTGAGTCTGGTTCTGCCAGAGGTTTCTTCCTGTTATAAGGGATTCGTTCCTTTCCACAGTCGACTCAGGCACGCTCAGGACGGGAGATTGGACTGAGGACAAGTTTTGGTGCAATCTGTTGGTTTCCTTAGCTAGGAAATTGTTTTTGAATCGGCTTTATATGAACGAATTGGATTATTTTATAAATAATTATGATTACAATTAATTGAATTCCAATTGGCTTGAATTGGACTTTATTATCTAAGTGCCTTGAGATGACATTTGTTGTATTTAGCGCTATATAAATAAAAAAAAATAAAAAATTTACTTATTACAGACTAGCTTCCAGCATGAAGATACAATACATGTTTTGGAAAAGCTGTGTGACATGCATCTCTGATAATTTACATTATTAACAAAAGAGCCACCATGCACAATCTCTATCTTTACCCTTAGTGTGGATTTATTTCTGATAGGTGAAAGAACAAACAATGAGCATTCAACTCAAATCAGTTCACTTTATTTATTTATTATTATTTATTGTGCCATCTGACAAAAGTCATCTCAGAACACTTTACAGCAATCCAATTAAAGACAGTCCAATTTAATCCCCCTCACCAGGCTCTACTTCAGATATGATAACTCCAACATAATCTACTTCATTTGAATTAAATCCAAATTAATAAAATTGTATTTATATAATGCCAATTCTTTTAAAAAGAATAACAACAGTATATCCTAAATATGCTGCCCTGTCTTAAAGGTGTGTTTCAATCATCTTGTAAAGAAAGTAACCAAGTCCTGTCACTTTACCAGCTATCTGCTGAAATACCTGAACTAACACGCCAGCATTACTTTATATTTTCTTTGAAAGAGCAACTTCCTGACCTACTCACATTCAGAGCAGCCTGGTTAGAAATACAGCAAAAGGAATGGAGGAGGTAATGTGTGTTGAAGAGAGGAGGGCAATGAGAAGAGAAAGAGGGTGTTTCAGGGGCAATGAAGAACAGGGATGGAGAGGAGAGATGGGAGGTAAATTAGGCATGTAAAGTGAGGTTGATATAAAGTGACTGAGTGTGGTGACCTCCTGCCAGGAATTGTCCCACTCTTCAAGAAATCCTCCTCCTTAATGACACTCAGACAAACCTTTTCCTCCTCATTCTCCTGCAATGAATTCATCCATTGCATACACCTCACTCATTGATCCAGAGAGCCTTGCCATTTTCTTCCTGCTGTAATTTTGTGGCCTTTTATATCCAGGAATAATATGCTTTGTGTCAGGATTATATCTGGATTACATTTTTAATACATTCAATGATGTCAGCTGGATATATCAGCTGAATTTAGATTTTCCTTAAGGAACAGACTCCAGCATCTATCATTTGTTTATTCCATCTACCAATCATCGAGTAATGATCAGGTGAGTTTTAAGGTAGCTGTCCTATCTCTTTGACTAGTTAGATTTGATATTCAAGAAATATTATGTTTGATATAGTCTATACTTACTTATTTAAATTGTTCATAATGTGTGACCCATAGAAAGTTTAGTCTCTTAAGTTTAGTTTTTTATTCAAAAGCTATGTTGACCTCACTTGAGAGAACTTGGTCTTTATTTGACTCATGCTTTTATAAAGACAGCTTTTTAGATCTAAAAGATAGTTATACAAATTAAGTAATAAATCCTTGTCAAACAAGTTTAGATAGCTGCTGCTGTGTCCTGTTTTGTCCATGTGTCTGTCTGCATCTTCTTCTCTTAATTACTGTATCTTGTCTCCCCTCTCACTCTTTCTCTACCCTGCTATCAATACCTTGTTTGCTCTTTTTTCCCCTTCACTCTCAACTTCCTAACACACATCCCCCTTCCTTTTTTATTTATTGCTGTATTTATTTCTGCTGAAAAGCCAGTCTAGTTCATTTGCTAGTCCGCTGGGCAGAGCAGGCCTCCTATTCTTAGGCTTTTATTAACATCATGGATGGCACAACAACAGCTACAGAATCTATTATTCATTAAGTGTTACCAATATAAAATTTAAAACAGTCTGGGCTTTTTTTTGTGGAATTATGTAAGGTCAGCATAATTTTTCTGCCTATTACTAATATCTGTATCATCTTTTCCTTAGTCAGCTCTATTTAAATATGCAATCATTTACAGCTTTTGACTATGTGTGTGCACAACCAATTTCCAATATTCTTCTAGTAGACTTTTTATGCTGACATCAATGGCAAGCTATTAAAGACAGTATTTCATTATTGGTTCTTCTTCCCCAGTGGTTATTTACAATCCCATATATACTAAGCACTGATATTAAAGGAGACCATTTTAATGAGGTGCTATCTGCAATGGCAATATGTCTTTCTCCGAATGAGATTGTGTTTAAAGATTTTATCAAGAAATGGCTGTTCGGCAGGGTTATGTTTTGTCCATGAAATATGCATTTCATATCTCTTTCATTTCATTAACATAATTTAATTTGTGCTTTGCATTCTGTGCATAATACATATTTGATTTACAAAACAAATATTTCCATTAGAAAATGAATTTCATGCGCAGGAAAGGCAGAACTGAAAGATATATTGTAAGGAAATAAGAAAAAATGAATTGCATTATCTTTGACTCAGAAAAAAATCCCTGGCACAGTGAAAATATACTCAAAAGATTTCTTATATTTGAGTGTGCATATGCATACAAGCGAGGGAATTTGCGTGTGTACTGCATATATGTGTATATACCTCATGTTTGTGTAGACTGCATGTAAATGTACATTACAGGAGGAATGACAGGTGAGGTTATATTGCATGAAGTTTAGTGTGATGTATCTCAGATTTATTTACATGGCTTGTATTGGGGTTTCTCTCTGATGTTAAGGGAAACAGTGCAAAGAAACATGCAGATCCATTTTGAGTCTTAATTTCATGTCACTTTTAGCCATATAAGAGCAAGTATATTGGGTCCTATGTGAAGCCATATATCAAAAGGCTTTCATGGTTGTCTCCCTGCATGGTAAGCTGTGCATCTTTTTAAAGGCTATGTTTTATACCTGTACTTAAGAGATAGATAGCTCTTTTTCCTTTTAGCCCTTTGGTATGATAAATTATAAACTCTTTCACCTTCTCATCTCTATCTCCTTTCCCATGGAATGCTGCAAGCTTTAATTAAAGCACTTCACCTTGCTTGTTTAAAGGCTATCACAGTTCCCATGATACCTTTGAGAGCGAGAGGGAGATGGTGCACAGGGCTTTGGATAACATAAAGCATTTAAAACCAGCCCTGGTGGTTTCATATTAATTTGGCTTATCTCTAAGAATTAAAAAGAATCCAGGTAAAAGTAAGACAGATCTAGGGATTTAATGGGCTCAAAATGTAGAAGCAATGTCAAAACACTTTTTCCCCCTCCTTAACTTTTTCCTTTTGAAAGTGTGTGTGTGTGTTGAGAGGGGATGGGGGTGGGGGGTTGACTTGTCTAACAGAAGCAGAGAGATCAGTGTTTCAGAGGTAACTAGTATTAGCAGGGATTTCAGGCTTGTTTGAAACAGCATGTTGAAGAAATGGCTTAAAATAGATGGCAGTGCTTGGTAGAGGAGTTATGTGCCAGGAGAATGAGAGGGAGAGTGTGGAAGACAGGAAAAGAGCAGACTAATACCTTGGCGTCCCTCTGCTTTGTCACCCCACTGATGGAAAAGTGCTCAGAGGATATTATTGCTTTTCAACCCATTCACTTTTTTCTATCCCCATCTGTCTTTTTATCATTGAGTTGCTCTCTTTCTGTGCCTCAGAGCTACTGACTTTGTTTCCTCGTCTCTTCCTTTCTATCTCCTTTACAACACGCTACACATGCCCACCCACAGTCTATCCTCTGCGGCTTTTGCCTGCCCAGCTAGCTCTGGAAAAGTATTTATATAAATCTGTGACAGGTGCGTTCAAGTTGACAGCAGGTGTAAATGGAATGCGGGTAGTGGGATGGGGGTTGTACAGGAGTTAAAGGAGATGATAGCATCATAGTTCTCATTCTCCCTCTTTTTAAGACAGGTGAGTGTCTCAGGATGACTCTTTTAACATAAGCCTCTTCTGAACTGTAGTTTTAGTACTTAATACTCTACTCTTCAAACCAGATCCCAAATTAAACACTTGAGAAGGGAGTTATAAAGAAAAGGTTGTTGATAAAACTATGTAACTTTTCAGATTTTAACTCCAGCCTACCAGCGCACGTGATTGGTACTTATTAAACATACACATGCCATGAGTACATGCCTGCCTGTTATTGTATTGATTTTTCTGATATAAAGTTAAACCTAATTTGTTTCAGTGTACTGTGCAAATATCCTTTATTCTTGTTTTGCTTCAAATAAATCATGTAACATTTATTTTCCATATTGTTCAGTTTTCTTGATATTTGTCTGAACTATTTGAGATCTGACTTTACAAATTTTTAATATAAATAATTTTCTGGGGTCAGTTTCACTAACTAGTCTTAGACCCAAGATTAGTTTGAGCTCTTTTGAATCTCTGATTCTCAGTTTTTCCCAGCCAAAGTGGAAATTACAAAAACCTCTTCTGTTTGTTGTTGTGTATCTTGCGCCCTTATTCTGAGTTACTGTCTGAATTATCCGATTGTTTATCTTAGTTAATGCTGAGTACAGATAAAGCAATTGTTCAGGATGATTTTAATATTCATGTATTTTGTTGAAAATGACAGCCTAAAACATGTCATTGGGATCATCAGGTGGGAACCTCCTTTCATCAGTGTTTCGTCTAGTTGGGCCCACAACACCTCCAGGAGGCTAGACAATTCCACAGGCACAAGCTACCTCAGCCTCTCACCAACTGCACACCAGTCACAGCAGGGTGGGGATGCAAACCCTGTTTCGGGTAGGGGGTAATGAAAATATAGAGGGTGCCAGAGATGGAGGCAGGACAAGACACACTAGCAGATTCAGCCGACAAACTCAACCTAAACAGTCCTACAATCACTAAAGATACCAGCAAAAACAAAGCCATACAACTCACTCAAGGCCAACTCACCCAAAATGGCCGCCTGGTTTCAAAAGGCTCACATGGGCCACACCCTCCACTTAAATATCTTGAACTTCTTCTTTGCTTCTTCCAAAAGTCTGTTTAACCTTAGTGCATACCCCTGCTGGGCCCCCAGCTGCTATTGCTTCTTCTAATCCAAATCCACTGACTGGACTTTACTGCCTCGTCTGACACTTCCTTCACTATTTTCCTCACACTCTGTCCACTTACACGCAGCTCCCTCAACAATGAGACAACAGACTTTGCAACAAATCCTCTACATCCTACTTCCTGGACATATTCTAACTTTCCATCCTCGCTGCTCTGCTTCTGCCCCCAACTCCACATACCTAAGCTTTTTCCTTTCATATGCTTCTGCTACTAATTCCTCCCAAGGAACAGTCAGCTCTATGAAATAGACTCTCATTCTACTCCTAGACCACAAGACTATATCAGGCCTTAGATTTGTAGAGGCTGTCTCCTGGGGAACAACAAGCTTATTTCCTAAATCTACCTGCATCTCCCAATCACAAGCATCGTCTTATTAACTTTTTCCCCCTCTTGAACAAACTGAATTGCAACTCTCTTTACCTTAGACTCTCCTAAGCTTACCTGCCTTCGTTTATCTTCAATACCTGTAGCTAAGCTTCTTAATACTTGGTCATGTCGCCATGTATACCGGCCTTGTGACAGACTAACCTTACAACCTGACAAAATATGCCTTAGAGTTGCAGTACCTGAACATAACAAACATAACGGGTCTCCATTTACCCAGAGTTTTAGGATCTGGGGAGTTGGCAATACATCATGTTGCCCCTATCAAAAATCTAATACTCCTTTCCTCCATACTCCACAGCTCTTTCCAACTAAGCTTTTTCTTCTCTACACCTTCCCAATTCAACCACCGTCCTTGCTTAGCCTGAGCCACTGCCTTTGCACCCCTTAACATTTCCTCCTGTCTACAAACCTGATCAAAAACTAGCTTTCTCTTCTCCTTGGGACCCACTCTACTCCACATTGGTTTGCCTGGGCCAAGCCCCAAGCCTCCCCGGCCTATTTGCAAATTACCCACAATCTCTGCATGTCTAAGAGTTGCTTCTGCCTCCTGAGCTGCCGTTCTTGGATTCGACTTCCTCCCCTTGGTTGGGTTTGGAACCACCTTACTAACTACCACATTGTTACTCCCAGCTAACAGGAGCTCTGTCCTAACTTTCGTACATTTAAACTCCTCTACTAGACTAGATACTGGGAGCTGGAGTATGCCTTTCCCATACAGTGCCACAGTACTTAAGCATCTAGGAACAACTAGCCACTTCCTAATATAAAAACTAACTACTCTTTCCATTTTTTCTACAACAGATAATGGAATCTCATACACAGACAGTGGCCACATCAACCTAGGAAACAATCAAAACTGCAGACACCACAGCTTCAATTTTCCTGGAAGCTCTGATTTATCTATTCCATCCAGTCCCTCAGCAACATCTTTCCGAAACTGCACTGCCTGCTCTCCATCATTCATGTCTGCCTGGTACCACCTGCCTAAACTCTTTACTGCCTTTTCCCTAATTATTGGAATGTTTTCTTCATCTATTACAAACTATTATTAACTTAAATTCTATATTAGATTCAGCTGGATTTTCTCAAAGTGTACACAGATCTACTCACTGTCTTGATCACACCCTTGATCTTGTGCTTACTTATGTAATTGAAAGTAAACAATGAACAGTATTTCCTCATAACCGTGTCTTATCTGATCATTTTTATAGTAATGTGAACTTCTGAGAAAAGATAAATTATAGTAGGTGTCTATCAGAGAATGCTGCAACCAAATTTAAAGAATTAATTCCATAATGATTTTCTTTACCGCCATGTGACAGGCTATGTACCACACAGTTTTAGTTGCTTTAGTTAAACCATTCCTAAAAAAAACTACTCTTGATCCAGGAGTATTAGCTAATTAGTGACCTATTTGTAACCTCCGTTTTATGTCTAAAGCTCTTAAGAAAATAGTTGCAGCTCAGCTTTGTGATCATTTACACAGAAATAATCTGTTTGATGAGTTTCAGTAAGGATTCAGAGTGCATCATAGCACAGAAACTGCACTGCTGAAAGTTAGTAATGATCTCCTCTTAGCCTCTGATAGCGGACTTGTGTCTGTGCTTGTCCTGTTGGAGCTCAGTGCTGCATTTGATACGGTCGATCACAATATCTTATTAAAGAGACTTGAACATGTTATTGGGATTAAAGGAACTGCATTAGGCTAGTTTAAGTCATATTTATCTGATAGAGTTCAGTTTGTTCTTGTAAATGAAGAATCTTCCTCACACACCAGAGTAAGTCATGGAGTTCTTCAGGGTTCTGTGCTTGGACTGATTCTTTTCACTTTATACATGCTTCCATTAGGTAACATTGTGAGACAGCATGGCATAAATTTCCATTGCTATGCTGATGATACCCAGTTGTACTTATCTATAAAACCAGATGAACCCAATAGGTTGGTCAGATTACAAGCATGTCTTAAAGACATAAAGACCTGGATGACTCAGAACTGTCTGCTTCTAAATTCAGACAAAACTGAATTTGTTATCTTTGGACCTGAGCGCTTCAGGGAGAGATTGTCTAGCTATATAGTTACTCTAGATGGTATTTCATTGGCTTCTAGTTCTACAGTGAGGAACCTTGGAGTTATTTTTGACCAGAATTTATCATTTGACTCGCATATAAAACAGGTTTCTAGGACTGCCTTCTTTCATCTTCGTAATATTGTTAAAATCAGGAACATCTTGTCTCAGAGTGATGCAGAAAAACTAGTCCATGCATTTGTTACTTCAAGATTGGACTACTGTAATTCTTTATCTATGGGCTGTTCCACATATTCTCTGAAAAGCCTTCAGTTGATCCAAAATGCTGCAGCCAGAGTTCTGATGAGAACTAGTAGGAGATATCATATTTCTCCAGTTTTAGCTTCTCTTCATTGGCTCCCTGTTAAATTCAGAATAGAATTTAAAATTCTTCTCCTTACATATAAAACTCTTAATGACCGAGCTCCATCATATCTTAAAGATCTCATTGTAAGATATTTTCCTAACAGAGCACTTTGTTCCTAAACTGCAGGTTTACTTGAGGTTCCCAGAGTTTCTAAAAGTAGAATGGGAGGCAGAGCCTTCAGTTATCAGGCCCCTCTCTTGTGGAATAAGCTGCCAGTAAATGTGACCTGATCCAGCAAAATGAGTCACAGTGACCCAAATGTCAAAATTGAGATTTTGGTATCAAAAGAAAGGAATGGAAATAAGCTTTAAAATGATACCATAGTCAAAGTCATACGTTAAAATATGGGATGTTTCAGGATTACCTGAGCCATCCCTATTCAAGGTAAACACAAGAAACTTGTGCTAACGAAAAAATAAATAATAAAATAAAGGACCAGACTCAGTGAGTAATTCCCTATACTCCCTATATAGATCTGCTCCTCACACCACAACAACTTTCTTTTTACAGCCACAAGCTACCTCAGCCTCTCACCAACTGCACACCAGTCACAGCGGGGTGGGGATGCAAACCCTGGTTCGGGTAGGGGGAGAAATAAAAGAGGTAAGATAAGCGGGAATGGGATTCAAACCCTGGTTCGGGTAGGGGGTAATGAAAGTATAGAGGGTGCCAGAGGTGGAGGCAGAACAAGACACACTAGCAGATACACTATCAGATTCAACAGACCTAACTATAAGCTTTATAAAAAAGGAAAGTTTTAAGCCTGGTCTTAAAAGTGGAAAGGGTGTCTGCTTCCCGGACATTTACTGGCAGCTTATTCCACAAGAGAGGGGCCTGATAACTGAAGGCTCTGCCTCCCATTCTACTTTTAGAAACTCTGGGAACCTCAAGTAAACCTGCAGTTTGGGAACGAAGTGCTCTGTTAGGAAAATATCTTACAATAAGATCTTTAAGATATGATGGAGCTCGGTCATTAAGAGCTTTATATGTAAGGAGAAGAATCTTAAATTCTATTCTGAATTTAACAGGGAGCCAATGAAGAGAAGCTAAAACTGGAGAAATATGATCTCTCCTGTTAGTTCTCATCAAAACTCTGGCTGCAGCATTTTGGATCAACTGAAGGCTTTTCAGAGAATATGTGGGACAGCCCAATAATAAAGAATTACAGTAGTCCAATCTTGAAGTAACAAATGCATGGACTAGTTTTTCTGCATCACTCTGAGACAAGATGTTCCTGATTTTAACAATATTACGAAGGTGAAAGAAGGCAGTCCTAGAAACCTGTTTTATATGCGAGTCAAATGATAAGTTCTGGTCAAAAATAACTCCAAGGTTCCTCACTGTAGAACTAGAAGCCAAGGAAATACCATCTAGAGTAACTATATAGCTAGACAATTTCTCCCTGAAACGCTCAGGTCCAAAGATAACGACTTCAGTTTTGTCTGAATTTAGAAGCAGACAGTTCTGAGTCATCCAGGTCTTTATGTCTTTAAGACATGCTTGTAGTCTGACCAACCTATTGGGTTCATCTGGTTTTATAGATAAGTACAGCTGAGTATCATCAGCATAGCAATGGAAATTTATGCCATGCTGTCTAATAATGTTACCTAATGGAAGCATGTATAAAGTGAAAAGAATCGGTCCAAGCACAGAACCCTGGGGAACTCCATGACTTACTCTGGTGTGTGAGGAAGATTCTTCATTTACAAGAACAAACTGAAATCTATCAGATAAATATGACTTAAACCAGCCTAATGCAGTTCCTTTAATCCCAATAACATGTTCAAGTCTGTGTAATAAGATACTGTGATCGACCGCATCAAATGCAGCACTGCGATCCAACAGGACAAGCACAGACACAAGTCCGCTATCAGAGGCTAAGAGGAGATCATTGGTAACTTTCAGCAGTGCAGTTTCTGTGCTATGATGCACTCTGAATCCTGACTGAAACTCTTCAAACAGATTATTTCTGTGTAAGTGATCACAAAGCTGAGCTGCAACTATTTTTTCAAGAACTTTAGACATAAAAGGGAGATTGGATATATGTCTATAATGAGCCAACACTTCTGAATCAAGAGTAGGTTTTTTAAGTAAAGGTTTAATTACAGCAACCTTAAAAGTCTGAGGTACATATCCTGTCAACAAAGACAGATTGATCAAATCCAATATGGAAGTGTCAATTAATGGGAAAACCTCCTTGAACAGTCTGGTTGGGATTGGGTCTAAAACACAAGTTGATGGTTTAGAAGAGACTATTGCTGTTGTTAGTTCAGAGAGATCAACTGGGCAGAAGCCGTCTAAATACAAATCAGGTTCTAAAGATACTTCTAAAGCTGCTGTACTTGATGATACATCACTGATAATAGTGGGAAGGACTCCATCAATCTTCTCTCTGATAGAAACAATTTTATTAATAAAGAAGCGCATGAAATCATCACTGCTGAGAGTTAAAGGAATAACTGGCTCAGCAGAGCTCGGACTCTTAGTCAGACTGGCTACAGTGCTGAAAAGAAACCTGGGATTGTTCTTATTCTCTTCTATCAATGATGAATAATAAGCAGTTCTAGCTTTACGAAGGGCTTTCTTATACATTGTTAAACTATCTTTCCAGACTAACTGAGACTCTTCTAAATTAGAGGAACGCCACTGTCTCTCCAGCTTTCTTGCAGTCTGCTTTAAAGCACGCAGCTGTGAATTATACCAAGGAGCCAACCTCTTCTAACAGATTACCTTCCTTTTCAGAGGGGCAACATTGTCCAGTGCTGTACGCATTGAAACTATAGTGCTGTCAACAAGAGAGTCAAGTGCTGCTGGAGTAAAGTTTAGGTAGTCGTCCTCTGTCATATCTGCACATGGCAGTGAAGAAAAGGATGATGGAATTAATTCTTTAAATCTGGTTACAGCATCCTCTGATAGACACCTTCTATACGTAAATTTCTTCTCAGAAACTGTATAGTCAAGTAATGTAAACTCAAAGGTTATCAGAAAATGGTCAGATAAGACAGGGTTATGAGGGAACACTGTTAACTGTTCACTCTCAATGCCATAAGTCAGCACAAGATCAAGGGTGTGATTAAGGCAGTGAGTCGGTCCGTGAACACTCTGAGAAAATCCAATAGAGTCCAATATAGAATTAAAGTTCATATTCAGGCTGTCATTTTCAACATCTACATGAATATTAAAGTCACCCACTACAATGACTTTATCTGTACTCAGCACTAACTGGGATAAAAACTCTGAGAATTCAGACAGAAACTCAGAATAAGGGCCAGGTGGACGATACACAACAACAAACACAAGAGGTTTCTGGGATTTCCACTTTGTGTGGGAAAAACTGAGAATCAGAGATTCAAAAGAGCTCAAAACAGATAGATGAGGGACAGATGCATGAGCTGGTGGAAGTTCCCCAGACAAAGTGTAGGGCATGTAAGTATGAAAGGGGGAAAATTAGGGTTACTTGCTAGGTAATCTGACGTTAGCAAATGTTATTTCAGTTTGCTACATTTTGATCTATACCCAGAAATGAAATAAAACTATTACAGTTGTTACAGTTGTTTAGCTCTAAAACACAAACATGTCGCAGGCAACATGAATCCAGAAGAAATCCATTTTTAAGATTGCATGGAATACATGATGTAATACATAAACCCTGTTGTTTTTTTAAATCCATTCTTTTATTTGTTTATTTAGGTAGAGCACATGACACCCACTCCAGTTCTACCCTGCATTACTTTGAGCGCCCCAAGTCAGACAGTCACAGCCGAGAAGTGTTTTTTTCTTACCACCCTCAGAGGAAGATAAAACACCTGATTGTAAAAAAAGCATTTACACGCAAAGATGGCACAGACTGAAAATGGCTAACATGCTGTGAAGAGAACCATACACTGTATTGTGCAGTGTGTCTAGCATTTGCCAAACCAAATGAAACCAATCCCTTCATAAGTGGAATGCAGGACTGGAAACCTACTAGTCAAAGAGTGGAGGAACATGAAAGAAGATTAAGGTTAAGATTTAAGTATTTTGAGACCCGTGTCTGTGGCTGATGAGTTTCTGCGCATCTGTTGTGGGCTGGGCCGAGTCAAAGTCCAGGGCTGTTTTTTAGTCCCAGTCCGCCACTGACCATCACTGGAACAGACTGAAGAACTCTCAGTCTGTGGAAGGTGATGTGGACAGAGCCAATACTTTCAACCATTATTACAACAAGTTTGACAGTGTGGCTTTTTCCACCTCTGCTGCTGCTCCCTCCACCCCCACCACTACAGCTGCTTCCTCTATACTGCTTCCACTGCCCTGCTGTACTTCCACCTCAATGGCAACCTGCATCGCCAAGCCTCCTCCTCCGCCTGACTGCACCTCCACCTCTGCAGCAACTGTCACCAACAGGCTTCTTCTGTCCAGCTGTACCTCCACCTCTACAGCAACTTCCACCGCCTGGTCTCCTGAGCCAAGCTACACCTCCCCTGTGCAGAAGCTTCCACCACCAGGCATCCTGAGCCCAGCTGCACCTCCACCTCTGCGGCAGCTTCCACCACCAGGCCTACTGAACCCAACCGCACATTCACCTCTGCGGCAGCTTCCACCACCAGGCCTACCACTGCATGAAAAGTGGGATTTTCGTCCCTGTAAACGCCCGAAAATCTCCCTAATTTTCGGCAGTTAACGACAATTTACAGGCTGCGAACGTGGCGTTTGTCGGTGCCACAAATTGTCGGGAACGAACCATGCTCACGGCTCTAATTAGCATATGAATGCAGAAACCGCGCGCCTGGCGATGAATGTCCTTACTCAGGATTGGATGAAACCACTACTTTTCAAACAAGTAAAATCACTCGTGATTGGTTGGCAGAGCTACCAGTGGGCAGGCTCAAATGTAAACCCCAATAATAAATTATATTTATTATTACAATATATATATTTATTATATTATTATTATATATTTATTATTTAATTTATATGCTATTATGCTGTATATCATTGTTCTCTTATGTAGGCTACTACACGACATGACTGAATTTATTGAGGCAAGGAACATTTACCAGAAACACGTTTATGCAAAGAAAGAGCTTTATTTAAAAAAAACACACACACACACACACACAGGAGCTCTGCCCACACAACATGTATAGGTAGCTGACAAAGAGTAAAAAAAAGAGTACCCAAAATCCTGGCTACAACTGTGTGAACTGCCGCTCTGCAGCCTCGGAGCAGTAGGAGGCGTTCTGTGCGAGGGCTGGCCGTGTTGCAGACGCTTATGGTGGGTCGCTCTGTACTTCGGAGTCCACTCCAATCGCGACTGCAACATAGTACAGAGTTCGGAGAGGTCCTGACGAACTATCCATCCAGACACCCCGCCAACAGTGCCGTCTTCCTCGTCGGACATCAGGTCGACTGTAGCGGACTTCCAGAGTTCCTCCTCGGCCGCTACTAGCACACTCTGTCTCGCGTCCAACAGCTGTAAAAAAAACAAATAAACAATCAGCACTGTGCTATGCACTGCGTATGGACACAACACATCTATCAATGCATCTGAAAAATAGTCAACAAAAAAAGTCTTCTTCTCCTCTTTTCCTCGACCTACTCCGAGCTGAAATCTTTGCAGCTTCCGCCTGCTCTGCAAGCCCTGGCTGGTTATATCGGAAACTCTGGCGTATGCTTTCAAAGTACGTCTTACAGGCCGCTGGAAAAAAATTAAATGAGGGTGGTATTAATGAAAATCAAACGTAAGTCACAGTAACATCAAGCAAGGAAGGAGAACCAGTAAAAAAAAAAAGAAGTTACTTACACACAATTTCATCATTATCAGCATCGTGTAAATCTGAACAAAAAAAAGAGGTGACGGCCTCGTTGTGAGGAGAGTTTAGCCTGTGAAAACAAATTATACCGTTAAGATCGGTATCTATTAACGTGTCCATTTCATTATACAGAAGAATGAAAGCATATTATTTCAATCTTACCCTTGCTCCGGATCGCAGCGCCTAGTATTGGTCTCCGAGTTGTGAACTCGGCGTACGGCTTCCTGTAAATTACAAGACAAAAAATACACTTTAATAAAGAAACTTACACTGCTTCTGTTATTCTTTTGCAAGGCTACTAGGCTACTTTTAGCTTGGGCTACCAACAAAGGCGTGGTTTTATAGTACGTTTAGCTTAGCTAGCAGTTATCAAACATATTCTTACCGCAATCTTAGGATTGTGCACCCGTCTTCTTTTCTTGGAGTTGGCCTCTGGACAGCAACCTGGAGTTAACGGCACTGAACTGCTCGTTCATGCCAGTAGCAACCCGACTCAACCGACGAGACAGTCCGCTGATGGCACCCAACAGTTTCTTGTGGTCGGTCTGCGGACTGGCTGGAAGTTGGTCGCGTTCAACCAGAGAAGTTGAGGCGGGAGAGCTAAATGCGAGACGCCGTCCAGCCATTGTAGCAAAAATCCTTACTAGCGTGTAGACAAGGCAGCAAAACCACAGGAACTGGAGATGAAGGTCTGAGAGCTAGCTAGGTACGATAATGTTTGTGTATATGCTAGTCGTGCAAGTAGCCGTGGCCATGACCTCTCACGTGATGAGGAGTAGAAAGCTCGTCGGGCTCCTCCAGTCACATGTGAGGTTATTGTTATACGGATGGACTCGCGAGACAAGCTCGCCCTGGCTCGCGTCTATGATATAAAAAAGGTGTGCCTGTGAAACTGTTTGTTGAAAGATGGAAGTCCCAAGACGGAAGGAAAGACCTCGGTGGTTCTGTGAAAATTGCAAATATGAACTCTCTCATTCATAGTATTATGACCGCAGAAGGCGCTATTTCAAAAATGGAGTTTGGGAGAGAAAATCCAAAAGCATTCATTAATATTGTGGATGTTAATACATCCACTGTGCATTTAAGTAAGACCAAAGAAAAGGTCACTGTAGTCATGCCACTATGCACAGTGGTTGAGCTCTGGGATGACAGGGACAACAAGAAAGCAGACATTCCCAGCTGCACTCCCCCTCCAGGCAATTGCATTCCCACCCGTAGCATCTTATTCTTATGTGTAGCCTTAATTCTATTCTTACTGTTCTGTATTTTTTATTCTTTTTTATGTTATTGTTGAGTGTTGTACTTTGAGAGCAAAGATTAACCAGAGTCAAATTCCTTGTTTGTTTGCCAAAAAAGCTAATTCTGATTTTGTGTATCTTTTTTTACATAACATTTGCCATTGCTAATGACATACATAGTAGTTAATCTAGCATACTTTCATTAAATAAATCAATTCAAGCTAAAATGTAAGAGTCTATAATTAGGCTATACTTAGCCTGATCTATTTGTACCAGAGATTTTACCTTTTAGAAAAATCTCACCTGGGATATTCAATTCAATTCAAATTCAAATTCAAAAATACTTTATTTATCCCAGAGGGAAATTAGATGTTGATGTAACTCAATTAAATCAAGGAGTTATTATAGATGCTGATGGCTGTGGGCAGGAAAGATTTCCTGTAGCGGTCCGTTTTGCATCCAAACAAAGCTTCAGATTCACTATGAGCTGTACAAACAAAGCCTGCGTAGTTATAACAATGAGCTGTGCAAAGCAGACAGCTGCATTTATCTGAACTGACTTCCTCTTACTTGTGCCAGGTGGGGAAGTGGCTGTGGTAGCTGGATCCTCAGGTTGATCAGGAGCTCCTGCACTCTGAATAGCTTTCACAACTGCTGCTGAGGCTTCTATGCGGGGGACATGCTTCCTTTCCTATTGCCTTTCCTAGCTGCTCCAGGAACACCCTCCTCTTGTTCTGCTTACGAGACATCCAGGTCGGGTTGATCTCTCTCCAAATCACAAAGGCATTGTAGGAGGAAACATCAATGATGTTGAGGAAGATGACCAGGGGCCAGTGGGCAGTCATTCTTCTGCAGCTGTATGTTCCAATCACCTTATCTAGGTTGCCCACACCTCCTTTGTTGCGGTTGTAGTCTAGGATGATGATTGGCTTCCTGTCCTCACGATTGCTAATGTCACCATCTGTGTGCAGTGTGCTCAGAAGAACTACATTCTTGTTTTGCTTTGGGAGGTAGGAAACTAGAGTGGTGGTGGACGTGAAGGCAAACTTTGAGGAGAAGACCTCTCTCTCCTTTGACGCAAGCAGTGCAGTTGGGAGCTCAGGCTTGTTCTTTCGAACTGTACCAACCATGGTGATCTTCCTCTTCAGGAGCTGCTGTCCGAGTTCATAAGAGGTGAAGAAATTGTCACATGTCACATTGTGACCCCTCAGTCCCTCTGTCACATCAAGCACAACTCACATCCCCTGGTTCTTCTCTAGGCATCCACTGGTCGGCTTCCCAGTATAGACTTGCATTTTTCAAGCATAGCTTGATTTGGGATCGCAAGCCACCCATGACTTGATGCCATATTTTGTTGGCTTGCTGGGCCAAACCCTCCAGATTTGTCATCTCCAGGATTATTTTTTCTAATGCTGGTGTGATAAACAGGTAGAATGTAGAGACAATGTCATGGGCATGAGAAACGGCATACCTTGTGGGTCCTGGGGTCATCTTTATGACGTTTTGTTCTGCAGGCCGTGTTGGTCATATTCTGTTGAAGACCATGTTATTTTTCCATTTTTTGAAAGGAAAGTCTCTCTTTCAGCTTCAGGGTTTTCTTCTTCTTCTGAAGATGATTCATCATGCTCTGGGTTGTATTCCTCCCCATCTTCTTCTTCGGATACATCCTCCACTTCCTCTTCTGAATCAGAGTTGTCTTGCTGGACATCTGAGAAAATCAGCTCTACGGCCTCTTCAATGTTATAACGCACACTCATGGCTTCAGCACAGACAGAATTCGGGGTCCTGTTATCTGCAACACCTTTATAACCTCTGGAAATAAACAGGTGGTCTTCTGCAGTCTGCGAGAACACCACCTGATTTGCCTGTTTACTTCTGCTACTGATTGATCTGAGACACAACTAAAACATTGTAACATTCTGTGGTTTGTAAATAACTCTGTGACCTTGATTTCAACTCTATTTGCCTCACAGGTCATTTTGACCCGAAGACCACCTTTGTACATTTTTTTGTACCGCTTACATGGAAATGTGAATAAAAGCAACATTTCACTTTTTCTACTGTTGGGGCCAATCTAGGAAAAGTCATAAAATTTCAAGTTAAAAAAATAGCATTTAGTGGATTTTTTGGGGGGGGTTTTAACACAGTGACGGGTCATTTTGACCCGAAGACAACAGGAGGGCTAAGAGATCTGAACACATCACACCGGTTTTAAAATCTTTACACTGGCTTTATTCTGTCAGTCACAGAATAGATTTTAAAAGCCTGCTGATGGTTTACAAATTCCAGAACGGTTTAGGCCCAAAATACATCTGTGATATGTTCAGAGAATATAAACCCAGCAGAGCTCTTAGATCCAAGGACTCAGGTCAGCTGGTCCAGCCAGAGTCCAGACTAAACATGGAGAAGCAGCATTTAGCTGTTATGCTGCAAACAAGTGGAACAAACTGCCAGTGGAGATTAAACTTTCACCAAATGTAGACATTTTTAAATCCAGGTTAAAAATATTTATTTTCTCATGTGTCTATGCATGAAATCTGCACGATATCTTTTAACTTATCTAGACTGTTGCTTGTTTTTAAAGTCATTTAAATTATTTTATGTTTCTCTTTATATTCTTTTATGTATTTTTAATGCTTCTTCCACTCCCTGCTGCAATGCTTTTATTTTATGTAAAGCACTTTGAATTGTTTTGAACATGAAATGTGCTATACAAATAACTTTGATTTGATTTGATAATTCCACTGCTGACACTGCTAAAAATGACAGATTTTCCTTTTTGGATCTCTGAAAGCAGAACTTCAATCTCAGAGCCCCTAAAGTTGTTCTTTTTGCGCCTTGATGCCGTTTTCATAACTCAACACTCAACACTTCCTGGCACAGGAGAGAGAAAGCGTAGCCTTATATGGTATCATTTTGGGTGTGGAGTATGCAAATCTACTATCCTCGTGCACGTGCCCTTTAACACGCACGGGTGGCATTCATCATTTACGCAGGTCGTTTACACACTTTTTCTCAAGTTAAGAGTGTTTGTTGAATCTGACGTGGCATGTTCGTACGAGACCTACGAGAAAAAAGTGAGAGAAATTTAGAATAAAAATACGAAGGCTCATTGTTCTGTCCGATTCTCTTTGTAAACAGGAGGGCTAATACTATTTACAAATATACAATTAAAAGAAAAAGAATAAAAGAATAAAATTACGTCCAAGATTTGTGGAAAGAAGTAGAATGATTTAAAAGCGAATAAAGCAGTAAGCAGCAGGAGGAAGCAGAGACACGTCTGCACTCTTCAGAAGCAGGAAGTATAATATGGTAGACTTCTTAGCTGTAAAATCATAAATTATGATAAAAGAGTCTTTCAAAGGTCCTTACAAAAACCTTTCACTCTATTATCCATTCCAGTACTGTTGGTAAATTATTAACTTTTACCACAACTCATGTCTAATCTACCAATCTAGAGTGAGGCATGAAGTCTTATAATAGGCATGTAGGTATGTATGGACAAGTAAGTACATTTGCCCAACTGCTAGTAGTTCTAAGTTAAAGGGGATGTTTGGTTGAACGTATTATATGACAGAAATAAGGTCCAGGTTTAAAAAAACAGAACTTCTCCTTTAGGTCCTCAATCCTAGATCGTGTGGCTACAGACCTTGTGGTTAAATAGGTTAGATTGGAGGTACCTCCTCATTAAACAATACATAACAAACACAATCCGCTCCTCAAACAAACATGCCCCTGTCTTCACATTGTCCCCATAACCTGAACAAAATGTCTCTTTTTCCTCCCCTCTGAATCAAAGAGTGCAGGTACCTCAACCTGTTTGTTAACACCAACACAAATGAAAGGAAGAGGGGGAAAAAAAATCAATGTAAGACTGCAGAACTATCAGATCATATGAAATTATGGATTCTTGGTCTGAGCATTCATCCCTTGTCTACCAAGCTGTGCAAATCAATTCAATGAGACACAAAGAGCAAACACACAGCATAACACCACAATAGGAAATTGAAGCAAGCAGAGCCTCCCTTTTTAAAATATTTTGCTGCATATTTGTTTTGTGGATTACCATTCTGAAATTAAATTTGAACAGTTACTTAAAACAATATGCCAAATACTTTTCTTTTCTACTCTGTTTTTATTATTATTGTTCCTTTCCTCCATATTCACATTCTCTTGTTTGTTGGGAGACAGACAAGCAATGGTGGCCACAATGTAAACAGACACACAAAGCTGCAATGATGCTGATTATATTTATGAAACATATTTTGGGGCCCTATCCTGATTGCAGTGAGTTGAGTATTTATCCTTGTTTGTTTCTGAATTGTGCTGCTGCTTCTAAAATATTAATCACAGTATCTAAAGTACAGTAGGGGTGAGGGTGGATTTAAGCTTTTTGAGCCAGTAAACCTTATTCCCAGGTGTGAATCAGTATAAAAATGTATAAGTAATATGAAAATCAAATATTTTATATCAGCAGCTTTGTTGTGAGTAATCTTGGTGGCGTAATTTTCTGTTTTAGTGTGTTTTAGGCTTTTTTTCTTACTGTTTTCTCTGTGCGGGGTTTTATAACAGATTGATGAGGTTGATCAATTGCAATTCATCTTGAGCAGAATATGGATTAGAATTTTTTTTTCAAAATGAATCTTTTAAATCAAAGTCACGAATCTACTTAATGTATTCACTCAACTTCTTCTTCTTATGGCCTCTTCCTTTATCAGGGGTCGCCACTGTGAGTCGATCTTGCATCATAGATTTGGCACATGTTTTGGCGCTAATGGTAAATAGATTTTATCTCATAAATTATCCCACTAATAATGCATTGATTGTTACCAAACTTCTGCCGTAGTACACATAGGCTCTTAACTCACAAAACGAGGCATTAGAAAGTTTGTAAGTTTACCGAGAGTTTATTTAAAAGAACACTTTCCAGATAGCAACTACACACTGCTGCTAACGCTACCGCTGCATCGACGTCACTTCCGGTAACTCCCGGAATATGACTAATTGGATTGCTTGCACACCAAAGGCTATGTCAACTTATATTATCTGACATGTTATCTGTCATCTGTATTTATAGTGTTATTGTATGTGTGTTATGTAATCCTTTGTACTGTGTGTCTTGATGTCTTTTTGTTTGTATGGACCTTGAGTCTGAATATATAGCTTTTTGAATCTTGACACATACCGCCTGCCGTAGTTCAAGAAGTTGCAACGCACATTTGAAAACGCGAGGCGCAAGAGAGCAAATTCATTCGACTTTGCAAAATATAATTGTACCACTAGATGGGGGAAGAAATTACATATTGTCCCTTTAAGGGATCGCTACGTACCTTTCTTATGTCAGCATTGTTCTGTAATGCCCCTGTTCTTCCAGGAGCTAAGGAGCTAATCCTTTGCAACTTTAACTTTGCTATATCACTTAACCACATTTTTCAAACAAAAATACTAGGGCTGGGCGCGTTAACTTGTTATTATTGCGTTAACTTGCTAATTATTTAACGCCGATAAATATTTCATCGCACATTAACGCAGGTTTTATTTTATTTTTTGGGGGGGGGGCTTTTGTGGTTTTAACGGAATTGGAAAGTTCAGAGAGACAGGAAACAGGGGGCAGAGAGAAGGGGAACAACACGCAGCACTGGGCCGTCCGATACGGGACTCGAACCGGGGCCAGCTGCAGCGAGAACTATAGCCTCTTGTTCATGGGGCGACTGCTCAACCCACAGACCACCCGTTTTTTTAAAGTTTTTTTTTAGTTTTAATTTTAATTTAATTTTATTTAATTTATTATTATTATAAAAGTCTGTTGCTCACAGGCTTCGTCGCATGAGATAACAGATTGCTGAGGCTCTTGACCCCCTCCAGTTTGCCTACCAGAAACACATAGGAGTGGAAGACGCGATTCTGTACATGTTGCATCGGGCATATGCTTATCTGGATGTGTCTGGTTCATATGTGAGAATCATGTTCTTTGACTTCTCCAGTGCCTTCAACACCATACAGCCTCCCATACTGAAAGACAAGCTTCTAGGTATGGGTGTGGCCCCCTCCCTGACATTATGGATTATAGACTATTTGTCTGCCAGACCACAGTATGTGAGGATGGGGAAATGTGTTTCTGGAACACTGGAATGCAGTACTGGGGCTCCGCAGGGTACTGTTTTAGCTCCTTTTCTTTTCACACTGTACACATTGGACTTCAGGTACAACTCAGAGTCCTGCCACATACAGAAGTATTATGATGATACGGCTGTTGTGGCATGTGTGCATGGTGGACAGGAGAAGGAGTACAGGGACCTTGTGGAGGCCTTTACTGACTGGACCAAAAAGAACTGTTTGCTCCTGAACACCACACAAAACTGAAATCATTGTCTGTTGCCGACATAAACAAAGAGAAAGTGTTATCAGTCACCTTGAGACTCTCTCTCTCTAAAACCTAATAATCAGGTTAGAAATCTAGTGGTAGTGGGGCGCTTGTGTGCTGTAATGGAGTCGACATGTTTTTTCATATCTCCGTGCCACGACCTCCATTTTCTTAAAGGCAGCCGTGGCTCAGTGGTTAGAGGCGGTTGTCCAATAACCAGAAGGTTGGCAGGTTCGATTCCCACTCTCGACACTCAAAAACATTGGTGGAACTGACAGCTGGAGGGGTGTTTCTCTATGAGTGTGTGACCCTGTGCATATGCAAGTGTGTGTCAACAGGTGCCAACCTGGATGGGTTAAAAGCGGAGGACAAATCTTGTGTGTATGCATGACAAATAAATCTGATCTTAAACTACTGCACCTGAATATTATCTTTGTGATATATCTTCTCATTATAAGATATTTTCCTAACAGAGCACTTCGCTCGCAAACTGCAGGTTTACTTGAGGTTCCCAGAGTTTCTAAAAGTAGAATGGGAGGCAGAGCCTTCAGTTATCAGGCCCCTCTCTTGTGGAATAAGCTGCCAGTAAATGTCCGGAAAGCAGACACCCTTTCCACTTTTAAGACCAGGCTTAAAACTTTCCTTTTTGATAAAGTTTATAGTTAGGGATGGCTCAGGTGATCCTGAAACATCCCATAGTTAAGCTGCTATAGGCCTAGACTGCTAGGGGAGCTCATCTGTCACACCTTTCCTCACTTTACTCTCTTTTTCCCCTTTTTAATTTCTCAAATGATATTATGTACATATGTACATTATTGTGGTCATTAACTCGTGTTTCCCTGTTCCAACAGATATCCTTTGAATGGTGTTAAAGTGGTTTTTTCCCCCTATTTTCTGTCTTCTCAAACCCCAGCTGGTCGAGGTGGATGGCCCCCCTTGCTGAGTGTGGTTCTGCCAGAGGTTTCTTCCTGTTAAAAGGGAGTTGTTCCTTTCCACAGTCGCCTCAGGCACGCTCAGGACGGGAGATTGGACTGAGGACAAGTTTCGGTGCAATCTGTTGGTTTCCTAAGCTAGGAAATTGTTTTTGAATCGGCTTTATATGAATGAATTGGATTATTTTATAAATGTTTATGATTACAATGAATTAAATTCCAATTGACTTGAATTGGACTTAAATATTTAAGTGCCTTGAGATGACATTTGTTATATTTGGCGCTATATAAATAGAAATTTAAATAAAAAATAAAAGTTCCTAAAACTCATTTGCCTCTGCCCTCGATGATTACAGACCAGTCGCCCCAACATCTCCCATCATGAGAGTCCTGGAGACACCATTACTGGCTCACCTTGGTCGGCAAGTGAGCACCTTTCAGGACCCACAACAGATGATGTTCAAGATGCCTTTGTCTACCTGCTTTAGAAAACCTACTCTCATCTGGACAATATGTAAAATTGATACATAAAAAGACGCAGAAAATACTAGTGGATGCCTCCACAATGGACTTGCTCAACACCATACTGTACATCCTCCACACCGCGGCACACTGGTGTGCCGTGAGGCAAGTCCAGGTGTGCCCTGGGATTTTGTGACAACCATACGTTATTATTTCAATATACAACTACACAAAATAATTATCTTTTAATTTACTATATCAGTACTTTGTATGCACTCTTTTCACAATACAGAGGCAAACTCTATACATAAAAACAATTTTTTTTTTAAATCCTCAGAAAACCCCATATTTCGCTGTTAACGCAGTTGCACAAGTGGGTATTATAAGACCGTGACACATCAAAGGCTGAAGGACAACATTAAAACAGAGAAACACGCAAGAGGGAAAATGGAGCGCTTTCTTGTGCAGAGCAAACCACCAACCACCAGTGCAGAGACTGCCGACAACCCACCACCGAAAGAAAAGAGAAAAAAACTATCAGCTGACAGTATCATGAAAGTTACCCATCTTATGGCTTCAGTTGGACCGGGGATGTCAGCAATCCTCAGCCCGAGTGCCTCCTGTCGGGAGAAGTTAGCTAATGCTAACTTAACTGCTAGTTAGCTAATTCTTCTGCATCAAACTACCTAAGCATCTCCCACCACGCGATGGAGCAACTTCTTCCTTTCCCCACTACCTGTCTGTGTGAGTTGGCGTTCTCTACTCTGGTTTACATGAAGAACAACAGGAGGTCATGGCTCTCTGTTGAACAGGATTTGCGAGTGTCCCTCAGCTCTGTGCCACCGAAGGATTAAAAACAATCTGCGCGCCCCGACAGGCACATGTATCTCACTAATTTGTAAGTAGGCAAAATATTTACAATAGCACATGTTTCAATGCTGATTGCTGAAATGTTGCATTGATAATTTGTAGTTTAGGACCATGGACAATACAGCTTCCTTGCATTGACAGTTCTCTGTGCTGAAACTCTGCTGAGTTTCCTTTGCCTCATTTTTAATTTTGTGTCCTGCCTGGTTTAAATGAATGTGTTGCTGTTTTGATGAAGCCTAATTTGATAAAGTTTCAAATAAATTTTTGAAATATTTTGTTAATAAATATTTCATGAGTAATATAGTTGTCTTTGTCACATTTCATTTGGCATTAGTAAATAATTATGCAGATTTACAGATATTTGGCACAATAGGTGTGCCTTGAGATTTTTACTTGTCCTTTGGTGTGCCTTGGGAACAAAAAGGTTGGGAACCACTGCTCTACACAACAGTGATGAAACAACAAGTTGTGTTCAGTCAGAGGCGTCTTCCCTGTAGAGGCTGGCCATCTGGAGTACTATGAGTTTTCCAAGTGGACTGATGGACAATTTGTAGGGGTGAAATGGATTAAAAAAATAAGGCAGTTCAAAAGTTTACTATTTTGAAACAACTATTTTCATGCTAAATCTTTTTCAGTTGTAATTAAATTCTATAAAATCAGAATTTATAGTGTATTTATTGTACTTCTGTGCATCAAAGTGGAACGATTTAAAGTATATTTTGTACACTTAGGTGCATGGCTGTGTATGTACTAATTTACATACTTGATTTGTAAAGTTTACTTACTTTGTTTTGTAAGATTACTAAAAATTTATTGCGAAAGTGTCACTAATAGTAAGGCGATATGCCATTATAATGTTATTATTTTATAAATAGAATGCTCAATTATACTTCCAACATTCCTATGAATAAAAATTAATACTTAATAGTAATTTACCAGTGTACTTTGTTATTACTTTGTGGGTTGAAAAAGTGTAAAAAGGGCATTTAAAATAACACTGAAATGTCATTTAAAATATACTAAAACTGTAGGGTATGAAAATATCTATTATTAAATAAGTTTTCAGTTCTCTGTAACTATAATAAGTCTGAGTACAAGCTTGATCTAGACCAGAACATTAAAGACTACATGTTCAACATTTCCAAGGATTCTAATAATATAAATTAACATTTGTATCTTTTTAGATATTGTTATGGTCTACATGTACTATGTTATACTAACATAGCATTCCTAATTACTTATATATTTATACCCCTCCACTCTACACATCAATGGGCTGACCAAGACCAAATTCCCAGGGCTTTTCTTTGCCCTAGTCTGCTCCTGGCTTCTTTAGGTCTGCAAAACAAAACAATACAGGAGACATGGCTGCCAGCATCAGTAACCATACACAATGAAAGCTTAAGATAGTGAAGGTGGATGTGACATGATCATTTTCAGTCATTTAAAGCTATGGTTGGTAATCCTGTTCAGAAACACATTTTGTAATACTGGGTGAAATGGTCCGTCTATCCTGAGAGAAATCTATACAAGATGTATTTAGAAAAAGGGACAAAAATAATCAGACCTCTGTGGCAGCTGCAGGACTGAGAAAAAGCTGACCAATCCGAGATCAGCGCTGATCTCGGATTGGAGCGCCTACAAAAAAACAATCAGATGCCTCTGCGCTTTCTGCCTACGCCCCCCTCTGTCGGCTCCCTCCTCCGCGCGCACGGTTCTACCACAGCCATTATAGAATCTGTGGTTCTACCGGCTTTGGATGAAGCACTGACGGAATGGGGGGAGAGCTAGCAAGAGAGCTAGCTCTCTTGCTAGCTCTCTAGGATTACCTAGGATTACCTACCATAGCTTTAACTCTTATTCTTGTGTACCTCGAGATTAGTTTGTATTCCAAGTAGTTTGTAATCTGGTCAGAATGAGGGTGAACTTTCTCTTTGGGGAAGTCTCCACCTGAGAATGGGAGAATCTGGCTAAAGGGTCATCTGATTGGTCAATTTAGATTAAATTAGATTAATTTTATTGATCATACAGTGGTGAAATTCAGTTCTTAAGGTAGCTCACAGGTTAAGAAATTATAAAGTGCAAAGATATTAATTGAATTAAGAAAAAACAGTGGAGAAAAAGAGATATAGATAAATAAGAATAAAAATTGAAAAATACAAATACAAGAATATAAAAAAAGCAAACAGAGAAGTGAAAATTGCAAAAAATACAAAAATTAAATACTGTGCAAATAACAATTGGGGAAATTATCAGAGAACAATTAAACTGTTGACTTGTACATTCTTATGGTGGTGGAAATGAAAGATCTGCAGTAGCGTTCTTTTGTATTTCATAATACAAAGAGCGAGCCCAACAGCTGGCACATCTTAGCTGCTCCCTGGCTGCTTCTTCTTCAAGCTCCTTAAGGCTTTTAAGTAATTTTTTTTTTCGCCTATGGACTCTGCAGTTGTTATTTATGTGTTGAGCATTCGTTAATCCAGACATTTTATTTAATGAGTTAGCTGGCATCCGTGTCTGTGTGTGTTTGGGCGAAGATTAGCCTACCCGTTGCCTCCACCTCTGCCACCTCTGGCTTTGGCAACTATGTTGGCTAGTTATGTGTGGCTTGTGCTAACCTGGACTGTCCTGTTTTTAGTCCATCACCCCATGACAGCACTGTAATGTTCCAGTACTCAGCCGCTGAACTTCATAAGCTCCCCTTACGCCTGCACCTGCCACCACCACCAGCTCTGTAGAACAAGGGAGAGTTATTTTTCTGAAATCATCAAAAATTGCAGTAACAACTCTCGTGTCCTGTTTGCTACAGTAAACAGATTAACAAACCCTCCAGTTTCACTGCCTTTAGAACTCATTTCTACATCCAAGTGTAATGAGTTTGCAACATTTTTTAATGACAAAGTTCAAGGCATTAAGAATACAATTTCCACAACACAAATAACTACTCTGCAGCCAGCTAGACACCTAGAGCTGACACATTTCACACCTGTTACTGACAAAACAGTCGAAGAGATCATCTGCAGTCTGAGTTCATCAACGTGCTGCCTTGATGAGTTGCCCACTAGATTCCTAAAGTCTGTGCTGAGAAGTTTGTTACCACAACTCGCTCATCTAGTCAACATCTCACTCCAGACTGGAACATTTCCAAAGGCCTTAAAAACCGCTGTCATTAAGCCCCTTCTAAAGAAGAGCAATCTTGATGCCACAGTCCTGAACAACTACCGGCCCATATCAAACCTGCCATTCTTAGGCAAAGTCCTAGAAAAAGTTGTATACCAACAGTTTAGTGACTTTCTCCTGTCTAACAATGCTTTTGATACTTTCCAATCAGGCTTTAGGCCCCACCACAGCACTGAGACAGCTCTGATCAAGGTGACAAATGACATCCGCCTGAACACAGATGCAAGTAAAGTCACAGTCTTAGTTCTGTTAGACCCGAGTGCTGCCTTTGACACAGTTGACCATGCGATCTTATTACAGAGGTTAGAAGACTGGGCGGGAATCTCTGGTCGTGCTTTAAACTGGTTCAAGTCCTATCTGGAGGACAGGAAATATTTTGTTGAAATTGGTAACTGTGTCTCAGACCAAATGGCTATGACCCGTGGGAGAAAGAGAAAGTGTTATCGGTCACCTTGAGACTCTCTCTCTTAAACCTAATAATCAAGTTAGAAATCTCGGGGTAATATTGGACTCAGACCTGAACTTTAACAGCCACATTAAATCAGTAACATCAGCATCTTTTTACCATCTAAAAAACATTGCCAGAATCAAAGGAATAGTGTCTAAACCAGACTTAGAGAGACTGATTCATGTGTTTGTCTCCAGCAGGTTAGACTACTGTAACGGCCTGCTCACTGGGCTCTCTAAATGGGCTGTAAGACAGCTGCAGTACATCCAGAATGGTGCTGCTCGAGTCCTGACTAGAATCAGGAAATACGACCATATTAGTCCAGTGCTCAGGTCTCTGCACTGGCTTCCTGTTGCTCAGAGCATAGACTTTAAAACAGCTCTGCTTGTGTACAAGTCTCTTCATGGTCAAGCGCCAAAGTACATATCTGACATGTTAGAGCCATATGAACCAACTCGGGCTCTGAGAACCTCAGGGAGGGGTCTCCTGCTGGTGCCCAGAGTCAGGACGAAACAAGGTGAGGCTGCGTTTCAGTTTTATGCTTCCTAAAATCTGGAACAGTCTTCCAGAAGATGTGAGACAGGCCTCAACTCTGACAATGTTTAAATCCAGGCTGAAAACAGTTCTATTTAGCTGTGCATATGACACCTGAAAGTATTTTATCTGCACTCTTCACTTTTAAATTAATTAATTAATGATTATTTTTTATATTTTTATTTTTCCCCCTCTTCTTTGATTGCTTTTAACTGTGTTTTAATTTTTATCTTTTAAATGCCTTGTCTTTATGTAAAGCACATTGAGTTGCCTGTGGTATGAAATGCACTATATAAATAAAGATGCCTTGCCTTGCCTTGCCTCTGCTCCTACACCCGGACATTTTTCACCTGCCACGTCGTAAATATATTTACCACGGCTCTCACCGGAACCTCTGGTGGGATGGATCCAACTCCATCAAGTCTTTCTGGTCTACTGTTCTACTGGTCCACCGAGGAACACCGGGCTGATCACAGTTTGCTGGGCCCCCTGGCTATGTCAGCTAACACAGCTGTCAACCACAGCAGTACTACTGTCAACTTTGGTCTTTTTAACATCCGCTTACTCACGAGTAAGGGGTATGTTGTGCAGGATATCCTTGCTGACTGTAAGTTAGACTTTTTATGTTTAACTGAAACATGGCAGCAGCCGATTGATTTTACTCGACTTAATGATGATCCTCCGGGGTTTGTTTACGTCGCTCAACCTTGTGATTCTGGTCAAGGGGGATGTCTTGCGATAATCTACCACAAGAAGTGTGGGGTAGCACCTGTGAATGTTCCTGCCTGTCACGCATTTAAGGTCACTGTATGTCAGCTCTCTGGACCATAAAACCCTTCATAATTGGTCAATTGGTCCAAAACTCAGCTGCCCGTATCATCACACGCAGCCCTTCAATTCATCCATCCATCCATCCATCCATCCATTTTCTATACCCGATTAATCCGTCGGTCGGGTAGCGGGGAGGCTGGAGCCTATCCCAGCGGTCATCAGGGGAGAGGCGGGGTACACCCTGGACAGGTCGCCAGTCCATCACAGGGCCTCATCATATTCGATTCAATTCAGTTTTATTTATATAGCACCAAATTACAACAAATGTCATCTCAAGGCACTTAAATAATATAGTCCAATTCATGCGGCGGACAGTGAAGGCAGTGTGGTCATCAATGAGCCGGGCGGGTGGAGGGGGTGGGGGAGGAAGGCACAGAGGACTGACAGAGACTGGCTTGAGTTGAGAAACATGAAAAGTGCGATGGATTCTCATATTGTCAGGCAGAGTTAGCTTAACAGCAGAGGGATTAATGATGGGATGGACCAATGAAGCAGGATGAGAGCTTACAAAATTCCATGAGGAGGGGAATGTCTCTAGTGGACAACGACACTGACTGAGCTGGTTGGTAGGTAGGGGCTGGGTTCCTGTGACGATTGGCTGAGCTTCGAGTAGTCTCCTGGGTCTGTTCCAGAGCAGTGTGGTGTCCTGCCAGATCTTTCTGCAGTGCTGAATGTGGTCCTGGATGGCAGGAACTGTGAGGTTAACCTCCTGAGCTGGTGCCCAAGGGAGGCTTCAAATGGGGAAACCCCTGTGGCAGGGCAGAGCTCAAGAGAGAGTCATGAGCATACTCAACTCATATGAGATATGAGCTCCAGGTGGCGGGATTGGCTTCAACCATGCAATGAAGGGCTGCTTCTAAGTCCTGGTTAGTCCTCTTCGTTTGGCCATTAGTCTGAGGGTGATAGCCAGAAGACAGGCTGGCGGTGGCTCCCATAGCCTTGCAGAAAGCCTTCCAAACTCTGGACACAAACTGGGGGCCCCGATCTGAAACAATGTCTGAAGGGATTCCATGTATATGCACGACATGAGCAACTAGAAGCTCAGCAGTCCTCAAGGCAGTGGGCAGTTTGGAAAGAGCAACAAAATGGGCGGATTTAGAAAAATGATCCACAATGATGAAAATAACAGTACCTCGAGAGGCGGGGAGTCCAGTAACGAAGTCCAGGGCGATGTGTGACCTGGGTCTACCTGGGATGGTGAGTGGGTGGAGCAGGCCAGATGGGGCTCGATGGGGAAAACCTTGCTGCCAAAACAGGTGGTCCAAGCGGCCACAAACTCCGGGATATCCTGGTCCATATTGGGCCAAAAAAAAGAAAAGACGTTTCAGCAGCTCCAAGGTGCGTTTGTAACCGGGATGACATGCAAAAGGGGAAGTCAGTATCCATTGCAGCACCTGAGAGGTGACAGAATCAGGGACAAACAAGCGTTTAGCTGGTCCATTACCTGGGTCAGGCTGCAGTCATTGTGCATCCCGCACCACCTTTTCGATCCCCCATGAGAGCTGGGCAATGAATCGTCCGGATGGAAGAATGGAGTCAGGAGTGGAGCTGTGGTCCTCTGAGGTGTACAGGCGAGAGAGAGTGTTGGGCCTGATGTTGCGAGAACCTGGTCGGTAGGTGAGGGTAAAGTTGAAACGGTTGAAAAATAACGCCCTCCTGGCCTGACGGGAGTTCAGCCCCTTGGTGGTTTGAATGTAGGCCAGGTTCTTGTGGTCAGTTCAGACCACAAAAGGTTTTTCAGTTCCTTCCAGCCAATGTCGCCATTCCTCCAGTGCCAACTTGATAGCTAACAGCTCACGGTTCCTAACATCATAACTGCTCTCTGTGGGGGATAGATGACGAGAGAAAAAGGCACAGGGATGCAAACGGTTCTCGGAACCCACAATCTGCGACAGCACTGCCCCTACCCAGCATCAGAAGAATCAAATTCTACAATGAACTGCTTACTGGAGTCAGGCTGCACCAGAATGGTTGCAGAAGAAAACAGTTGTTTAAGCTTAAAAAAAGCCTTGTGTGCCTCAGGAGATCAACAGAACTTCACATTTACAGAAGTGAGTCTAGTGAGTGACAACCTTACTGTCATCCCGGATGAACCTTCTGTAGAAATCGGCAAACCCCAGGAACCGCTGCAACTCCTTGCGAGACTTGGGAACCGGCCACTACTCCACGGCTTCAACCTTTTTAGGGTCAGGTTTGATGCTCCCACTCTGAATTATATAGCCTAGGAAAGACACAGTATCCACATGAAAATCACATTTCTCAGCCTTCACAAACAGTCTGTTTTCCAGCTACCTTGTGAGAACCTGGCTAACATGAGAAATGTGTTCCCCCATTGACCCCGAGTAGATGAGGATGTCATCGAGGTAGACTACCACGAAGCGGACAAACATAGAAAACAATGAAAAATCAGACAACCAGCTGCTACACCTGTAAGAACAAAACTGAAAACAATCCACGACTTTTGTGGGGAATCCAGCCTTAGAGGCACCAGGAGCACCTGTAAGCAGCCAAGCAGAGAACAAACACACAAACAAACAAACAAAAAAGCACAAGCAGCAGCAATCTCATATAATACAACTGTGGATACAGATGACCTTAAACCACAGGACAACACAACAACTGCTTAGCGAGCATGCTACTGGGATAATGAATGTGTGTGTGAGTGTGTGTGTGTGCATGAACATGCAATACACATAGATGGTCCCACATAATAACCATGCTTAAATATCAGTGTATATATATACACAATCCCCCCCTCCCCGGCAATCAGAAGCAGGCAGAGAGGGCCCCCAGGCCCAGGCCACCAACAGCCCCCAAGGAGCACAGAACCCGGGAAGCCCACCGTAGGGACAACCACGCATCCACCCAGAAGACAGCAGAGGAAGCCCCTGGACAGAGCCTCCACAAACATAGGGCAGAGGCCCCTCTACCGGGGGGTTTGGCAATGCCCACCCCCCACCAGGAACAGCACAAGCAGGCCAGAGGACAGCAAGACCCAGACCCAGTCACCCCATAAATCATATAAGAAAAAAACACAACAACGAAAACTGATAATAATAAAAATAACAAACAAAAATAAACAAACATACATCCACACACACTCGCACAACACATGCATCCATCCCCCAACTCCGCTAGGGTGTGGCACAGCGGGCACATCCGGGGGCCAACAGCTCCCCAGCCACCACAGACCCCGAACCAGCAGGACAACTCCTCCTCCTGGCCCCTCCCACCCCAGGCAGCAACCAGGCAACAGGGGTGTGGGAAGACCCCTCCACTCGTCCCTCTGGCTCTTTGATATTTTCTAATAGTGAGCATTTAAAATTTAGGGGCTGTGGTGGAGGAAGTACTAAAGTGTAGTACTTAAGTAAAAGTATAAATACCCAGCAAAATATATACTTAAGTAAAAGTAGAAGTACTACATCAAAAATCCTACTTAAGTAAAAGTCATAAGTACTGACTTTTAAATTTACTTTAAGTATTAAAAGTAAAAGTACTCGCGCTATTGGTTGTCTTTCAATGTCTAGGCCATTTTGATGAAGAATGCAGGTATAGCTACTGGTAATACTTAAGCCTCTACAGAAGTCACTGTTAGTAAAAAGTATAAGCAACATTGAAGCTGACAGAGCCACCTGATTGGTTTAAACATATTTTTGTGTAGGCAACGTTATGGCGAAACTGCATTTATAAAATGTAACGAGTAACAACACATATTGTAGAAATGTAGTGGAGTAGAAAGTATAGATAATAGCTGCAAAATGTAATGGAGTAAAAGTCGAAAGTATGCATTATTATTTTTACTTAAGTAAAGTACAAATACGGAAAAATTTACTTAAGTACAGTAACGAAGTAAAAATACTCCGTTACATTCCACCACTGTTTAGGGGCAGGCAACCTTGTGGAACTGGGAGCGTGTCCCTCTGGGCAGCCTACATACCCAAAGAGCCCCGCCCACCAGATACCACTCAGTGCTATCAGCCCCCAAGACCTAATGTATGTGTGTGTGTGTGTGTGTGTGTGTGTGTGTGTGTCATGAGTAGTGATGTCTAAGGTGTAATTAAAACAAGGGCGGGGGGCTGCAGAGTGCAGCAAAGGGGACCACCTATGTGGACCCATCCGCTGCACCCCACAGAACACTCCCACCCTCAAAACCCTACGTGTGTGAATGTGTGCTGTGTACAGGAGCCAGAAGGGAGAGGGGTATGGGGATCTAGAAGACCGGGGGTGAGAGGCTCCCCCGGAGAGGGCAGCCACATGATGGCTGCAATAGGCACCCCTGTTTCCTGGGATCCGCCACAGAGCTAGTTGAACATTTAAATCCCAGAGGACTCAGTGAAATGGACAAGATATATGCAACTATTAACTTTTAACGATGTCCCTTCGGTATCTATTTGGTATTTGTTTGGTATCCCCATTGTTAACACAGAAAATTAACATTGTGTGGTTCACTATTCATATGTCATGATTTCATAGATATTCATCTGAATTTTGAAAGTCATAATCATCAATTACGTTGTGTGTTATTTTGATGTCTTTATATTGCAAGTCTATGTTATATCTTTAATCTGCATATCTTAACAAGATGTGGTGTTTTCAGAATCACCGAGACAAATGTTCTATGAGACGGAGTAATGGAGAAATAAGAGTTTCTTTGTCTCATCCAGAAATCCCCACGCAAAACAGATCATCTTACACAGTTCAGGCATATCATTGGCTGAAAGAGTAGTGTAAGCTTAAGTCACGCCCCGCTTCCGAGAGTCAAAACCCGGAGCCCGCGAAAAACACATCCCTCTTGCTTCTAGTTTTTGTTCCAGAAGAGTTCCAACCCAGAGTTTCAGAAGGAGATTTGAGCAGAGAACAGTTGCTCAGAGAGATTTGGAGATGGTTTGAGCAGAAGAGAAGAGCTCACCAGAGTTTGGGAGTTTTCCCATAATCTCAGGAGAGAGCGGAAGGACGTGAGGATGAGCGATGCAGAGGACGACCGGAAGGAAGCCCTCCAGAACCCAGTGAGACCCCGGAGACGAGAAAGAAAGACCCGAACAAAGATAAGAACAGAATGAAGTTTTCCTACCCAGAAAGCCAACTCCAAGCAACCTTTTATTAATCTTCTGTGAACTTAAGTTCACTTCATCAGAGAAGCAACGGACCAACTGACACTCAGAAGATTCGATCATCTAACCACAGCCCTCGGCACCATCGTTCCCGTTTCCCGGTGAAAAGAAGCAACTGAGAAGTCCGCTAAAGTCAGCCACCACAACCAGGAAGGCCCATAGAGCGGAAGAGAAATCCCCTCGGACCCCGCGTGGCCGCTGCCGTGTTCCGAGCTGACTAAGCAGAACTTCAGCACAGTAAGACCGACCCGTTTTCACCTTAAAGTGGGTTTGATGGATGTCTCGAGGCTTTCACAGAATGATAAATTAATCCGAAATGTCAGTATTTAGCGTCAAATAGTCAGCCAACCCAAACTATTTGAATACATCCAGTATCTCCCCATTCCCCATATTTTATTTTCCATTCACTAAGTGTTTTATATAATCACCCATATTCAATGCATCTCCTGTTTGTTTTAAAGGTTCATGTATTGGTCATATCATTTTAATAAACAGTTCATATATCTATATATATATGTTATAATCACAGATTGTGTTGTATGCTTTCTTTACGTAATGTCTGTCCAACCAAACGAGAACTTCACGAAAGTAGCGAGATATGAGACTGATTATTAATTGATTATTAACTGATTATTAATGGATTATTAACTGATTATTAATTTAACATACCAGGATCGTAATATTTTAACAGTTTTCCTACCTGACTGTCACTTAAAGTAAATTATAGGTAGGTGGTGCCCTTAATTCGAGGTTTAAGATAAATCCTTATATTTGATATATATAATTGCCCCGAGAACGCTACACAGTCTCTATTCTTATTTTGCTCCACAGCATGGGAGTGAATTACTCCATTAACAAAAATGTGTCAGATGAAATAGAAATAATGCAAATTCTAAAATAAAATGGCAGAGGTGAAGATGCATTGACTTGATTTAAACTAAACCCTCCCCTTGTGGATTTACTGTAATATATCTCAAAGACATAGTGTTTGTCTTTTATAGCCCAAAGCAGAGTTATGCTGTATACAGTTGCATTATAATGACATATTGAAACAGCGATTACATCCTAATTCAATCGCTCTATAATCTCATTTCTATTATGACCTTTATTTTGAACCTCAATTTATTGTTTTCTGGGAAATCATCATATAATCTAGCCCTGAAATACATTTTAACAATGTAATGCCACTGCAGCAAGCATGAAAAAGAGAAGGCATAAGCTAGTGTGAACATACAAAGAGATATACCACAAAGTCCTGCACAAAAACTAAATGTAGTAAGATATAGATATAAAAAAAACACAATGATGGTATTATGGTAATGGATAGGTGGACCCAGCTGGTATATCTTGTGGCAGCAGTTAGAGAAAAGAGGAGGGGTTGTAATGTGCAAATATTAATGATCCTGGGCTTGGGACTCTGGACACGCATGCATCTTTGTGTGTATGCATGCGTGAGTTTATATGTGTGTTTGTGTGTGTGGTCAAGTGCCAAAGGGTGGGATCTAACAGCCTGGATTTAATCACTGGGACCCCTCTCCCTGAGATAACTATCATGATCTGCCAGTTTCACGGAGCTCCTCTGATATTTCTATCCCTGGTGACGCAGCTCAATCTGAGCTGCAACATTTGGCCAAGTCACCAAGATCATCATAAGGACACGTTAGGCACAAGACCAACAATGGTCTTAGACCTTCATTGCTGCTTGAAACCAAATACAAAGCTTTAGTTCAAATAACCCTTAGTCCCTGTGTGGATGCTGAGCTGCTCTTCGAAGGGTGTGTTATGGAGATTTCACTGATTTTTGGATCAAAGATTGTCTTGGTACTTTTTCCAATGACTTCGTGCATGACAGAACTTATTGTAAGATATCTGCTGTGCAATTTCTACATAGATACCCTGCTCTCTCCCTCTTTTTGAGGCACAATGTGGAGTAATCATGCAACACTGATTCAAGTGCTTCTTATGAGGATGTGTAATATATTTCACCTCTTTATACTTCTGCAGCTGAGAACCATTTGAAATTTTTCTTTAATGCAGCTACCAAAAAGCACAACATTTTGACAGAACACAATCAAATAAAACAGAATTAGATGAATAACATAGAAACTCAAACAATAATAGAAATAGAACAGAATTAAGGTATGATACAAAATACACTGCATGCATGTATAGTATTGTTAATATATAGACAGAAATTCCAAAAACCCATAAGCTCTGACATCATGGTCACCTGCTGGATGTTTAAAAGAAATGTCAAGGCATGTCTGGTACCAATATATCATAATTTTGGTTTTTGTGGATGTACATTTATTGAAAAATCCAGTGCTATGCTGGCTCCTCAGATAATTAATCTATAGTGTGTAACTCCAATAAGTGCATGGTGTTGTTTTGTTGTGCACATAATTTAAACACCACCGCTGATGTGCTCATTTGCTATATCTCTGTGAGATGAGGATTACTTTCTATCAGCCCAAGTCACCTGACAAATTGTGAGCATACATAAGAAAAAAAATATTTTAACAGAAAGTTCAACATTACATTATAATTCAAACATCTAAATGTTGTTAATACATGACAGGATCCACAGAGATGATAGACAGAGCAGGACAAAGATATCGTTGAAAGAATTAAAATAAGAAATATTTTATATGCTGTAAGGATCTAAACAATAACCCTGAAATAACAATTGATATTACAGTACAAAGAAACATTTGATGGAAAATAAATTCCATCCAAGTTGATGGGGCAGCTGTAAATGGTCTGTACTTGTATAGCGCTTTTCTAGTCAAGCTGACCACTCAAAGCGCTTCTAACACTACATGCCACATTCACCCATTGACACACACTCATACAGCATGTCTACATCTATACACACTACGTGCTTTCTAATCGTTCACACACACATTCATACACCGATGGATTTATTGGTAGGCAACGTGGGGTTCAGTGTCTTGCCCAAGCACTTCGACATGTAGAAGCCAGAGTTGAACCACCGACTTTCCGATTGGTGAGCGACTGCTCTTCCTCCTGAGCCACAACCGCCCCAGAACCGCCCTGTAGCTCATGTGCAACACGTCGCCTCCAATGCATCTAAAGGTGTGTGAATATGTGTGATAGAGAAAAAGCACTGAATATCTTGAAGCACTGTAGAAGTGGAGCATGAGTGTATATGTGAATGGGTCAATGTGGCTTGTAGGTAAAAGTGCTTTAAGTACAATCTATTTAAATAATGCTGATTCACATTGTTCTCCCACAAATTAGATCAGAGATGGTTACAGTTATACATCCTGGCAAACAGACACAAACTAACTTGTTTTTTTTCTATCTTTGTGGTGATGCACCACTGGAATAATGCATCCCCATGCCCCTTAAGCTAACCCTAACTATCACAGCTCAGTGCCCAATTCGATCCCTAACCATAAAATCCAGTTTTGACCCTCAAAAATCCCTTTAAACATGTTGGGCCCGCCAATTTGGTCCAACCAAAAACATCAGACCCAACAAGTATCACATGCTTCCCGGCTGGAACTTTATGAATATGGAAAAACAAGTATACACACAAACACGGATACAAAGAGAACACACTGTCACAGACTCAGGAATTGCTTGGCCATCAGACACAGGCCACTGTCACTGCTGATTGGTTGGAATTCTGACAGATAGCCAAGCTCTAATGGAAATGCTACAATGCAGCCAAACTACAGGAATCATTTCAGTGATAAAGTTATATGTTCAGCCTAGAAAAACTGGTGGAGATAATGTTTGGTCTAATTATTATTCTCTCCATGTTTAAACAGGCGGCTGCAGAACGCAAACAAAAGCAGATGAAATTTGAAATGTATTATCAATATTGCAGATAGTGGATGCCCTTTCCAATCACAAGCTGCATATCTCTCATGGCAAATATATGGTTGAATAGTTCATTCATTTCTATTAGGTCCCTTGTATGTTTCCCTGTAGCTCATATATATTTATGCAGAACTGATGAAAAGGCCAAACAAGCTACCATTAGATATGGGTTGAATTCACTACCCCAGCCAAACTAAAGGTGCATCTAAAATGCATTACTTAGCAGCAACAAATCTTCCTCTTTGTTCTTCTGTTTCCTTAGGATCATTCCTCATATGGTTCTGGTCAAAAATGAGCTTTTATAGGCTTCATAGTACAATAAGTTTATGCACAGATGTAAGTGTGTTTGCGAAAGGACAAGCGGGACTTACACATTAAAGAATACCGTAGCTGTGCAGTGCAAGTGTTTTTTTTAATATATATATATAATTTAGTTTCTACTAAATGTCTGTGCAGTATTTACCTGTACAAAAATGGGGTTTTCTGTTCAGATGCATGTACAGCAAGCATGTTTATTTATCTTACCCTGTATTCCTCACACTGCATACCACTCCTTGTATTCTTCAGCTCTGTTAATAGCTGGCTGCTAGAGCAAAATAATTGTCATTTTCCAGCCAGTGGGTCTAAAGTCATACAACATAATGAAATGTATAAAAAAAGAGGGGGAAATGGCAGACATGAGGCATGCTAAATCAAATGTAGAGAGATCTGAATAATTTAAGGCACAGGAAGGCGAGAGGAGGAGGTGTAAATGGAAAGATGTTGAAAAGTATCATTTAGGTTGACAGCACTATTTGCTAATGTGTGTGCATCTATGAGGGCAGAGCAATATGCACTATTGTCAGGAATAAAGAAGTCAGTATGAAAATATAAATTGTGGATCTGTGCTGGCTGTCAAGCAAGTGCAAATCTGATTATTTTGTTAATTGATTGTCTGATTTGTTCATTCATCTACTCACTGTTATCTAAAGCTTTGTAACGGTGCACTGACAAGTGAGTATCTCTAACTAACCTGTAACCTGGTCAGAGCACTCGCTGTCCACTGACAGCCTGTTATTTAAGATCCACAGCCACAAAAGAGCAGTAAATAGTTGGAGTAGCTGGGGATTACATACAAGGATCTAAAAAAAAGATTGATACAGACCATACTGAACACTTAAACATATTTCTGTCCAGCTTGTTTTTTTTCCAGGTTTTTTCCTTGTTTTTTTCTCAAACAGACCCATGTTAAGTACACACAAACTCACTCTGTAATGTGAATCCCTGATTGCCACCATGGTTTTACAGCTGTCCAATATTATGATGGTATCTGTCACAGGCTTCAGTTGTCTCTTGAAAAAGGTACAAAACACACACACACACACAGTCGAAAAAGCAAACACCATGGACACACCTTTCAAGCAAAGACATTTTGTAAATACATGTTAAGTTTCACTTTATCTGAGAGTGTCTAACAACAGTTGTAGGTACACGTGGTTGCATGTTTATGTTTATGTTTTGTGTATACACACACATATATATATATATATATATATATATATATATATATATAGTGTGTATCCCTGACACTGCTGTCACCAATGGATGGTATATGTCAGCCTTGACTACATTCTGGCTCCACTTTGTCACCAGCTGCAGCCCAGCTCAGCACCAGAAAAACTGGCAAACTGTTTAATTGCCTGTTTGACACACAATAAAACTATGTCTCCATTATACAAGCTTTTGCATACCTGAAACACATACACACACACACACACACACTCTGTACCATTCATGCTCACTTGAACATTAACTTCTCCATGGAAAGATATATTCGCTCCAGAAATATAGTTTCAATACAATTTTTAAAAGTGGCCAAAACTGGAATTATCTCACTGGATCACTTCATCAGTCTCTTCAGGCTAAATTGAAAATAATCCGACAATATCCTTCTGTCACTTGCTTAAGTAGATTGTTTAGATCAAGTTATTGAATCAGTTTGTGTCATCCAAGCCCAGACTTTTGCCCAGTAGACAATACTCTACCTTGGGAGGACAGGGGGGTGGCTGAATCTTGGGGCTTGACCTGGCTCAGACCAAAAACACCTCAGAACACTACCTACCCGTGGCCTACCTGTGGAGAGAAACACTGAGGTCAGGTACAGTGTGGCAGGCCTGGCCATGCTGATCCCTGGTGTCAGAAACTGGCTCTTGGGATTTGTAACATCATCTCCCTGGCAGGGGAGGAGCCTGAGCTTGTGTGTATGTAGTACCAACTAAATATAGTTGGGCCCACCTGCACGCACAGCATGGGTTCTAAAACTAAACTCCTGGAGAAAGGCTAGACATATTCTGGAGTGAGCCAGGGGGAGAAGTCTTGGGTAGTGCAGGGATACTCAAGTTCCCAGCTGAGTGCCTCGGTCTAGGAGTTCTTCCCAGTGAGTTACTGCTTCCTACTTTTATGAGTCACAGGAGAGAGGGCCCTGACTAATATTTATGCTTATGGTATCCAGCCTTCATGGAGTCTGTGGGAATTTTCCTGGAAGGGGTGTGAATTCTCCTGGGGAATTCTCCTGGAAAACCTGCTCAGCCCCGCCTAAGGCCCAGAAACCAAACAAACACCACAGCCAAGCATGATCATCACAGTACCCCCCCCCCCAATAAACTCCCCCTAAAGACTCACCCTTCCTGGATCTGTTGAAGTCAACGATGAGGGATGGATCCAGGATGGACTGACGAGGGATCCGGGAACGCTCCTCCAGACCATAACCTTCCCAGTCCACCAGGTATTGGAGGCTGTTGGAGGTGAATTTCAGGGGAATGTCCTTGGCTGCCAGCCAAACCTGCTGAACAGATGTGTACTGTGGGGCCGGGACACGGTGTTGATCCGCCAGGTGGTGGTTGCGTTCTGCCGTCCGAAGCAGAGCCTCATTGGTCGAGATCCATAGAGCCTTTTGAAGGTGGTGCTGAACCAACGGAACCTCCAGGTCCATTTCCTCTTCAGGAAACAGAGGTGGTTGGTACCCTTGTGAGGCCTCGAAGGGTGACAGTCCCATTGCAGAGGACGTGAGAGAGCTGTGCGCGTCCTCAATACAATATAACTGCCAACTCCAGGAAAAAGGTTTGTTGGCAGTAATGCAGTGGAAAGCAAAGGAGAGCTCCTGTTTGAGCTGTTTCATTTGTCCATTTGACTGAGGATGATAGCCAGAGCTCAGAGATACCTTCGATCCCAGAGCGGCAAAAGACTGTCATGTTTGTGAGATGAACCGGGGACCGTGGTCGGACACCACTTCCGAGGGAATGCCGTGCAGGTGGAAGAAATGGTGTACTAGCAAGTCTGCAGTCTTGGAGGATGAAGGGAGTTTATCTAATGGGACGGAGTGAGCAAAACAGTCCATAATGGTAATAATAGTGGTTTTACCTTGCGAGGGCTACAAGCCCATGACAAAGTTTAAAGAGATATGGTACCAGGACCTCCAGAGGCTGCAGTAGACCCGATGGTGGTCGATTGCTGCTCTTACTCCTGGCGCACGTGGAACAGGCAGAGATGTATTCCCTGATGTCAGCCTCCAGAGATGGCCATCAGAAGTACCTTTGGAGGAGAGTGATGGAGTGGTGAATTCCGAGGTGACAAGCAAATTTGTAGTTATGAGCCTGCTGGAGGACGGTGGAGTGTGCTGCTGAAGGTTTGAATTGATGACTGGGAGGTCCGCCACCAGGATCCAGGTCCAAGACCAACCCTCGCCGTATCTGGTCCTTGATCTGCCAAGTAACGCCACCCACCTGGCAGGTTGAGAGGAGTATCTGTAATGGTCCCTCCAATTCCTCCTCAAACTGTCGGGACACTGTCGGGACAAGGCATCTGGTTTGACATTGCAGGAGCCTGGATGGTAAGTAATGCAGAACGTGATACAACCAAAAAACAGGGACCAACAGGTTTGGTGGGAGCAAAAGCATTTAAGCATTCTGGAGTCTTAGCATTTTGAAGATAGGCTTTTTATGGTCTGTCAACACAATGAAAGGCTGCTTGGCTCTCTCTAACCACTGCTTCCATTCTTCCAAAGCTAAATTGATTGCCAAAAGTTCACGATTGCCCATATAATAATTCTGTTTAGCTGGTGAAAGTTGCTGGGAGAAGAATGCACAAGAAAAACAGGTTACCCTCCAATTCAGATCTCTGGGACTGTACTGCTCCCACTCCATAGTCCGAGGCATCTACCTCTGGCTTGAACTGCTGATCAAGGTTCGTTTTAATGAGGTTGGGCGCCGTGGTGAATCTGTCTTATAATTGTTGGAAGGCTTGAGTGGCTTCCGGGTTCCAGTGAAAGGTGGTCTTGACAGAGATTAGCGTAGTTAATGGGGGAAGCGATGATGCTTTAGTTGCGGATGAAATAAAACTTATCAAAACCAAGGAATCTTTGTAATTGCTTATGGTTCGTGTGAGTAGGCCACTCAGCCACCACCTTTATCTTATCCGGATCCATCTTCACCTGCCCACCCTGGAAGATGCAGCCGAGGAAGGTAACAAAAGATGAGTGGAATTCGCACCTCTCTGCCTTAATGTGGAGACAATTCTTCAGGAGACTCTGGAGAACCTTACGGACACGTTGCATGTACTCTGCGGGGGATTTAGAAAAAAATCTAAATGTCATGAAGGTAGACGTATATAAACAGATTTAGATAGTCTCTGAAAAAGTTGTTTATGAGGGCTTGGAAGACCGCAGGGGTATTTGTGAGGCCGAAAGGCATGACCAGATACTCAAAGTGCACTAATGGTGTGCTGAAGGCTGTCCATTCACCTCCCTCCGGAATTCTGACCAGATGGTATGCGTTGCAGAGATCAAGCTTGGTAAAGATGGTGGTTTCCTGGATGGGTTCGAAGTCGGACAAGATGATTGGCAGAAGTGGCCCTGTCCTTACTGAAAACTGTGCCGAGATCATGATATTCAGTAGGGACTAAAGACAAATCCACTGGACGGGTTGTAATCTCAGACGGGGAATGATTGGATGACTGAAGGACCGATATGAGACAGTTGGAGAGGCAGAATAGGCTCCAGCAATGAAGGCGTCTTGACGAGAGCAGGTGCAGGTACTAGTGCAGGAGCTGAACCAGATTCCCGGCTTCCTGGAAAACCTGCTCAGCCCTGCCTGAGACCCAGAAACCAAAAAAACACAACAGACAAGCATGATCGTGACAGAAGTAGAAGTGGGTAGTACGCTGGGTCCACATGTGCCCAGGTCATGCTGTCATAGTTCAAGGCTGGAGCAAATGGACGGAAAGGACCAGAATACTTACAGAAGGCTGAAAACAGGAATGTGAAGAAAATGGTGACTATATTAAAAAATAAACAAAAAGGCAGGAATAACAAAGCATTTATGGTAGAACTAGGTTTGATAAAGGACCTTAACAGATGAGAACACACATCAGAGGCATCTCTTCCAACATAAAACAGGATGCATGGTAACTAAACAGTGACATGTAAACAGATGAAAAAGGAAAACTATAGCATTGAAAAACCAAGAAAACCAAAAGACAAAGACAAAGTCAAAACCAAAACACGAAAACTCGCAGACCATGACCGAGTTAAACAATAACCAATCGGTATATCCTGGTGCGTTTGTCTGGTTTAGAAGAAATCGATTTTGTATGATTTTGATCAGACTAACATGTTTACATGCAGTTTAATAGTCCGGTTTTACTGTATATGTGAAGTGAAATTTATTTATATAGCACATTTCAGCAACAAGGCAATCCAAAGTGCTTTGTAAGGAGAGTAGCAAATAAATAAAAGGCTGCACAAAGCAGAAGGCCATTATCACACTCTATGTATATCCAGCACGAGTGCTACTGTTTACCAAATTAACAGATTATCTGGAAGTGTAAATGTCTTGTAAAATTAAAAATTGTAAAATTAGCACCAAGGTTAGTATATTTTTCTTTGACTAAGAAATCGCACATGAGGGCAATATTATCTAATATATATAGAGTAATATATAATATTTTTTCCATCTAATTATATCCCCTTCTTGTACCAGTAAACATGGACGGGAGGAAAATATAATGTAAATAAAACCAACTGAACAGATGTTGATCTATAGAGTTTACCAGAGTAGAGCAACAGTCTAGAACTGCTCTGAAAACTAAAAGTTGACACATCATCTAAATAAACTGCTTTTCAGTCACAATTTCTGACGTGTTTAGCCATCTGACATAAAAACCCCACAAATATAAGTAAATTCTAACTGCTTTATTTGGAATTTGGCTGTGTCATAAACTTACGCTATACTGTTTTTTACAAAAAGATGGAACTTCCGTTTGGGTAAAGCATACAGATGTTAATTTAATCAATAATACTTTGTTACTTTTATGTAAAAAACTTTGTATAGAACGTGTTATTAAAATTCCATAAAAATTAGTAAGATAATAAAAAAATAAATTCAGTACTTCAGTACCCGCCATGCCCCTAGTGCTGTTTTACATTATTTTAAAATGGGCAGTGTCACCAATGGTAAATATAAAGTAAAACGAACTAGTGATGAACTTCAGCATGGATATTATCTCATGAGATATAGATATATCAGTTGGCTAACTGAAACAAGCTTTATGTGAAATGTAAATGCACTTGGAATGGAAAAGTGAACTGTCTGTTATCTGTTATTAACTGCTTCTAGGGTATTCCTGCAAATCAGAGGAGAGTAGAGAGGAGGGAGAGAGAGAGATAGAGAGGGAGAGCGAGAGAGCAAAGTGCTGTCCAAAAAGAAGTATTATTGTCCAAGAAGTATTAGTTCTTTTTTTAATTTTAGCAAGACGAGGAAGTCGGGATTCAAATGAAAGAATCAGTTTCCATCCAGCTAATAGTAATCCATAATCCCACCAACGTGTCTAAAGCACAATGTGGTTGCTGTGATTAACTTTAATGCCTCCCCTACTCAATTTATTGAAATGTTAGAATGGACACATTTGGTTTGGAACAAATGCATTGGCTTGTGTTTAAAATGTGGATGGGAGTAGGCAGGGGGATTGGAAGGATGAGACAAAAGTAATGGAAACACTGTAAAAGTTAGAGCAAGAAAGAAGAGACAGAGGAGGTTAGAAGAGGTCAGAAAAAAAATGTGCATGGACACAGAGTAAAGATGATTTTGAATAAACAAGCTAATGACAAGGATAAAAAAAGAACAACTGGAAGTGCAATGTATAAGCAGAGGAGAGCAATGAGATTGCTGAGTAGACAAAAAATAACTTCCTGCATGAAAATTTGTCCTCCCCAGTCTCATGTTAAGGTCCAGCCTGACAGCTTTCTAGAAATGGCACATTTTGCAGACAGACAAAAAAAGGGAATGTAGTAAAAAAGGCAGCAGTATTAGAATAATTAAATGCGGTAAGAGGGTCGCAGTTTCATTTTCAACAACACTTCAAATGAATTCCTGTAATGATCCTGAAACCTTGAAATGGCAAAATCCAATCAAACAATATCTACTGAGCTTCATTTTCTTTGCTGGGAGAATGACCCCTCTTTGTCAAAGGGCGAGTCATGGAGAATGTGGGTCGCTATAGAAATACAAATGAAGGACAGACAATTTGGTCTAGTTAAAGCTGAAAAGTGCATGTGTGATAATGCAGAGGTATGTGTATCAGTGTGCGTGTGTGCACATGCCTTGGAGCACAACTCTCTGGGAGTGTGTCTGCAAGGATCTGTAGGGCAGAAAAGAAAATGATTATCCATGTGTTTGAGTATGTGTGCACACACAAGCTAAGTGTGGTACAGCTTTAACATTTTGCGGCTGTGATATGACTCATTGTATATGATGCCATGGAAGGTCAATTGTTGAGATCAAAATGGCTGTTGATGGAGGGGAAGGGGGAGAATGTGTCATGTTTTTCACCATGACCGCATGCTGCTGCTGAAGCTGTTTGATTTAAAAGAACAAATGGATCTACTCAGGGTTATTTCTCTCTGACTGGCACTGTCCAAAAAACACCCCCTCACCCATATTTCTTGGAGGACCCTTACGCTTTGCACCCATTGTTTTTACTCCCTCTCCTACCTTTGACCATTGGAGATGTAATCAGGCATGAGTGCCATGGATTATGGCATGAGTGGATGAGCAGCTGCAATGCTCCAATGACCTTTTGTAACTCATTACTGAACAACCTAAAATGAAGGGAAGAGGAATGAAAGACAGAAGGGAAAAAAGTAAAAGGAAATTACAAAAGAAGAGGCCTCCTCTGAAATCTTTAGGGATGTTCATTGACCATGATGTACTATAGTCTGCCTCTCCTTACTCAGAGTAGATGTTAAATAGACTGATTGACATAATCTGGTTTGCTGCAACAAAAGAGGGGTAGAGGGGTGGAGGAGAACAAGGCAGTAGATAAAGGGCAAAAATCAAAAGAAGGTGGCTGTAGAGAGAAGAGTGGGTGAGAATGGTGATGTCAAGGAATGATTTTACCAAACTCAAGGAGAAAAAGAAGCAAAGGGAAAGAAAAAAAAAGGGGGAAGGCGAATGAGCGAAGTGAATGTATTTACGCATGGCAATTGTATCACTGTAGGGGGCAGTCTCATTTGTTTGACCTGTAAATCCTGCAGGTGTTTATGCCCTAGATCTTCACACACACACACTATTGAATGCTCTCCTCATCTCAATGGAGTATTACAAACATTACATGAATTTAGCAAGACTTTTATGTCTGTTATTAAGTGCAGCAGGAATGCCATCTCTGGCACACATATACATTAAAAAAATACAAAACACATGTTTGGACTTGTTCCAAACTAGCATAAAAAACGTATAAATATGGTGCTCATTTTCTGATGTCATGCAGATGCTTCAAAATCGTGAAGCCTTCAATGCTAAAAGCAATTTAGATGTGAATATTGAGTGATTGAATGCATGCCAACCAGAGAACCCCCCCACCACCACCACACACACACACACACACACACACACACACACACACACACACACACCCACACACGCACACCCACACAAGAAACAATAAATGGTTTCTCCCACAATTAATGCCGTGCACCTGTGATGCTTGATAAAGAGTGCCGCACTGTGCACAGGTGTGGAACATTAGTTCTGGGGGTGTTCCTTGAAAAAGACAAGCTTCTCCCTCACTCCCCTGTAATAACACACACATTCAGCTGTGACATGCACATTCACACACACACATGAATTTAGCTAAGGAAAATTTGTAAAGGGGAAAAATTAAGTGTGTTGATGCTGTTAGCAAAGTAAAAATGTAAATGAACTTGGTGCTCAAGAATAAATCCCGTCATTTACAGTGCTGCACCCATCAATGCTCAGGTAAGCATGCATCACTGCCTGTTTCTGCATCTGTTTGTTTGTGCTAGCATGAATATCCTTAAGTGTAAATGTGAGTGCTTTTAAACAGGCAAATGTGTGTGTTTATGTGATCGAGCCCATGTAGAAGTGGGGAGAAAATTATATTGAAACTCAGTGGGCTGTCTGACGGCTCCTCTTTTCATCACACTTGAGAAGGTGCCTGTTAAAGGCCACTATAGATTGGGCATAAAGTCAGCAGAAGAACTCTTTAGGAAGGAACAAAAAAATTTTATCTGTAAAATGTGACTGAGATGGGGAGAGATGGAGATAGTAACAGATACTGAATCTCAGAGGTAAACCTTTCACATGAACATAATCATATTAAAAGTTAGATGCTGAAAGAGACTAGGGGTAGATACAGAGAGAAATGCTCCAATAAGTCGTGTGAATATCTATTTTGATGCTCTCAGCTTAACCCAATCTCTGACTAGGCCTTCCAGTAGCCTATCAAATGCAGTCCTAAATGATTAAGTATATAATTTAAATGTTATGTGTATGTTATGTATAGGGTACTGTGCTGTTCCAAACTGCAAATAATAAAGACATTATTCTGATCACACCGACACTAAACAAATGACAAGTACGTTTTAAAGGTACAGTATGTAAAATTGTGGGGAAAAAAATGGGTAGTACCTTCTCCTACAGTCACTAGCTCTGAGATGCAGAGGTTACTTTAAACTCAATGAGCTGAACCAAATATGTATATTTTGTTTTAGTGCAGACACAGATGGTATTTCAATCAGTGGGGAAGCAGAGTAAGCTAAGATAAAAAAAAAAACTACACTTCTTTGGTCTTGATAAGTTGCAAACATGCTTTGTAAAGATGCAGAGACAATGTAGTGATAGAATCTAACTTTACAGTCATGTGCTATAGAAAAAATGAGAAAAACAAACAATAAAATAAGAATATGTAAACCATTTAAGCCTAAATCTAACTGAAGATAACACACACGCACAAAAATACATTTTAAAAAGATTATTTTTTATCCATCTATCTATCAAGGAAAATATATTATAATTTTGAATCTAATTTGACTTGTATTTAATGGAAATGTTTAAAAAAGTTGGGACAAAAAACTGGAAAAAGTGTGAAATGCTGATTGCATGTGTGTGTGTATTAGTAACAGAAGAGGTAACCTAAAGTTGAAAACGCTTGTTCAGTGGCAGTTCAAAATAAAGAGGACATATGACAAAAGAGAAAGAAAATCTTTGTTTTCTTTGCTTGTGAGAAAATAAGCAGGTGTATGGAGTAACTGTTAAGCTCAAAAACAGGAAATGATAAACCCTGTGAGGCTGTTTAGGTCCTAGAATGTGTCATTTAGTGAGCAGTTTAGAATTGTGGCGTAATGATCCGTCACAATACCAGCTCAGAATAGAATAAAGTAGCATTGTTCACATTATGCTGCATTTGATTTACCCCTGAAGTGGGAGGTCAAAACTCTTGATTTTACTTTTATAAAAAAGCTGTTATAACACAGTGATTTTTCATAAACACAAAATTCACTTAAAAGAATAAAAAAATAATTAATATTGCTTTGCTAGGTCTTCAAGAAAACAAATACAATAATTTCCACTTTCTTGGAAAGCTTACATCCTGCTGAAGAAGGGGATGGAATGGAGTGAAATAGCATACTCCATCAATTTAAGAAGAGTGCTGTGATACTGTGATCCTGGGGTATTTTGACCAAAGCATATCACTGACACTTTATGTTTAACTTTGGCAATTGTATCAACTTGTGAAAAACAGGTATTATGTGTGTCTCTTAAAACAAAGTGTCTACAAAGATATTGTAGAGTAATCTAAATAAGTGAAAAGCTGCTGCTTTTCCCATCTGGATAAAACTTTGGGGATTTAGTCGGTGCACAGATGTGACTAAACATGTATGCCTAAAAACAAAAATTGTCTGTTGGGAGCGGGAACCATCATAACCTCAGTAACAGCGCTTTGGTGTTCTTTCACATGTTTAGTCCTTTTGGAATGATGGTCTACACAGACAGGCCACTTATGTTGTGTATGGGTGTGGGAGCAGCTGGTTTCTGATCAACCTGGAACTTAATTGATCCATTAATCGCTGGAATTGGTCACAGAGTGAAGACACCTGCTCCCCCACCTGGGTCTTTGTCAGATGGGACCAAATATAGATAGAACTTAACCATTGTCATTTCCAAAAGCCTGTTTGTTCTGAGCTTTGATGTCTGAATGGTTTTATTTCAGAATGATTGTCTGTTTGGCAGTCAAATGCAAAAACAACCAAAACTGTAATGAAGAATTAAATATGCCAACACACAAACATATACAGATATTGCAAGAACACTCACACACATGTAGAGACATATCATAGGGTGTGATGTTGAAAAGACGCTGAACCTTCAAACATGTATGCGTATTAGAAAGGTCATCAATATTGTTATCACAGCTGTCACATTTTTAAAATAGAGAAATGGGAAATTTGGGGGTAAAATACTTGCTCTCCGTTTTCATAAATGAAAATGAGCTTGGTGCCTTAGAGCTGTAACATTAATTAAGCACTTCACTTGAACTGACCTTGGGGTTTGACATTCCTGTAGTGACCTTTTATCCTCTCTGTGAGAACAAGAGCATGCATGCACTCATTTGCGCATCGTCAACTGAAAAAAATCCTTGCCCTGCCCAAGTGCAGAAGATGAATTAATATATTGCTGCACAAATACACGATGACTAACACTACACTAACAGCCTAACAAGTAAAAGGAATGGATTTACACTCTTCATGCTATAAAAATGGAGCCAGTATGTTAGTTGTTTTGTGCTTTAACAGAAAAAAATGTTCTGTTTTTGGTTAGGTAATTGTTAGATTTCTTTAAACATTAACAATGTTAATGTTAGTGTGGCATAGGAAATTGCACTGTAACTGTCGAATGAATAAAAATACTAAAAGTTTATGTACGAAACTTGTCACTTTTAAGTTAACCTGTATAATTTGGATGATACAGAATTTTTTCTTTCAGTTTCAGGAAATTAAACTAGGTTTCTGATTTAGCAAGACATTTTATAAACATGATAAACTTTCAAGACACATTTATTGAATAAATCAAAAATTTGTTAAAAGTCAGATGATAAATTCCTATGGATGAAGATAAGTGACCCCTGATATATTATGAATACTCTTATGATCCCTTGTTGAAATGAAAATAGTGATTAGTGCACCTTTAAAGGGTTACTACACCCTCGTACTTTGCTCGAAGCCTTTGGAAAACATCTATTTGACGCACGAAAGACGATGGGCCTGACTATTGATCAGTGTGACATGGACAGATAGATAGATAGATACTTTATTGATCCCGAAGGAAATTCAAGAAAGAGGGATAGAGCTGGTAGTCTGAGCGAACAAATATGAAAGGCTATACCTTCAAATGCATTGTAGAATATGTTTCAGTAGATTGTTGGGGTTGTCTTTCACTGTGGTTCATGTAAAGTGTGAGACTTCTTAATATCACTACTGGATCACCCAAAATAAAAAATATTGGCCTGTGTTCTGCTTTATATAATTGGCTCAATGGCTGCTACCACAGGGGGGTGGTAGTGGAGTTTTTTGGTAAAAGTACATCTTCCTCAAGGTTCTTGATTTAGTCTACATGTGATGGCAGCAAAAGGCTGGACAGTGTATGCATATGAAAAAAAATAAAATAAAATAAATTTCCTATTTCCAATTAAAAAACAAAATTCAAACTAATGAAATTTCTAGTCCAATGTTAAACAACAAATATTTCAATACTACATGGGAACATTTATTTATTTTATTAGTTTATTTTTTGTTATGGATTTTCATTTACATTGAAAATGTGAATTTTTAGTTTTGTACTATTCATTTTGGATTCAACAAGGTTGTTTTTTTTCACTTGGAAGATTGAATAAAATGTTTAATCACAATGCATTTAATAAGTTCTTAATAATAACTCACCATAACATAGCCTTCTGTCTTTGAAGATTCACATGTCTACCCATTATAATCCCCAAACTCTTATATGACACCCTTTTTAAAAACTTAGATTTCAGTCAAAAGTTGACCAACAGTGTGTGAGTGGTGTTTTGCTTTGTACATTTTCCAAAAAACGTGTTTGTCTTTGATGTTTCACACCATTTCTGATGACTCTCCCACAAAAAAAGGAAATAAACTTGAACCTGCATCTTAGTTTTCTCAAGCTGTCTGCTACATTTAAAATGCTAATATAAGACTAAACTGATTAATAATTAAACAATTACAGTCATGAATCAATAACCTCTGCACATATTTTTCATTAGTAAATTGCACAGTGTAAACAAAGAAGCAGTATTACCAATTCAAATGCAGATGAAGGGGGGGGGGGCACATTCTAATCGTCGTAACTTTGATGAAAAATAAACATTCGAGACAGTCATTCAGACACTAAGGCCTGTGCGACAATTTTCCAAAGTAGATCATGTTGTTGCTTTAGATTCAGTTAGTTGGTTGATTATTCAAGTAAACACGGTTGGAACATTTTTAATGAAGCGGTCCAGTATGAGAAATTCATGATAAATCTAGTGTCTCTCATCAATGTACATGAACATTTGAACAGATTTAATGCCCATCTGAGCCTTTTTAAATTTGAACTGATTTCTGTGGCACTCTGTCTCTAGTTCGAGAAACTCAGACATTGCAGTACAAAAGAGGTACTTCCACAAGAAGCTCAGGCAACTGTTTACGTGCTTTTCATAAGTCCAGTGACTGTTTGACTGGTTTGTAATTTCTATCAAAAGCTGCTTTTATTGTGTATATGAAAGATATACTTTTCTCTATAGAAGACTGAAGACCTGCACTGTTTTTTTAAAGATCCAATAAGGTCAAAGTGAGACATTCACAGATCATTCTTGTTTGAGACTCATCATACATACACAACTTATCATCTTCCTTCACCAAATATCAGCATGGTAATAGCTGAGGCAATAGCAATAAGTGTAAAGTCTGAGAAACAAGGATAAGAGAATAAACAAATCTACGATAAGAAATATGTCATGGCTATCAGCATGCAGAATAAGCCAGGCACTGCGAGCACAAGCACCCAGATTAATGATAAATTACGAGGACCTAGGCTTGTTTATAGCACTCATTTTCCCTGCTGCACCTGCTCATATTCTCTTGGCCTAGAGCAGCCCCCACTCTCTTTTTCTATTTTGTCTCTCCATCTCTCATACTTCTTCCTCTTTCTTGTTCTTCTACAACCCTCCCCACCCCCAAGAACCAAACTCCCATTTCCTTTTTCTCTGAGTTGGTGGTATTTAAAATTATCCTGCATTTATAAAGCCCCCTACCAAAACTGGTGGGAGACCCCATGAAGACATAATCTGTGGGTGTATAATTGATGTCTTAAAGGAGAGAGGAGGGCAGGGAGTAAAAATATCAGAGGAATAAGAGAACGGGTAACGGGTAAAAAGAGTAGGTAAAGAGGGGATCAACAGGGGTTTCTTGTAAATGAGAGAAAAAAAAAACAAGAGCTAACAGATGAAAAGAAAGGTGAGTAGAGAGAGATATTTTGATACATAACAAGAGAAAGAGCAAAAGAGAGGAAAAGAAAGATAAAGCCAAAATGAGATGAAAGCAATGGGCAAGCACAGCGGCCTTTCAGTAGCAGCTTTTATAATTATACACCACCCGGCATCAACACAATGCTTAATTTTAATATTAATTACAAATATCTCTCCACACAACAAGGAAATAATTTGACAATCACTTTGGCTCCAAGTACTGTATTAAATGCAAAGCGGGGCTAGGGGCGAGAGCAGTCAATATGGAGAACTAAAGTCTCCCTCCCTGCCACCACCACCACCTTATTACATGAAGTGTGAATGGTAATTCTAGAGGGTTTATTAGTTAGAATCAAGGAGGAAAAATAATAAGATGTTAGTTTTTTTTTTTATTGTTCATTACAAGTGGCTCTCTCTTGGTAACTGGGGTCTTTTTTCGGCAGTGGGTGGGGGGTAATAGGGTGTTAGAGTGAGGATAGGCTCATAAACAGTTATAGAAGAGACTGCTATGATGGCAAAGTATTTACATACCCAAATTATAAGAATATTCTGACAGCATTTGGTTGTTAATAAACCGTAATCACTTCCCCTAATTTAATCCGGTTGCTATGGTAAACAAATGGCACTTGAGGCTGATGGCAGTCGACAGACAGAGAAAACAGCTGATGAAAGAAAACTGCATACACACACACTGTGCTCAACAAGACACCCAGTGTACTTAATGCAACAAACACGTTCAAAGGGTTGTGTGCTTTCTGTTCAAAACATCTGAAAAGACAGCCATTGTACTTACATGTGTGTATTGCATGTATGTTGGTCATGGCAGCTGCTTGTGCAGTCAACAGTGCTGCTCTCATCAGAAAGCAGAAAATTGAACAAGAATTGGGCTAATTGTACAAAATGACTGATGCTAGTGGAGACTACATAAAAACAAAAAAGCCTACTTATGAGTAGACACATGCACATCGATAACATATGCACTCAAGCAAATGAGCACACTTTACATTAACATGTTCACATATGTGCACAGTGCACACACATGTTTACGTATTCTTTTTGCAACTGACCGCCCATTGTTATAAATCCCACAAAGGTATAGTGGGGAAATGACAACATTTACATCTTAATTTCTTTTCAAGTGGTACATCAACATAAAAGAGAATGCAATTTTGGGTTAAATCCTGTTGTTCAAGCAACAATTAAGCATTACAAAAAACAAAACAAACCAACCAACAAACAAACAAACAAACAAAAAAACCTGTGGTCACAACTGGTTGATGTTAACTTTTGATTAAACAAGCCATAATTGTGAAAACCTCACTGTTCATTTTTTCATGTTCATTCTCAGCCCCCCGAGTCCTGAAGGCCTGTGCAGAGCAGCCTGTGGGATTCTGCAACACCTTTTCAACCTTAGCTTGACCCAAGAGAAGGTACCACTGTTGTGGAAGACATCCTGTCTGGTTCCGGTACCAAAGAAAACTCACCCTTCAGACATCAATGACTACAGACCTGTTGCCCTGACATCCCACATCATGAAGGTCCTGGAGAGACTCCTGTTGACCCACCTGTGTAAGCAAACCAGCACATATCAGGACCCCCTGCAGTTTGCTTATCGCCATGGAGTTGGAGTTGAAGATGCTATCATACACCTGCTTCAACAAACCCACTGTCATCTGGACAAAGCAGGCAGCACTGTGAGGATCATGTTCTTTGATTTCTCCAGTGCATTTAACACAATTCAGCCTGATCTGCTTCGTCTGAAACTCCAGAAGACTCAGGTGGAGGCCTCAACAATCACCTGGATTAATGATTACCTGACAAACAGACCACAGTTTGTCAGACTGAAGAATTGTGTGTCTAACCAGGTGATCAGCAGCACAGGAGCACCACAGGGGACTGTACTCTCACCATTCCTTTTCACTCTGTACACTTCAGACTTCCAGTACAAGTCAGACTCCTGTCATCTACAGAAATATTCAGATGACTCTGCAGTTGTCGGGTGTATCAGAGATGGACAAGAAGCTGAGTACAGAGAGCTGGTGGACCGCTTTGTGGCATGGTGTGGGAACAATCATCTCATATTGAATGTTAACAAAACAAAGGAGATGATTGTAGATTTCAGGAGAAACAGGGTCAGATCAAACCCTGTTTCCATCATGGGAGAAGAAGTGGAGGTGGTTGAGGAATATAAATACCTTGGTGTTCATCTGGACAACAGACTGGACTGGAGACACAACAGTGAAGCCATCTACAAGAAAGGACAGAGCAGACTGTACTAAAAAGACTCAACAACCTGATAAGGAAGGCTGGTTCTGTTCTGGGGACGACTGTGGAACCTCTGGAGACAATAATGCAAAGAAGGATTTTGCATAAAATCAAGAGAATTGTGGACAACCCTGAACATCCTCTCCATGAGACTGTTATCGGAAAACAGAGTCTCTTCAGTCAAAGGCTTCTTCAGTTTGGATGCAAAACGGACCGCTACAGGAAATCTTTCCTGCCCACAGCCATCAGCATCTATAACAACTCCTTGATTTAATTGAGTTACATCAACATTTAATTTCCCTCTGGGATAAATAAAGTATTTTTGAATTTGAATTGAATTGAATTAACCGCTTAGTTCACTTGAGGTCGCGATGGCAATATAAAGAGTAGAGAAGCCCAGACATCCCGGTCCCCCGCTACGTCCTCCAGCTCATCCAGTGTGACCCTGTGGGTCCTGGGCCGACCTCTGGGTCTTGTTCCAGTTGGTCGTGTCCGATACACGTCCAAGGGACGGCGACCAGGAGGCACCCTGATAAGGTGCCCAAACCACCTTAACTGGGTCCTCTCAATGCTGAGCAGTTGCGGCTCTACTTTGAGTCAATCCCGGATGGCTGAATTCCTCACCCTATCATGAACGTGAGACCAGCCACCCTGCAAAGAAAACTCACCGCTTCACACTCAGCTGCAAACCGGTCCAGTGAATGCTGGAGACACTCATGCGATGGAGCCAAAAGGACAACATCATCTGCAAATAGCAGCGATGAAACCTCAACACACTGTCCATGAATATCACAAACAGGAGTGGAAACAAGGCACAACCTTGGCGGAGTCCAACGCCCACCGGAACGAGTCCGACTTAATTCAGAGGATACGGACACAGCTCTCACATTGGGCATACAGAGCCCGCACTGGCGGCCTGGCACCCCATATTCCCAAAGCACCTCCCATAAGAGCTCTCGGGGCACACAGTCATAGGCCTTCTCCAAGTTGACAAACACATGTAGACTGGATTAGCAAACTCCCATGCCCCCTCAATGATCTGTGAGAGGGTGAAAAGCTGATCCATTGTTCCACGGCCAGGACGGTACCCACATTGTTCCTCCTGAATCTGAGGTTCAACTATCGGACGGAGCCTCTTTTACAGCACCCTTGCATAGACTTTTACCAGGGAGGCTGAGAAGAGAGAAGAGTTGGCACACAACCTCCGATCCCCTTTTTTAAAAATAGGGACCACCACCCTGGTTTGCCAGTCGAAGGGTACTGCACCTGAGGTCCTTGCGACAATGCAGAGATGTATCAGCCATGACAGCCCCACAACACCCAGAGCCTTAAGCATTTACATATCTCATCCACTCCTGGGGCCTTGCCACCAAGGAGTTTTTTGATTACCTTGGTGACCTCCACCAGGGAACTGGACACAGACACCCCAGATGCCTCCGGCTCTGACTCCTGTACAGGAGGTATGTTCCATGGGTTCAGAAGCTCCTCAAAGTGTTCCCTCCATGTTCCAACGATATCCGCTTTTGAGGTAAGAGGATCGCCACTCCTGCCAAACACAGTTTGAGCGAGACCTCTCGGACCCCACCTGAGTCACCAGATGGCGCCCCAGAACCTCTTTGAGGCTGACCAAAAGTCACTTTCCATGGCCTCCCCGAAATCCGCCCATGCCACAGATTTAGCTTCCGCAAACACACGCCTTCTAGCCTGTCGATACCTATCTGCTGCGTCAGGAGCCTCCCGAGCCAACCAGGCCCTGAAACCCTCCTCCTTCAACCTGACGGCTTTCCAAACCACTAGGGTCCACCAGCGGTTTCTTGGGTTGCTGCCACAGCTTCCGAAATGGAGGTTTTGAACAGGGTCCACTCGGGCTCCATGTGCACTACCTCCTCCGGCACATGAGAGAAATTCTCACAGAGGTGGGAGTTGAAATCATTCCAGACAGGTTCCTCAGCCTTTCCCAGCACACCCTTAAGTCGCATAGAGGTGACCCACTCAACCACCGGGACAAACTCCAACTTTGTGGCAGCCAGCCGAGGGCTTGTAAGTAATTGATCATTTTTCCAATTTAATCTATTTTTTTATGTACTAGATTGTCAGAGACCTTCGTCACAAATACACAGGTTGGTGATGCTTACAAAAGTTTCACAATGTGACATTTTCCCGATATCGAATACTATTTTCTTACAGTGTGAATACGTAAATATTCATCAATTTTTGCTAATAAAATTTGGTGACCAGCTTTGATGTTTAAACAAAATAAAGAAAGTGGGCTCCTTGTGAAGATGTTAAAGTATTCTGAAGCCAGCAGCAGTCACACAGTCAAATACACTTGTCCATTTGTCCGAATGTCCAAAGAAATTGTGGGATGTTTTTCGTCATTACCTGTTTTTTTGCATAGAAAAGTGTTCAGGTAATATTGGGACTCAAACTTGGTTGTCTTGCCTGACAGTCTATGTTGTAATATGTTCCCTCTATAACCTGCTAACCGAGCATGATAGGCTGATGGAACACTGACAGCTTATAAATTATTGTCATACAGGATGGTTTTTAATTAGGATGCATGTTCATTGTTGTCATTCTGCTTGTGCATTTAAAAAGTAAATCTGAGTCTGTTTTACTCATGTTCTATTGTTCACAAACTGGGACTTGAGTGCATTCCAGAATGACAAAATATAGAAAAGCTGTTGAATTTAGACAATTCAGTTTAATGTCCGGGTCGGGAATGAGATCCTTTCCCAAGTGGAGGAGTTCAAGTATCTCGGGGTCTTGTTCACGAGTGAGGGACTAATGGAGCAGGAGATTGACAGGCGGATCGGTACTGCGTCCGCAGTGATGCGGGCTCTGCACCGGCCCAACGTGGTGAAGAAGGAGCTGAGCCAGAAGGCGAAGCTCTTGATTTACCGGTCAGTCTATGTTCCTACCCTCACCTATGGTCACGAGCTGTGGGTAGTGACCGAAAGAACGAGATTGCGAATACAAGCGGCCGAAATGAGTTTCCTCCGCAGGGTGTCTGGGCTCTCCCTTAGAGATAGGGTGAGTAGCTCGGTCATCCGGGAGGGGCTCGGAGTAGAACCGCTGCTCCTCCGCATCCAGAGGAGTCAGATGAGGTGGCTCGGGCATCTGGTTAGGATGCCTCCTGGACGCCTCCCTGGTGAAGTGTTCCGGGCCCGTCCCACTGGGAGGAGGCCCCGGGGAAGACCCAGGACACGTTGGAGAGACTATGTTTCTCGGCTGACCTGGGAACGCCTCGGGGTCCCCCCAGAAGAGCTGGAGGAAGTGGCCGGGGACAGGGACGTCTGGGTTTCTCTGCTCAAGCTGCTGCCCCTGCGACCAGACCCCCGGACAAGCGGAAGATGATGGATGGGTGGATGGAGTTTAATGTCATCACCTCTACACTTTAATGCAGCAAAGAAGAGAGACTGAAGAAAATAGTGTTGAATGATTGATAATGGCTTTCAATTAAAACCCATTCAATGGAGATAACCCTTACCTGTCATCTTGCAAAAGTAACATGATTGCATTATAGTGGTTCCACTGTTTTAGAAATCTAGTCTCCAGTAGGCCAGTAAATCAGTCAGTGGAAGATTTTCTTTTTTTGCAAGGAAAAGCATTCCCTATTGCTTACTTTCAAGCAATTCTAAATTTTGAGAAGTTTAATGTCTGCCTTATTAGTCGATAAATCTCGTTACATGGCAGCTGAACACATCTGTATTTTCTTTTAGAGAGAGAAAAACCGACAGAGAGAGAGGACAGTCATCCTTGATAATAATTTTCTTATTCTCTATTTTTTCCTATAGGTGCATATCAATACATATCATAGCATCTTCATAAAACCTGCCACATCCAATATCTCCTCGACATTTTACATAATTATTATTTTCAAGAGTCACTGGGGTCTCATGGAAGGGAATGTAAGTGACAGGCATTTAGAATGGTTTTTAAATCATGTGGGATAACCGCATTCAGAAATAATTGTGTCAAACTGCTTTTCACCTTTTTTACCAATCAATATGCACACTTATTCATAGGCAGACGAATACCCATCAAAAAGCACCACTTCTCTTGAATATACATGGTTGCATTTTAATGGGGATCTTTCACAACAATGCTGCAGATAACATTGTGTTTATGTGTTGGACTCCCAAAAAAACTATTATGTAGTCCCTTTCACATAAGGCACAGCACAGGCTGCAGATGCACATGTACTGAATGTAAACACATGCATGGTGTGTGCACAGACACTTGGTGACTAGGTCAATATAATCACATTCACTTTGTTACACAGCATGCAAATTATTTAAAACTAGATGTCATGCATGTTTTTATACTAATTTGCACACTGGAAAAAGTCTAAGACCAAGACAGGAACAAGAAGGGGGGGGGGGATCTATTCATTTTATTTTGATTAAAGTTATTGCAACTTGCAAGAAGCTTTAGGGTTTGACTTTACCATGGCTCCTATTTGGTTAAACATTCCTCCATGTATTTCCTGAAATTTCTTAATTGTCAGGATGGGGTAAAAGGACACGAATGCAGACTTCAAAAAAGCAAACTGGATTTATTTTCACAAAACTGTTAACACAAAGCGCGACTGAGCCGGATAACAAACTAAACTGTGACAAAACAAAACAATACTAAGACGATGAGAAAACAATGAACTTGACATGACATGATAGTACTTAACTTAGCTTGGCGTGAAGGGTATTGACGGGTAGGATCTGGCAAAAACAATCAGGAAACCTGGAAACTAAATACTGACTGAGTGATAGGTGAGTGAGTGCAGCTGAGGTGAAAAACACAGGTGACGTGAATGAAGGTGATGCCAGAGCAACATGGGGAAAACATGGCTAAACTAAATACCGGCCCTGGACTAGAAAACCAAGGCATGAGAGAAAACTAAAACATGGCAAAACTAAAACTAAACAAGAACTAAAAACATGGCGAAAACCCCATGGACGTGACAGTAATCTCATAGAAATATTATCCGGGGATACCACAACTTGGTACTAAACATGATACTGTCTGACTCCACCTTTTCAGAGGCATACATTATCATCATGGCTAAATTACTTTAGAGAGTCAGCCATATTGTGCACTTACCAAAGCAACCCAAATTCAGAATGTATGTGACGTAATTAACACGTCTAGAAGATCACAGGCACTGCAATATCCACACAAAGATGAGTTAAGGCCTCCGATTAGGAAAGAACTAAAGAGCACTTGGCAGACTGAGAGGGACTAGATGCTTTTACAATTAAAGCAGAATTAAAGATGCACGAAACCAGCAACACTTTGCCAAGCAAACAATGCCTGCGGCCTCTTTTAAAATTACAGTGGGGTAATTTGAAATGAAGGGCAAACAGTGTCTGTGTGTCTGTGTGTGTGTTTCCACAAATTCCTCCTATTATGATTGCAGACATGCAGACCACTCATTTTGGTCTATATATGAAGTATGTAAATGTCGTCTAGTTGTGACAGTCAGAAGCGTCAATGGAAGTTGACAGCTGAATTATAACTGCAGCCAAATCCATCAGTCTTTTGTTTTAACTGGAGAATGGAACATTTTTAAAACTCAACAAAGGCCTTTAATCAAATTCTCAAGGTTGTTGGCTTTAGCATTGTGTTAGTTTAATTGTTTATGCTGCACCATTGACATTAATGAGACATTCCTATGTAAATATAATATGGCTCCCAGAAGCCATCACAAAATTTAAAGGTCCAATGAATACAGTTGCATTTTCTTCTTTCCTGCCCCCTTGCTCCCCAATCAAAAATGTATTTTTATTTAGCAATCCTTGCACATCACTTGGTTATACAATGAAAAGAAGCAGAGATTGATTAATAGAGACTTTAATGTAGTGATGCACTGCACTGATACAAATATCTGTGGAGAGGAAGAGGAGAGATGATTGCACCTCTTATCCTTTCTCTCACCAACACACTGATATCCACACACATGCAGTCACAAATGTACTATGGTTTTTAAAGAATTCTCATGTGAAATATTAACCACCACTCCTCCTAATCTCTTACACATACACACACACATGTGAAGGCCTTTGCATAAATTCATCACAAACAATTGAAAGATAATGAAACTGCTTTTTTTTTTTCCAACATTCAGACAGATGATAGCATTTAGAGGAATATAACAAAAGCTTTATAACATGAAACTGTCTATAGAAAACAAAGGCCTCTTGGTCTATATCTTAAATACTGACTGTCAACTTTTTGTTTGAATGAATTGCTTAATCAGGTCCTTGGAAGATATACTTTATTTAGGAGGTTGTTGGTCATTTTTGGAAACGTAAAGAAGGGAGGCGAGAGAGATATCATGCTGCATTTGCAAACATGCTTGCATAAACAAAACAATGAGATGGAGAAAAAGATTGCATTTTTTTCATGCAAGGTACATACATGTGGTTTCATGTGGTAAGATTAAGCTTTCAGTCATGATTCTACGTTTATTTTGTGTTTTCTTAATTCATTGTAGCTTGACTTTACAGACTGATTTAGTCACATATACTATAAGTTAACTAAAAGCCAGTACATTGATCTCTTTACCAACAAGCTTTAATATCTTTAAAAGTGGCAAGACAATTCTGTAAAATACTGAATTATATAAATATAGTCTTATAATATGAGAGGAGTGTTTGCAGAAAAAGATCTGGATAAAAGCTTTTTCAGCTAATTGTCTATCACCTTATCCATAATTTTGTCTATAACTATATTTTCTGAACTTATTAGCTATTAATACATTGAGATCCTCTGAGCAATATCTATTGATGGTCCCTCGCACTTGCTTTAGGACCCAAGGAGACATTTCTTTCAAAAATGCAGCAGAAGAACACTTGTTGCAAAATTATAAAGGTATTTGTGTTTGTTGTGTTTGTTGTTCCTATGTACAATGTCTTAAAGGCCACATGTGGAATATCTGATAACATCAATTCATTATGGCAAAAATTCATAGCGCACGAAATATCTGAGAATTCAAATCTTTCATATGAGATATTGGTTTTGGTGGAAATAAATGTTAATAATACATATATTAATAAAATATGTTTTCTAAAATCTTAAACGTATCGGCTCTGAAATCATCCCACAAATTATTACCTTGAATGTTTTTATTGTTCAGTCTTTATAATAATTTATATCATGAACAGATAATCATTAATTCAATTTTGTCATAATCCCTGCAAAAGGCACTTATAGTGCTTTACAATGACATGTTATCCACAGAAAACTGTTTCAAAATGAAGGATCAAGCGCAATGAAAAATTCCATTTCACACAGACATACACAGACCCTTCCACATATTGCACAGATTTCTTATGCATCTTCCTCCTCTGTGCCCTGGGCTGTAACATTTGCTTTCTTAGTCAAGGAGAACAATCTCATTTGCAGGGAAACAAAAAAAAAAAAGATAAATAAAAAAGAAAGAAAGATGTAGCCGCAACAATACCTCAAATTTCATGCTTTCTTCTTCATCTTTTTAATTTACAATGCAAAGTGTAAAAATAAACATTGAGAGCTCAATTTAGTGTGGTTTTCAGCCGTGGCAACTAATCCCCAACCCACCCGCCATCACTTTGTGCTGGAGGTTGTAGATTTTTTTTTGTAGAGAGGTTCTCATCTAAAAAGAGATAGGGCAAAGAGGAAGGTTTTTTTTTTTAGCACATACACACAGTTCTTTCCATCACTTAAGAGGGTACTACAGTGTCTTAATTGAAATTTCCTTAACACCTATCCGTCTCTAGCCTAAAACAACTTTAACCTAAACTTAACCTCAACTTAAAGTTGAACAAAGTCCTCACATTAAACTTTAATAAATTTATGTACTGGAAGACTTATTTTTATCCTATTAATATGAGCATGCCAAGCTGATATATGTTCTCACAACATAACCAAAAGACACACACAAGGTGTACCCTCAAGCTCTGAGGAAGCCTGAACAATGTACACTGTACCCTAATCTTACTCTCAAACACATATTCTGTGCTGTTGTGCCTTTTCAAAGTTTCATGTGCTAGTGTTTAACCCTCCACTTGCAGTGAGCCACTCTTCTGTTCATGTAACCGTAACAAATTATTTCTGCTCTGGATTTACGGTCTTTTAATTTATGCTTTTGAAAATAAAGACTAGACAGAAGGCAAGGAAATAATGCTCAAGGTAAAATTGAGCATTATTTGATTTATTGATATTATTGAGCAAGGTAAAAAAAATAGCCTAAATTAAGTGGACCTGTATCATCAATAGGCCAGACCTGCCTGATTAGCTCCTTGCTTGCTCTCTGTCCATCTTTGTTAAATGGACAAAGATAATGAACAAGGCCAAGACAGAATTAGGTTTAATCTTTAGCAAGTAAATAATGTTTTTACTTACTGTTAAGTAAACAGTACTTAGAGTACTTAGTGTTTGTAAACTGATGCCATGCTAAGCCAACCAAGTGAATGACGGATGCAAAAGCGTTAGCTGACTGATTAAAGCCCTATCTTCCTCAAAGTATGGGGATTTTCATTCTGACATTTAAAAAACAAACACAATGCACAGTTGGGTGGCATATTTGACTATTGTTCCTTTTTAAGATAAAACTTCTGTCCATGTGGAACTTTAAATCTCTTCGGGTAGCTGCTGGATGTTAATGTTTTTCTTTATGAAGCTCAATGCCTATGTTTATGTGTCTGTGGTTCTATCTAGTTGTTCATGGCTGTACATGCCTGCATGTTCCTGCATGTACACCCTCATTCGGAAAGACCTCAATTCAACTTCAGTGGTGGCCCACGGCCACATGGAGTGGTCTAAATTGGAGTCTACAGAAGTTACACACACTGCAGCTCTATGGTGGGGCCTCTCTTATCAGAGCCGCCAGCACGGTAAGCTAGGATTAGTATCTAGATCTGCGAAGACGGGACGTCATCACAGGGGACAATGGTGACAGAATAGAAGAGTGTGCAGGATGAAAAGATGAAGATAGAGGGGGTGTTTGCAAGGGGAGGGTTCAAATAGATAGTGGGATGTTATACTCACTACTATAGTTAAAAAAGAAACATTTCTACCCTCTCCCTCTTACTCATTTGAGATGTTTTTTTTTTCCTTTTCGTGCTTTTTTAAACAATGTTGTTCACTTTTCTTTCACTTGCTTCCCCCTGTAGACAAATGCATGAGAGCAGCGTATGTCCATGCCTTCTTGGGCGTTTTTGGTGGTCTGAGGAGGACACACTTCAAAACCATAGAAACATCCCACTCATGGAGCAGGCTAAGTGGGCCCTTTTTGAAGTCTTTCTTTGAAATAAGCGAGGCAATCCCTTGGCCCAGGGATCATATTCTATTTACGTTCCCTTTGCCAACGACATAGGCAACGCTGGCCAAATTCACAAAAGAAGATCCACATTGGAAAATCCGGCTAATCCCTGATTGAAAGTTCATGTGTTGGCTTCGATGGATAAGCTCTGGCAGATTTTCCCAGGAAAGGGGAGTAAGGAAAAAAAGGCAACAAAACTGGGATCCTTTTTTGTTAAAAAGTGGACCAGTGTCAGTGGCAGGAGCGCAAAGCTCACGTCAGCTTGTCAAGAGCTGCCTTTCATGCTTAAAGCTGTAGTGGGTTTACTCATCTCACCCTGAAGTGAAAGGTTATGTCATTGTCTGCAGAAGCGGTCAGGTTTAGTTGATTGCTTCTAAGGTCGACGTAGGACAAGGCAGTCAAGGCTGATGATACCTTAGTTAATATATCTCCTCTTCTGACTTTTTTTTCTATATCCATTTATTAAATCCACACATTCTCACATACTCCTTCCTATGTTGCCAGTCTGTTTTTCCTTCTTTTCCTCCATCTTTCCCTCCCTGGCTGCCTCTACCCTGCTGCCTCTCTCCTTTCTCTCTTCCAGGGGTGGAGGCTATGGCTAGAGAGTCTGCACAGATGGCAGGCCAGCTTGCCTTCAGGGGAAGGGCTTCACAGCTTAAACTTTTTCGATTTTTCGTCTTTTCTTCTTCTCTTTCTTCAGCTCAAACTTTTGGCTTGCAACTTTTCGTGCCTGGCGAGCTTTTATCTTGCTGTACATGATGTGAGGGAGAGAGGGGGTGGGTGAGATGAGCTGTCCTCAGATCAATAGGGGCCATCAGTATTCGTGGAAGCCCAACTCAGAGGCCAGAAGAGTGTTTGTGGTGGCTCTGAGAGGCTAATACTAATAACCTGACACTTGAAATTGTCACATTTCAATAATAAATCCCATCATTCTGGAAAATAATGCAATTTTTTTTTATTTTCAGTCATGTTTGAATTATCTATCTATACATATAGACCCGAGTGAGCACTTTCTGCTTATTCTATTCAGACAATAGAAGTATTAAAAAGATCAAGTCAGTTTCCTACTTTGTTTTAACAAGACTGGATCAAATTAATCCGGAATCAACCCAGTCTCACAGAAAATTGTGTAATAGCTATGTTGGTCCACAAGGGAAAACGTAGTATTCACTGCTATCTCTACATCACCGACCTGCGCCGACATTCCCCGTACTCTGTTTAAAAAAAATAATAATAATAATAAATAAAAAAAAGATATTTGTGTATATATATATATATATATATATATATATATATATATATATACACACAACAGAACTTCTGTTGTGTACTTATATGTATTCTTATATACTTTACTCTGTTCATTTTTTGGAACTTGTATTCACAAAAAGCAAAATTTTATTTTTGATCATAGATATTTATATAAATATCAACGTTTGTCATAAGAAAACCCAGCAACAAGCAATTATTTTTATTTTTTTTAATGGCTGAACAACAAAATGTTACTCTACATCTCGTGTGTGTGTGTGTGTGTGTATAAGCAAGACAGATACAAGATGCATCTAAAGGCTCTAGCATGGTTGCTGCGTCTGCTCGCGCGAGCGGTGTTGATGACGTCACGAGTTCGTGCCCGCCATAGGACCCTATATAGTGGCGCAAGTTGTTGCGCGCCAGTAGTTGCAATTTTCTCCTTCACAGAGGTGGCGCTGCTACGTGAAGGTTACCTCTACTCTACAACCACGAAAGTGGAGAAGAAAACAATGCCGCTGTCAAGAGCAGGAATACTGTAATTAATGATCCTGCTGCAGTTTTCGGATCATTTTAATTTTTTAATTCAGTTAAAAGAGGTGAAGGTTTGAAGCCCCCGGCATCAACAGAGTCTCTGCCCTCTTCTTTGCCTTCACGTATCTGTCCCGTAGCTTCTTCCACACATTCTTACAGAACTCTCCCTCTTTCCCCAAAGTTCTGCCCATCTCTGTGCACCAGTTTTGGGAGTTTACGTGCTCCCTGTGCTGTTTCACTGCAGTTTCGTACAGCTGCCTGTACAAACGCACCTCCTGACTGAGCCGGTCTCACATCGGTCCATCCGGTTCGTTGTGGTCGGCGCCGCCAAGTTACAAAAATCGACTGGTGCACGACAACGCGCTGCGCCGTCTTTTCAAGGCAAGCGCCAGGCCTGAAACGTCATTTTGACGTCACGGTCCACCACCGCCGTGACAGACGCGGCAACCATGCTACCGCCTTTAGTCTTGGTGTTCCTCTTTGCTACCCACTCCAGAGGCCAGGTCTTCCCACTGTAATAAAAGAGGAAGATTGTTTTACCTTAGCAATGAATGAAATTCAGAACATGTTACTTGGGAGAAGAACAATTTTCAGACAGTATCTTTACATGGATTAAGTTACCTAATTAGTGTAATTGACATGATTATAAAAGTTTGATTAAACAGTACTAGAAGAGTGCTTTATAAGTAAAGCAGATAAGAATGCATATAAGTACACAACAGAAGTTCTGATGTCTCATATGTAACTACCCACAATAAAATCGTCGCTCCTTCACGTTAGCCTAAATTTATTCGCATTGTCCTAGTTAGGTTGCTGTGCCTCAGCCACTGGCGCATGCGCCACGCAGATATAGTGTGGCTATATCTAAAAATATATATGTATATTTATAAAAATATATGTATTTTTTAAACAGAAAGTACGGGGAATGTCGGCGCAGGTTGTAGAGATAGCATCGTCCATAGCAACCATCTTAACAACTGTAGAAAATGTTTTATTCTTACTTTTTTTTAAGGGGATACTAAAATCTTCGGCAAAACTTATAAAGTAATTAGCTTTTTTTGCTATTATACAATTTCCTGTGAGGCTGGGTTGCCTGAGTTGACCCTGTGATAATGGTAAGATTGTGACTTGCTATCACTTAACAGATATAATTTCACACTTGAGTAAATGTGAGAAATGATCCTCTAATGGCTTGCTATACTTAAAGCCGCCGCCACCACCATAAGTGGGCTTGTTAGCAGTGGCCCTTGCCTCATCAATGTATCAGCCCAACAACTTGACCATTGTCAAGTGTTCACCGGATAGCCAGTGCTCCAGTTTAGGCCTCCTCCCATTCAGACCTGCATACTAATGGGGCTTCAGAGGATGTGCAACAGATGTGTGGAATACTGTGGAATACACAACAGGTTGGTTGCATTGTCCATAAGTTCCCAAAATGTAGGCCAGCTATTAAGTCTTCATCTGCTATGTCTAGACAAATTCTTTAAATTCTATGACATTTGTTAATTTTCCTAATAGAGAAACTATTTCATTAAAGCAATTATGAATTCTTTTTAAATTCAATGCTAAACTGATAAGTATCATTTACCTTTTTTTTCTAAAGGCCTCAGCCTAAGACAGCATCGGAGATGATGAAATCTTTGATTTTATCGTGGGACAACTGAAAAGATATACATACTGTGTTTTTTCATTTTACAATCTGAAAATAGAAAAATTACTGTAATTTGATTTAATCAAATTTTTCTAAATCTTTTGTTTAAAAAAAACATTTTTTGCTTGTTCAAAATTGTTGGATAAGTCAACCATTTTTACTTGGTTAACACTGCTAATGCTGAGGATTACAGCTCATCAGAATTAGGTCTACACCTCATTTTTGTTTTTGTTCAATTTAGTTTAGTGGGTAACAGGTTCAATCACAAAGCCCAAACTAGCAGAAGCTGGCCTATGATTAAAATATAAAATTTTGTATATATTCAAAAATAGAATATACAATGCGTTACATCTGTCTCATCTTACTTCAGCACCTATGGCACCACTGATTTAACGGATTTCAGGATACCCATTGATTTGCTCATTTTCATTAACTTACCAATTAAGACATTGTTATTTCATAAGTTTGTAGCATAAATATATTTTGAAAAGCCTAACGATTTCAGGTGTTACAACTAATTATAGTATTGTCATTAATATTTTGAAAACCTCAGCTAAACACTACTGATACTTTTTTTGTAGCAATTTTCATTAATCTGACTGTGGTAGTGTTGTTATTGTATTGCTGATGAGGTTTTGTGTGAGAATTATCACTCACCTTGACCTATGACTTAAACTCTCAATTATGAATAAAATTCTAATTATATAGAGAGATTATAACATTTTTAAATATGATTGCAGCATTTAATACACTTTAAAAGTTGTACGTGCTGGTAGTTGCCCCCCCCCCCCCCCCCAACCTTCCTAATTAAAGCTTAGCGAGGATTTGTCATCAGTGTGCTTCAAGCATGTCCTAATTCTCATTTTCATAAAACATCTGAGAAATAGTCTGTATTTAACAAATATGATGGATATTCGTGTACTTTCTTTGCTTGTCGCGTTGACATCCTGGTGTGCTGTATATGTGCCATCACTGCAGTTTAGGGAAGCATACTTAAGCATACTTTTAAAACATCGAAGAGAGCAGAAACAGAGAGGTATAGTATGCCCGGATATATGAGAGAAAGACTGAGAGAATGAGACAGACAGGGAAAAAAGGACGGGATGAAGCAGAGCTGAAAAATGATTCTAGACTTGGTCAGAGAAATCAATTGAGAAACACACAGACATGGGCAGCAAATTCGGTGATAAGGCCCCCTTGTCCTCCCTCTTCTTAACGAGAAGCACTGAAGCATGAGAGTAAATAAAAGAGACATGCCTCCTTCTGACTTTCTTACATTTTCTCTTTCTTACACATACTCTCATTCTGTTTGTTTCATTAGATTCTATATCTTCAATCTCTTTATTTCTGTATAATAAGTTTGGTCTGTTAATATTAGTTGACACAATGCTGCTATGACTCCAGTCTCTTTATTTGCACAAATCTTGCGTGTATGTGCACAGATGTAATGTAATCTCAGGCTTATCCTTTGTCCACAGGTTTTGTGGCAGGCGACCAAAGGTTGTGGCATCTTTCGCCTGTACTTTGTGCAGAACAATGCAAGCAGCCAGGCAGTCGAAGTCCTGAGGTATTCTGCAGGTGTCGCAGAGAAGGACCCTTCTGTACCAGTGTGTCTTGGGCCCAATCTCCACAAAGCTGCCCCCCCGCCTGCCAGATGGACCCATGTTTTTCCCCACACTTTTGCTCTCACAGCTAAGACCTAGGCTTTTCTCCCTCCTTTTTTTCTCCCCCTCCCTACAAAAGAAAAGCGCTTTGGCTGAAAGAAAACCACAGCTGAATTTTATGGTGCCGCATCTTTTGCCAAGCTGATTTTATAATTCAAAGGGACAGAGTGCATGGAAATGTGGTTTTTGAGCTGTTTCATCGTCGCCATTTCTTTTTAGATGCAAGTTTGTGTTGGCAGATATGTTTGTCACACTAATATTTCCCTTCCCAGTGTGAAATCTCGATAATATCTGGAATTGCAGAGAAACACGGCTTAGAGTGTGTTGAAGTGTGCTTGGAGCAGATCTTCTGGGTTCTAATTCCTACAAGGCCTCAATAAGGTGACAGCAGTGTCAACGCAAAACGTGATCACACCATCTATAGACATCATGAAGTACTCATAGGGGTGGTGTTTTTGGTGGCATTGTGGATGTTGGTGCATATGTGCCAGCACACACCCAAATGCTGGCACACATTATTTGGCATATATCACCTGGCACAAATTTTATTAAGTTTAAGCGTCTCCCTCCCCCTTACCTTAAATATTTGAAGGAAATGCCCTACAACTTCAGTTGCACAACCCTGTTATCCTGTTATAGCTGCACCTTGCACTGAGCAAAGGGAGCACACTTACTCCAGGGACAGAATTAACATGCAATTTCCAACTTCTCATTACAATTCAATAAAAGCCAATCTGCTTTTACCTTTAGAGCACTGCTTTGGGTGGATGCTTTCAGGGGGCCCCACTCCACTCTGAGCCCAATTAAGAACATTTAAACATATTAAAATCTCCCAAGCTCTTCACTGTCCTGATTACTGCTTAAATATAATCTGCTTTTATATCCTCTCTCAGCCTCTTTGACTAATTTTTCCACAAAATTATATCCATGCCCCCCCCCATCTCTCTCTCTCTCACGCACACACACACACACACACACACACACACACCTATCCCTCTGGAAGAATTAAGGGTTGTCTGAGTAACATATCTGTACCTTTGATGCAAATATATTTAACTCCTAAGTGGACTGTGAACTCTGCCTGTTTCATACTCTCTTACACATATTAAGCCTTTTTTGAATGATCAGCCTCTCATTGCACAAGAATGTATGTAACATACTTGCGTAGCTCTTACTCGCTATCAGCTAAATGTGAAATTATGTTGATTCATCATAGCAAATGTACTTTGCTAATCTACATCACCAGTATGTCCAAGACAGATCCTAGTTGGAAGTCAAACTGAGTGCTCACCCAAATGAACATTAAGTCAGACATCTGGTTCTTTGTAATAATTTTTCATGTCTACTGTTGATTAGTTATTGAAAACTTCCCAGATAATATTGAGCCTTTTGCTAAGAAAATATAGGCTCCTTCATATTCACCTTGTTTAAAAGAATTCTTCTCTCAGCAAGAAAAAAGTTTGCAACATTATTCCTGTCTATAATATGTAAGCCCTGAAGTTGTTTTTAAACATTTTTATGTTTTTATACATTATAATCATAAGGAAATGCTTTTGTAAAAGAAATGACTTCTGTGTGAGCAACTATCAAATTTGACCATAGTTAGAGTAAAGAAACGCTGGTTAGAGGAATCAGGAAACAAGGTGTTGAAAAGAGGAGAGATGCTTGAAGGCAGTGTCTGCTTTTTTGCTTAACATTTGGGAACTTGCTCCACCAATGTGAAACCAAAACTGAGAACAGTCTGAGACTGAGACTGTCATGTGCATAGAAATGGAAGTACCAAATGTTGTTATAATTGCATAAAACGACTAAACCACAACAGGAAAATGGCACCATACATCAAAGGCTGGTCGTCTCCAAATCAAGACTGGAGAAGGAAACAAGTAAGAGGGCTTGATCAGAAGAGCAGACAAGCAGACTGCTGTAATAATAGCTCATTGATTCAACTATACATTCACATGCCAGACTTTGCAAAAAAATATTTAAAAGAAATTCTAAATTTCAGTGGGTGCCAAATAATGTAAGCAATTATTAAAGTGATTAGGGACCAACTACTCGTTTTTGTTAACATTAACGTTTTTTCTGGACCAAAAAAAGATTGTTTTCGCAAATTGTAGCATGCCTATGTTTTCAATTATGTTAAATTGTCAGAAATGTGTTATTACACAATTTTAACATGTTCAGAATTATTTTCTGAAAGAACACACTTTTTACATTTTGTAGACAAATGCTCCTCTTACACATTTTCATCTCAAACCTTGATACTTGTGGCCTTCACTTTAGCTCACTTTTGCCTGACTAAAAAGACAACATCTCAATGCATCCATGGCAACTTCTGGAGATTTCAACCACATCTACCTCTCTTTGACACTTTCAATTCTGTTTAGTTTGTCAACTGCTCCACCACAGAAAATGAAAAAGTCAGTTTTGACCTATGCATCTGTAAAAGAAGCAAACAACTTCTCTGCCTGTCCTCCATTAGGAATATTAGAACACAATCTGGTTCGACTCATGTTCAATCACGAACTCACGGTCTAGCGACACCCTGTGACCATACAGACTCTGAAGATGTGATCTTGGCAAACTTAAGAGGATTTGCAGGTACACTTTGTGGGCACAGCATGGAAAACTCCCTTCAAGCCAAATGGGGTGACATTAATGCCATGATCAAGTGTATGACAGACTACATTACATGTGTAGAAAATATCAATCTCACAAGAACTGTGAAGGGCTTCCCCAATACCAAGCCCAGAATACCCAATAACATGAAAAAGCCGATGAAAATTAGGAAGAAAGCTAAAAATATATATATATATATATATGCCACAACCACTTGGAATATCAATCAGTAGTAAAGGATCACAAGACTCTTGCAGTATCACTTCATGCTGTACGTCTCAGACTTACAGTGCAACTTAAGTATCTTGTCATGTCCACAAATGTTCAAATGCTCTGCACTGTTAAAAAAAAAAGAAAACAGTAAGAAACCAGTAAAGTTCCAATAAAATTTCAGTGGTGAGGGCACCAAAAAAAAAAAAAAAGTTGTAAAATAACGCTTTGTATTGCATCACTTCCTGTTACCTTGCTTGTGTACTGTGGATTTTCTTGCTCCTCTTGGACTACTGATAATCACTTTATTTCTACCTATAACTTACACAATTTTACATAGTTAACTCTATAGCTTACCGTTCTGTTCTAACACACTCCTACAGATCTTTAATCTTTATTCTCACTTTTTAGCGGTGTGTCTGGTTCTCTAGCTTAGCATGGCTACCAGTTCTCTCCCTCCATCTCCTGCTTTCACCTGATGACCCCAATGACATGTTGGTCAGCACTGCTCACTGGTCTAAATAGGGATTATAGGGAATCATTCACTGAGTCTCGTCCATTTTTACTTTAGCACAAGTTTCTTGTGCTACCTTGAATATGTGCATTGAGAAAAAAGATAACAGAGTGAGGAAAGTGTATCATGTGTATCATGGGAGGTCCCCCAGCAATGCAGGCTTGTAGCAGCATAACTATGGGATGTTTCAGGGTCACCTGAGCTACCCTTAACCATAAGCTTTGTCAAAAAGGAAAGTTAAGTCATAGTCTTAAAGAGAGAGAGGGTATCCTTCCTGGACGCATACTAGCAGCTGATTCCACAAGAGAGGGGCCTGATAACTGAAGGCTCTACCTCCAGTTCTACTTTTAGAAACTCTGGGAACCAGAAGGGGACCTGAAGTCTGAGAGCAAAGTGCTCTGTTTGGAAAATATGTAACTATGAGATCTTTAAGGTACAATGGAGTTTGGTGAGTAAGAGCTTTATATGTGAGGAGAAATCCAATGAAAATAAGCTAAAACTGGAGAAATATGATCTGTCTCGCTCTCATCAGAACTCTGGCTGCAGCATTTTGGATTAGCTGGAAGTTTTTCTGAGAATTTTTTAGAGAGCCCAGTAACAGTAGTCCAATCGTGAAGTAACAAATGCATACATTTTTTTTCTGCATCACTCTAAGACAGGATGTTCCTGATATTAGCAACGTAGCAAAGGTGAAAGAAGACAGTCCTATATTTTATATGTGCGTCAAATTTTAGATTCTGGTCAAAAATACCTTTCTTTACAAGTTCCTCTCTTCAGTACAAGAAACCAAGGAAATGCCACCTAGAGTAAGTATATAACTGGACAGTTTCTCACTGATGTGGGCAACAAGGCAACAACTCCAATTTTGTATGAATATAGAAGCAGAAAATTCTGAGATGTCCCCCAGCCAGCATGTCCATGTAGGGCCCATGAGGTTTAAATCTGGGCTGCAGATAAGGGTTCCAAGTGGGTTTGTTCTCAGTTTCCACAGTGGCCTCACCTGTATTTGCCCATATGGGTTTCAAGTTGCTGTGTGGCTTTAGTTGGACTTTGCATTTAGCCAATTTGAATGTGAACATTCTTTTACTTTGTGTGATGTGTATATCTGTATTGCCTTTGGAATAATTTAAGTGTTAGGGTAACCCTAACCCTCAAGTTGCACTTTGTCTTTATTTCTTGAAGACATGGTATTCTAACTAACCTATTGGTTTCATCTGGTTTCATAGACAGGTAGCTGAGTATTATCAGCATAGCAATGGAAATGTATTCCATGCCATCAATGTTCCCCCAATTTTTCATGTGTCTGGGCATACACACAAGCTCCCTGAGCACACTGAGGACCACTGTGAGCAACATCAGATAATAATAATAATAATAATAATAATAATAATAATAATAATAATATATTTAATTTATAAAGCACTTTACATCAATTTAATGACCTCAGAGTGCTACATTTTAAAACTAGCAAAAAAAAAACAGTAAAATAATATTAAGATAATTCAGGCAAACTAAAGGCTTTTCTAAAAAGGTGAGTTTTCAGGCCTTTTTTAAAAGAATCCACAGTCTGTGGTGCCCTTAGATGGTCGGGGAGAGCATTCCACAGACTGGGTGCAGCTGAGCTGAAGGCCCGGTCGCCCATAGACCTGAGCCTTGTCCTTTGGAGGTGGAGGAGATTGGATTGGGGGGGGGGGGGGGGGGGGGGGGCAGTGCCATGGAGGCACTGGTGGGACAGAAGGGAAATCTTGAATTCGATCCCTTACTGTAGATGTGCACGCTGTGGCCACACACCAGTATCACACCTGTTCAAAACCTTGGATCATAGTAAGTTACATGGCTTATTAAAATAATCAAATCACAGCAGCAATTTTCATTAGTTTACTTTTAATATAAGTGATTTGGCCCACTTAAAATGAAAACGACAAAAATCTTGTTGTTCATGAGATGTGTAGTATTTTATCTGTTATATGTGAGAGTCATGCTTGCAGTCTGCATGCAGCCTGCATGTTTTGCAGAGTAGACCTTTCTCACTCGAAAAAGAAAAAAAATTCACCCAGTTTCACCGCTTGCTCTTCTATTTGCACATACTCAGACAGCCATTCCATCCTAAAAGAACCACATTTCTTTTTTACTTTGGCTTGGTGAGTGGATGTGTCGCTGGCACTGCCCGTTCGTTTCGCCATGATAAGGGGTTGCGTCTCTTAACTCCGCCGCACTGTTGCTAGCTAGCTAACCTGCACGGCGCCTATAGGCAGGGCACATGTGCAAGCACTATCAATGCTATGATTGGCTGCATAGTGTAAGTAAACCGTATCGTATCATTGGCTGAACACCTGTCACTCACTGCGTTATATTGAAAAATGGTACAGAAAAACACATTATTGGTCTAATTAATTAGATTAGATTAGGTCTAGTATTAGACATGAATTAATACGTTTATGTTGAATTTTATTTTATGCGCTGCATAGATTTTCTTGTGCGCTGAGAATGTGCGAGCAGTGTGCAGTTGCGCAGGCGTGCATCTTAGAGGGAACATTACATGCCATCTAATCAGAGAACCTCATGGAAGCATGTATGAAGAACAAAAAATTGGTCCAAGCACAGAATCCTGTGGAACTCTATAATTTAATCTGGTGTGCGGGAAAGATTCTTTGTTAACTCATTCGCTGCCAGCCATTTTCAGTGCAGAGAGACCCATACTGCCAAGTGTTTTACAGTATTTTGACTGATTTTCCAAGACCCACAGAAAAGTGTGTCTTATGACTATGTACACACCGAAATTACCAAAAGAAAGAGTAGACTCTCTTCTTTCATCAGAAAAAAAAAGTTTGTTTCTACCATTTTCAGTCCTTTAGTAATAGACAGTAGAACATAGGTTGGTTTCAACAAAAACAGCTGTTTTTGACCAAAAAATGGAGAAAACAAGCTTTTTGTGCAAAGAAACCTGTCAAGCAGAACAGTGACTTTGATGCTAACATTTTTTGCTTTAGTGACACCTCAAACATCTGAAAAGTGGTTTCCTTCCATAAAACAGCAAAAACAACACTGAGAAGGTATTTTGATAGCATAGCATTGTCTGAGTCATCAGAACTGTCTGGTGGTGCGCTCCGCTGAGGTGAAATACGCGCACGCCGACGACTCTCTCCGCTTGGCCCGGGTATCTCGTCGGTGGATCGTAGTGGTACACTACTTCTGCTGCACAGAAGGCTCTGTTCGAGCGTCAGCTGCCTAAATTTTTTGTTTTGTCTCGCCGGCGACATTTTCTCCTTCTCCGATCTTGGCAATTATAGTTTACAAACATTTTTATTAGTCTCATTGGCTTCAAAGCCGCTTCAGTCTTCTTCTACAATCTATGTGATCTTTACTCATCTCCCATCCAAAGTAAGTAATTTTGCCAGTATATTCTCTGTTTAGTGTTTACAAGCCTAAGATTTAGTGACAAACTCCGCTAGATTGTTCCCCAGCCCGTTCCGTTAAAAAACGCAATTGACGTCTATAGACGTCTTTGGCAGTCAACGGTTGAATTTAAATTGACGTCTATAGACGTCAATGGCAGCCAATGAGTTAAGATTAAAAAAAAACTGGAATCTATCAAATAAATATGACTTAAACCAGCCTAATGCAGTTCCTTTAATCCATATAACATGTTGTCCCTGACATGAATCAAGGAGTAAACATTACTATCTACAGCCGCGAGAGGACACTATGCTTGTTACAACTAAATGCTGCTCCTGTACCACTGAAAAAATTTATTGAAACATTAACTTAAAAACAACTGAGAAAGACTGAACATAAACAAAATGCCACCAAAAAGAAAATCCTATTCTGCAGAATACAAACTGCAGGCAGTAAAATATTCAGCCCAAACGGTAATCGAGCAGCAGAAAGAAAGTTTGGAGTGAAGGAGAAACTTGTGAGGGACTGGCAAAAAGCAGAGGTTAATCTTACTGCAATGAAGAAAACAAAGAACAAGAGCTGGAGGAACGAATCCACAGGTGGGTGCTTGAACAAGTATTGTCGGGAGGGGCTTGTCAACGGTGCAGTTACATATCCACGCCCTGAAACTTGCTAAGGAGATGAATATAAATGACTTTGCAGGCGGGCCTTCTTGGAGTTACCACTTCAGGCAACGCAACTGCATCTCTATCAGACCATGGACAACGGTGTGTCAGGCTTGGTCTTCCAATTTGTGAATTAAATTTCTGAATAAATGTGACTTATAGTCTGGTGCGACTTTTTTTCCTCTTCATGACGCATTTTTTGACTGATGCGACTTATTCTCCGGAGCAACTTATAGTCCTGGAAAATATGGTAATTCAAGTGGCTGGCCATGCATTTCACACCTAGTTCTTCAGTAGAGCTCCGTCTGAATCAATCCAACCTCAATAACTATTTTATGGATGTAAAAAACATCTTTTTATGCAGAAATGCAGTATAAAGAGCTGTTGCATCGCAGAAAGATAACTCGTGTAGCCAGAATAAATGCATTTACTGAAGAAACAAACCCGGGGTGCACAAGTCTCCTTCTATTGCATCTATGGCTGCCACACATAAAAAAGCATCAATAACAACCTGTCCTTTTTCTATTCCATTGAAGCTAATGCTGAAAGTCGAGCCTGTACTGTCATATTTCTGGCATAAGTTTCACAAGTTTTAAAGTGTTAAATCCATTTCTTCTCCTCCTTCAGCCATTGTGGGTTGACAAAACAGCTATAAAATCAACACAACTATATTTTTGTTTGTGCAGCTCGCTCCAGGTGCAGTTTGCTTGCTCTGGCGAGTAGACTCTCTGACTATCCAATCAAAGGATATGAATATGCTGACGTTACCGTACACCTGCGAGAGGGCCTTGGTGTCGCCAAATCAAAATCTGTTTGGTTGAAGCAACAGTCAACACTTATTTTATGCTTCAGGGCCTGCAGAACTGATTGTGAAGGCCTCCAGGCAGATTTCTTTGACCCTGGCAACAAATGATGGCTGAAACGTGATTGGTTAAATGTTTTAATATGAAAATACACATCAAGAAACAGCGCAATCAAGGGAAAAGCTATTGAAGGAAGCAGACAGACCATTTGGAATAATTTAATAAGTATTCATGGACAGAAAATTATATTAACATCAGTCTGTGATTCAGATATTTTTTAGGCCAGGAGAGAAGGCCTTGCAGGCCCTGACAGCCCACCACTGGGTGATTGTTCTCTCTCAATGCCATAAAATAGCACAAGATCAAGGGTGTGATTAAGAGAGCAAGTAGGCCTGTGTGCACTTTGAGAAAATCCAATTGAATCTAATATAAAATCAAAGTAAATATTTAGGCTATCATTTTCAACAATACATGAATGTTAAAGTCACCCACTACAATGACTTTTTCTTTACAAACTGAGAAAAATCTAAGAATTCAGACACAAAAATCAGAAAGAGCCAAAGAGACGATGCACAGCAACAAATAGAAGAGGCCATTTGATGTCCACTTTGGGTGAGAAAAAGAAGAAGGTGAGAGTAAGAGATTCAAAAGAGACTAAATTAATCTTGGGTCTAGGACTGATTAGGAACCCTGATTTGATGATAGCTGCCACTCCTCCTGTGGTTTGAATAATGTCAACTTTACTAGAGGGAGTTGATTCATTAATGGTAACATGATCCTTATGCTGCAGCCATGTTTCTAATCTAATATATGCAGCAAGCCACGTTCAATAGTTTTGTGTTTTTGTTCAGTTAAATTTTTTATCTTAACTTTTCAAGGTTTTCAACATTGACTCCTTTTGTGTTTATTGATTTATCAAATTTGGGTTGTCTGGGAGCAGACAGTCGTTATGGGATTTTGGGGGGTAGCAGCAGGTGGAAAGCTTCAGAGAATTGTGCAAGACTACAATTCTGCGTGCTGGTCTCAACCTTGGTTAGTCATGTTTTGGATGACTCATAACTTCGGCCATTTTTCTAGATATGTGAGACATACTCAGCGGTTGTGTCTCTGAGTGGGGAAAAATCTATTGGAAACATGGACAGGTTGGTGGTGAATCACAGGCTTGACATTAGGGCTATGCCTCCTTTTCCTGACTGTCACCCAAGCAGCCCGGAACCCAGGCTGGTCCAACCTTTCCTCCAAAACTACAAAAAGACTACATTTGTTACATGTACCATTAGGAGGCTAAAGGAGGCACAGGCGTTACTAAACATCTGACACAAGAGAAGGCAGGAGGTGGAGGGAGAGAGCTGGTAGCCATGCTAAGCTAGAGAAACTGCTACAAAAGTGAAAATAGTGTGGGATAGGGTTTATGATGCAAAAGTCTGTCACTTGTAAGATAATCAGTGGTCTTTAATAATCCAGGAGAAGCGAGAAGTTCCCCAGAACACAAAGGAGGTTGCAGTAAGTTATGTAATGTGTATAACAAAAATACAAAATTCACTCCAAACTGATCTAGAAAGCTGGCTCTGTGCGGGGGACTGCTCTCGAGTCCCTGTAGCTGATTGTGCAAAGAAGAATGCTGCACAAGTTTATGAACATAACGGACAGTACTTCCCACCCTCTTCACAACACAGTGAACAACAAAGTTTGGAAGCGTCTTCAGCTGTAAACAAATTAGTATGGGGGTAATTCGTGCCAGTAGCAATAACTACACACACAATGACGGCTTAAAGAAAGCATGAAGTATAAACAGTATAATTTCCCTTTGGGATCAATAATGCTTTTTTTCCCATTTAATTTCCATTTAATTACATTTTGATATTTTAGATATTAATCTAAATATATTTAGATATTAGATTTGATACATTATTTGTTTCAGCTGAAGAACAACAATGAGTCTTATAACGGACAACCCGAAATAAGCCATAGGATAATGAACAGGATCTGGTGCTTGACTGATGTTTATTCACAAATCTAGAAAGCTCCAATGCTCCGACTGGTCTCTTTGGTAGACTTCACCACTCAATAGCTTGGCATGTATCGGAACTGTTTAAGGCAGAGCATAAAAGATGTTAATTCAGCTGTCACCACCAAACTCTTAAAAAAATCAATGTACTTGTGCTCTGTTAAGTAAATGAATAGTACAGAAACTGGCTCATCCATATCACTAAAAGTATGTTAAATTTTTAGGATTAACTTGAGAAAAGATAATGCCCTGTCATTAGTATTTTAGTTTAATCGTCATCATTAAAAAGGACTTTCTAGAAATAAATGTTTTGTTTCTTCCTTTCCTTTTTTGTTTCGAAATTAACACTAGCTGGTACGAGGATTTATTCAGGTAGAATACCTGCTAAAAGACTCTCCAGATTCTCCTCAGTCTATGACTGTAGCAAAACAATTCTGATGCAAATTAAGGAATAAGTAAAAATTTTATACAACCTGAAAAAAAATCCTAAAAACTCCAACACAGTTTCTGTACATTTTTTGTGTACTGTTTATTGACTTTATGTTATGGAGAAGGATATAACTATACTCACGCATGCAGGGTATTGTGTCCCAAAATTTCAATGAAGCAGTTTTTGTCAGTTTTAACATGTAAAAAGTCAAGCTTTTGAAGTTTGAGGGTTTCTAATCATCCATCCATCCATCCATCCAATTTCTATACCCGCTGAATCCGTCGGTCGGGTCGCGGGGGAGCTGGAGCCTATCCCAGCGGTCATCGGGCGAGAGGCGGGGTACACCCTGGACAGGCCTCCAGTCCATCACAGGGCCACACAGAGACAAACGAGACAAACAACCACACACACGCTCACACTCACTCCTAGGTACAATTTCTTTAGAGACATCAATTAACCTAAAATGCATGTTTTTGGAAGCCGGAGTACCCGGAGAGAACCCACGCAAACACAGGGAGAACATGAGGTTTGAGGGTTTGTTCGTGGAATTACATCTTGACCTTAATAAAGGAGACTTGCATTATCTTGGATCTGATGAAATATGTCTAAAGTGATACAAACTTAATTCAATAGAGTCCCGTGCAGTGCAATATGACTTATATCATTTTAACAGTTCTCCAGCTAAGGAAACTAACAGTTTGCATCCAATCTTCTCTTCTGTTTCATTCCACTGTCCTGTCCATGCATGGAGAATCAGTCAAAAATAGAGAGAAAAAACTGCTTTTTAACACCAGCTAAAAGCTGATTCAGTGACATGGTCATCTGACTTGACAAGGGGAAGAGAGGGGCAAGAGGGAAGCACAGTGACACAAGCAAACACAAAAGCAACATCTCTGTGATACCTGTCATAACTTTAAAACCAATTTGAAATTTTTTGCAAAACATTTGGAAAGCCAAAAAGTTAACTAAAACTCATAGGGGTCAGTATGTGTCTAAATATTTTAATGAAGCCTTTTCATAATGTTTTACTTAAAATTATAAAGAGATATTTTTCCCTTTTGTGGCTTTTACTCTATATATCAAGACTAAGGTCATTGGCTCTCACATTAAAGATTAATAAAACCACAACGAAGGAAATTAAGAATTTATGAAACATATCATACGCCTGCTTATAACTGTGAATTTGTGGATATGCAGGTGAGTGATGGTAAAAGAAAAACAATAAAACATTTTCCTGCATACAGAGCAGAAGCCTCTGAAAATGCCAAACAGCTGTGTAGTGAACTCAGGAATTTGGAGGGGGGGGTTTGAGTAAATGGGTATTTATTTTCACGTTAATATTGCGAACCTAGTGATATCTTACAATACCAGTTACTCCACCTACCACCACCAAGTCAATGGAAGATTATTATCTATAGAAATGACGTTTGTCAGAAATGTTGTTTAAGAGGAACTTAAGGAGAGGCTACAGTGAGGAAAGAGGGAAGGATGAAATAGATGAAAATGAGCTGACATAAATCTGATGCAGATATATGAGAGAAATAGATGAATGTAGGGAGGAAGAATAGGGGGGAGATAAGTTAAATGACCTGCATATATGTGTCATCGTACTGTTTATGAAATGGAACTAATGGTGTCGGGGGTGGGATAGTCTGCTTTTTTTTTGATGAAGGAAATCTCTTTCTTGGTATATGAAGATCGCCCTATGTGTGCCTCCATTTTTGGGTGCTTATACACTTATGTCTTTGTGTGTGTGTGTATATATGTGTGTTGTAGGTGTGTGTGTCCATCTTTGCTTCTCAGCATATTTGTGTCCATTGTGTGCTACTGTGTTCGTGTAAAAATTAATCAAAGCAGGGGCGATGATGAACAGTTTCTGTAGAATTCTGTCAAAGGTTAAGGGCTAGTTATTTTTAAGAATGACATGAATCTCAGGGAGACAGTGATTGCCTAAATGACCACTGTAATTACCAATTACTTCTTGAAGCAGAGAATATATTCATGGCATGTAGCCAGCTAAATACAGACAGGCATTAGCCCATTTACGTACTAATGCACATAATTTAGATCCTGAAAAGGGCAGATGGGAACACAATGGAAGATGTAATAGATACCATCTAATATCATTCCTAAAAGAATATTGGATTCATAGGCGATGAATATTACTTTGTGTCAGATTGTTTTTCCATAAAACATTCAAAATATATTTCATCTTTCCTGTTCTTGTTCGTGCTTTTCTTCCAGTCTGGTCCCCTTTTGAATGCCACCACTACCATGTTGTGATCATTAACAAAGGGTACTGCAAAGGAGACTGCTGTCTGCCTGTTTGGCAGGCTATTATACCCCTCTTGCATTAATTGACAATGAGGACTTGACACTTTTCACACAGATAGCCTGGCACCATGCACTAGTTACCTGGCCTTGTCTGTGGTACACAGTTTAGATGTTAAACTTTCACAGCAACGACCACAAAAAACAAAGTGGTCCATCAGAAATAATATATATCTTTTAGATCCAGGTGTGATTTCTGTCTGTCACCCAGCACCCTGAAATGGGGGAGACAAGGGAAGTGGAGGGTGAAAACCAAATGGGGAAACATAGACAAGAGAGAAAAACAATGGCTGACAGGCCTGACTGGCGAAAGAATATTTACTAAATTAGACATAAACTGCTATGCTCTGCATCTCTGCCATGGAACTTGTAAAGTCCCATAAATAAGTAAAGCCCAATTACAGAGACAGAGCACGCATACAAAAGTGTTGTACAAAATGTGCAAGTGTGAGTGCATATTTTATGTGTGTGCTTGGGATGTTTTTGATTTTGGGATAATGAGTTGTCATTTTGTTGCTCCTCTCCGATCGACAACAACCTTTTCCCCCTTTTATGCCACATATTGCTCTCTTCATCTCCAACCTTCATCTCCAACTCTATCTCTGTCACCTATGCTATTGTCAGTCTTGTGAGTCCTTCCTTGGCAGGATAATGGGGACACATATTTGCTCTTGATGTAATCTTTTCTGTGTTCTATCTGCTAAATACTTGGAGGAAAAGATGATTATTATGGTTGGCAGTGGGGATCAAAGGGAGATGAACACAGAGAGGTTGAGTGTTTTGAAACTAAACTTTGAACATATGACTTCACCATCATCCTGCTCCTCTTGCTCCCCTCAACACATTGCTCACACACTGCAAAGTCATGTCCGTGCCGGCTGCAACCCGTTGGAAAGGGATTAGTTATTCCGTGGGGTTTTTCTTTAGAGAGTGCTGGTAATACATTGAGAGGAAACCCATGGGGCCCTTTGTATTCACAATGTAATGGTAGTATTAACTATGGGGAAAATAAACATACACAATTGCGTGAGAGATGGTTGAAAAGCAACCCTTTTCCGTGCCAATATAAAGTCCCACCCCCTTCATCCATACATAGCCCCATCACAGATTGTGTCAGGATTTAAAATAGGACAGGATATCTTTAAGCAGAAACAAAGTGTATTGACTGTTATTTCTTTCACTTGCTTCCTGTCATCTCGTGCCAAAGCTGTTTAGCAACAGTATTGTCACTCCTCTCTTTGTAACTGGCTCCTCACTCTAACTACTTCTCCCTCTTTTTTCCTATCTTTAAACAGTGCCTCCATTTTACAGTAACAGCACTTTATTTTAAATTTTTGCTGTCTCTATTTTTCTTCCTCTATTTGTTGGCATCATCAGTTTGGTTGGCAGTCGTTTTCAATAGTTAATGCTTTGATAAAAAAAGGGTGACAAACTTGGGAAAGGGGAGATGATTTGTTACATTTTTTTAAGTGAATTTGTGTACCTCATGTGCACTAAGTTTAAACTAGATTCATTTTGGTATGGGAAATTCCACCAAAGAGTAAATGACGTGGTCATTTTCACATTATTCATTCAATGATATTATGACCTTGATCATGATGTTTAATGAAGTGTCTTGGTCCATCTTTTATAAAGTACCTTTTCTCTGAAACAACAGTGACACTGAAAGATAAACTTCAACCTTCTTCCCCAAACACATTAGCATTTGAGTTTGTGCAACATGCTGTAAAATACTAATTGACATTGTCTTGACCAGTAATTCTGGTCTTAATAAATTTTAAATAAATCCTGGCTTTCTAATCATTATTGTGGATTATTGTGGACACACGCACTTGGTTATAATTATTACTGTTTTTTTGTTTTTATTTTATTTTATCATAATTTACTATTTTTGCAAAACTATCATTTGTTCATACAGTGGTTGTTATTCATAGACTTTACACATATTGATAAACCCTGCATCCTTTGTGATGAAACCTTTACTCTTCTTTCCGAGCGAATTCTTTATAATTTTGTAGCAAGCCTGGTTTACTTAAAGCAATACTATTTAACATTTCTACCTTAAAATAACAGCTTGAAAAAAATTGTGCGGCTAAAATGAATTTTAATATTACGATTGGCCTGTCTCCTATGCCCTTCGGGGGTCTGAGTTGGAATAACTGCGCTATGTAACTTTGTTGGACCGGCCCGGGAGCTGAGCGGAAGTACCTCGACTTGCTTTCTGGCACACCTACCGCAAAAACAAATAGACCCCTCTCACGCTCCCAGGTACATTTGATTACTCTTACCTTCTTGGTCGACATAGCTTGCACCTTCTGACTCCTCGCCGGTTCGTCAACAAACGTGAAACGTGAAAGCGAAAGGGTGTTGTATTTACGACAGTGCAACTGTACGTTACCTCCAAGCCTGTAGGGGGAGCTCCATAATGGGCTTTTTGAGAAGTTACATTGTATTGCTTTAAGCTTTTTTCATTCATTTGCTCTACAGGTTAGCTTGATAACAGAAAGAAATAACACAGATCACAAATTCCCCATGGAACACATAATGACATGAGTCCCCTCCCCCAGTAGCTTTCTGTGTCTTTTGAGAACGTTAATATTTATATTTAAAACAGCAAACATGTCCCCTCTGATTACAGCTTAAAGTTAAATTTGGAGGAGATTTCTTTATTGTTGGACAGCAGACCTTACTAAACATTGTATTTAAAAACAGCAACAAACCATGCCCTGCTTAATCAACAGAAAATCAATCAGTAGTAACTATATAACAAACTAAAATTACCCTTAGGTAGGCTGACCAGCTGGTCTTGTAGGTATTGAGCTCAGAGGGGATTCTATTGTTGTCCCCAACAGTAGAATAACCTGCCCTTGCACATTAGAGAGGCCCCCTTCACTGTCCACTTTTAAAATACCTGTTTTTATTCTCTGGCTTTCAACCTCAGCGAGACATAGTTTCTTTGTTTGATCTTATTTATTTTGATTGGACTTATTGTGTTGAATTTTAGTTGTTCTTATGTTTTTATCTGCTTTATTTTTATAAATAGTTTTTCATATTCAGTTATGTGCAGAACTTTGTTGGTGGTTGTTTTAAAGTGCTTTATAAAGAAAGTTGGTTTGCTTTTTTTTGGTATTCAGTTCCACTAATTAGGTTTTGGATTGATTCTCTGACACAGTAAGTTTCAGTACCCCTTGAGAATTTGCACTCAGTAGAATTTTGAGTATTTAGTGCAACGATTCAATGAGATATTTGCTTGTTGTATTGTGTTTTTAAACCCATGTCTGTGACCAGCTTTGAAGCAAGTGTATATACAACTCAAAATTGATGACAATATCCACATTATGGAAAGTATTATGATGCCTATTTAAATGAAAAAGTATAAATTAATTTACACTTTAATTTTTTGTTTTTTAAATAATTCTGAAAATTACTTTTCACATAGGTGTTAAGCAATCTGTATGAGGGGAAATGGATTTGTCAGTAAATAATATCAACACAAATCCAACCTGCCCCCCTGCTCACTCATGAATTATTTTTTAATATGATTGCATAATAGGAATTTTATTTTGTGATCACATGTGCTATTGTGAGTTTGCAGTAAGTTTACTCTGTAATACTTCTGAAGAAAAAGGGGATGAAACTTCTTATTCATGCTTGGTGGAAGATAAGAAAAGATGTATTTAGCTTCCTAACTTCCCTTCTAGTACTGTATCTTGCATGCATTGCTCCTGGAAGTAGAGCAAAATGTCAAATTATGTGCAATTAATCTAGAAATTAGTAAAAGTGAGAAAATGTCACCACCACAAATAAGTGAAGTGCAACTACAAAATAATAACCCTGATACCCATGAGCACAGAACTAAGTGGTGACTGTGAAGCCATGGCATTTGAATGACACATTAATGGCCACAGCTCACACGTGGCATGCCAAGAGTCCAGAAGATAGAACCAGTCTGGATTGGAATGGGCCAAGAGCTTAGTGGGGAGTCCACAAACTGCTCAAAGCTGACATTTGTGCCTCCAGGAGGTATGCAAACAGGGATAGACAGACAGTTTGCCCCCACCCCCTAACAAACACACACAGAAACAAACTAATCACACACACTCCTTCCCCGAGCAGAAATTGTCTTCATCTTTCTATCAATTTCATGTAATTGTTTTTCCATTTGTGATGTTGTACATCGGTAGCTCACTATACATTGTTCCTTGTCCTATGTTCTTCAGAAGACGAGCCATTTCAGACCAGGGCCTGTTTGAGGTTGTCTGGGGGATGGTGAGAAAAACTGCTGATGTGCTCTGCGTAATTTTTTCTTCAATTGTCTTCATTTAATGGGCACAGGTTCTTGTTAAAGCATGCAGACTGATTGCTTTTATGTTCTACAGCACTGACTTTTCTATTTCCTTGGAAAATAAACTAAGTATTTAAATGTGGACAATACAGGGATGGAGTGAAAGTAGTGCCTGAATATTACAACACAGACAATCATAAAATTGAATTTTGTGAGAGGAATTTCAGACATCTATAATAGCAACATATCTACAGACACCACTATCTTTTATCAGCATAGAAAACAGAAATTAATAAATGAATGCTAGAGCTTCAAACTAGTCTATAGATAATAATTTTCAAATTGCATCAGCTTTATTACAAAGTTATGAATTCATGATTATATGTGTTTTTAATGTTTTGATTAAATCTTGATGTAAAATTTTACATACATTTAAAAAAAAACTTTAGAAAAAAATAATTATCTGTACATTGGGTGATAGTGCAAGAGGGTCACTGTAAAAGGCTAAATAAAGTTACTTAACACTGCTTAAGTCTCAAATTAGAAAATAATGCAACCTAATTGCATGACAGGTAGCTAACTAAATATATTGTTTTTACTGTGAAAATGCATCTTTCTTGGATGCAATTTGTAGATCTTGAAAAGCAAAATTGAAACATAACACTGCAGAGGTCTTAAGGTTTACACCAGCTCAGAGAATCAGGTTTAAGCTCGTGGATTGAAGGGCTAAGTTAATGATCTCTATCGCAGTTGTATGTTTATGTACTTACAGTAGTAAGATACTGTATGCCATGTGTGAGCAACTCACTCAGTGGGTCTACATGATGAGATTAATTCGATTATAGCTATAGTTGGATTATGCTCCTTATTTGAGCATGGGCAATTATCCAAGTATACTGTATATTGTCGGTGAATAAAAGGAATCATTGGCACAAAGCATGTCATACCCCAGTACGATAGGTGGCGCTGTACTCATTTCAGCTATTGCTAATAGAGCCACTTCCGGTTGACCTCTTCACCACCAATAACAGCAACAAACTCAGGCATTCGAGAAAGATGGCGAACGAAGAGCAAGATAAAACTACGTCCCTCTACATTTCGTTTGTGATGAGCATAGTTATTGCACAAATGCGATGCACAACGGCGCATTCTCCGTCGTGGTGTTTGTTTCTTTCAGACGGCGGCGACAATAACAGTAATATCGTCTCCTTTGACTTCCGGGTCACGACCCCGGGAAAAAATCTCGAGCATGCGCAGAACACAAAGTCCAATTCACCACGTGCTTCACCGTCTACAAGCACGTTTAGTGTGACTATTACCCGAGTTATCTTGGGGTCTTAATCTGACTACGAGTAACCCGATCTGGTCTAATTTTTAGTCAAACTAAGGTGTATACTTGAATGGAATAATTTAATCAGTCTTATTGTAATTTAGCCATTAATCTGATTCTTTACAGTGCCAAGTAACCCTATTGACTGCGGATTAATTCTGTGAAGAAGCTAAAGGGCTACATGCATACTATGAGAATCAAAGTTATGGGAGTTACTACTGTCAGCCAACACTGAGTCGATTGATTTTGAGAGACGTTGATAGAGAGTTTAGAATCATAACAGACACCTGCCTTGTTTTCTACCAGGTAGTTTTACAAATTTTTAGCCATTAACTGCTGGGATTAAAAGATGCACCACTTACTCTAACCGTCTGACACTCGCAAGCTACATTGCTCTAGCAAACTATTTTTTATTTACTTGGTGATTGTTTTAATCATTTATGCTTGGATGAGTAGTTAATAAAACTTTTTTTGTAATGTGACACAAGTAGTCTTAAAAAATGATCACCACCAAGGGGTTAGAGTTTTATCAGGTGATGTGTATTTTTCCATTCCTTTGCAAGAGTCAAAAGTCAAATAAATTTGTTATATCCTTATGTATTTATCAAAATTTTGTTAATCTTGAAGTGTTTGGTCATAGTCCTGAACCTGGTCAATTGTTTGCACAACTTTAAGACCCAATGTTAAAAGCAGTCTTTAGTGTATAGTTCTGCCCACATACTATTTGGTTAACAGTTATTAATATTTTCATATTTCTTTCTATGGAAAAAAACTCAAAATATAACAAATAACATATATTGTTTCCTTATATCTGTATAAGTACTTCTGAACCACTAAATCTGGAAACCATTTTCAAAATAGATATGCAGGAAGTGCAGATATTTTCAGCAAGTTAAAAATTCTAATTGTGGTTTAAAAAATGTAACTGCTAACAAAGAAGTAACAAGTTCTGTAGTAGAATTCAGTACTTTTGAGTTTATTACCTTTTTAGTTTTATTATCTTTTTAACCTAGTTCCATTGTAAGACGAAAAGGTGGTGGAGGCTATATTTGCTTACTAGAAGATTACACTATTGATATAATTACGGTTCTTTTACTGACTTCTACTTCTATGCTGTTTGCATTTGCTCCTTTGTCCTCTTCTTCGGTTGGCTTAGGGGCGGACACTGGTAATTCATTACTCATCCAGTGGTACAAAGTACTATTGCAGTGAAATGTGGTACATTCTCTAAGTAACTCAGCTTTGTATCTCAACTGCATAATACATACATGTTTTATCATATAAAATCATAGTAGTATTTTTTGTCTGTAATTCTGTTTATAGCTGAAGTTAATTTTTTTAAAATCTTTTAAATGTTTTTTCAATATAGACCTCCTTTAAAAGGTAAATAAGCATGCACCACATTTGGAAATAAAGATAAACCTTTGCTTAACTTTTTTTCTTAAATCACCATATTTTAAATGTTGTTGTCTTTCACTGTGCAAAACTCAAATTATTTCAGAAGGGATGGTGAGTAATTTAGTACGTTTTTGTCAATTCACAAAAAAATAATTGTGTTACCTCACAATAAGATTGTTTTTCTGATCCATGGAAAAAGATCTGAGTTTTATTATTGGCAAATCAGTACACCATTGGCTGGGGTACAAGTTTGCACCAGTGCATTCAGAAAGATATTCATTGTGGAAATTTCATACATTTTGCCATGGGATGACAAAACTTTTGTTGTAATTATGGCTGCAGTCATACCTTCTTTTATGAGTTTAGAACTGTAACACATTAGTTAATGGGTGTAACATTAAACAAGTGCAGTGGTGATGCATGCGCAGACGTGACCGTCCTTGCTAAATCTTGAAATGAAGCTACACTATTACTGAACTCTTTTGGTTTATTCATAACACATCTATCATATAAGCACTGCAGTTTCAAATAATCACAGTAGAGCAAGACTTATCTGTAAAACCAAAGACAAAACAACAAATTCAGTTATATTCTAAGGAGAAATTCTATGCATAACCACTGTTTCACTCATCATAGTGGCAGAGCAGTCAGTGTATGTATTGCCAGAGATGGGCCTTTTAAAGTGTAGAATAAGCATTGAATACATCATGAAAACCAATGTATAAACCAACACAATAACTTGTGAATTAGGAGGAATGCAAAATATGTGGGAAAGTCCAAGTTAATTATTTGTCAACCAATCCATCCATAAAAAAAAAAAGAAAAAAGATGGTTGTTGTGGTGTGAGGAGCAGTGTTAGCTGGCATTAGGGGAGTGACTCTGGGACGCCAATGATCATTGTCTAGCCTCCTGGAGGTATCGTGGGCCCAACTAGATGAAACACTGATGAAAGGAGGTTCCCACCTGATGACCCCAATGACATGTTGGTCAGCACTACTCACTGATCTATATAGGGAGTATAGGGAATTATTCACTGAGCCTGGTCCATTTTTCTTGGGCACAAATTTCTTGTGTTTACCTTAAATCTATCCATCCATTTTCTATATCCGCTTAATCCAATGAAGGGTTGCAGGGGGCGTGCAGTCAATTCCAGCTATTGGGCAGGATAGAGGCAGGATACAGACCTGTCCACTTGTCCATCACAGGGCTACACGGAGACAAATGAGACTAACAACCATCCGGGAGTACTCATACTCACTCTTAGGGACATTTTAGAGTCAACAATTAAACTAACATGAATGCTTTTGGGCAGCAGGAGGGAACTCAGAGGGAACCCATGCATACATGGGGAGAACATGCACTCCACACAGAAGGAGGACCAAACTGGGATTTGAACCAAGACGTTAACCACCACACCTCTGTTCAGCCCAAGTATATTGCACAGAAAAACAATCTTATTTCAAGATAACACAAAAATAATCTTGAACAGACATTTTGAATAACCCCCTACTCTACATCACTCACACTCCTTTTTTCCCCAAATTCCAAGGCATGATACACAGATTTATACTGCATTTTCACTGTCCTGTATAGTGTGGGTGTGAGGTCACTGAGAAACACAACAGAGTTGGATCAGTGTATTCAACAATACTGTTTCACATTGCGCCAGCCAGCACTGACGACTTTGTAAGGATACTTTCCAACAAAATTATGCAGTGTGCCATAAAAGTGGTATGCACCACTTTAACAAGGTCTCTTTGTTTTGTACTGTTGCTTGGAATGTGTCATTGACTTAAATGCCTTATAAATAGCACTGATATAATAAATTCATATTAGACTGCTATATTTTTATCATCTCTGAGCTTGTTTCTGGTATTTTAGGTAGGAAGAAAAGTATATTTGTACTGTATTGAAAATGTTAAAACTTGCACGACTGATATATTTTAAAGGCCTACAGAAAGCTGACACTACACCCAATACATAATGATAATACATACACAGAGGAACAATAATGATCATTGGACTCTACACCAAAACATTTCATAAACGCATGAAATTTGCGATTTTGAATTTGCCGCTAGGAAACCTTCCTGGAATTGCAGACTGGGGGCGGGGCTTCCGTGCGACGTCACAAGTGCCATGGTTTTTCCTGGCTGCCGTGTTGCCAATTTAGCGACTTTGTCAGAAGACAGAAGCACTGCAGGACGGCGGCAACCCGGCATACCGTCATTTCCTGTCAAAACGGCAGTTTCAAGCTAGCTACAACGAGGGTAGGTTCACTTCCTGTTTTCCCTATGATAAAAGGCAACGGGTATTTTATTTTGTCAAAATAACCGGAAGTGCGTTGCTCACTGCGGCTAGCTTTAGCAGCGCCGAATTCGTCGGAACAAAATGGTAAACAGCCGGTATTTTGTCAGGTTTTCAACACGTTGGGGATCTAAACGACTACTTTCTCACCTGAAAAGTTTCAAATGTTGCGGGGACAGAGGAAGCAGAGAGACCTGCGGTCGGAACTTGTGTCTGTGTGCCTCCCTGTCCGCCTGCCTCCTCTCTGGTGAAATCAGCCGGAGCCATCCCGCCGTGTTCAGCTCCCTGCGGTGCGGACACTCAGGGGGAATCCACCTGGCGGAGAGCGGACACACCGCGGGATGGTTGTCCTGAAATCAGCCGGCAGAGCGATCATCAAGAGCCCCGACGTGGACATGATCGCTCTGCCGGCTGATTTCCACTCTCCACCTGGCGGAGAGTGTGTTCGCTCTCCGCCAGGTGGATTCCTGTCCGACCGCAGGTCTCTCTGCTTCCTCTGTACCCAGTGGTGTGAGCTGCTGGTGCTGAGGGCAACACACGCACTTCGTACATCTACTCGCAATAAAAACTGCACTGAACCCAACGTTTTATATTTCCAAGCGACGTCCCGCGGCACACATCGAAATTTGCCGTGAAGAAGCTGTCCAGGTCTGGCAAACTGCTGGCTTCGCTACTAGAACTACTGGTATCAGACATGTTTATTGTTCCAGCAGTTGGCACTCGTGACGTCACGCACCTGTCGTCGGTTTGCCAAAATTCGAATCAAAAGTGGTGATAGTTTATTGGGTCTAATCAGGACTATCCAGGGACCTAAAATTATTTTAAAATCATAAAACAATTCCATGGTATATAAGGAATCGATCTGCCATTTCAGTTTTGTGCAAAAAATCACCTTTCTGTAGGCCTTTAATACTATGTTACAAGGATTTTTAAAAATGAATGTCCTATGTATTGAATGAGTTTAAAATAAATGTAAATGTATGGTAAAAAATATTTAATTTTGAAAGTTCACGGCCATGTTTCTTGTGGAAAAACTCAAGGTTTTTAAGAGGAAGTTGTTCTGGGAATAACGAATAACTAGCTATTAATGGCCAGCGCGATGTCTAAGTAGCCATGAAAAATAGATAGATCTTTATCGTCAATGTACAAGTACAGTGAAAGGCAGATGAACAGACCAATTAGATGCTAATAATTCAAACACATGGTACAAAATAGAAATAAGATTAACTTAAAAACTTAAAATAAATGTGACCAGACCATAGGAGAAATGGACACAACAAAATATTTTATTTGTGGGTTTGTTTATTCCCAGACTGTACTTTAAATGAAAAGGCACAGCATTAACTTTGTAATTCTGAGAGTGAAATATTACAGTTACCAGAAGAAAAAAAAAAAAAAAAATTTCCTATGTAGGCTAGCTTCAGTTTTGTGAACGTTAACCAGTAATACAGACAACAGTAGTGGCTATCTCTTTCTGGAAACAGAAAATAAACACACAAAAAAATGAATGAATAAAATACACATTTCTAGCCACTCTGGATACCATCCTTTTACAATAAACACCATTACAGTAACTCAAATGCATACATAAATATCTATAAACAAAGTGCATTTTATCATCTGTTTTTAACCAATCAAGTTAGGGTGGAGGAATCCTACCTGTCAATCACAGCTTGTGCACACGCTCCTGAGCGTGAGTCTGCCCGCAGCTTGTGTGCCTCACACTGGTGTGAACTCACATGCACAACCTCGTCCACAGAGGGGGAGGGGTTTGGGGGGCGATTCGGAGCTTGTTAGAGGTTGGGGGAGGGACCTGAAAGTTGTATCAGTTCGACTTTTCCGACTTTAGACTCGCAATTTTGAAAACCTGCCGACTGCAGCTTTAACTCAGAGTAAAAAGAATTCACTCACTCCTCACTTGGAGTCTAAGAGCCTCACGTCACACTCGACGCCGCTCAAACTCGGCTCCTTCTCCCCTCTGCGAGGCACACCAACACAACATATTACAGTTTCATAAAATAAACAATATCTGATGACCTAGTGGTGCTTATCCGTATTTGAACTGCATATTTATAGCGACTTACGCTGTCCCGACGCCGTAACAGGTCGGCTCTCGGCACGGAGAAAACTATGAAAAACACACTCTTAACCAGTCCTCGGCAACAAACAAACAAGAACACTCTCCAGCCACGAATGTCAACCTGTTAGCTCAAAAAGTCTCTCCACCATGGACTGTAGAACCTAATCTTGCGGTGGCTCACGTTTTACTCACTTTTCTCCAAGTTACTCATACAGGTATTATCTCTGCTGTGTTTCTCCAATTTGCGGTACTCGCGTCTTTCGTTCCTTCGCAACTCTCGCAGGAGTTTCCCATACGCAGCTCTTAAAGTGACAGGACACGGTTAATAAAACACACCACAGAGAGAGAAAACACCGTCACCCCTGTTCACCTGGCTACATAAAATAAAATTGTATTTACGAATATTTAAATACATTTACAATTTATAATATTACATTTATAATATTTAATATTAATATTTACATTTATAATATTTAAATACATTTACGAATATTTAAATACATTTATTTACGTTCTAGAATGCGCCGCTGAGAGTGGCAGCACGTTGGAGTAGCTCTGTACCTCACATTGAGATTTTCACTTTTTTCTAAATTTCATTCCTGTTTTTTCCTGGAAGAAATTGCATTTTTTGGACAACTGTTCCTTCCTGCTTTGGATGCTGTGCAGCTGATTAAAATTGGAAAAGCAGAAATAATTCAACAACTGAAGCCAGAAATCCCACTGGAATTGAAAAGGAGGCGTCGTGGATGCAGAGCAGGAGCAAAGAGGAGAGAAAGAAAGAAGAAGTTCAAACCATCTCTGCCATCCGTCATCATGGGCAATGTAAGATCGTTAGCTAACAAGTTGGATGAACTTCGAGCCTTGACAAGGACTCAGCAAGAATATCGGGAATGTAGCATTATGTGTTTTACTGAGACATGGCTGCAGGATCATATCCCCGACTCCAGCGTCTCTCTGCCGGGCTTCCTGACTGTACGAGCAGATCGAGATTTAAAGAGTAGCAGGAAAAGGAAAGGGGGTGGATTGGCAGTGCTTGTCAACAACAGATGGTGTCACCCAGGACATGTTACTGTGAAGAGTCGTCTCTGCAGTCCTGACATTGAAATATTGCCAAGAGAGTTCACCAGTGTTGTTTTGGTGGCTGTTTACATTCCACCCTCAGCTGTTGCCGACACTGCATGTGATGTCATCAGTTCCGTTGTTGCTGAGATACAGACACAACACCCCAATTCTTTTGTGGCAATATCTGGTGATTTTAATCATGCCTCACTCTCTGCTACACTGCCAACTTTTCAACAGTTTGTCAGCTGCTCGACCAGAGAAAACAAGACATTGGATTTGTTTTACACAAATGTCAAGGATTCATACATTTCCAAATCAAGACCCCCCCTGGGTAAATCAGATCACAACCTTGTTTTTCTCTGTTCAGCATATAAACCCCTTGTCCAGAGACTACCTGTCACAAAAAGGACTGTTAGAAAGTGGTCACAGGAAGCTGAAGAAGCCTTACAGGGTTGTTTTGATGCAACCGATTGGATTTCTCTTTGTAAGCCACATGGAGAGGACATTAATGCCATGACTGAGTGTGTGACTGACTATATAAACTTCTGTGTGGACAACACCATCCCCACCAGAACAGTGAGATGCTTCCCTAATAACAAACCCTGGATCACCAGTGAGCTAAAGGAACTATTGAACAAGAAAAAAAGAGCCTTTAGGGAGCGAGACAGGGAGTTACTGAGGAGTATACAGAAGCAGCTCAAAGTCAAGATCAGAGAGAGCAAGGAGGTGTATAGAAAGAAGCTTGAAAGTAAACTGCAGAGGAACAATATCAGAGATGTGTGGTCAGGAATGAAGAAGATCACAGGCCTCAAGCAGAGGGAGGATCGGATGGATGGAAGTCTGGACAGAGCAAATGAGCTGAACACATTCTTCAACAGGTTCAGTTCAGGAACAAGCTCACCATCCTCCCCTCCTGTTCCCAGCCAAAGAGACATCCCACCCTCCTCTGACCCACAGCTTTCCTGTAACATCTCCACCTCCACATCAGCTCTGTGGGATTCTGCAACACCTTTTCAACCTTAGCTTGACCCAAGAGAAGGTACCACTGTTGTGGAAGACATCCTGTCTGGTTCCGGTACCAAAGAAAACTCATCCTTCAGTCATCAATGACTACAGACCTGTTGCTCTGACATCCCACATCATGAAGGTCCTGGAGAGACTCCTGTTGACCCACCTTTGTAAGCAAACCAGCACATATCAGGACCCTCTGCAGTTTGCTTATCGCCATGGAGTTGGAGTTGAAGACGCTATCATACACCTGCTTCAACAAACCCACTGTCATCTGGACAAAGCAGGCAGCACTGTGAGGATCATGTTCTTTGATTTCTCCAGTGCATTTAACACAATTCAGCCTGATCTGCTTCGTCTGAAACTCCAGAAGACTCAGGTGGAGGCCTTAACAATCACCTGGATTAATGACTACCTGACAAACAAACCACAGTTTGTCAGACTGAAGAATTGTGTGTCTAACCAGGTGATCAGCAGCACAGGAGCACCACAGGGGACTGTACTCTCACCATTCCTTTTCACTCTGTACACTTCAGACTTCCAGTATAAGTCAGACTCCTGTCATCTACAGAAATATTCAGATGACTCTGCAGTTGTCGGGTGTATCAGAGATGGACAAGAAGCTGAGTACAGAGAGCTGGTGGACCGCTTTGTGTTATGGTGTGGGAACAATCATCTCATCTTGAATGTTAACAAAACAAAGGAGATGATTGTAGATTTCAGGAGAAACAGGGTCAGATCAAACCCTGTTTCCATCATGGGAGAAGAAGTGGAGGTGGTTGAGGAATATAAATACCTTGGTGTTCATCTGGACAACAGACTGGACTGGAGACACAACAGTGAAGCCATCTACAAGAAAGGACAGAGCAGACTGTACTTCTTGAGGAAGCTAAGGTCCTTCAAGGTTTGCAACAAGATGTTGCAGATCTTCTACAAGTCTGTTGTTGAGAGCGTCATTTCCTCTTGCGTCATCTGTTGGATCAGAACATCAGAACCAGGGACCTAAAAAGACTCAACAACCTGATAAGGAAGGCTGGTTCTGTTCTGGGGACGACTGTGGAACCTCTGGAGACAATAATGCAAAGAAGGATTTTGCATAAAATCAAGAGAATTGTGGACAACCCTGAACATCCTCTCCATGAGACTGTTATCGGAAAACAGAGTCTCTTCAGTCAAAGGCTTATTCAGTTTGGATGCAAAACGGACCGCTACAGGAAATCTTTCCTGCCCACAGCCATCAGCATCTATAATAACTCCTTGATTTAATTGAGTTACATCAACATTTAATTTCCCTCTGGGATAAATAAGCGTCTTTGAGCATTTGGAAAAGCGCTATATAAAACTTATGTATTATTATTATTATTATAAATAAAGTATTTTTGAATTGAATTGAATTGAATGAACACTGCAGTTAGACCTGAAAACAATAGGCAACAATTGTCATGTCTCAAAGTGACGAGTGACTGATATGTATTGCACTTAATTAAACAGATCAGATCATTTTTATTGCACTTGGGAATGTCAGAGTTCAGTGGAGTGGGATGGAATGTGATAAGGTGAGGCGGGGTTGAGTCTGAGTGTGTGGGGGTGGGGGTGAGAGGGGGTGGTTTCTATATGGGCCGACAGTTTGGGTTCGGGTATGTTAGAGGGAGAAGGTGGGATGAAGCGATTCATCTTAATGTCCAAAATCTCCCATCTTTTATGTTACGTGAGCAGATTCAGTCTGAAAAGAAAGACTTGTGCCGCCGTATATGTGTAGTATCACAGGCTCTCGGCAGATTAGTCACACCATCTTTTCTCACCTGAAATGTGTGAGAGTTAGAGTAAACAAGTGTATTGTTGTCATGAGCCACACAGTGGTGTTTCCTGGTCTGGATCACTGCTCATGTGGTGACCGGTGGCAAAGCAAGCAGCTCTTTTATGTTTTTTTATGTGTTTTTATGTTGTTTTTAAAGACTATTCTGGCGTAACGCTATCGCTGAAGGCTCTTTTTCCATTCGGACATTCTGTGCCTGTGCAAGTGACTGTGGGAGGTTGTCGTGTGTGGTTGAAGGCGGTCAGAGCAAGACTGAAACGGATTAAAGTGAAAAATCAGACTCTCCCGTCAGTTATTTTAGCAAATGCACGTTCACTTCGCAATAAGACTGATGAACTGCAAGCTAACGTCAAGCATATGTATGAACATCGGAGGGCATCAATTCTAGCATTTACTGAGACTTGGTTAAATGGGAATGACAGTAATGATGCCCTGCACATAGATGGCTTTGGCTCTCCCATTAGGCTTGACAGAGACTCTCTACTCACTGGAAAACATCATGGAGGGGGGGTCTGCATCTATGTAAACACAAACTGGTGCTCCTCTGTCATGGTTAGGGAAGAGTTGTGCAACTCTGACATTGAACTGCTGGCTATTTCCCTTCGCCCATTCCACCTACCACGGGAATTTCCACAGATTTTCATTGTATTGGTTTACATCCACCCCAAAGCAAAAGCCTCTGTTGCCACTGAGCATATCAAGGACAGTCTGAACAGTTTAGAATCAGTTTCTCCAGATGCCCCCAAATTCGTAATGGGTGATTTCAACCATTGTTCACTTGACAAATCCCTGAAAGGGTTTGATCAATACATTGACTGTACCACACGTTTTGGGAAGACATTAGACAAATGCTATGGCCCAATTCCCAATGCATACAAAGCTGTTCCCCTCCCCCCCAGACTCTGCGGACCATAACAGCGTTCTGCTTGCTCCGGCCTACTTACCTGTTGTCAAGAGGTCAGATAAAATAACGAAAAACATCAAACAATGGACACCAGACAGTATTGACAGACTACAGGGCTGTTTTGAAACCACCGACTGGAATTGTTTACTGTCCTCGGGCAACATTGATGAGCAAGTGGATAAAGTGACTTCAAATATATCCTTTTGTGTGGACAGTTAAACCCGAACCAAAACCATCAAAATATTTCCCAAAAATAAACCCTGGGTCACTAAAGAATTAAAACATGTACTCAACAAGAAAAAAAGGGTCTTCTTCACTGGCTCGGAGGAGGAAAAGAAGGAGGTCAATCGCGCCATCAAAAAGGCCAAGCATGAATATAAGAATAAAGTGGAGGCCTCCTTTTCCCAGGGAAACCTCCGCTCTGCCTGGCAGGGCCTGAAGAATATGGCAGCTGTTAACAATATCACATCCAGCCATAAACCCATCCAGGTTGATGGCAGCAACATAACATCTCTACCTGACGACCTCAACTCATTCTTTTCACGATTTGAAAAGGACAACAGCGCAGAGCTAAATAACATCGTCTCCACACTTCATCCTGATGATTCAACCCTCATCTTCAGCAGGGAAGAGGTGGTGAAAGCTCTTAAGAGGACTAAACCCAACACTGCAGCTGGACCTGACAACATCTGTGGGCGGACCCTGAGGCACTGTGCTGAGCAGCTCGGGGAGGTATTCCAGCGGTTGTTTCAGACCTCCATGAACTGCAGCACTGTGCCCCAGAAGTGGAAATACTCCACAGTCATTCCCATCCCCAAGAAGGTACACACTAAGGTACTGAATGACCTGAGGCCTGTGGCCTTGACTTCCCTGGCGATGGAGAGGATTGTCAAAAACTCTATCACCAAGTCTGTTGAGCCATTGATGGACCCATTGCAGTTTGCATACAGGGCTGGCAGGGGAGAGGACGATGCCAAGTTATTCATCTTGGAGACCATCCATAAACATCTGCAAACCCCCAACACCATCGCCAGGCTCCTGTTTGCAGACTTCTCTTCTGCATTCAATACCATGCAGCCACACATCCTTGCAGGAAAGTTAAGTACCCGGTTCAATCTGAATCACCAGCTCATTATGTGGATAACTGACTTTTTAACCAACAGGCCACAGAGGGTGTTTGTAAATGGCTCCTACTCCAACATCCTCCACACCTCCACTGGCTCCCCGCAGGGCTGTGTCCTGTCGCCCCTGCTTTACATCCTCTACACCGATGACTGCAGGTCCACCCAACCAAATTGTCACCTGGTTAAATTCGCAGACGACACAGTCCTGCTGTCTCTGCTCTCTACCTCAAGTCTTCACCACAGCTCTGTTCTTCAGGACTTCATCTCCTGGTGTGAGGGAGCCTGTCTCCAGCTAAACTCAGCAAAAACTAAAGAGGTGAATATGACGTTTTCAAGCAAGCAGAGACAACTGGCAGAGGCTATCACTACCACCATCCGGGGTGAGCCTGTGGAGGTGGTGGGGGAATACAGGTACTTGGGTACAGTTTTTGACAGCCTTCTGAGGTTTTCTGCTAATACGGACGAGATCCTGAAAAAGTGCCTCTGACTGTGGCCCCATAGTTATAGCAGAATATTTGATCAACCCAGCCTCTTTCTAATTTAGCACGTTCAGTAGCCGAGAGATGTGTCTCCTGTAGGAAAATTATATCCGGGCCTAATAACTTTAAGTGGGAGAGGACACGGGTGCGTTTAATTGGATGGTTTATACCCTTTATATTCCAGCTGATGATACGTGTGGCGCATGGGTGCTCCGCTACTTTGTGAAGCCATACAGTATTCTAAATAAAAACTTGGGTGATTTAGTGTGAAGTCCTAGTGGTGAGCAGACCAAAAACATACATTCAAAAATGCACATAATGCACTGTGTAGTAAAGAAAAAAAGAAACAGACAGGTAAATGTGTACCCCATACCCCTCTGTCGACCTCTCCCCAAACTGGAGATCACATAAACAACCCCTAAATAGAGGTAATAGCACATGGCTTTACAGGTAACCTAACTACTAAGCCATGCAGTCTGCAGGGAATTATAAATGAGCAGAGGTAAGTTCCACAATTCAAACACTGACAACACATGGAGTTGAGGACTGTGGAGGGGGGCGTGGTGCATCAGGTGCAGAGGAGAGGTGGAGAGGTGGGAAGGGCTCAGAGGACAGGGGGAGGGGAGATGATGGGCACATCTGCACATCATCAGCTAATCATTCTCCCCTTTATCAGTAGCGTGCTGGTCCGGGCCGAGGGAGAGAGAACCAGGAGATGACCTGTCAGAGGGACGGCAGGAGAGAGGAGAGTAACGCGTGGAGAAACCAAGAATCATCCTCGTGAGCCTGGGTTGACTGAATCAAATAAAAGGTTAACTCGCACCAAGTGGTCTGTGTGTCTGTTGGGGAACCCACGGTGGCACAAACCTGCCACAAGGACAATTAACAAGAATGATAAACTGCCATATTAGACCAGTCATTAATCATATAATCATCCTCAGATAACTGTTTATATTGACCAAACTAAACATAATGCAAACCAGTGAGTAGAGTAATACTAACAATAACAAATTAAAGAGGTAGGCATATTGCCTTGACAATCCTCATAAATGACTGCTGGAGCTTATAAGATACTATAGTTAGCTTCAAACAAAGCCTTCACAATCCACAGAACTAATGTGGCTTTGGCAGTCATAACAGACATAAGCTACTGCACAACAGTGAGGAAACAGAAAAAAAAAATAAAATCACCTTGACAGTCATCGTCAGTGTTGCCGTAGTTACTTTGAAACAGTAATCCGACTACTGACTACTGATTACTTCTTTAAAAAGTAACTTAGTTAAGTTACTGACTACTTGCTTTCAAAAGTAACTAAGTTAGATTACTTTTAGTTACTTTCAGCAGAGGCTGATCCCCCGCCCCTATAACATTAAAATGACTACCAGTTTTGCCAATACTCACTTTATTGACATGCATTTTAACCGGAACATCAAAAATGACACTGGCATTTGCAAACTTTTTCTTGAAATAGGCTTACATGCTTTTTAAATTAAAAAAAAATAAGACAGTCTTTCTTGACTTTACTTAAAATATAAAAAACCTCTTACGTAAAAAGTAATACATAATACCTATATTGAACATCCCTTGAACCTGTAGTTGTCTAACATTAGAGCAGCAAGAAGTGGTTTTATGAAACAAAAACAGTATAAATAAATCTAAATACTCTTTCTTCACTTCATTTAACTGAAATACTTATTACAAATTAAAACTTTTTTGACTTCATTAAATCTAACTTAAATACTTCTTATAAGAAATAAAGTAGCGTTTCTTGACTCAATTTAACATAAACACTTCTTTAAAAAAAAAAATACAATAGACATTCTTGACTCCATGCATTTAACTCTGATTGCATCTATCTATGAATTACGGTAACACTTAAGTTATATTGAACATCTTATTGAACATGTAGTTGTCCCGCATTAGAGCAGCAAGGAGTGGTTTTACAAAACATCAGTCATTCACTCGCAGCGATGCAGACAAACGAACGGTTATATCACGTAACCTGCTGATAATTATGGGCTCAAGCCAGTATGACAGTCAAGTTTTTGAACGAAAAATGTCACGTTTATCCACCCATTGACCAATAAAAGTTTAAACAAACCTGATTGATCGTCAGACCCGTCGCTTTGCAGAAATGTTTGTATGCTAGTCGCCTACAACTGCAGCTGTTACTGGATTAGCTACACCTGACGAAGTATACATAGATAAACACCCGTACACTCATTCAGATATCATAGAAGATGTAACACAGTACAAAGACGTTAACAAGTCATCTTTGAGTCATCAATTGCGACCAGGTAAGATAAACAGCTAGCTAGCCCTCTCCATAGCACTGCCTGAAACGTAGGCTATATGTTATAAAGTTAGCACGAATAGCTAAACCCATCAACTATCGTCTGTGACAGGCACTGATGAAAACTGTGGTTTAGATTGGTGTATTTATTTAAAATGATTAGGGAAAGTGAGTAAAATGTAACAAATGATATCGCTGGTGTTTAACATTTTAGTGGGACAGATCAGTTTTACTGGGTAGGTAGATGTAAAATAACGAGTGACTTCAGGCGAACCCCGCTCCCGTCGCGGACACTGATATAACTCATAAGAAAACGAAATTATCCCAAATTATTTCAATACAAATGTATGGTTGTAATAATCGTGAATATATGTTGACAAAAGCCAAATATATGTTCCCCTGAAATGCAGAAATAGTAACGCACGATGTTTTAGATAAGTGACTTCAATCTGACTACTAGTTTTGAAATAGTAGTTGCGTTAGACTACTCGTTACTGAAAAAAGTAGTCCGACTACAGTAACGCGTTACTAATTAACGCGTTACCGGCATCACTGGTCATCGTGAATGACGGTTGTGGCAACAACATTTAGCCCTCTTTATGGCGAACAATGTTCTGGGAAACATATGCAGGGGCGGCTTCAGGATCAGCGAAGAACGATTCGATCCCATCAAACTTAACTCCTGGAATATTCTTTAACATCCACCTGATGTCGTTAAATGCTGCCCGCGCTTTGGCCACTCTCGCAGTGAAATCCGGGTAGACAGATATGGTCGTGTGGTCAACTTGGATCTTCTGTTTGATTCTTGCTAGGCGCAGGATGTCTTTGCAGTCCTTGTAGTAGTGGAGACGCGCTATGACCGTCCTGGGTGGTTTGTTGCCTTTTGGAGCTGGCTGTAATGATCGGTGCGATCTGTCCATCAGGGGCACTTTTTCCAGGTTGCACGCGTCCTTGAGCAAGGCTGAAATCGCTGAAGTAGAACAACTGTCAGATTCAGGTATTCCAACGATCCTTATATTATTTCTCCGAACCTCCCTTGTAAATCGTCACACTTGTTTTGAAGTGTATCAGCCAGTTCTGTTAAGCGCTTCACATCACGTTGTAGGGTAGTCACGTCGTCACTAGTTGTGGACCAGCTGTGTTCTGCGCCAGCTAGCGTGCTACGTAGCACAGCTATGTCTGAATTCGTTGTATTTTTGAAATCCTCCAAACCTGATTTCAGAGCCAAAACCTCCAACTTGAAAAATCCCAGTTCGCTTTTGAGAACAGATCTTACCTCCTTTTTCATTGCCCCAATTAAGTCTTCACGTAATTCACATTTAAATCCTTCGAAATCGAGAGGCATAGCGCCTTCCTCCGCCGTCTGCTTTTCACATGTGGTCTAACTTGATGAGGGATGTTTCGACCAGATAAAGTTGTCTGATGTGTTTTGGAAGGTTTGGTCGCCATCTTGCACGTCTACCAGTTGTACAAAGCAAGAATGTCTTTGTTTAAAGTGTTTTTTTTAAAGAGGTTACCTCTGAAAATAATAGTTTAACCGTAGTTTCCTGCAGAGCTACACAAACGCAGGTCTTACTCCATGCTTGCTCAGCAGCACCCCCCCCCCCCTCCCCCTCTTTTTTCTATTTTAAAGGAGAAGTTCTTTTATAGTCATTGTGTATGTTGCACTGTGAGAACTGCCACTGCATGAAAAGTGGGATTTTCGTCCCTGTAAACTCCCGAAAATCTCCCTAATTTTCGGCAGTTAACGACAATTTACAGGCTGCGAACGTGGCGTTTGTCGGTGCCACAAATTGTCGGGAACGAACCATGCTCACGGCTCTAATTAGCATATGAATGCAGAAACCGCGCGCCTGGTGCTGAATGTCCTTACTCAGGATTGGATGAAACCACTACTTTTCAAACTAGGCTACTACACGACATGATTGAATTTATTGAGGCAAGGAACATTTACCAGAAACACGTTTATGCAAAGAAAGAGCTTTATTTAAAAAAAACACACACACACACACACACACACACACACACACACACACACAGGAGATCTGCCCACACAACATGTATAGGTAGCTGACAAAGAGTCAAAAAAAAAAAGAGTACCCAAAATCCTGGCTACAACTGTGAATTGCCGCTCTGCAGCCTCGGAGCAGTAAGCGGCGTTCTGTGCGAGGGCTGGCCGTGTTGCAGACGCTTATGGTGGGTCGCTCTGTACTTCGGAGTCCACTCCAATCGCGACTGCAACATAGTACAGAGTTCGGAGAGGTCCTGGCTACGGAAGGAGGGAGAACGAACTATCCATCCAGACACCCCGCCAACAGTGCCGTCTTCCTCGTCGGACATCAGGTCGACTGTAGCGGACTTCCAGAGTTCCACCTCGTCCGCTGCCAGCACACTCTGTCTTGCGTCCAACAGCTGTAAAAAACAAATAAATAAAGGCAATCAGCACTGTGCTATGCACTGCGCATGGACACAACACATCTATCAATGCATCTGAAAAATAGTCAACAAAAAAGTCTTACCCTCTTTTTCTCGACCTACTCCGAGCTGGCTGGTTATATCGGAAACTCAGGCGTATGCTTTCAAAGGACGTCTTACAGGCCGCTGGAAAAAAAAATTAAATGAGGGTGGTATTAATGAAAATCAAACGTAAGTCACAGTAACATCAAGCAAGGAAGGAGAACCAGTAAAAAAAAAAAAAAAAAAAGTTACTTACACACAATTTCGTCATTATCAGCATCGTGTAAATCTGGACAAAAAAGAAGTGACGGCCTCGTTGTTAGGAGAGTTTAGCCTGTGAAAACAAATTATACCGTTAAGATCGGTATCTATTAACGTGTCCATTTACTTATACAGAAGAATGAAAGCATATTATTTCAAGTTACCCTTGCTCCGGATCGCAGCGCCTAGTATTGGTCTCCGAGTTGTGAACTCGGCGTACGGCTTTCTGTAAATTACAAGACAAAAAATACACTTTAATAAAGAAACTTACACTGCTTCTGTTGTTCTTTTGCAAGGCTACTAGGCTACTTTTAGCTGGGCTACCAACAAAGGCGTGGTTTTATAGTACGTTTAGCTTAGCTAGCAGTCATCAAACATATTCTTACCGCAATCTTAGGATTGTGCACCCGTCTTCTTTTCTTGGAGTTAGCCTCTGGACAGCAACCTGGAGTTAACGGCACTGAACTGCTCGTTCATGCCAGTAGCAACCCGACTCTACTGACGAGACAGTCCGCTGATGGCAACCAACAGTTTCTTGTGGTCGGTCTGCGGACTGGCTGGAAGTTGGTCGCGTTCAACCAGAGGAGTTGAGGCGGGAGAGCTAAATGCGAGACGCCGTCCAGCCATTGTAGCAAAAATCCTTACTAGCGTGTAGACAAGGCAGCAAAACCACAGGAACTGGGGATGAAGGTCTGAGAGCTAGCTAGGTACGATAATGTTTGTTTATATGCTAGTCGTGCAAGTAGCCGTGGCCATGACCTCTCACGTGATGAGGAGTAGAAGGCTCGTCGGGCTCCTCCAATCACATGCGAGGTTATTGTTATACGGAAGGACTCGCGAGACAAGCTCGCCCTGGCTCGCGTCTAAAAGGTGTGCCTGTGAAACTCTTGTTTGTTGAAAGATGGAAGTCCCAAGATGGAAGGAAAGACCTCGGCGCTTCTGTGAACATTGCAACTATGAACTCTCTCATAGTATTATGACCACAGAAGGCGCTATTTCAAAAATGGAGTTTGGGAGAGAAAATCCAAAAGCATTCATTAATATTGTGGATGTTAATACATCCACTGTGCATTTAAGTAAGACCAAAGAAAAGGTCACTGTAGTCAACCACTATGCACAGTGGTTGAGCTCTAAGATGACAGGGACAACAAGAAAGCAGACATTCCCAGCTGCACTCCCCCTCCAGGCAATTGCATTCCCACCCATTGTCTTATTCTTATGTGTAGCCTTAATTCTATTCTTACTGTTCTGTATGTTTTATTCTTTTTTATGTTATTGTTGAGAGTTGTACTTTGAGAGCAAAGATTAACCAGCGTCAAATTCCTTGTTTGTTTACGCCAACCTGGCCAAAAAAGCTAATTCTGATTCTGATTTTGTGTATCTTTTTTTACATAACATTTGCCATTGCTAATGACATACACAGTAGTTAATCTAGCATACTTTCATTAAATAAATCAATTCAAGCTAAAATGTAAGAGTCTATAATTAGGCTATACTTAGCCTGATCTATTTGTACCAGAGATTTTACCTTTTAGAAAAATCTCACCTGGGATATAACTCCCCCTGCAACCCTGATTTGCATTTGTATAGCCTCCCCTAGAATTAGGAGCAAGGGGGTCATAGGGGGATGACTGCCAAGCCAGGCCCACGTCAATTTCCGGCAAATTCACGGCAGTTTTCTGCATTGCCTGCAAATTGCCGTAAACAGCCGTAAACCTGAAATTTCACGACAATCTACAGTGCCGCATACTGACGAAAATCCCACTTTTCATGCAGTGTGCTGGTTGCAAATGTCAGTGCTCAGACTCATAGCCTTCATATCTGCTCTATATGTGTCACATCTGTTTGACACGTATAGACCAACATATTTTGAGACTGATACTGGGTTTTAGTTCTTATTTTTTGACAGATATCAGTTGTGCCCCGAAGATAATAATTTTCATTAATATTTCTATGAATGTTAACATATGTCCTTGAACACTTTTTTAATATTTTCTAATAACTAATCCAACTCTGGCTTGATCCCCAACAGACACAAAGACCATGCTCAGCATTTACAGAACTGCCTGGGGAACACCACTCTATCTTGGGATGTCTCCTTTACGCCTCACCCATTACCTGTGATCCAAGAGACTGGTTAAACGGGAGCAGCTACCACTCTTTGCCATCATTTTCTTCACTTGGAACTGAGAAACTGGTAAAGTTGCAGAGTGAACACAGCACTTCTGACGAAGGTACTATATTGTTTTTATTATTATTGCTCTTTGAGTGAGCTGGCCATATAGTTTTGGGCCTCTCTGCTTCCCACCAGGTTTGCAACGGTTTTATTTTGTTTTTAATTCATTTTATTTTAGCATATACCGGCTTTTGTTTGTGTGTTTGCTTGGTGAGAGTGGGCCAACTGAGATTTTGTAAATTTTGAGAGTGTGTAACCCTAAAATTGTTTGAGGGAAACACAGATTACATTTCAGAGTAACAAACCTGTGCCAATGTGTTCCTGTGGTAAAAGGAATATAAATTCAGTTTTCTACAAATTCCTGTGTGACGCTCAGTTATTTTCATGTCAGTGACAATGAAGTAAAATAGAAAAGTACAAATGAGTGTTTTGCCACTGATGTTAAGTATTCATTTCTTTATAATGTGCTGAATGCTTAACTGTGTATTAGATTATACAGATTTGGGCAAGGAATGTAAAAGTCTAACATTTACTCTGAGGTAAATAAGTGAAATAGTATTTTGATTATTGTTTATTACACATCCAGTAGATTGAATTAGGACTCAGGGCCCTTACCTGAATAACATAGGTATAGGTGGGCTAAATATAGAAGAAGGAATAAAAAAAAAAAACGAGATTAAGATTATTTCTGCCAGTTTTTTTCCTCCCTTTTTGAAAATAGTTGTATTGACAGTTTACTGTGCAAATAACAAGTGGTACTAGAAATAATTGTTCTTTTCATGTTAAGAAAGGCCATATCAATTAAGAATAAATAGTCTCCGTTGTGTCTCATTTGCTTCTGCTTTTTCCGAGTTCTCAACCATATTTAAGCATTGTGAGGTTGCTGCCATTAATTGTCAGGAAAAATACACAGTATGTGTTCACTTTTGACCTGTTATGTGATGATTGTGTGTGGAAAAGGAGAGGATGATTATTCTAAATAAGTGATGAAAAAATTTATCTCTGTTCTCCTCTTCGTTTTTGTGTTTGTCCAGAAGTTTATAGAAATATGATCCCAGTCTCACAAGACTACATGTGAGAGGTAAATTTTTGCCATAATTGTGAGATAATAGTGGTTTTTTTCTGTTGTATTATATAAATGAAGTTTTCATGCAACACAATGCAAACCTGTTTTCACGTTTTGTTTATATTTAATTTAAACCATGTTTTGATTTTCTATTCTCCTTCTGTAAACCCTAACCCTAACAATGTACTGCCTTAGCAACCACAACTGGCAGCAAAGTTAAAAGTGAAAGTTACTTGAAAAGTATGGTGCAGATGAGGCTAAAACAAATTTTTCTGGTATGACAATCTGCTGTGTGATGTCACCTCACAAACCTTCCTAGCTTTCTATTAGGACTTTTGGACATGTTATAAATGTGATATATCTCTCCACAGTCGCCTTTTGGACCGAAAAAGAAAAAGTTTTCAGTGCAATCTGTTGGTTTCCTTAGCTAGGAAATTGTTTTTGAATTGGCTCTATATGAACGAATTGGATTATTTTATTAATAATTATGATTACAATTAATTGAATTCCAATTGGCTTGAATTGGACTTTATTATCTAAGTGCCTTGAGATGACATTTGTTTTATTTGGCGCTATATAAATAAAAATGAATTGAATTGAATATATCACCTTTGTGACAGTTTCACATAATACAAAATGTAATGTAATGGTTACAATATGGGCTGCACGGTGGTGTGGTGGTTAGTCGCCTCACAGCAAGAGGGTTCCAGGTTTGATTCCCGGGGCCTTTCTGTGTGGAGCTTTCTCCCACCCCCCAAAAAACATGGATATTAGGTTAATTGGTGATGAGAAATTGTCCCTAGGTGTGAGTGTCCAGCCACTGGGGAGCACGAGCCAGTGTATTTTTCTGGTGCTAGTCCCAAACCCAGGTAAATGGTGATGGTTGTGTCAATTGATAGGGGGTGTGTAAGCTTACTTTTGATGTTACAATGTTTTGTATCCTTAATTTCTCGCCTCGCGTGCTATCTATGACACCGATGCTGTTGCTTATTTTGTCATGATCTCAAGCTCAACAAAATGCTAACTCCATATTTACCGTTTATCAGCGTGCTTCTGTTTACATCCTGTAAATCCAGCAGCAGTTTTCGGTCTGAGTGATCAGGTGTGTCCCCTTGTGGAAAATACCAGTAACACGCGTACTACACAGTAGAGTATGTGAGCAGTTACACTGAGAATGTAGACAAATTGCTACGTGAACACGATGTTAAACAGCAAACATAAGCTTGAAGGAGGACAAAGCCTTCCTACACAATGCCAATGTAGCAATTTGACTTTTTTACAGTTTGCCTTACAGTTTCAAGTGATATACTTTTGATGGTAAACTGCAACGATTTGCAATGTTAGCTTGTATATAGTAGCTTTCTTGTTGTCTATGACAATCAAACTTGAAAGGAGAGAGTCATATAAAAATGCTAACCAGAAATCATAAGGGACAACTTCAATATAATTGAGAACCCATATGTATTTGTTTTATTGACATAATGTCAAAACGTCAAATATCTGCTGCATAAATTGAGAGGCCTTTTTCTCCAAAGAGGATATTTTATTAATTAAAAAAAAAAGAAAATCTACATGTCTTATTTGGTATGATGGCATACATTCTTAGTCCCATTGTTTGACATGCCACATTATGTTTCATATTTGTACAGACTGTCATGGTTGACATATAATCATTACGAAGACATCCGCAATCTAAACCTAACTCAATCCATATTGAGACTCAAAAGGCATGATATGAAGCAAGTAGAAAATACAACTTAGAACACTCATCTAATAGTTCAAAGTTGGTCATATATCAGTCAAGACAATAATCTCAGGAGTAAAGAGATAATCATCATTCCACTATTAATGGACGAAGAGGAGTGATAGTATTTCATAATAGCACTGGTCTTTGACCTCACTTGTGTACTCCTGTATGGAGTTCGATCAAGATGATGGTTTGACGGCCATGAGTGGGTGAAGGAGAATCTGAGAGATAATGATAGAGGACAGATAAAGAGTTGTTTCAAAACGTTATGGTATTGTAATTGCATCTATATTTGTCATGCCAGGGTCAGAGCCAAGGTAGAGATAAGAGATTAAGATTGTGTGTGTGTGTGTGTGTGTTTGTTTTTCAGCAAGATTACACAAAATTACATGGTGGAATTTCATAAAACCTAATACAAAGGTAGGAGCTATGAAATGTTGGTACAGAACGGAATAACTTAATTTCACAGCATTTAACCACTCATTGTTATTTTTCATAGTAATGTTGGGTACTTTTGTACACATTTCTATCTACCAAAAGAGGGATGTTTTAAAATCCCTTAACTTGAATTTGACAAGTGAGGATATAAAAAAAGCAATGGTGAATATGTAAGGTTATTAAAAAATATAATTTTATTTTGTGAAGACACTTTTTAAAAATGGCAATAAGGCTAATTCTGAACATCAGATAATCATACACTTCAAAGGTATTTCTTTTTTTTTCCTCAATAGCGCTGTAACCCCAGCGGTAGTGCAGCTCTCTTGCATTAGTGTGGGACACATACAGTATGCAATAAATATTTAGAAAGACCACAGTAGTTGCAGTAAAGTAGAATTTTGAATTGGTACTTTAATACCATGTACTGTATATTATCATAACAAATTAACACTACAGGCCTAGCAGCATTTTAAAGATCGATTGATCAGTATAAAAATGTATGCAAATCACCCAAAATTAAATATACAAAATGATGAGGAAAACTGAGCATTTAATGCACTGATTTAAGTACCAAGTGTCCAGAGGGGAAAGAAGGTCAGGGATTAGAGTGAACAAGACCATGGTGTAATCGCTACATTTCTGTCAAACCATCCAGGCTGTAAGTCTATGACAGACTGGTTCCAAGACTGGCCTTATGCTTTTTATCGTCATGCCAGCTGCAACATCCTCTGGTAGGTCCCAAAATGATGCATCCTCTTTGATACGTTCTTAAGCACACATCAGACACAGTCAAATATTAATCTGCCAAACTTTCTGGCCAAAAAACATGTCTCAAAACATGAACTAACACTCTCAGATTTTCATTTCTGATTTGCAAAAATATGCCTCTCCATCTTTTTAACATCTGTCCACACAGCTATGTGTATGTTTGTGCAGTTATTTACCAATTCATAAAAATTCAAATACTCTGAATAAAATGCAGCAAACAGAAGAGCAACTATAAGCATGAAAACACATCAGATTTATTCTGCCTGCCTTGTTTACTGGTTCACGGAACACTGCATGCAAACAGAATGCAAATGCATTTGATTTAATCAGGTGATGCTGTGGTAATTGTATTTGGAGAAATGTCCAAGTTTTTTTTTTTTATCATTATCAGTGGGGGGTTTTCTTTATGAAATCCATCTCAACCAAAAGCTATCATCACTACCAAGCTGTGTGATCTTCTTTTGTCACATGCAGGACGTGGATGCGTCTTTAATTTCCTTTCAATTAAAAGTAAATATACGCTTTTATTTTTCCCCCACAGTGAAAACCAAACAAGAGGAGTCAACATGAGCAGACAGGTGAGGAATATTCATTTATATTTGCCTGCCATTATTTTCTTTTTTTTGGTGCTGATGATGTGATTCAACAGGCAATACTGTGCCTGCATGTCTTTTATACGACACACCCACAAGTTTATAACGAAAAAAAAGGAAGGAAAATAAAGGAAAATGAAAAGAAAGAGAAGACGAAAAAAAGAGGACATAGTTAATTCATGTCTCCAGCAGATACAGTTGTTTAATTCAAAGCAAATTGTCACAAAGAATTTTTTACCCTTTCCACTGTCAAAGTTGCTTCTCACTATAGAAATAAAAGTAGTGACAGCAGAATTGTTTATCGACAGGGACTGATGACTACATTAAGTGTATGTTCTTTTATATCGGCAGTTTTTGCTTATATTTCCTAAAATATAGGATGTTATCTGGTAACAATGGTATTGCTATCATTAATTCTACTCTTTATATTACTTCTGAAGTCAAAACTACTTCCATTTTTGCTGGTCTTATTGTAATTTTTATGAGCAACATCTTGATGTTTTCCGTGGTAAATTCCTTTGGCTTCCATCACACAAACTACATCCGAATTTGAAGCTGTAGTAAAAACAACACAGCATTACTTTTTCTCATTTCACATCAGGAAAAACACTGGTTTACCTTAAGTAATACTGAGTCATGGACTTAATTTAATTTCACTGATGTCGTTACAAGGTCACATTTCAGTGTGTAATATGGTATAAATTTAGTTATCCCATCCCATCCCTCCTCTCTCTGTCTCTCCCTGCCTTATGCTTGGGAAACTTTTTTGTGCTTTTAAGTTAGTGTGGTTCCTTGTACCTTACACCAAATGATGGATAATTAGATCCTTTACATACCCTTTATTTCAACTGTCATAAGCCAGAGGTAGTATATTCATGCTGGAAGGATATGCTCGTGTGTCAGCCAACTACACTGCATGAAATTAGGTATACACATGTCAAGTTACATTCTAAAGGTTACTAGAGTTTTTAGTTTTTTCAAGAAAGAAAGAGATTAATTAATTGAGTAAATTCTGAGAAAACTTTTAACCTTTCAACCTGCGTCTGTCATCTCCGTCAGTTTTATTCTATGACCCTCGCTGCAAAAACTTCAAAACAGTGGCAAAGCTAGTAGCAGAGATTTGGTGCTTTGCTAAAACCTTTCATTATTCATATGGCAATGGACCAGTCTTTTTTGTGTCTGAACTGGCGAATATACAACTGATCCTAGTTTATTGAACTCTCCTTGAAGGGTTACAACTTCCAAATGGCAGTAAAATGGCAATAAGGTAGTTCCGCCAAGGTTTACTGAGCCTGTATGGTTATGGTAATGCTTAACCGGTGGTTGACTGGTATGCCAACTCAGTGTTCATATCTATGGTGCAAAAAACAATAGAGAAAAAACTATTGTGAGTATGTTGTCCTTCAGGGAGCACCCCAGTCCCATTTATCTCAGTAAAATTTTTGAATTGTTTCTTTCAAAATATGTTTTATGTACATTCTCTGTGGAAATAAAAACATGGAATCTTGGAACACAGTCTAGGAATATGGAATTAAAGATCAATCATAGAGATGCAAATCAAATTATGACATTGTTTGGCATGAGGTACACAGAATAAGTACAGCTTTACAAGTGTAGTTTTGGATTCCGAGTTAACAGATGCAAGTCCCTACAGTCCCAGTTCCCTAGCCAACATTTTCTTTTTTATCTCTACCTGCCTGCCTTACTTTATTTAATTCTGAAGCAGCCTGAGGTGGGTTATAGAGTTACAGGGGCTGCTGCCTTTTCCTTGCCACTGTTTGTTGTTTTGACCCTGCACTGTCTGAAGAACTTTTGAACAACAGAATAGAACACAGTCCTGTGTGGTTTTCAGTGAGGCATCATGCAAAATAAATGGGGGCGGCACATTTTACTGAAGTTTGATTTAAGAAGAGGGGTAGGGTGGAGTGTAGGGGGCACAAACAGGAAGAAAAAGAGGAAAGAAAAAGGAGAATCATAAATAATTTTACTCATATCCAGCCCTGCCAATGTATGTTGGGTTGGTAAATAATGCATCACCCCAGCGCATAATTAGGACACTATTCTTTTTCTTCACTCGTGCTTCAATTTAACTGTGTAGCCCTTTGAATCTTCCTCTTAATGGATGTGGAAGCCACCTGAATGAAAGGCTGAAAAAAAACGTTTTAAACGGCCTGCAAGTGCTCTTTTTGTTTTACAAAGGATGAGGAAAACGTGTATGTGCTGTTTTTATCTAATTTCATCGTTTTCAAATTAATGTTCGCATTTAAATTATTTATGTGAGGTTATTGCATGAATTGTCATTATCATTTTGAAAGCAAATGTGAAAAGGCAATGTGTCCTAGCACTCAGGGGGTTCCCTGGTAGTGTTTGTCACCAGTGATGTACATTGGCCTCACAATATGTTACAGACCAAATGCTTTCATCACTGATTTTAACACAATGTGACAAAATGCAAAGCACTGTTTATATAAAGGCCAGTAAAAAGCAAGAAATAGAAGAAGAGATCATTATTTAATATATGTGTGAGGATGTGTGTGTGTTTAAGTGTATGTGGGTATTCCTCTATCATCTCTCCTCAGCAATAGATAAAACCTTTTTAGAAGAACTGCACTGAAGCATTATCCCCTTGACTTGATACATGGCTAATCTTCAGCTTTGAGCCATTACGTTACATTTATCTGTGACCTCCTCTAGCTTTATATCATTACAGTTAAAGTCCATAAAAGTGTGTTTAGACAAAGAAGAAGGCATTACCTGCTCAGAAACCTCAAGTGCTATTAGAGGCTTAGGCCCCTGCTGGCGTGTACTGGATATTAAATATCCTTTATCTTTAACTCTCTCTCTTTCTCGCAGTGCTCAAGGTAAGCTGATATCTTACTCAGCTCTGCCTTATATTGCCGTAAGCGTAATAAATACACAGATATCAATGGACCAAGTTTGTCCTGGTCTCAAACGATTATGTGAGGCATGCCTCCCCTTTATGTAGTGGGAGTAGCAGGAAAGCTTTATTTATTTCCATGGGAAGGCAAGGACAGATATAGTTACAAAGCCAGACACGGGAGAGGAGCAGTGCATGTTATCTCTTGAACTCAGGGAGGCAGGATGAACCACCCAGGCTTTGGACACACATTTGCACAAGCAATCAGCTGCAAACAATTGACATTTGCACACATTTATATATATATATCCGCATGGCATAAAGAGATATATGTGTACACAAGCAGATTTCTTAAAAAATACACTTACACATGTACAGGGCCGGCGCTAGCCATTTGGGTGCCCTAAGCACAAATACATTGTGTTGCCCCCCCCACCCCCCCGAAAATGGACATCAATTCAGTAATTGTCCGTGCGTTTCTCTTTATTTCCAAAATAACTTTGCATTAACAAGAGCACTAAACATGTGCTCTTGTTAATGAGCAACATGTGCACAACCACAGCAGACAAAATGTCACTTGCTGATGGCCTCTCAGTGACAGGACTCACTCTGCCAGAAGTGGTGGTTGTGGGCTGTGTTGTATCTGTACCTAAACTCGAAGTTGATAGTTGTTGGTCAGGGCTGGGTGCTGTTGCAGAGTCTACAGATATTGGTGGTTGATGGTGTGTGCTTGAACTGCTGGTGGATAGTTGATCATCTAAATCTTCCTCCTGGTCTTGAGGAGCTCCTTGCACATATCTAAGCATTGACCCTGCATTCAGAAATACAAGAAAAAATGCTCAAGGATTGTACACTGAAATACAGTTTTGCAACTTGATTAAAAAACAATTACATATTAATTGCAGGTCTATGTAAGCCTATGTGTAAATCACTGGTGCATGACAACATTTACAACTATTTCACCTTTAAAGACAATGACTGATGGCTCACAATATTAAAAAAAAATCTACATAATTTGAAAACTATGAATGTGAAGGGAGGGGGATCTACATAACTAAGATTTCTTTCTTTCAAATTGTAGTTTCACCTGCAGATGTCGCCCTTGGCCTATGAACCTCTCGAAAATGTCGGTATCTAACAACTACTAAAGTTGATGAACCCCCGTCTAATTTGGCTTAACACGTCTCATTCAGTTGCAAGCTTTCTCAGAGTTTATGTTACCAGGAGCCGTTTTCCATTCATCAACTCATTACTTCAAAGTATCATCCGTAGCATTACTTTTTCCACTACAGTAGACTACACAAGCATACTCGTTGGTGGTTCACAGTACACATTCATAACGTAGGCTACATAACAGACGCTAAATAAATGTCCTGAAATGCAGTAGGCCTATATAAGTAAACTTGGCTGACAACTTCTGATGGCTAAAAGAACGGCAAGCACCGATTGCTAACTGAAAACAGCAGAGTGACCATAATGAATTGAATTCAATAATCAATATCTATATCAATAACGTGAAATAACTAGCTAACCAGCATCAATGAATTATTTGCAACAGAACACTTAGAACACGGAGCTAACGTTAGTTTGTTGACGTTAACGTTAACGTTAACGTTAACACTACCTATCATGAGCATAGACATTCATACAAGGACTAAATGTTACAGAATTAGCCATTTTTATTTAAAACATTGTCTTACCTGCCATCGACGCGCGTACATCATCTCGCTGTCTCTTCTTTTTTCTCTTATCCGCCCCTGACTCTTGATGCCTATTCGAGGCCATGTCCAAACACAGGTGTCTGCCAAACTTGAGAATGATTCTAATCGGACATACCACTGGGATGTGGGGGAGGGGGGCACTAAGGGGAGAGAGAGGGCCGCACAGGAGACGCATCTTTTTCTCGAGCAAATGTTACTTTTGTATTGCTTATCTATTAACACGTTTTACACATGTTTATTTTAAATACATCGTGTTTTTATGATTATTATTATGATGATGATTTTTTACAAGACAGTTTTTTTTTGGTGCCCCCCTAGGCACTTGGTGCCCTACGCGCAGTGCGTGTTCTGCGTGTGCGGAGCACCGGCGCTGCACATGCATGCTAAAATCAGATTTTTTTTTACCTCTCAGCTGGTAAATATAAGGTAATTTGCAAAATACAAATGAACTACTGTTTTGAAAATGACATCTTGCTGCATGGCACTAGCCAGCAAGGACCTTTGTCTTTAATTCGTGCTGTTTTCACATTGGAACAATTGAGAATGAGGACTAAAATTGTCACATTCAAAATAATGTCAAGATTTTAAGTTTGAATACCAAAATGTTGCACTTGACAATTGCAGAGTGAAACATTTTGAGTGACAACTTTTTGGTATCTGTGCAGTTTCTCACATGGATGTGTTGTGACTAGTCCTCTAACACTGTTAAGCTTGGACCTAAACATTCATTAAGCCTCATTTCCACTATGCAGTCCGGTACGGGTCGGTTCAGAACGGTTCGCTTATTTCAGTGTTTCCACTACCACGAAAGCGTACCGGTCCCATGGAACCCGTTACCAGTGAAACAGTTAACAGTCTGCCTACATTCTTTCTCTTTCTCACCAGACCTTCCACCTAACTAAGAGGACAAGGCCTTCCTATAGCCACTGATCCCTCTTTGTGCCCCTTTCATGCAGCAGGAAAAAAATTAACTTGCAGAAAAATCGTTTTTCTGCAAAAGCCCAGAAGTAGGGTTGCCACCTGTGTCTGACAAAAATCCTGGACATTTTGACCATCGAATTGACCTTTATGTTTGTAAGCAACGGCGCCTTTCGCACATCTAACCAGAGGTGGAAAGTAACGAATTACATTTACTCACGTTACTGTAATTGATTACTTTTTATGAGTAATTTGTAATTTTCTGAGTAGTTTTTGAAATGTGTAATTTTTACTTTTACTCGAGTACATTTTGACCCAAGTACTTTTACTACATTTGAAACCCCTCACGTTACTGAGTAAAACAAATATTTATGGTGAAAAATTAAATGCGGGCGGAAATTTAAACAGCTGTCCCGGAACTGAAAGTCAATAGCTGGGTTTCACTTGACGTCACTTCTGTATTTTCTAAGCACGCGAACCTAAGTGGTGGGCAACTGGAGCTGGGTCCCATTGAAAACCCTGTGTTTTGTCTGCCACTTTTTTGCCCAAAATGCCTCAGTTTTGTGCCGTTTTTGGATGTTGCAATCGGTCTAACCGAGAGAAGGGAAAGGGTTACTATCGAGTACCTAAGGTAATCGCCCATAGAGGTGAGAAATGGAAAAAACTCACAGAACAACGCCATAAAAAGTGGATAGTTAACCTACGTTTACAGACTGGAGGAGCTGAATCTGCAAATGCTCGCGTCTGCGGTGACAACTTCGTCAAAGGTATGCGCGAAATCTAACTGTTTTGTAGTAGTGCAGTAAAGTATTATGTTGTTAAATGCCAATCAACAGTAATGTAATACGGGCTATGTTTGGGCTTTGTTTTGAAGGCTGCCCCAACGCGTTGTTTGCTACTGAGTCAGTGGACTGGGCTCCGACGTCAGTATATGGATATTTGGATCTCGGCATTTTATCAAAACATAAACATTTTTTATTGTTATTCCACAATGAAGTCCCGCAGGTCAGAGGGTTCTGGGGAATTGGAGGGGTACCTTGCCTGTGTGTCGGAGAGCATGGACCTGCTGAACTCCTTCCCTAACATTAAGAAGCTGTCTCTGAAACTCAACACAGGCCTTCCAGCCTCAGCTGCCTGTGAGAGGCTTTTTAGTTCAGCCGGGTTGCTCTTCACAGCAATCGAGCAAGACTTACAGCAAAAAACTTCGAAAATCAGCTGCTGCTGAAATTGAACAAGAGCTTTTCCGGTCTAAAGTTGTAGATTATTGGCAGATTTGTGGGATCATGTGGGAACTGTATTTTGTATAGTGGGATCCTGTGAGCATTTTGTTTTATTTTGAGATGTGGGATCCTGTAGCATTTTAGTTTGTTTTGTGGTATCCTGTGGGCACTTAATTTTGTGTGCATTTTGTTTTTTTAATACTTTGATTGTAGTTTAAATTTCTTTATTCTTATCATAGTGTTGTCCATTGGACAATAGGACTGAAAATTGTTTGCACTTTATTCAATTCAATTCAATTCAAAAATACTTTATTTATCCCAGAGGGAAATTAAATGTTGATGTAACTCAATTAAATCAAGGAGTTATTATAGATGCTGATGGCTGTGGGCAGGAAAGATTTCCTGTAGCGGTCCGTTTTGCATCCAAACTGAAGAAGCCTTTGACTGAAGAGACTCTGTTTTCCGATAACAGTCTCATGGAGAGGATGTTCAGGGTTGTCCATAATTATGGTACAAGTTGTCCTTGTGAGGAAGTATGTTCCTGAGCCCAGTTGATCTTTTGCAAGTGTGGATGTGCACTTTAATTCAATTTAATTCAATTCATTTTTATTTATATAGCGCCAAATACAACAAATGTCATCTCAAGGCACTTAGATAGTAAGTCCAATTCAAGCCAATTGGAATTCAATTAATTAATAATAATCATAATTCATAAAATAATCCAATTTGTTCATATAGAGCCAATTGAAAAACAATTTCCTAGCTAAGAAAACCAACAGATTGCACTGAAAACTTTTTGTTTTTCGGTCCAATCTCCCGGCCTGAGCGTGCCTGAGGCGACTGTGGATAGAAATGACTCCCTTTTAACAGGAAGAAACCTCTGGCAGAACCAGACTCAGGAAGGGTGGCCATCCGCCTCGACCAGCTGGGGTTTGAGAAGACAGAAAGGGGGGGAGGGCCGCAGCGGCGGCGGCACTGTAACACCATTCAAACGATATCTGTTGGAACAGGGAAACACGAGTTAATGACCACAATAATATCACATATACATAAAGAGAGTAAAGTGAGGAAAGGTGTGACAGATGAGGCCCCCCAGCAGTCTAGGCCTATAGCAGCTTAACTATGGGATGTTTCAGGATTACCTGAGCCATCCCTATTCAAGGTAAACACAAGAAACTTGTGCTAACGAAAAAATAAATAATAAAATAAAGGACCAGACTCAGTGAGTAATTCCCTATACTCCCTATATAGATCTGCTCCTCACACCACAACAACCATCTTTTTACAGCCACAAGCTACCTCAGCCTCTCACCAACTGCACACCAGTCACAGCGGGGTGGGGATGCAAACCCTGGTTCGGGTAGGGGGAGAAATAAAAGAGGTAAGATAAGCGGGAATGGGATTCAAACCCTGGTTCGGGTAGGGGGTAATGAAAGTATAGAGGGTGCCAGAGGTGGAGGCAGAACAAGACACACTAGCAGATACACTATCAGATTCAAAAGACCTAACTATAAGCTTTATAAAAAAGGAAAGTTTTAAGCCTGGTCTTAAAAGTGGAAAGGGTGTCTGCTTCCCGGACATTTACTGGCAGCTTATTCCACAATAGAGGGGCCTGATAACTGAAGGCTCTGCCTCCCATTCTACTTTTAGAAACTCTGGGAACCTCAAGTAAACCTGCAGTTTGGGAACGAAGTGCTCTGTTAGGAAAATATCTTACAATGACATCTTTAAGATATGATGGAGCTCGGTCATTAAGAGCTTTATATGTAAGGAGAAGAATCTTAATGTAGAACTAGAAGCCAAGGAAATACCATCTAGAGTAACTATATAGCTAGACAATTTCTCCCTGAAACGCTCAGGTCTAAAGATAACGACTTCAGTTTTGTCTGAATTTAGAAGCAGACAGTTCTGAGTCATCCAGGTCTTTATGTCTTTAAGACATGCTTGTAGTCTGACCAACCTATTGGGTTCATCTGGTTTTATAGATAAGTACAGCTGAGTATCATCAGCATAGCAATGGAAATTTATGCCATGCTGTCTAATAATGTTACCTAATGGAAGCATGTATAAAGTGAAAAGAATCGGTCCAAGCACAGAACCCTGGGGAACTCCATGACTTACTCTGGTGTGTGAGGAAGATTCTTCATTTACAAGAACAAACTGAAATCTATCAGATAAATATGACTTAAACCAGCCTAATGCAGTTCCTTTAATCCCAATAACATGTTCAAGTCTGTGTAATAAGATATTGTGATCGACCGTATCAAATGCAGCACTGAGATCCAACAGGACAAGCACAGACACAAGTCTGCTATCAGAGGCTAAGAGGAGATCATTGGTAACTTTAATACACCTCGAAATAGATAAAAACAACTTGTACTGAATTGGATTCATAACTCATCCTTTTTTGCACTAAGAAACTGAAAGTAATTAAGTAACTTTTACTCAAATTACATTTTAAATGAAGTAATTTTGTACTTTTACTCAAGTAAATTTTGAAATGGGTAATTTTACTTTTACTCTGAGTAGAATTTAGGCAAAGTAAAGATACTTTTACTTAATTACAATTTTTCAGTACTCTTTCCACCTCTGCATCTAACCCAAGATAAAAACCGTCATTCTAAGCAACAATTGTATAGCTAAAATTAGTAAGAATGACAATTTCTAGTTAATTGTTTAGTTAATTGCTTTATTTAATAGCAGACCTTTATTATTTTGTTATATTTTCAACAGTTTTTAGTTGTGGACAACTGGGGGCACACACACTCTCCGTCTCCACCTTACCATTTCTAATGAACCTCCACGGTGCGTGCCACCACTACCACCACCACCCATGTTATGCTACGTCATTTTTGTAGAGCCAATAAGGCTGTGTATTATGGACGTAGGCACGCTTCAATTAAACTGAAATACACATTTTGCACATCATGTACAAAAATCCGGGACATTAAGTGTCCAGGATTTTTATTTTTATTTTCCTGGACAGACCATGACAATCCTGGACAATCAAGAAAATCCTGGACAGGTGGCAACCCTACCCAGAAGTGAGGGAACGGCTGATATTTCTTCTAAGAGAGATGACACGGGTGACATGGCTGCTAACCCCTCCAGAACAAGATGAACTGATCAGTATCCTTCTTCTAGAGAGTACACAAGGATTTGTAGCAAAAATTGAATTTAAAAATAATACTAGACAGTCTCCTTCCATTTCTTCAAGAACTGAAATATTTCCCAAGGACTGTGGTAACAACCAAACTAGTCATTAGCATTGGCATGAGCCCCACATGGCTAAGCATAAAACATTCTCTATACTTTCTGAGTATTATTTTGATTTGCTTGTTTTTAATTAGTCAAACACAGATCACACTCCAACATTTGAATTGCTTTTTTAATCAAAACTGGACCCACAGAAAACATTTTAAACATCCCGCGAGTCATGATTATTTTGTCATGTTGTACCACATATAGGTTAGGATTTGTGGGTTTTTGTTCTGTTCATGGGGTTTCAGTTTTTGGTATTGTTGTTTATTTTGTGCTTTTTTCATCTTGGTTTCACATGTTATCTTACCTTTATTTATCTGTGTTTTTTCCTTTTATCATTGCTTTGGTTTTGGTTTTATGTTTTTTGTTTTTTCGGTTTATCGTTGTCTGTAAAACTGAAACAAAAGAAACATACATACGAGATAAATATAAGAAACACTCATACAGCACTGCTTTCTAACAAAATAAGTGAGCATTTAAAACAATAACAAACTTAAAATGACTAGCATATGGACCGCTTGCTCAACGCTAACTTTGAATGGGAATCTCCATAGACATGTCAACGGCATTCGTGTGGTGCACCCAAATATGTGCAACCACATTTGGTATTATTATTGTATTTAGTAAGAGACCAAACTTTATAAGCACTTAGTGTGTGTTAATATATTCTGATAATTAAAACAATTATTTTCCATTTATTAATATAGACCTGTGTGGATAGTGGTAAGTAAAGGAGAGAACTTGGTGAGCGGAACATTTGGCACTGTAGATGCCGCCCCCAGTTGCCTATTGCTGACGGACTTTCTGTTCCCCTTTAGACGCAATCTGGAGAAAGAGACGAGTGTTACTGTGTTTCTTGCTCTTAAGACTCCACCTTTATTTTACAGGTCAGCACTTGGTTAAAATTGCCATAAATGACAGCCTTAAGCTTCGTATTGGTTCTCTAAGTGACGAACAGTAATTGTGTGATGATTTATGTGTCTTTCGAAACAGTTTAGTAAAAGTAAAAGTTTTGTAAAAGTTTATTGAACCGCATCAAAGTAATAGCGGGAAAGTCTTGCGTGAGTTTATGTTGTTATCGCCAGCTCAAGCTTAATGTATTGCTTTTATCAGTAAACTCTATTCGGGTTTTGCACTTTGTATATTGCTTCAATTTATTTGACAAGACTCCTGATGTGACGTAATGTGTTTAATGAACCTAGAATGTAATATTTGTTCAGTATGCAGAGAAAGTAATGTATTTTGCCATGTTGTACATATTTTGGTTTATTACATGGGAATATGGTTTGTTTAAGTCATGTCGAGTTAATTGATATACATTCTAAAGTACAATGTCCATATTTGAATAAGTTTTTGCAGTAATATAAGAAAGCAGATGAGCAATCCTTAGTTTTGCACTATGTCTATGGTAGTCAATGAGGTGTTGAAAGGTCCCTTATGTAGTCTGTAAATCAACTGAAACTGTATTAGGCAATAATAACAGCTACGATAATTACAGATGCATATTGCTGTAAATTGACCTTGATTTAGACCTTAATTTAGACTTTAGCTATAATGTAAACAGGACAAAATGCACTGGTTGTAAATTGTATACGTGTTTAATCAATGAAGAGACGCAATCTGGAGAAAGAGACGAGTGTTACTGTGTTTCTAGCTCTTAAGACTCCACCTTTATTTTACAGATTTAATTCTTTTTATTACTGTGGTCATCGTGCCCGAGATCCGTAACATTCGCATTTAGGCCGTACTTCCAAACATAAACACAAATTAAAACTGCGAGCAGTGATATCGGCCCTCGCAGCCAAGCGCAGCTCCGGCCTTGCGACCGCCTGACCGCCTGACCGCCAGCACCGCCACCCGGACGTGGTCATCCACGCCGTCACGCGTCTCCCGCGCCCGTCCACTGGGCGGAGCGCGCGACGAATCTCCTAAATGGCCTTCAGTCCACGACAGTACGACACCAGTGGCGCGTGTGCAAAGTTGGAGCAATATCTCACCTTCCAGACAGGAGTTACCGTCACTTCCTGTTTTGTGGTGGTGGGGTTTAGTGACGTCAAAAATGTACAACACCAACGTGTCAAGCGCTGCTCCGTAATGATGCACAAAAAATATGGTGCAGATCGGCTGATGTCTAAAGGAGATATAGCTGTTTAAATGATCTAGGGGGCGCACTGGAGTCACACTCCAATATAATCCTATTGGGCTCTTTAGAGGTTAACAAAGGTCATTCATATCTTGTTTGGTGCAAATCGGATGATGCATGTGAGATTTAGAGGCAAACGGCGAGGGATTGGAATTTGCCATTCTGCCACGCCCACACTATTTTGTCGGTCCTGACAAGACGCACAGGTGTGCTGAGTTTCACGACTGTCGGTGAAAGCATGGCTTGAAGCTGATGTTTTTAGATGTTCTAGGGGGCGCTGTGGAGGCATTAGGCCACGCCCATCAAATATTGGACTGCACACCTGTTGGGGGGTGGATTAGGATCGATCCCAGTGAGTTTGGTGCATCTCGGCTCAAAAACTGTAGTCCGTAGCTCAAAATCCCTGGGGCGTGAAAATTTTCCTACGAGGTGTGTAAATATGAAAAATGGCCAAAATTTGCCCTTTGACCCAAAATGGCCGCCTCCTTGTACGTTTTAGAGCATACCTCCAAGAGACTTTTGTTCTTGATTTGAGGCGATCTACATACATACCGAGTTTCAGATCTCTACGATGTACGGTTCGGGCTATCTCACGTTAGGTGGCGCTGTAGAGCAGTTTGGCCACGCCCACTTTCGACATCATTAAAATCATGTGATATCACGCGGGGGAAAATTTTGGGTAAAGTTTGGTGAGTTTTCGAATACGTTTAGGCCCCCCCATTTGCGATTCCGGGCGGAAAAGAAAAAGTATCATAGCGAAGAAGAAGAATAATAGTGAAATCCTGCAGATACAATAGGCCTTCGCAGCGCTTAGCTGCTCGGGCCTAATAATAGTGAAATCCTGCAGATACAATAGGCCTTCGCAGCGCTTAGCTGCTCGGGCCTAAATAATAGTGAAATCCTTCAGATACAATAGGCCTTCGCAGCGCTTAGCTGCTCGGGCCTAATAACAACTTCGCCTCCAGCATGAACATCAACTCGCTTTATCACGGTACTTACAGAAATATATTACCTATGCTCTGTTAAATATAACTTTTAAAACGGAGTGTCCAAGCCAAACTTGCCACTTTCTCAGTCTTGTTTATTTTCACAACTCTTCTTTGGCAGCTGCAGTAATTTATTCTACTCACTACTGCCCCCCTAGCGCAGTGCCAGAATCGCTATTATTATTGTGTTTTTCACGTCAGCGATAATGACACCTGGTTATGCCAATCACAGGTCACTAAAACTAATGTTACATCGGTGTGTTATTTTGCTAAAACAATGTCAGACTTTTCTGGACCTCTGCCAAATCTGACCAGTAATGACATGTTTAGCTGCATGTCATGTTTCAAATGCTGATTGTCTAGGTGGTGTCCAGAAAACTGCTGCTACCCCCCAAAATCCCATAATGACTGTGTCTGCTCCCAGACCACCCAAACTTGATCAATCAATAAACACAAGAGGAGCAAATCTGGAAAACCTCGAAAAAAGTAGGACCAGAAATTTTACCGAATAAAAACACAAAACCATTAAAAGCAGTTCTGGTGAATATTAGATCTCTCCCGTCCAAGTCACTGTAAGTAATTAACTTCATTGGTGGACATTATATTAATCTTTTTTTTTTTTTTCATGTTGACAATGACGGCCTGAATATTAACTTTAATTCATTGTTACATTCAATGAGGTACCAGACAAAGAACAGCTCACAAGACCTCTATGATGAAAAGGTTTTTTGGACAACGTCTTCCTTTGCCCAGATGTGGGTCACCAGGGGCTCGGTCGGGCACAGCCCGAAAACATGACGTGGGTCCCCCTTTCGACGGGCTCACCACCCGTGGGAGGGGCTAAGGGGGTCAGATGCCATGTGAGCTGGGTAGCAGCCGAAGAGCACCCTAGAGTTGCCCGTGGTGAGAGGCGCGAAGCGGGTGTGGGCATACTCATTGCCCCCCAGCTGTGTGCCTCCACATTGGGGTTTATCCTGTTGGACGACAGGGTAGCCTCCCTCACTAGTGGTGAGGGAAGCCGTCAAGCTGAAGGAGTTCTATCGGCCTTTTTGGTCAGTGGGACTCTGGAAGCAGCTGATGGGTACCGACAGGCCAAGCGGAACGCAGCCTCGGCGGTTACTAAAGCAAAAACTTGGGCGTGGGAGGAGTTCAGTGAGGCCATGGTGAACGACTTCCGGATGGCCTCGAAGAGATTCTGGTCCACCATCCAGCGTCCCCCTCTTTAAAAACGGGGACCGGAGGGTGTGTTCCAACTACAGGAGGATCACACTCATCAGCCTCCCTGGTAAGGTCTATTCGAGGGTATTGGATGAGAATCAGCACAAATCCGAGACCATGTTCCTCAGCCGGAAAAGGGTGGAATACCCTCTCCGAGTTGGGAATGAGGTCCTTCCCCAAGTGGAGCAGTTCAAGTATATCAGGGTCTTGTTGACGAGTGAGGGACGAATGGAGTGGGAGATTAACAAGTGGACCGGTACAGCGTCAGCAGGGATGCAGGCTCTGCATCGGCCTGTCGTGGTAAATAAAGAGCTAAAGAAAAAATGAGATTGTGAATACAAGCGGCCGAAATGGGCTTCCTCCGCAGGGTGTCTGGGCTCTCTCTTAAAGATAGAGTGAGAAGCTCGGTCATCCGGGAGGGGCTTGGAGTAGAGCCGCTGCTCCTCCACATCGATTAGGTGGCTCGGGCATCTGGTTAGGATGCCTCCTGGACACCTCCCGGACGCCTCCCTGGTGAGGTGTTCTGGGCACGTCCCACTTGGAGGAGACCCCAGGGAAGACCCAGGACACGTTGGAGAGACTATGTGTAATGGTAAATTCAGTGTCTGCAAACCATTTGTCTCTTAATTAACACCCAGACAATAATTGTTTTAGACTATTTATCTTTTAATGATCAACGAGACCAAATTCCGCACCCTTCTCCAAAGTGTGAGACTTTCCCCCGGGGGGTGTGGCAAGGTGACGGTTGAAGAATAGACACCTGAAAGAACAAAGCCCCTTCCTCCTGTATAAATGGTTTTGATTTCCTTTGTCCTGGGTCTTTCTTCACCATAAACGCTGAATGGTGTTGACTGACCCTTCTGCAGAAGAAAATAAACACGTGGCGGCCGGCAGTAAAATAGAAAGGTCTCTATTTAATTTCTCATCAGATGTAATAGGAAGGTAAGCAAACCTTAATAGGAAGTTCAGAGAAACTTCCACTACAACTATGTCTCTCGACTGACCAAGGGAACGCCTTGCGGTCCCCCCGGAAGAGCTGGAGAAAGTGGCCGGGGACAGGGACGTCTGGGCTTCTCTGCTCAAGCTGCTGCCCCCGCAACCCGATCCCCGGAGAAGCGGTAGATGATGGATGGTTAGATTCAACTGGATTTCCTTAAAATGTACATAGACTTTCTCGAGTAAGTCTCAGGATCCTATATCCTTGATCTTGTGCTAAATTATGGCATTGAGAGTGAACAATTAACAGTATTTCCTCATAACCCTGTCCTATCGGACAATTTTTTGATAACTTTCTAGTTTACATTACTACACAGCATCTGAGAAGAAATGTATTTATAATATATAGCAATCAGAGAATGCTGTAACCAAATAAAAAATAATTTTCTTAACTGCCATATGCTAATACAACAGAGGACAACTACCTAAACTTTAGTCCCGTAGAACTTGATTGTCTTCTTGACAGCACTACAGTTTCATTGCGCCTCTGAAAATGAAGACAATCAGTCATAAAAGGCAGGGTCATTGGTATAATTCGCAGCTGCATGCTTTAAAGCAGGCTGCAAGAAAGTTGGAAAGAAAATGGTTTTTCTCTTATATAGAAGAGTATCAATTAATCTGAAAAGATGGTCAAATAACACGAGAAAGCCCTATGTAAGGCTAGAACTACTAACTATTCAGCATTGATAGAAGACAATAAGAACAATTCGAGGTTTCTTTTCAGCACTGTAGCCAGGCTGACAAAAAAATCTGAGCTCTGTTGAGCCATGTATTACTTTAGCTCTCAGAAGTGATAATTTTATGAGCTTTTTTAGAAACAAAATGCTTCTATTGGAGACAAGATTCATGGAATTCTTCACTTATGTATCATCAAGTCCAGCAGCTTTATAGGTGTCTTTCAAACCTGATATTTATTGAGACTGTTTTTGTCCAGTTGATCTCTCTGAGCTAACAACAGCAATAGTCTTTTCTAAACTATAAACTTGTATTTCAGGCCCAACCCCAACCGGACTTTTCAAGGAGATTTTCCCCTCAGTCAACACTTCCATAATGAATTTGATAAATCTGTCTTTGTTGACATACTATGAACCACAGACTTTTAAGGTTGCTGTAATTAGACCTTTACTTAAAAAACCTACTCTTGATCCAGGAGTAATAGCTAATTATCGACATATATTTAATTTTCCTTTTTCTAAAGTTCTTGAGAAAATTGTTGCAGCTCAACTTTGCAAAGATCATTTGCAAATAAATAATCTGTTAGAAAAGTTTCAGTCAGGATTCAGAACACATCATTCAGAGAAACAGCACTGGTGAAAGTTACAAATGATCTCCTCTTAGCCTCTGATAGCGGACTTGTGTCTGTGCTTGTATGTTGGATCTCAGTGCTGCATTTGATACGATCGATCATTGCATTCTATTACAAGGATTAAAGGAACTGCATTTGTATGGCCATATCTCATAGGTATCGCAGTCTTTCTGTGCCGCTTTGGGAGCCAAGGTCTCAGTAAGCTCTGGGTATCACCCCCAATCCAATGGACAGACGTCTCAATCAGGAGCTCTCTCTCTCTCTCTCTCTCTGAATCAGAGACTCATCCCAGAACTGAAGGCAGCACACACAACTAACTTTCATCCCAGCCGCTTTACACTAAGCTGCAATCCACTCCTGTGAGCACTAAAGGTCATGACTTGATAAACCAACAGAACAACATCATCTACAAAAAGTAGAGATGTAACCCTTTCCAAATTATTCCAAACTAGATGTCCTTTTCTCCTCAACTACAACTCAAGATCCTGTACATTAACATCCCAAACAGGATCGGTGACGATGGACAGGCCTGGTGCAATCCAACATGCACAGCAATTGAGCTCAACCCTGTTCCAAGAAACTATATGCAGTTGGTACTGCTCCACCTCACACACTAGTTTAGGCTTTTTTCCCACTATAGAGTGTATGTTTCACATTCCGAGAGCCAGTTTGCAATGCCAGGAATCAACACTCGCCATTTGCCTGCCACCCAGCTGATACTGCACTCAGTTTCGACTTTCCTCCGCTGAAGTGGTAAGCCCACTTGAAAGTGGCATCTGTTGCCTCTGGCTAAGCAACAAGCCCCGTGAAACCAGGCCATGGATACCTGCTGAGAAAGAGAAACACAAGTTATTAGGTGCATCTTGAAATGTCCTTCAGCAGTCTAGGCCTATAGCAGCATAAGGGATGTTAAATTTCAGTTTACCTGAGCCATTCCCAATTGCAAGCTTTATCCAAAAGGAAAGTTTTAAACCTTATTCTAAAAGCAGAGAGGGTGTCTGCTTCCTAAACCCATACTGACAGCTGGTTCCACAAGAAGGGCCTGATAATTGAAGGCTCTGCCTTCCTTTCTATTTTTATTAAACTTCTGATGCCACCAATAAATATGCAGTCTGAGAGCAGGTGCTCTGGTGGGCAAATATCATAGTATGAGATATTTTAGATGAAGAATTACAGTGGTTAAATATTGAAGTCAAAACACAAGGGCCAAATTTTCTGTATCACCCTGAGACAGAATGTACCTAATTTTGGCAACACTACAAAGGTGACAGAAGGCAATCCCAGAAACCTGCTTTATATGGAAGTCAAAGGACCTGATAAAAAATAAGGTTCGTCACTGTAGTACTGGAGGCCAAATTAAGATCATCCAGAGAAACTACATAGTTAAAGAGAGACTTCCTGAGGCACTTAGGTCCAAAGAAACTTCAGTTTTGTTTGAATTTAGAAGCAGAAATTCATAGTCATCCATGTCTTAATGTGTTTGAGACATGCTTGTAGTCTATTAATATTGCCCAGTGAAGCATGAATAAAGTGAAAAGACAAAAAAAACAGTCCAAGCACAGACCCCTGTGAAACTTCATGACTAGCATTGGTGTGTGAGGAAGATTCTTCGTTTAAATGAACGAAGCCTCCCCATGAGCTGTCACCTTACCGTGGTGGGGGGGTTTGCGTGCCCCAATTTCGTCCATATTATTTGCCAAGAGAGTTCACCAGTGTTGTTTTGGTGGCTGTTTACATTCCACCCTCAGCTGTTGCCGACACTGCATGTGATGTCATCAGTTCCGTTGTTGCTCAGATACAGACACAACACCCCAATTCTTTTGTGGCAATATCTGGTGATTTTAATCATGCCTCACTCTCTGCTACATTGCCAACTTTTCAACAGTTTGTCAGCTGCTCTACCAGAGAAAACAAGACATTGGATTTGTTTTACACAAATGTCAAGGATTCATACATTTCCAAATCAAGACCTCCCCTGGGTAAATCAGATCACAACCTTGTTTTTCTCTGTTCAGCATATAAACCCCTTGTCCAGAGACTACCTGTCACAAAAAGGACTGTTAGAAAGTGGTCACAAGAAGCTGAAGAAGCCTTACAGGGTTGTTTTGATGCAACCGATTGGATTTCTCTTTGTAAGCCACATGGAGAGGACATTAATGCCATGACTGAGTGTGTGACTGACTATATAAACTTCTGTGTGGACAACACCATCCCCACCAGAACAGTGAGATGCTTCCCTAATAACAAACCCTGGATCTCCAGTGAGCTAAAGGAACTATTGAACAAGAAAAAAAGAGCCTTTAGGGAGCAAGACAGGGAGTTACTGAGGAGTATACAGAAGCAGCTCAAAGTCAAGATCAGAGAGAGCAAGGAGGTGTATAGAAAGAAGCTTGAGAGTAAACTGCAGAGGAACAATATCAGAGATGTGTGGTCAGGAATGAAGAAGATCACAGGCCTCAAACAGAGGGAGGATCGGATGGATGGAAGTCTGGACAGAGCAAATGAGCTGAACACATTCTTCAACAGGTTCAGTTCAGGAACAAGCTCACCATCCTCCCCTCCTGTTCCCAGCCAAAGAGACATCCCACCCTCCTCTGACCCACAGCTTTCCTGTAACATCTCCACCTCCACCTCAGTCATGGATTCTTCTGCTTCCAATAGTTTGTCTTCAACCCAATCAGGAGATGCTGCTGTCCCCTTTGCCTCCCCCTCCCACTTTTCTGTTTCTAGAAGTCAGGTGAAGAGGCAGTTGGAGAGACTGAACCGGAACAAGGCTGCAGGTCCAGATGGTGTCAGCCCCCGAGTCCTGAAGGCCTGTGCAGAGCAGCTCTGTGGGATTCTGCAACACCTTTTCAACCTTAGCTTGACCCAAGAGAAGGTACCACTGTTGTGATCTGCTTCGTCTGAAACTCCAGAAGACTCAGGTGGAGGCCTCAACAATCACCTGGATTAATGACTACCTGACAAACAGACCACAGTTTGTCAGACTGAAGAATTGTGTGTCTAACCAGGTGATCAGCAGCACAGGAGCACCACAGGGGACTGTACTCTCACCATTCCTTTTCACTCTGTACACTTCAGACTTCCAGTACAAGTCAGACTCCTGTCATCTACAGAAATATTCAGATGACTCTGCAGTTGTCGGGTGTATCAGAGATGGACAAGAAGCTGAGTACAGAGAGCTGGTGGACCGCTTTGTGGCATGGTGTGGGAACAATCATCTCATCTTGAATGTTAACAAAACAAAGGAGATGATTGTAGATTTCAGGAGAAACAGGGTCAGATCAAACCCTGTTTCCATCATGGGAGAAGAAGTGGAGGTGGTTGAGGAATATAAATACCTTGGTGTTCATCTGGACAACAGACTGGACTGGAGACACAACAGTGAAGTCATCTACAAGAAAGGACAGAGCAGACTGTACTTCTTGAGGAAGCTAAGGTCCTTCAAGGTTTGCAACAAGATGTTGCAGATCTTCTACAAGTCTGTTGTTGAGAGCGTCATTTCCTCTTGCGTCATCTGTTGGGGCAGCAGCATCAGAACCAGGGACCTAAAAAGACTCAACAACCTGATAAGGAAGGCTGGTTCTGTTCTGGGGACGACTGTGGAACCTCTGGAGACAATAATGCAAAGAAGGATTTTGCATAAAATCAAGAGAATTATGGACAACCCTGAACATCCTCTCCATGAGACTGTTATCGGAAAACAGAGTCTCTTCAGTCAAAGGCTTCTTCAGTTTGGATGCAAAACGGACAGCTACAGGAAATCATTCCTGCCCACAGCCATCAGCATCTATAATAACTCCTTGATTTAATTGAGCTACATCAACATTTAATTTCCCTCTGGGATAAATAAAGTATTTTTGAATTTGAATTGAATTGAATTTGAATGAGTCTGGGAGCTATGTTGTCTGGGGCTTTAAGCCCCTGGTAGGGTCACCCATGGCAAAAAGATCCTAGATGAGGGACCAGACAAAGAACAGCTCATGAAACCCTTATGACGAAGAAAACAGTTGGACACCGTGTGCCCTTGCCCGGACGCGGGTCACCGGGGCCTCCCCCTGGAGCCAGGCCCAGGGGTGAGGCCCGCCGGCGAGCGCCTGGTGGCCGGGTCTGTGCCCATGGGGCTCGGTCGGGCACAGCCCGAAGAAACTACACGGGTCCCCCTTCTGACGGGCTCACCACCCGTGGGAGGGGCCATGGGGGTCGGGTGCAGTGTGAGCTGGGCGGCAGCCGAAGGCAGAGACCTTGGCGGTCTGATCCTCGGCTACTGAAGCTGGCTCTTGGGACGTGGAACGTCACCTCTCTGCTGGGGAAGTAGCCTGAGCTGGTGCGCCAGGCTGAGCGGTTCCGGCTAGATATAGTTGGACTCACCTCGACGCATTGCTTGGGCTCCGGAACCAGCCTCCTCGAGAGGGGTTGGACTCTCTTCCACTCTGGAGTTGCCCGCGGTGAGAGGCGTAGAGTGGGTGTGGGCATACTTATTGCCCCCCGGCTGTGCGCCTGTACATTGACTGTTGTTTGTGCTTATGCACCGAACAGCAGTTCAGAGTACCCACCCTTTTTGGAGTCCCTGGAGGAGGCACTGGAGAGTGCTCCTCCGGGAGACTCCCTCGTCCTGCTGGGGGACTTCAATGCTCACGTGGGCAATGACAGTGAGACCTGGAGGGGCGTGATAGGGAGGAACGGCCCCCCCTATCTGAATCAGAGTGGTGTTTTGTTGTTGGACTTCTGTGCTCGTCACGGACTGTCCATAACGAACACCATGTTCAGGCATAAGGGTGTCCATATGTGCACTTGGCACCAGGACACCCTAGGCCGCAGCTCGATGATCGACTTTGTGGTTGTATCGTCGGACTTGCAGCCGTATGTCCTGGACACTCGGGTGAAGAGAGGGGCGGAGCTGTCAACTGATCACCATCTGGTGGTGAGTTGGCTCCGCTGATGGGGGAGGAAGCCGGTCAGACTTGGCAGGCCCAAACGTATTGTGAGGGTCTGTTGGGAACGGCTGGCGGAATCCCCTGTAAGGAGGAGTTTCAACTCCCACCTCCGGCAGAGCTTCAACCATGTCCCGGGGGAGGTGGGGGACATTGAGCCCGAATGGGCCATGTTCCGTGCCTCCATTGTTGAGGCGGCCGACCGGAGCTGTGGCCGTAAGGTGGTCGGTGCCTGTCGTGGCGGCAACCCCCGAACCCGCTGGTGGACACCAGTGGTGAGGGAAGCCGTCAAGCTGAAGAAGGAGTCCTATCGGGCCTTTTTGGCCAGTGGGACTCTGGAAGCAGCTGATGGGTACCGACAGGTCAAGCGGAACGCGGTCTCGGCGGTTGCTGAGGCAAAAACTCGGGCTTGGGAGGAGTTCGGGGAGGCCATGGAGAACGACTTCCGGACGGCCCCGAGGAGTTTCTGGTCCACCATCCGGCGGCTCAGGGGGGGAAGCGGTGCACCGTTAACACCGTGTATGGTGAGGGCGGGGCTCTGCTGACCTCAACTAGGGACGTCGTGAGTCGGTGGGGGGAATACTTCGAGGGCCTCCTCAATCCTACCGACACGCCTTCCGATGAGGAAGCAGAGTTGGGGAGCTCGGACGTGGGGCCTCCCATTTCTGGGGCTGAGGTTGCCGAGGTGGTTAAAAAACCTCTGTGGCAAGGCCCCGGGAGTGGATGAGGTCCGTCCTGAGTTCCTCAAGGCTCTGGATGTTGTAGGGCTGTCTTGGTTGACACGCCTCTGCAGCATCGCGTGGACATGGGGGGCAGTGCCTCTGGACTGGCAGATCGGGGTGGTGGTCCCCCTCTTTAAAAAGGGGGACCGGAGGGTGTGTTCCAACTATAGGGGGATCACACTCCTCAGCCTCCCTGGTAAGGTCTATTCGGGGGTACTGGAGAGGAGGATCCGCCGGATAGTCGAATCTCGGATTCAGGAGGTACAGTGTGGTTTTCGTCCTGGCCGTGGAACAGTGGACCAGCTCTACACCCTCGGCAGGATCCTGGAGGGTGCATGGGAATTCGCCCAACCGGTCTACATGTGTTTTGTGGACTTGGAGAAGGCGTTCGACCGTGTCTCTCGGGGACTCTTGTGGGGGGTGCTCCGGGAGTATGGAGTGCCGGACTCCTTGATATGGGCTGTTCGGTCTCTGAATGACCGGTGTCAGAGTTTGGTCCACATTGCCGGCAGTAAGTTGGACATGTTTCCTGTGAGGGTTGGACTCCGTCAGGGCTGCCCTTTGTCACCGATTTTGTTCATAATTTTTATGGACAGAATTTCTAGGCGCAGCCAGGGCGTTTTTGCGACCTCAGAATCGTGTCTCTGCTTTTTGCGGACGATGCGGTTCTGTTGGCGTCGTCAGGCTGTGACTTTCAGCTCTCAGTGGAGCGGTTCGCAGCCGAGTGTGAAGCGGCTGGGATGAGAATCAGCACCTCCAAATCTGAGACCATGGTCCTCAGCCGGAAAAAGGTGGAATGCCCTCTCCGGGTCGGGAATGAGATCCTTCCCCAAGTGGAGGAGTTCAAGTATCTCGGGGTCTTGTTCACGAGTGAGAAACGAATGGAACAGGAGATTGACAGATGGATCGTTGCGGCGTCTGCAGTGATGCGGGCTCTGCACCGGCCCGTCGTGGTGAAGAAGGAGCTGAGCCAGAAGGCGAAGCTCTCGATTTACTGTTCAATCTATATTCCTACCCTCACCTATGGTCACGAGCTGTGGGTAGTGACCGAAAGAACGAGATCGCGAATACAAGCAGCCGAAATGAGTTTCCTCCGCAGGGTGTCTGGGCTCTCCCTTAGAGATAGGGTGAGAAGCTCGGTCATCCGGGAGGGGCTCGGAGTAGAACCGCTGCTCCTCCGCATCCAGAGGAGTCAGATGAGGTGGCTCGGGCATCTGGTTAGGATGCCTCCTGGACGCCTCCCTGGTGAGGTGTTTGGGCCCGTCCCACTGGGAGGAGGCCCCAGGGAAGACCCAGGACACGTTGGAGAGACTATGTTTCTCGGCTGGCCTGGGAACGCCTCGGGGTCCCCCCAGAAGAGCTGGAGTAAGTGGCTGGGGACAGGGACGTCTGGGTTTCTCTGCTCAAGCTGTTGCCCCCGCGACCCGATCCCCGGACAAGCGGCAGATAATGGATGGATGGAACTGGTATGTGCACTGTAACGTATTGCTGTATATTTATGGTGGATTTACAACAGTATCCTACCTATCCTACTGCGCAATTTTTCTACATGACATAAAGCAAAATGACAACCCCGAGGAGACCGAGTCCTAACTCCGTAAAATCTCTACTTCAAGACCCATTTGAGAGTAGAACTTTGATGGAGAAGCTTCGGGTAAAAGAGAAAACCTAACCTCGCTATCAAACAGCCGGCAAGCGAAAAGGGAAAGCTTCTCTTGTAACTCGTGCACCATAAAGGCTTGGCTAGCTGGATGCAGCCATGCTAACACTTTATTTTGTTTTCCGAGTATTCTTTTTAGAACGACTGGGACAGATCCCGCCTGGACAGTTGGAGTAAGGGATATGAAACATCTTTTTGAGAAAATAAAGAAACACGGGAACACCAGAGCACACAGGGAGAACTCCGCGAAGCTAGCCATATTAGGACGGCAGAACATCGCAACGCAGCTGGATGGAAGCACAGCATGAAAACCGACATTTTATATCCAAAATAATTGATTGTGTGAAGTATTGTGGTGCTTTTGAGTTGGCCTAACGTGGACACGATGACTAGTTTTTGGGGTCTGGTAGATGTTGTTGCCTCCCTGGATAACATGCTGGAGGAGCACCTGAAAACGGCAACTGTGTTTAAGGGGACGTCGAAGACAGTCCAGAACGAGCTGCTCGACTGTATGTTGTCCGTGGTGAGGAGTTATATTCAGGAAGAAGTGAAGAACGACAATTTTGACGCTATTGTAGCAGACTACACAACGGACATTTCCACCCACTGCCAGCTGGTGCTTGTGTTGCGCTACAGTGAACTGAGCAACAATGAAAAACAGGAGCGGTGTGAGTTACTTAATTAAGATGGTCTGGTATTGGTCAGTGTTATTGTGGAAATAAATTATTTTACTATTTTGCATTAACTCATTTTTAAAACCTTTAAAACCAACCAATCAATGGATGTGGCACAGCCCCACCTAAAAAATATCTTACCAGCCGCCACTGCTCCTTGTACTGTCAACTCTTTGCTACTCTGTCCTCCGCTAGCTTAACCAGCTACTTTTCTTCAGTTGAGCACAGACAGGTGAACAGTGATGAATGCATGTTGTTGCTGAATGTGTTTCTGTTCTGCTCTAAGCACTAGAAGGCAAGATGTTATTAAAATACAAGAAAAGTCAAGCTGTGTGTTTATCGTAGGACTTCTGGATGTTGACTGGCTGTCGAGATGAATGTGGTAGCCTTGGGCTGGGTATTTGAAAAGCCCTGTATACTTTGGTTTTAAATTGGTGAGGATTTATAAGATTTATAACACACTGGCATATACTGTAAAATTACCATAACCCACAGTTCTCCTACCGTCATGTACTGTAATCCAAAATAAGGTAATATACAGTTAAATAAATTACGGTAGATGTGCAGTAAAATAACTACAACACCCACCATTATTCTACGGTAATGCACTGTAATCCAAAATACTGTTAAAATAAATAACAGTGGTTGCATTGTAGGGCTGCACGAAGGGAGAGAAAATAGCACCAAGCGATTGTGAGTTCTGACTTTTTCCTGGGGAACGATTTTGTGATGCAAATGTATTACTCTTTTGAACGCATATTGTTTTGAGAAGCAAGACGCTTTATTTTTTAAACCCCAGCCAACTAGCCAGACTACTTTCGTCAATTCCAAAACGAGGCCGGAACTTGGCTCACAGTACACAGTAGTAAGTCAATGTTCATAAACGATATTGCTAGTATGGGATGTCATACAGCTTCATGTAAAAAGAGGCAAACTATCCCTTTAAGCGGTATATAAAACCGATCTATTATTATTATAATTTCATCCTGAAAGGTAACGATGATTCCCAAGTGTTTCCAACTATTTCATAACAAACAAACAAAGAAAATGTAGCACAATACACTTAAAAGTCCTATAACAATATTCTAAGTACTATATCAGACTATAATGGTGATAACACATCTATTGAAATTTCAACGTCTACAGGTTCATCAGCTAAGTAATGGGTGAAAATGTTCAGGAATTTGGAGGTGAGATGGGCATCATCACACCTATTGAAATTTCAACTTCTGTTGGCAAGGTTCTAAGCAGCATTTCATCTTCCTGATACTGCAGCAGTATCATTGATGACAGGGGGATTGTTTTCTTCTCCACTTTGGTAGTTGTAGAGTAGTTAGCGGTAACCTTCACGTAGCAGCGACACCTCTGTGACGGAGAAAATTGCAACTACTGGTGCATCGACTCGCGGCACTATAAATGGCCGGCATGAAACTGTGACGTCATCAACACCGCTCGCGCGAGCCATTGCAGCAACCATGCTAGAAGCGCTAGTCAGCCTAAGTACAGTGCTAAAAAGAAACCTGGGGTTGTTCTTATTCTCTTTTGTCAATGCTGAATAATAAGCTTGTCTAGAATTGTAAAGAACTGTTTTATATGTTATCAAACTGCTTTTCTTGAGGCTTAACTGCCTTTCTTTTTTCAAAGTTAGATTCTTCTGAATTAGTGGAATACCATTTTCCTTCCAGCTTTCTTGCAATGTATCTATGATCTTCTTTAAATGTATCTTTCTACCTTGAAGCCCTTGTGACTGGATCATGTTACAGATGTTGACTGATTTACTGAAAAATTAAGGTTTACATACCTTGAACCTGCAACCTGGGATAAAGCACATTAAACAATTAACAATTAACAATTTTTGTTTTAGAACTTTCTTCTATATTGTTCTATTTAATTTGACTTACAGTTGTTCTATTTTAACTTATTCATCTGCTTTAAATAATATCTAAACTTTTTCTTAGTAGACTTTATGACATGTCTTTTTTAATCATCAGTATTATCCAAGTTCCTTATATGTTTTTTGTTTTATTTCCTGATGGCTGTATGTTAGTGTTTCTTTTGAAAATAAATCCATACTTAAGTATGCTTGGTAATGTGACTGCCTCTATTGATATAGTCCAAAAGAGTGACTGACAAGCCACTTGGGGTTCATGATTAAAATAAACAATAAACATATTGCTGCTCATTCTTCTGTTTCATGAATGTTATTTTGCAATTATTTATTGGTGGAATAGGAAACATGTTTTAAACATAAATATAGCTCGTTATTTGTTCACCAGAATTGTTATATAGTTAATTAGACAAAACTAGACAACCAGTTAAGTAAGTAGATATGTATTTTTTTGTGTGGTTTCCAATTTAATGCACTCTATGACAGTTTAGTATTAATTAGCTGTATGATGCCACCTGTCCAGGGTGTACCCCACCTCTCACCCAGTAGCAGATGGGACAGGCTTCGGCCCCTCCACCCAAACTCTAATAGCGAGTAAGGAATATATATACATATATACATTTTATTTCGAGGCGCCTTTCAGGTCACCCAAGGTCACCTTACATTAAAATTTGAGAGCATTAAGAAAAATAATAAAAGCATAAAAACATGAGACAACATAAAACAGAAGTGCACAGAGTCCAGTTATAGGGAGTATGCCAGTTTGAATAGGTGAGTTTTAAGTTGGGATTTGAATGATGTGATGGAGTCTGACTGTCTTATGAGTGGGGGGAGGGAGTTCCAGAGCCTGGGTGCTGAGCAGCTGAAGGCTCGGTCACCCATGGTCTTGAGGCGTGACGTGGGGATGGTTAGCAGTCCAGCAGAGGTTGAGCGGAGGGTGCGGGAGGGAGTGTGTTGGTGAAGGAGGTCGCTGAGGTAGGTGGGGGCTAGGTTGTGGAGAGCTTTATAGGTGAGGAGAATATTTTTGTAGTGAATGCGGTATTGTACTGGGAGCCAGTGAAGTTGGATGAGAACAGGGGTGATGTGGTCTGAAGATTTGGTACCAGTGATGATCCGGGCGGCTGAGTTCTGGATGATTTGCAGTCTGTTAATGAGTTTGGTGGGGAGTCCAGTGAGCAGGGCATTGCAATAGTCAATGCGGGATGTGACAAATGAATGAACCAGGATTTCAGTGCTGGATTGGGTCAGTGATGGGCGGAGTCTGGAGATGTTGCGGAGGTGGAAGAATGCGGTTCGGGTGATATTTTGAATGTGGGGTGCAAATGAAAGGGTGCTGTCCAGAATAACGCCGAGGCTCTTGACTTGGGGTGAAAAGGGTACAGGAAATCCGTCGATGATGATGGGTGGAACTGGGTTGTGATGTGATTTGGTGAAGATGGATTTGGAGCCGATGAGCAGGGCCTCGGTTTTGTTGCTGTTAAGTTTAAGGAAGTTCCTGCTCATCCAGCTCCGGATGTCTTCAAGGCAGATGATGAGGGAGGGGGGAGGGATGGCGGCGGTGGGTTTGGAGGAGATGTAGACCTGTGTGTCGTCAGCGTAACAGTGAAAATGGACTCCATGGTGACGGAGGAGTGTGCCCAGGGGGAGAAGGTAGATGATGAACAGAAGTGGACCCAAGACTGACCCCTGGGGGACACCCAGTGAAACACCCGAACACCCAGACTTGTGGTTCCTTAGTTGGACGAATTGTTGGCGGTCAGTGAGGTATGATGTGAACCAGGAGAGTGCAGCACCAGTGATCCCAATGCCAGCCAGGCGGTCCAGGAGCAGAGGGTGGGAGATGGTGTCGAACGCTGCACTGAGGTCGAGGAGGATGAGAATGGTGAGTAGTCCGGAGTCAGCTGCACGGAGGAGGTCGTTGGTGATTTTGACCAGGGCTGTTTCAGTGCTGTGTTTTGGACGGAAGCCAGATTGGAAGGGTTCGTGGAGGTTGTTTGTGTAGAGGTGGGACTGTAGTTGTGCTGCAACCACCCTTTCAAGTGTCTTGGAGATGAAGGGGAGGTTGGAGATGGGCCGGTAGTGGTTGAGGACAGCTGGGTCAGCACCAGGTTTTTTCAGGATGGGTGTGATGGCAGCCAGTTTGAGAGTGGGGGGTACAAAACCAGTGGTGAGGGAGGAGTTAATTATGTTGGTGATCATGGGAGAAATGGACGGCAGACAGGCTTTGACAAGCGAGGTGGGAAGAGGATCAAGCTGACAGGTGGTGGTTTTGGCTTTATTGATGTATTCCGAGATGGTGTGTTCTGATGCTGGGGTGAAGTCAGAGAGGGAGCTGATGAGAGGTTGTCCAGTGGTGATCATCCAGGGTGGATCTTTTGGGGAGGTGCAGGATGAGGCCAGTTGTTGGTGAATAGTGTTGATTTTGGAGTTGAAGAAGTCCAAGAAGGCAGTACACTGATTGGTGGAGATGTCAGGAGGGAGGGTTTTATGCGGTTGGAGCAAGCGGCTGACAGTTGAGAAGAGGACTCTGTTGTTTCCTGTACCAGTGTTGATGAGGTTGGAGTAGTATGAAGATTTGGCAGTGGTGAGGGCATCCTTGTAGTGATGGAGGTGGTCTGAGTACATTTGGCTGTGTACAGTGAGTCCAGTTTTTTTGTAAAGTCGCTCCAATCGACGGCCAGTGGCTTTGAGCTGGCGAAGCTCAGGGGTGAACCAGGGAGCAGTGTGGGTAAATGAGACTGAGCGTTTTTTCAGGGGGGCCAGGGTGGTGAGAGAAAAGGAGAGGCAGTTGTTATAGTGAGTCACCAGGTCAGCCGGGGAGGATTCTGGGTGAGGGCTGGAGTAGGAGCTGATCAGGGTGGAGAGATCTGTGGTGTCGATGTGTTTGATGTTTCTGAAGAAGATGGTCCGTTGTTCTTTGGCTTTGTGTAGTTGGGTGTGAATGTCAAAAAGTACAGCTTTGTGGTCGGAAATGGGGAAATCAGTGACATTAAGGTTAGTGGGGGTGATGTCAGTACAGCAGATTAAGTCCAGTATATGACCTTTGTTATGGGTTGGGAGGTTGACATGTTGTGTGATACCAAGACAGTCCAGGAGTGATGTGAAGTCTTTAGCAAAGATACTAGATGGGTTGTCAATGTGGATATTGAAATCACCGAGGAGGATAACAGTGGGGGACATTGCACATACAGATGTTAATAGTGATGAGAATTCAGTGAGGAAGACAGCAGAGGGTTTTGGTGGTCTGTAGATAGTCACAATGATAGGGGGTTTGGAGCCTGTGAGTTTTATAGCTAAACATTCAAAAGAGGAGTTATGGGGGATTGTGACAGCAGTGACTTTGATGTTATCACGGTGAAGGAAAGCGAGACCACCACCCCTTCCAGTAGCACGGGCTTTACTAATGAAAGAAAAACCAGGCGGGACAGCGGCGTTGAGATGGGAGAAGTCATGTGGTTGTTGCCAGGTCTCAGTGAGGCATAGAATATCCAAGTTGTGGTCAGCAATAAAGTCGGCGATCAACAGAGCCTTGTTACTGAGGGATCTGATATTAAACAGACAGAATTTCAGACAGGTGAGTGGTATGTAATTGGTTGCTTTGAGCAGCGGGGACAGTACACGGTGATTTTGGCGGAGGGCGGGGCTACTCATCGTGTACTCTGTGGCCGTCGTGGCAACGAGTACAGTGCGGGGAGGGGGACGGAGCCTAGTGGACCAGAAGGAGCGGATGTTTGTATTGCTGTTGTGTTGAGTGTAGTGAAAGTTCCGTCCAGAGCCTCGGTGGATGTATCTTGGTCGTTTGAGAATGTAGTGATGGGGTACAAGCTGGGGTGGGGGAGTCCTTGAGAAGGTCCAGAGATGTAACATCTCCGCTGCCAAGTAACGGAGCGGCGGAGATGCGCTCGCGAGAGTCAAGCACAGCGCAATCCAGAGGAACAGATTAAAAATCCACATGGTTAGAGATCGGCAGCAACGTAATCCAACAGTGGATGGTGAAGCCACAGAGCCAGCGCAACGGAGGCAGAGGAGTGGGGCGTGCTGGTTGTAGCTTCGCTGGAAACGGGGGGCGGCGTTGGGGATTAGCAGCAGCAGGCTAGCCGGCCGGCAGGTGGACACCGTCGGTGTTACAGGGAGGCGGCGTCCCCCGCACTGACAGCAATCCACAGGAGCAGACGGGCTCCCAGGAGAGCCGGCAGGTTGGCAATGGACCGGCCCGAACCGGTGTGCTTCGAGGGGCACACCAGTACAGACTTATCCAGCCACAGAGTGCGGAGAGGAGCCACAGGAGTCCCGTACAGGTGAGCCCTGTACCGGTGTAGCTAGCTGCTGGCTAACGAGTGGCGAGGCAGTGGCAGCAAACAGGTAAAGACTGTTTGCTGCTGATTCGGTGTCGCAGAGTGCTAGGTCCCGCACTCTGGACTTTCTCAAGCAAGCCGGTTCTAGTAGATGTGTTTAAAATCCAACGTTAAAACTAGACTTAAAAATAAAAATAGCGAATACAGCGGGGAGGCGCGGCAGCAGCTTGCCAGCGGTCCCTCCACCTCACAGGATGCGGTTTGGCATTGTGTTGTGTTGTTTTAGTCACAATGAATGAGGAAAGGTGTAGCGTGGGGCACCCCCCAAGCAATCTAGGCCTATAGCAGCATTACTGTGGGATGTTTCAGGTCACCTGAGCCACCCCTAACTAAGCTTTGTCAGCTAAACTTAGCTAAGGGTGTATAGCTCTCCAAATGCATGTGACAAATGTCAGGGCAAATGATCAAACTTCTCCAAGCCTCAGTCTGCAGAGAGATACCAGGCAGGGTAGCTCTCTTTCCCCCTTACTTTTTGCTATTTTTATAGAACCTTCAGCAGCTGCTATCAGACAAGATATATCAAAGGCATCCAACCCCAAAATATTGGTATAAAATAAGCCTTTATGCTGATGATATATAACTTTTCCTTCAGAAGTCACAGAAATCTCTCACTCACATGATCACACTCATAAATAAATTCTCAGCACTTTCTCATTACGCTATTAACTGGTCTAAGATCACAGTTCTTCCTATTAATTGTAGTTTCCAGAATATGCCTGCTATCACTTCACAGTCAGGAAATATTAGATAGTTAGGAACAAACATTTCCTCCAGTCTCTCAGAGCTAACAAAGGAAAAATTATGTTCAGCTTTTAAATACATTAGAGGACAATCTCACTCGTTCGAAGTCATTACTCATATACTTATGGGGAGAGTTGCTACCATTAAAATGACGGTACTACCAAAAGTTAACTACTTGTTTTCAATGATCCCCATAAAACCATCTGCTACTTAGTTTAAGTCACTAGATTCAAGCATCTACACATTTCTGTGGAAAAACAAACCACCACGTATTAGTTTAAAAATTCTACAGAATACCAAGGACAGTAATGGATTAGATTTACTTAATTTTCAGCACTATTTCTCAGCCAATAGGTTACAATATATATCAAAATGGTTTATACCTATCCCAAAAGAGTAACCATGGCTAAATATAGAACAAGCACTGTGTGATAATCTGGAAATCTCTGATCTGCCATTTATTAGTTCAAACATAAAACATCACAAATGTTTTAAAAGCATTAACATCAGCACCTCTCTGACAGGCTGGTGGGAATTTCTTAAAATGACAAAGTCTTCACTTCTACCGTGTAAGCTTACACCCATCTGGAACAATACTGACATCCTCCAAAACAGAAAAACGCTAAACCTTACTCTATGGAAGAACAAAGGAATAAAATAGACATTTTATTTAATTTGATGCGCTCATATCACAACATGGGATCAGCAGCAATACATTTCTAGAATATCAGCAACTTAAGTCTTATAATAACTAATAATAATATCTTCCACCAACTAGACTGACAACTCCCTATTAGGGTAGCAGAATTTTTAAGCATAACACACCTGATGGTTATACACACGCTTGTGGTTTTGTAGCCTGACTACGTCATACTCACGATTCTAGTCACAATGTGAGTCTGATACCGCTCAATAGAGATTTGAGTATGGGGCGTGTTTCAACCGAACCAGGAGAAAAAATGCCGCTTCGCTCAATTGGATAGACCTACAACCAATCAGAGCAACGTAGTATGTGACATAGATTAAGCAACACACTGTTGTTGTAGGAAGGACGGCAAAAACATCTTTTCTATCGATAAAAGCCTTTATCGCCTTCCTCTGTTCGTCTTTCAAAATGAATGCAATGTGGAGATCCTGTAGAACAGACTCGATGGCAGAATCTACACACCCTAGCTCTCCAGCGGCAGCCATGTTCAGCTCTTTAGTGACGTAGTCGATAATGTCCCTGTTGATCATCTGTCCATCATCGTATTAAGCCCGCCCTGGCAATCTGATTGGGTCGACCGATTCTTGGTCGGGCATAATGATTTCCCAACTGAGCAGAGCCAGACCGAACTTCCCGACCAAAACTTTTATGGGCGGGGCTAAGTTCGGCTGGCACCCAGGCTAGTGGTTTTGTGCACCTGTACAGAAATTCTGGCTTGAGGTTTGTGAGGACCTATCAACATGGCTAAAGTGTAGTATTCCTGCATGCCCCACACTGTGCATACTGGGTGACTTATGGCGCTTTTCCACTAGCTCGCTTCGGCTCGACTCGGCTCGGCGCACTATTGCGTGTTTCCACTAGCATGCGGTACCTGCAACCGGGTCGATTTTCTGTATCACCTCAGCCCTGGTTTCAAGTGGGCCGAAGCGTTACTAAAACGTGACGTCAGCCGACTGCCTTTCACTGATTGGCCGATGAGTGTCGTCACTGGAAGCGTCATAACCACGCGACGACCGACTAGAATGTAAATGAATACAAGACTCAAGACAAGACTCCACATTTTACTGCTTCAGTTTGTACAGCTACGAGATGGCTTCGCAGAGGAAATCCACTCCTGGTCTGTTGTTCTGGTCTTCCGGATTTGTACGTTGCTAGGCGCCGTGTAAATGACGTCACGGAGGTTTCGCGCAGCCGTGTTACGACGACCCCGCCCACGTCGAGGAGGCACGAAGTGTAATGGAAACACAACCAAACCGCGCCTGCCGAGCCGTGCAGAGCTAGTGGAAAAGCGCCATTAGATGACATCAACATGGAAGTTACCCCAGCACACGTTCTTCACAGTGTCATTCTTATGGGTCCTGAACGTGGAACCTCGTTACAAATACAGTTGTCTGTGAAAACATCAACCTTTATTAAGTAGGCTACTGACCTGTGAAAACAGACAGAGTGAAAGGACATTGAAGACACAGAGTGATGCCTATGCCATCCAAGTTATGTCTGGAGAATGGGCGGAAGTCCACACCTGAGACCACCCGGATGACAACAGTTCCGGTCTCAAACGTCCCACCTACTAATTTTCCTCTTAATGGCACAATATATATGAAAATTGTCATACTGGTGTGTGGCTGGTTGCTCCGGGCTTCTGATGTGTCCGCAGCTTTTTTTTTTTAGGGGGTTGTGGCGCGTGGTGGGGTGTGGCGGTGCTCTACCCCTGTTAGAGGCTGCTTAGGCGGGCCGGGAGATGCAATGGCTCCACTGTCGCTGCGGGCCACAGATTATATTCCACACTTATCATTTTTCTGATTTTGTGATCAGATCAAAAATGAAAAAAACTGGGAATGGCCACCCAGATTCTATTTGAGCTTTTCATCTGTGAGAAGTAACTTGACCCAGAAATTCTGTTTGGTGTACACTGTGTTGGCTAAGCGTCCAAAGCCATGTTGTGTTTATCACTGTAGCGTATTCACTATTCAATTAAATAATCCTTGATAACAGGGGCACCATCCTTTGACGGAATGAAAATTATAATTAATCCTAAATCAATCTCACAGGGTTATTCAATAGTTCTCGTTTGAATTTGCTAAAGTTACATAAAGAAACCTACGAGGCTTAAAGGGATAGTTCGCCTCTTTTGACATGAAGCTGTATGACATCCCATATTAGCAATATCATTTATGAACATTGACTTACCCCCCGCTGCGTCCTGTGAGCCGAGTTCCAGCTGAGTTTTGGCATCCACGAAGGTCCACGAGGCTTAAAGGGATAGTTCGCCTCTTTTGACATGAAGCTGTATAACATCCCATATTAGCAATATCATTTATGAACATTGACTTACCCCCCGCTGCGTCCTGTGAGCCGAGTTCCAGCTGAGTTTTGGCGTCCACGAAGGTAGTCCGGCTAGTTGGCTGGGGCTAGAAAAATAAAGTGTCTTGCTTCTCAAAACAATATGCGTTCAAAAGAGTAATACATTTGCATCACAAAATCGTTCTCGATGAAAAAGTCAGACCTCACATCGCTTGGCGCTATTTTTGCCTCCTTGATATCAATGCGTTCAGCCACCTAGCGATAGCCGCACCTGTTACGGTGTTTGCTGCTCGGAAGCAGGGGAGTGCTCGGTCTGCTCTTCGGTCTGCACAGTTTACATTGGACGCACGAAACACTGATGAAAGGAGGTTCCCACCTGATGACCCCAATGACATGTTGGTCAGCATTGCTCACTGATCTATATAGGGAGTATAGGGAATTATTCACTGAGTCTGGTCCATTTCACAAGTTTCTTGTGTTTACCTTGAATTAAGTATTTTATTGAATTAAAGTACAAACAAGAAAAATTGTTGGAAGTACTTCATTTCAAGTGGAATATATATGGCGATACAGGGAACAACTTATGGCTTTGCGTAATGGGTAAGACATAATAATAATAATTATAATAATAGAGACATATACTGGAGGTGCTAAAATTGGGGGTCTTATCGGGGGCTTTCTACACATGGGTTTACTGGGATGACTTCATCGACGCGCCCCGCTGCAGCACAGCTTATTTACTCTGTGCTCTGTGACAGTCGGCTAACTTCACACAGAGTTTGCTACTGCTAGTGTTGTGCAACATGGCAGGATATTTATCAGATTTTGACGACGTGGACGACAACTTTGAGTACGATGGACATCCTTACCGGAGTGAATAAGCTGTGCTGAAGATGCGCGCTTCGATGAAGCCATCCCAGTAGACGCGTGTGTAGAAAGCTCCCATAAGACCCTGATAGCCTCCATTAACAACAGCTATGAATTAACAGTGCAAAAGTATGCATGCGTTCATTCATTCATTCGTCTTAAAGTATTGGTGAAATAAAGACAGATAATGCCTTATTTAGAGGCTGTATTGTCAATGCCCTGTTCTCTCCCATTATATGGATAAACGCAGATTTCAAGTAATCTAAATATTATCCGACGCCAACTTTCTCCAAACTGTTATTGGTGAGTAGATGAACATATTTTATGCCAGAAATAAGGTCCAGGTTTAAAAAAACAAACTTCCCCTTTAATTCTCCTCACTATCCACAGGTTAATGGCTAACAACTTAAATAATAATTAAATAAGTAAATGATCATTTAGAATGCTGCATCTTTAGACACCACCATCACATTGGAAGAGAAAAAGAAGATAGACCTTCATTTTGGTTGGCGCAAACCCTGCTACTCAGTTCTGGTCACACCCAGTCGATGGCCAGCAGTACCCAGGTGGTCTCTCTCGGTTCCGCTGTCTTTGAGTTGGCATTCAGATGCTTGTAGATGGGTTTATGAGGGCTTTCAATATGTCTGGCAAGTTGTTGGTCTCTCACTCCCCATCTGTGTGTATTGTCGGCAAGGAGATGGCATCTGGTTGATGTTGGAAGATGTTTCATCAAAAAACAAAAAATGTAGGTGACTTGACACCTTAGTATTTAAGTCTGAGTTGGTTTGTTTTGGTTGAATAAGTCAACTATGGTGAGGTGAACTTCAACTCACAAAAATAATTTAAAGCTAACCAAAAGTTAACAAAATTGTGCTGGCTCTTTGCAGAGAAAAACATTAGTTTGTGTGGCACAGAAGTCACTTCACATACAGCAGCAGAGATTAAAACGTGTGACGAAAACAAAGAACATGGAACACAAGTGACAAGAAGACAGACGCCAAACAAACAAAATGAAAAACAACTCACTTTGACTTAATATTTCCTTTCTACAACTCCTCAAGTTTTCTGACAGTTCCATAGTTTTGATTCGTGGAGGCGAGGCGTGACATAAACTTAATGACTAGTGGTCATTGTCAGCAATGTGGTTCCATGAAAAAGATTGGTATAATCTTGTAAGTGGCATCCAAATAAAGCTCTCAATCTCCATGAGAACCTTACATTACCTGTACAACGAGCTTGAAGTTAATATGAAGAAAATGATCATTTTTCATATTCCTTTATATTATATTATATTATATTCCTCTGGAATAGGGGTCTGGGAAATCTCACTGGACTTTTATTTCGGCAAAGGGAGTAGACATCCTGTCAGAAGAATGGTGATTTGCAAAGTTGATGATAGAGCATCTGATCAGTCTGTTGGTCCGATGTCCTCTCCTACATTTCAATGTCTCTTTTTAAATTTAATCTGATAAGCTGGTGAAGTCTCAACATCTATTAAACTGAGGGTCTGAGGTAACAACCTCAAGTTTCACATCAATCCACACTTGAGTTTGCTACATACTTGGGCGCTCAGGAGGAAGAGTAGTCGCCTGCCAATCAGAAAGGTTGGTGGTTCAACTCCAGGCTTCTCTGGACCACATCTCAAAGTGTCCTTGGGCTGAACCCCACATTGCGTACCGATGCGCCCATCGGTTTATAATTGTGTGAATGTTTACAACAAAAAGCACTTTGTAGTATGCTGTATGAATGTGTGAGTGAATGTGACATGTATTGTGAAAGCGCTTTGAGTGGTCAGATTGCCTAGAAAAGCGACATACAAGCACAGTCCATTCACCATTTACATCGTCATATTAAAGACATACACAATGCAATATTTTTATCATGTGCATTAAGAAATGAATGCAATCAATCAGTCTTTATTTCCAAAGCACTTCCATCTATCCATCCATCCATTATCTGCCCCTTCTCGCGGAGCACGAAAGCACTTTTCATACAAAAAAAATGAAACACAATATTTACAAACAAATTTAAAAACTGCCACTTTATCCATCCAATTCCCCAAACCAGAAGCCCGCGGGTCCCACATAGACACATGCACACACATACAGTACATGCACACAAAAATAGACAAAATTATGTTCTCTAGAATGATTTTATATGTAACAGTGTTTTTTGTCATCACCTGTGGCCATAAATACGCAGCAGTTTAACTGAGAGTTTATGGTTGGTCAACAATTTACACCATTTGGACCGCAATGGTGTAAATTGTTAAAGGAGAACTGCGGTATTTTCAACATTAAGCCTCTTTTATGAGTCGTCTGCAATGTTTTAGAACCCCCCTCACCGCTTTTTTGAATTTTACTGCTGTCTCCGGTATTTGCCTAATTTTGATTCTTCTCAACCTGCTTCAGAATGGCAAGTCATGTGCATGTCCTAAAAGGTCCGTAAAAACACCATAAACGTCCGTTTTCAAAATCATCAACTCACCGGAGTGGTTACTGGTGTGCACTGATAATCCATATCAAATTTCGTTGCGAAAAGTTGCTTCTGTCGTGTTTTATTTGGCAGCTCGTTCATGCTCGAACTATTTTCTTTTCGGTGGCGGAGTAATATCAATGAACATCCAGTCTTCAATAGAACTCAATGTCAAATAAAACACGCCATTTTTTTCTTTTGTATTATTTTTGTGTTGCTGAAATTTACCTCCATGCCATTAGAGGGACTCTCACCCATTGTGAACTGGGAATTATTTAAATACCCATGGTGAACTAACACCGGCAGGGGCTGACAGGAAGCAAACAGTTTTCGACTGTCTCTGTGTAACTCGAAACTGTAAGTGTCGTGGAGAGAAATATTAGATGTTATTTTTGGTTACCTTTGTTTGAGTTTGTTATGAGTTATTTGCCGTTACGTTATGAAGGGGAAATAAACCTACACGTCTTTTTACTTTCACCAACCGAAATCTCCGTCTGGTTACTTTTGAGTGCATAGGCACATGTCGTAACGATCCACTATCAGCCTCCGGGCATTGACTATACAGGGTTTAGTCAGTTACAAGTAGTGTGGAAGATCCATCCATCCATTTTCTATTGCAACTTAATCTAACATGGGGTTGGGGGGGGGGGGGGGGGTGCTGAAACTTATCCCATCGTTGGGGAGAGGCAGGATATGCCCTGGACAGGTCATAGTCTTGAACAGACATGGAGGGTACATTTCAGACTTTTTTGTGCTCTGACTTCCTGTCTTTGCACCTTGAGTTTTAGTTTTGTTAGAACGAAGAAATGATAGCAACACCCAGCAAAGGCTCATTTAGACCTATTTATATTTGTATTACTCACAAATACATGTATGTCTATATCAACATTTTTAGGATCTAGAAAAGTTACTCAGTCTAACATTAACCCAGTTCCTCAAATAATGACATGTAAGAGATTTCAGCATTTACACTGCACATTAGAATTGATGCAAAAGGCTACCTTCTGCACTGATTTCTGTTGCCATATGTCCTGACAAAATAGCAGAATGATAATTTTACGCAGCTGTAAATACTAAGAATCCATAGTTCATCAGCACAGTATAGAATGTCTAAAACAAACTTAAAGCAATACAATGTAACTTCTCAAAAAGCCCATTATGGAGCTCCCCCTACAGGCTGTTCCGAGAGCAACTCTAGTCCGGTCTCTTGCTTTGTCGGCCTCTCTCTTTCTCTTCCTTGCTTCATCAGTCAACGTCTTCTTCTGTTTCTTCGGTGCCTCTTCCATGATGATCGTACTGACAATGTTGCGCTAGCTTAGGCTTATACCTGGGAGCGTGAGAGGGGTCTATTTGTTTTTGCGGTAGGTGTGCCAGAAAGCAAGTCGAAGTACTTCCGCTCAGCTCCCAGGCCGGTCCAGCAAAGTTACATAGCGCAGTTTTTCCAACTCAGACCCCCGAAGGGCATAGGAGACAGGCCAATCGTAATATTAAAACTCATTCTAGCCACACAATTTTTTTCAAGCTGTTATTTTAAGGTAGAAATGTTACATAGTATTGCTTTAAAGGGGGCATATAGCCTGTCCTATTGGAGTCAGATATACTTTGCTCAAGAAATCAATTCCCCTCCTATTCTTATGTACTGAGACACTCAGACTTTTTTTGTGCTCTGACTTCCTGTCATTGCATTACCTTGAGTTTCAGTTTTGTTAGTGATAATAATTCCACAACCTGCTGTCTCAGAGGTTGGAGTCTACATTTTGGTCCTTACCAGCCCTGCTTCACAAAAAATTAAACTGCACTTGCTTGATAAACACTGATGCAAGAAACACATTTGTTCCACCCTGAAAGAAAGACTTGGAAAGAGAAAGGTGTCTTAAAGTTCAAGCTATTGAATAGAGGTAGACCTCTAATGCCACAACTCTCAACGTGGTAGCAGTTCAGAACATTAACTGTCAAGGCAAGTTGTATTTATCTCATATAGAGCATAGAATATTTGATTGTTAATCTGATGATTAAGACTGCAACCCTATGAGTAAGTGCATACACTCAATGGATGAAGAGTGGAAGACTGAGCCAGCGCTGTTAGGGGTTGGATGGGATTTCTGACCCACAAGGCAGAACAAAGGACCAGAAGAGGGAGATAGTTCGGAGCAAGGCTGCTCAATTTCTCCATTGATAAAATAAATTCACAACTCTACAACATAAAAATTCATGTAGAATATAGCATATACTTTGTTGTCTACAGTAGTAGATCAACCCTCATCTTACATTGAAGCTCCCAGATCAAGGAAGTGACGTTGACACAGCTTTAGCAGCAGAGAAGCTATTAGGAACGTCTGTAACTCAAAATTGCGATTTCACCTATATTTCCAAACTTCCGGGTTGCGGGTTTTGACTATTTTGACCCGCCCCGCCCGCACCCGCAATACTTAGAAAAAAACTGCTACCCAACCCACCCGCGGGTCAATGGGTGACCCGCGCATCACTAGCGGGGACACACCAGACAACAAGGAAGTGGGAAGACGGCCTAGCACCCTGACAAATGAGAGCACAGATATAGGTTGATTTTGAAGACATCTACACTTGAAAATCTCTCTCTTCTTGGAGATAGTGGCTGCTCAAGATGGTTATACCCTTCTGAATAAAATTTTGGGGGCCTTGATACTAAAATGTGGTTAATGAGAAATTTTTTGTAGTAACAGTAGTGATGATGAGCAAATTTGTCAGCATGACGTTTATCTGAAAGGTGTTAGTGATAAAGCATCATTGCGATGGGTGTGACGGATTAGGCAGAAACCTGGCTCATGCAACTTCCTGGTTATGAATAGCCTTTGAGGAAAGGTCAGAGTCATGACAAGTCTGTGATGGATGTCACTGATGTCCAATTAAATTATTCTAAAAATGAGGCTGTTGTGTGTGCTTATTAAATGTAAAACAGTGAAATCACAAGTCTAAGGGTTCCATGCTTATTAGCATCTTACCTCTTTATTTTCCAGTTTACCATGTTTTTGATGGGGAGTGGTGTCAGTGAGGGTAAGAACCGAGGTTATGAATACTTGGGGCTAAACACAAACTTACAAATACACAATTAAAGCTTGTGCTTTGAGGAATGCAAATATTTATCACCAGGTTACTGAGGCTTTATGTCTCTTTTTCTTGTTCAGCCCCTCTCTCCTATTCACACATGCTCATACGCCGATTCCCAGTTCTTACTGGGAAACAGTTACATTCAGACCATGAATAAGAGGATGTAAGATTTTATTTGTGTATTATTTGGTCCTTTGAAATTTCCAGCACATCCACATGTGCACATGTATATGTGTGTAAAAGCACACATGCCCACACACTTCAATGAGCCATTCAGCCCCAGTTTCCTTCCTAAACTCCAACAATAAAAGTCCTCTCACTTTTAAGGCCACCTTTGGTTGAACTTTTGCTTCTCTTTTTTTCCTCATGTCTTGTGTATCCACTCTGAAATTATAGATGAGGATAATAATAATAATGTCATTTTGTACCGGAATCTTAGTCATTACCTGCAGTAAAGTGCTTCTAATTGATACCACCAGAGAGATAATGATTACAATGCCCTCCAGGAACATATTATTGCAATATTAACCTTTGTATATACTTTTATGCAGAAGACTCTGCCACATTAAGGGATCTCTAAATCTTACTTGTACAGTGTAATGCCATTAGAAAAGAATGGAAACTTGGAGGTGTGCCCTTTTCCTGATTAAGTGTGTCCAGAGGTTTGTGGCCATCTTCAAGAAATGGATAGAATGGAAGTGCAATTTCCAACATCTTTCTCTTTTTCTTATTGGTTAAGGCTGTCTATCTCACAGCCCATGTGAAGCAGGAGTAACCCTGTCTTATTTTCTGCTTGTTTAAACATTCAGTTGTATTTGTATGTTTCCGTTGTGAGTACTGTTTTGTCAATAAAGTTATATTTTCCTCTATATGAATCTGTGTACTTCTGTGCACAAACCCAGGATTTGACCAGGATACTGCACAGCTGTTACACTCTGGATTCTCCGTGAAACAAGGGAGCACCCAAACAAGAGGCTATTTTTAGATACAGTGTGTTCTCCACTGTAATTGGCCCATGTGAAGGCCATGATTGTTGCAATAAAAAAGAGCAATATTCCTCTCTTTATAGTACACGAAATACCATTACACCCATGTGAAATCTACCTAAGAGAAAGAAAGTGACCACTATGTGATTGCCCACAACAGTTGTTGGTATTTGTAAAACCAATTGAAGAATAAAAAATGGAAAAAAGATTATTCAATCTATATTATTCCCATGAGGAGAGATCATTGGTTGAGAGCTATTTTCAAAGGATGCTGCTGACAAACAAAAATAAGAGAATTCAGGGAACACTGCAGTCATGAGACCGCAGTAATGTGTCTCTATGCAGATTTGTACATGCATACACTGGTGTGTACCTAACTCTTGACAGTCTTGACTATGTTGGCTTGATCTCACATTGGCTCCCACCCTTATGCCCCACATACCGACAGTAACATACTTTTGAGCAAGGTATGAATCTGGATCCTTGGATTCAACAGGATCCTCTGGCTTTTTTCTTTTTTCACGTCAGATTCAACAAACGCTCTTAACTTCGGAAAAAGTGTGTAAACGACCTGCATAAATGATGAATGCTACCCGTGCGTATTTAAGTGCACGTGCATGAGGATAAATTTGCATATTCCACGCTCAAAAAAATACCATATAAGGCTACACTTCCTCTCTCCTGGTGAAAAACAACAGCATCCAGGGCTGTAAGATGAACAACATCAATGTGGTTTACACACCGTGGGCAAACCTGAAGAAAACCGGAGACATGGACGTTGGACAGATCGGCTTCCATCGGCAGAAAGAGGTGAAGATCGTGGCAGTGGAGAAGAAGATCAATGAGATTGTTCTGCTTTCAGAGATCCAAAAAGGAAAATCTGTCATTTTTAGCAGTGTCAGCAGTGGAATTACGGGACTTGCTAAAGCGAAACAATGGGAAGCAATTACGAGTGCTGTTAATTCCGTGTTACCTGTAGTTCGTAATGTAACCGAAATAAAGAAGAAATGGTTTGATATGAAAATGGCTTAAGAGTCTGACTAGTGCTTTCCTTCTACGTAGCTTATTGTTAGCTGTTATATTATATCCTAATTTGTAAGTCCCTTTGGTTAAAAGCGTCTGCTAAATGCATGAACAAAAACACTAGTGTGCTCCACAACGGCACGGGTGCTTTGATGGGTATATGTGTGCAGTCTATTGCTCCGATTATGTTTGCCAGTCCAGCCATGGCATGAACGTCCCTCTTAATTTGTACTGGTTTGACAGCGGTGTATGGCAGGGCTCTCAAGTCTCACGCAATGAGTGTGAGACACACGCATTTCAACAAGTTCACACGCTCACACGCCACACATGCCATTTCTCACGCTGAGAAATGATCAACTTCGTCGCACAGAAATTCTAATGGCCTATACTATAAACGAGTCAATGGCAGGTTACTGTGCGCTAGTACAGCTCAGAACTATAGCTCTGGTACAGCTGTCTTGATTTAGCAACCCATCGGCAAATCACAAAATAGAATTTCTCAGCCAATCAGAAAACAGAATTTCTTGTTGCCGGGTGTGAAATAGCTTTCAGCTGCAAGCGCGCGTCCCATGAATGCACAGCGGACATAGCCTATTATGCTCTGAATGCGTGCAGAAGTTGTAGACGAGCTGGAGGTGGAAGAGAACCGTCAGGATCATCAGCAGGTCATATCTTCATTTATTTGAATCTTTTATTAGTTACTATAGTTTTCCTACTCCTTGTAAAAGACCAATACCTGCCGATTAAAGTGTTCGTTGGAGTAGTAGACCTAAATATTCAGCATACACCCTTTGACATGAGCAACTTAATGAAAAATGAAAAATATGTAGGAGTGTAATTAGGCTTCCGTGATTCATTTTTTTCAAAGGTGACTGGTATGAGCAGATTCCCAATAAGGCTATCTACAATTGCCAAACTGGTATTAGTTCTGCCACACTGAAATGCTGATGCAGAGAGGGTTTTTTCCATGGTGGGGCTCAATAAAACCAAGACCAGGAACACATTGGCTCTGAATGGAACTCTGTCATCCATCATGACTGTGAAAATAGCTGACAGTGAGCCACAGTGCTTTAAATGGGAGCCCCCAATATCAGTCATCAAGCATCAAAATCTGCCACAAACACTTACAACAACACTCATAAACAAACACACACAGAGAGGGACTGCTCAAGGGGCCCATTTGGGGTTATGTTTGTTTTTCTTAATTTAATTTGTCTGTTTTTTTGTTTGTTAAAACTTTGCATACCTAAAACAATTTATTTTAAAATATAGCAGAATTTAGTGTAAAAGTGAAGATTTGTGATTTTGGTATAAATAAAACAATTTCTTTGTTCTTTAAGTAGCTAGTTTATGGCGATGGGATACTGCAAAAAAACCCGAAAGAAACCCCCCCACGCACACGGCCCGGCCCCTGCCCCGCCCGAATCTCACTCCAAGCAAACTTGAAAACTTGAGAGCCCTGGTGTATGGGAATTTGGGTGATAAACTGATGAGAGTTTTGATGACCAAGGGGAGTGCACGACTCACAGAAGACTGGGACATACTGATCTGTCTCCAATCTCTGAAGGGTTTCCATCGCCAAAAATCAAAGGGTGGTGAGGACCTGGACGTGTGGTGGAATTGGGTTTGATCAGCATGTTGTGGCTCTAGCAAGCTGCATATTTGCAGCAGCACTGTCCTTGACAATCTAAATTGCGATGTCAGTCATTCGTCTGTCTCTGCAAGGATATCTACACGGTCTCGGATCACACACTGTCTTCCAAGAGTCTGAAGGCATCCACAAGTAGGACAAGTTACATTTTCCATTGACCTTGTTATATACAGAGTCAAATTAACCTTCAATTATTGCATAATTTAAACAGAATAATGTCAGCATAGTTATGGGGTATAATGTACATATGTATTAATAATTGCTTCAAAGTAAATAAATATACAATCTATTTGTCAAGCAAACTTGATTCGAATAACAGCGGACTATTTTACGAAACTCCTATAACAGGTCTGGATCAAATTCTGTGCGTACCTGAAAGAAAACTTAAAATACGAAAAAATTGGTGAATGCGCAAAGTCTCTTAAATCACTCGTACGCACGACTTAAAGCTATGGTAGGTAATCCTAGAGAGCTAGCAAGAGAGCTAGCAAGATTTGAAAGTGGCCCCTCCTCTAAGCTCCGCCCCCCCCTCCCCATTCCGTCAGTAGCCCCTTTCACACTGCCGAATAACCCGCGTTTAATTCGCGAATTTAGCGTGTCCGCTGTTGCGTTCACACTGCCGACCCGGGCTGCCGCGTCAACTCGACTCGCCTTTCGACCCGCGTCGGACCCTAGTCTTTTTGCCGAGCCGAGTTTGGTGTGAACGCAATCGACGCGGGTCGGACGTGGGCGTGGCGTGACGTGAGGAGTTTAAAAGACCGAATGGACAGCTGATTCAGAACAACAGCGACAGGTGAGGACAAGTTTTACTCTGTTTTAGCCTACATCAAGTTGGAGACATTTTTTAATATGGCCAACTGGGGAGACAAGGAGGTCTGCGAGCTCCTTAGCCTCCAAGCAGAGGACGTTATTTTCCGCCACATTTCGGGGACGGTGAAAGATGGACCTCTGCTGGAAGGGCTGGCGAGAAAGATGGGAGAGCGCGGTTTCCCACGCACCGTAAAGTAACATCTCCATGAACTGCATATACAATTGCATAAACGATATCTCAAGGTGTCCCGCCATCGTTTGTTTGAAAAATTTGATGCAGACAGGTGTATTTAACCCTACCTCCGACGCATGGCTTAAGCCTATGTCATTGTACACGCCCAGCATTTTATGTGTTTCGTGTGACGCTCTGCCACTAGGCAACGCCCCCTGAACTCGGCTTCAGGCGACACGGGTCACCCTAACACGCCAAGCGTTCACATTGCTCGACACGGGTCGAAGGTGCAATTTGGACCCGCTAAGGTAGCGGGTCTCAGTGTGAAAGGGGCTAGTGCTTCATCCAAAGCCGGTAGAACCGCGTGCGCACACGGAGCAGGGAGCCGACAGAGGGGGGCGTAGGCAGAAAGCAGAGGCATCTGATTGGTTTTTTGTAGGCGCTCCAATCCGAGATCAGCGTCCGCTGATCTCGGATTGGTCAGCTTTTTCTCAGTCCTGCAGCTGCCACAGAGGTCTGATTATTTTCGTCCCTTTTTCTAAATACATCTTGTATAGATTTCTCTCAGGATAGACGGACCATTTCACCCAGTATTACAAAATGTGTTTCTGAACAGGATTACCAACCATGTCTTTAAGAATAAATGTGTTCGTACGAAGGTTGTTGCATGAGGCCCATAGTTCCCACTAGTTAATTTAAGTTCATGCTGGTACTGCCCCCCCCCCCCCTCTCTCTCTCTCTCTCTCTCTCTCTCACACACACACACAGAATACACATTCCTTAGTGGCTTTTTCATTGTTTTTTTGCTGTTCCTGATCTGATATTTGTTAGCTTCTCTTTTATTCTGAGTAACGGGAGACTGTCTCTGAGGACCACACCAAGGTGTTAATGTGACTGAGGTCTTTTGTGCTAAGGCAGCACAGTGTAGTTTTCAGCTCTATAACTTATCTCCTCAGTGCAGAGCTACAATATCTGCTGGTTTAACATAGTGCTGTTGAATCAGGTCAAGGAGACGCTGGCATTTGTAAAGGTAAAAGGGGCCTTAAAAGTTGAAACACTCATTGAAAAGGCTCACTTATCCTGACACTGAAAATCATCATATTCAGAGCATCTGTAGATATAACAATGACTTTTTTATCTTTGAATGCACTTATCCAGAACCTACAGAATAGGAAAGTATTTTCATACTGGGGTACCATAAAGAGATCCATTTTACTGGTAGTCTTCTCACTAGGGCGTCAATGTAATTTCAATGCATTCGAGAAAATATGATGAGATTGAGGACAACTAGACAAGAAAGAAAAGGAAAGACGAGGATGGGAAAGGAAAAGGAGCTAAATGAAACTATGTGAGGTGACAATATGGAAGAGCATGGGGAAATAGGTAATCACATGTGTCCGGTGGAGGTCACCACTAGTCTGCAGGTTCTAATCATGAGCTAATAGCCACAGAGGAGAACATTTGAATCCATTAGCCAGTGTCTGTAGGTAGTTAACGGCCCACAGCATAACCTGGCCTGCTTAATGTTCCCTATGAGTCTGTTAGCTCTCTGTCAACTGCCAGCAAGCTGCCTCGTTACTGCAATTACAAACCAATTGATACATATTAGTAAAATATGATAGCACCCTGTCCAGCAAATATCGACTCTAGTGGAAAGATAAAAAAAATATGATTTGTAGTACATTAAAGTATCTCTCGAGGCTGCACGGTGGTGTGGTGGTTAGCACCGTCGCCTCACAGCAAGAAGGTTCCAGGTTCAACTCCGGCTTCCTCCCACTGTCCAAAAACATGCATGTTAGGTTAATTGGTGTCTCTAATATTTGTCCTTAGGAGTGAGTGTGAGCGTGTGTGTGGTTGTTTGTCTCATTTGTCTCTGTGTGGCCCTGTGATGGACTGGTGGCCTGTCCAGGGTGTACCCTGCCTCTCGCCCGATGACCGCTGGGATAGGCTCCAACGCCCCCGCGACCCGACTGACGGATTCAGCGGGTATAGAAAATGGATGGATGGATGGATGGAGAGCATCTCTCTCTACTCTGGTATGGAAAAGCAGAATTTCCTCAATGGCTTGGAGAAAAAAGCCTACAGTTGTAAGCATAAAAAAGTCGAGTCCAATATGAAACTTTACTCAGATCCCCAACAGAATGATAACACACATGGGTAATCAGCGGTCATGGCTATATAAGGTAAGAACCTTTTTTGTTTAGGCAGGTGTTTCACCTAGATGTTAGTTTGAGCTCTTTTGAATCTCTGATTCTCAGTTTTTCCCACGCAAAGTGGAAATCACAGAAACCTCTTGTGTTTGTTGTTGTGTATCGTCCACCTGGCCCTTATTTTGAGTTTCTGTCTGAATTCTCAGAGTTTTTATCCCAGTTAGTGCTGAGTACAGATAAAGTTATTGTAATGGGTGACTTTAATATTCATGTAGATGTTGAAAATGACAGCCTAAATATGAACTTTAATTCTATATTGGACTCTATTGGATTTTCTCAGAGTGTTCACAGACCTACTCACTGCCTTAATCACACCCTTGATCTTGTTCTGACTTATGGCATTGAGAGTGAACAGTTAACAGTGTTCCCTCATAACCCTGTCTTATCTGACCATTTTTTGATAACCTTTGAGTTTACATTACTTGACTATACAGTTTCTGAGAAGAAATGTACATATAGAAGGTGTCTATCAGAGGATGCTGTAACCAGATTTAAAGAATTAATTCCATCATCCTTTTCTTCACTGCCATGTGCAGATATGACAGAAGACGACTACCTAAACTTTACTCCAGCAGCACTTGACTCTCTTGTTGACAGCACTATAGTTTCAATGCGTACAGCACTGGACAATGTTGCCCCTCTGAAAAGGAAGGTAATCTGTTAGAAGAGGTTGGCTCCTTGGTACAATTCACAGCTGCATGCTTTAAAGCAGACTGCAAGAAAGCTGGAGAGACAGTGGCGTTCCTCTAATTTAGAAGAGTCTCAATTAATCTGGAAAGATAGTTTAATAACGTATAAGAAGCCCTTCGTAAAGCTAGAACTGCTTATTATTCATCATTGATAAAAGAGAATAAGAACAATCCCAGGTTTCTTTTCGGCACTGTAGCCAGTCTGACAAAGAGTCTGAGCTCATGAGCTTCTTTATCAATAAAATTGTTTTCTATTAGAGAGAAGATTGATGGAGTCCTTCCCACTATTATCAGTGATGTATCATCAAGTATAGCAGCTATAGAAGTATCTTTAGAACCTGATTTGTATTTAGACGGCTTCTGTCCAGTTGTCTCTGAACTAACAACAGCAATAGTCTCTTCTAAACCATCAACTTGTGTTTTAGACCCAATCCCAACCAGACTGTTCAAGGAGGTTTTCCCATTAATTGACACTTCCATATTGGATTTGATCAATCTGTCTTTGTTGACAGGATATGTACCTCAGCCTTTTAAGGTTGCTGTAATTAAACCTTTACTTAAAAAACCTACTCTTGATTCAGAAGTGTTAGCTAATTATAGACCTATATCCAATCTTCCTTTTATGTCTAAAGTTCTTGAAAAAATAGTTGCAGCTCAACTTTGTGATCATTTACACAGAAATAATCTTTTGAAGAGTTTCAGTCAGGATTCAGAGTGCATCATAGCACAGTAACGGCACTGGTGAAAGTTACCAATGATCTCCTCTTAGCCTCTGATAGCCGACTTGTGTCTGTGCTTGTCCTGTTGGATCTCAGTGCTGCATTTGATACGGTCGATCACAGTATCTTATTAAAGAGACCTGAACATGTTATTGGGATTAAAGGAACTGCCTTAGGCTGGTTTAAGTCATATTTATCTGATAGATTTCAGTTTGTTCTTGTAAATGAAGAATCTTCCCACACACCAGAGTAAGTCATGGAGTTCCTCAGGGTTCTGTGCTTGGACCGATTCTTTTCACTTTATCCATGCTTCCATTAGGTAACATTATTAGACAGCATGGCATAAATTTCCATTGCTATGCTGATGATACTCAGTTGAGCTTTTCTATAAAACCAGATGAACCCAATAGGTTGGTCAGACTACAAGCATGTCTTAAAGACATAAAGACCTGGATGACTCAGAACTGTCTGCTTCTAAATTCAGACAAAACTGAAGTCGTTATCTTTGGACCTGAGCGCTCTAGGGATAAATTGTCTAGCTATATAGTTACTCTAGATGGTATTTCCTTGGCTTCTAGTTCTACAGTGAGGAACCTTGGAGTTAATTTTGACCTGAATTTATCATTTGAATCACATATAAAACAGGTTTCTAGGACTGCTTTCTTTCATCTTCGTAATATTGTTAAAATCAGGAAGATCTTGTCTCAGAGTGATGCAGAAAAACTAGTCCATGCATTTGTTACTTCAAGATTGGACTACTGTAATTCTTTATTATTGGGCTGTCCCACATATTCTCTGAAAAGCCGTCAGTTGATCCAAAATGCTGCAGCCAGAGTTCTGATGAGAACTAACAGGAGAGATCATATTTCTCCAGTTTTAGCTTCTCTTCATTGGCTCCCTGTTGAATTCAGAATAGAATTTAAGATTCTTCTCCTCACATATAAAGCTCTTAATAGCCGCTTTCGGACAGACCGTTCTAAGAAAGTAGTTATCAGAACTACCCTCCTCGAATTTCGTTCTGATAACTATCCTTCCCCAGCGGAACTGTTTCAGTCTGCATTCGCACATGAGTCGTGACCTGATAGGGACTGATGCGCCGCGCGCAGCCGTCTGCTTCAGTGACGTGTTAGCCGTTAGCCGTTTAGCGCTACATTCAAACACAAAACAAAACGGTAAAAGTAAGGAGAGTAGAAAAAACACCACCAAGAAGCTAATATGGAGGGCGGGGAGGCCACCGTGTTTATGGTCTGCATGATGGTGATATTAATCATGAACAATCACATCGGGCGTCTAATATCGAGGCTGGAAAAGCTCACAAAGAGAGTCAGGAGACGATACCTTTTCATTTCATGAAGTAAGAAACGAGAGCAGAGCGCTGCAGACAAATGAGACCAGTGTAAGTTTAACTTATTAAACACCCGCCGGTTGTGTCTGTGTCTATGAGGAAACATTTCAGCCGTGATAGCATGACATGGGGCGTAGCTACCGACCACCACACACCTCCGTTAGATTCGTTCTATAGAACCATGAAAAGACCCGACCTCGGAGAAGGAGCTAAATAGTTATAGGAACTAAGGGAGAAAGCCCCGAGTTCCTGTATGTCCGAACACGGGAGAAAACGGCCCCGCGGATTAAAAGGTTATTAGAACTGCCAAAGGTTCCTACAGTCCGAAAGCGGCTATTGACCAAGCTCCATCAAATCTTAAAGATCTAACTGTAAGATATTTTCCTAACAGAGCACTTCGTTCCCAAACTGCAGGTTTACTTGAGGTTCCTAGAGTTTCTAAAAGTAGAATGGGAGGCAGAGCCTTCAGTTATCAGGCCCCTCTCTTGTGGAATAAGCTGCAAGTAAATGTCCGGGAAGCAGACACCCTTTCCACTTTTAAGACCAGGCTTAAACTTTCCTTTTTGATAAAGCTTATAGTTAGGGATGACTCAGGTGATCCTGAAACATCCCATAGTTAAGCTGCTATAGGCCTAGACTGCTGGGGGGCCTCATCTGTCACACCTTTCCTCACTTTACTCTCTTTTTCCCCTGTTTAATTTCTCAAATGATATTATGGACATGTGAGATTATTGTGGTCATTAACTTGTGTTTCCCTGTTCCAACAGATATCCTTTGAATGGTGTTACAGTGCGCCCCCCCCCCCCCCCCCCCCCCTTTTCTGTCTTCTCAAACCCCAGCTAGTCGAGGCGGCTGGCCACCCTTCCTGAGTCTGGTTCTGCCAGAGGTTTCTTCCTGTTAAAAGGGAGTCCTTCCTTTCCACAGTCGCCTCAGGCACGCTCAGGACGGGAGATTGGACTGAAGACTAGTTTCGGTGCAATCTGTTGGTTTCCTTAGGAAATTGTTTTTGAATTTGCTCTATATGAATGAATTGGATTATTTTATAAATAATTATAATTACAATGAATTGAATTCCAATTGGCTTGAATTGTACTTTATTATTTAAGTGCCTTGAGATGACATTTGTTGTATTTGGCGCTATATTAATAAGAATGAATTGAATTGAATTGAATTGAATTCACCCGGAAGAGGACATTTTTGACCGCTGAAGAGATTGTTGGATACAACAGGTGCAAACGTTTCAATGTGTATGAGAAGGAATAGGAAATAAATGCACAAAGTGTTCAAGTGGCAATTCCAACTCATTAATGACATCAAAAAAGGTAAAAAAATCAGCTCGTCAATATTACTCGTCTAGCATCACCTCAGTGGCTTAAAGCTTTGGCTTGGCCTCTACAGACACTATTTTAAACAATTCGTCATCTTACACTATTTATTCTGTCTTGCCAGGTAAAAATGACAATGGCAAAAAACTTTCTAAACAATACGCTGAAGTCAAAAACTTTAATGATAACAAAATAGGTATTTTTTTGGATAAACAGTCAATAATAATGCATGTTCATCTCAATTTCCTCCCTGGGGGATGAACGTATTTTTTATTCTATTCTCTATCTATGAGTTGTTGTTAATTGTATATACAGTATATATAAATATATGTACATGTAAGTATAATTATTATTTTTTTCTTACACAAAAATGCAACTTCCTTGTTACACAAATAATGTTGTGATCGTGACACCTTGCTTTATGATAAAAATCCTCATCAAAACTTTCTATTTACTGCATGTAGGTTATTAACTTCTAATGTGTTTCTCCTAAAAGAGTAACCAGATTTTGTAAGCATGCAGAAAGAAGAGGAAATTGGCTAAGCAGTAGACAACTTGTGAGTCAGAATATCTCAGTGGATTAATGAGATGACACAGGAAAAGTTTGGACCCATGGATCACCAGAATGTTCAAGGTAAGAAAGGCAGGGTCTTATATGACAACATCAACTGTAAAGCAGTAAGCAACATCAGTTTTGTTGGTGGGTTGTTTTGCTGCTGGTTTAATAGATAAATTATCTATGAGAGGATTATCTTGTCTACCCAAATTACCGAGGACTTACCAAGGAATGAAAAATATTTCCTTAGACTCTTGTGCCCCTTTTCCACCGCCGAGCTAGCCCTACTCTACTCGGTTCGATATAGCGCGACACGGCACAACACGGCACCAGTACCATTTCCTTTTCCACACAAACCGTGACCTGGAAGTGGGCGGAGTCGGCCCGTTCACCACTAACGTGACGTCGGTTTCAGGTGACTACAAAGTGTCACGCCGCGGTTAGTCAAAAGTAAACACAGCGATGGAGTGTAATGTGTAATGCAGTTGACAATTCATATTTTTTAGTTAAACCAAGCTCTTTATTAAAAAAGACTCCACTTTTACAAAAGTAAACAGCAGGAGTTGTCTCAGATACAGGCGTCGACGCCAGTGTTGGTGCCGGTGGAATGCAGATAGCAGCTGTTGCCTCAGCTGCAGATTGCGATGCCAGTGTCGGTTCTGAAGCCTGCGGGATTGGAGGATCTTCGCTGACCTCAGCAACCGAACACTCATCGGTTGGACAAACCGAGTCTTGAGGGAAAAAAAAAAAAGTTTGAACATACGAAACGCATACACGTAAACCGCATAGGTGAGACACTGTGCTAACCTTCCAAAACAGCGTTGTTTGCTAGCTCACTCAGAACAACTTACATGAGACACCTTTTTACACAAGTTAAAGACTGAACATGTATTTGTTACAATATAAAACATGCATTTGTTAAGATATAAGCGTTGCACCAAGGGGATAAGAACAACACTTACCATTTTCCATCGCCTCCAACAAAGACGTCGCCGTATCCACGCCACTCTCCTTGCCCCGGTTCGCCGGGCGGTGACCGTAAATGCCATCCATTTGGTCGAACCACTTCCATGTCTTTCGGTTTGACCCACTCCGGCTGTTGTGGTCCTTTACCTCCCGGTAATCACTCTTCAGCTTGTCTCGGCACTGCTGAGAATTCCGGTGATAGCCATGGCTAGCCATCAGCTTGGCTAGCCATGCTGATGGAAAAGCTCCCAATCAGGGTAGAGCCGTACCGGTACGAAAATGTTCGGTGGAAAAGGGGCATTGGTCACCTTCATGTGAAAACCTAGTTAACAAATATTTCACCATAGTCTCACAACAAAATGTGAAACAGGTATAAAAAAGATAGGGGTTGATGGGCACAAGTTAAGGATTTTTTTTCATGAACCCCAACATGACTTCATATGTGACGTTTTCCTTTCATGTCTACATTGCATCTTGTATTTTTCAAAAGGGAGTACGACTTCTCACTGGTTTAAATGCAGGAATCAATGGTACACATACATTACCACAAGTTACATTGTGTACATCTCCAGCTTGATCCATTACAGTTTATCAGAAAGCATAGTTTACAAGCATCTGTTTCTAACTTGAAGCTACACTGGTAAACTATTTCCCTCTTGGATCAATAGAGTAAGAATCTCTATTTATATTTTAGTGTGTTGGGGGAGTATCTGGATGGAGTCGTTCCACCATGCATTGTGACACTGGGTTTGTGAAACAGTAGTTGTTTTTGAGTGTGTTCTAAGTGTTATAAAAGTTATTCATTGTGCAGTAGTCAGTGTTGTGCTGTTTCATGCCTGTTTTGTTAGATTAATGCTACTGTTATGATAGTATATAATTACGCCATGAGTAAAAGTGTTCAGGCAGTTAGTGACCCCCAGGTCTGTGTATCCTGTGTGTACTATAAAGGTTATGATATGAAATTTTTTTGGATTTAAATTTTTGATGGAATTCAAGTGCTCATCTCATCATGACCTCAACCGATCCAAACTTGTCCCATTGTTATCAGAAGAGTAGTATTGTCAGCTCAGGGGCCTTCCACCTCATCACCACCTGCCGGGAAGTCCACCACACCATCTCAACTGCTTTCCATTGAGATCAAGCAAACTATCAAAGACCTGTACCACCAGAGCTGCGAGGACCAGGGGACGTATCAGAGATGTCAGCTACGAGAGCTACTGGACCTGTTTACTGACATCTTCGTCGCCAAAGGTGAAGACTGTACACACAGCTTCATCCACCATCAAAATGGTAAATGGAGCAGGCACCAGAGGTACACCTTTTCAATAGGCCAATGCCACGTTTCAGGAGGAGCAATGCCAGCACTGCCAGCATATAGAAGAATGGGATGCGGTGATTCCAGTGGTGCATCCCTGCGTAGGGCTGTACAGTTACTCAAATTTGAATCTCAATCTAGATTTGAACTTCCTGCTCTCTGTTGACCACATGCCTGCATATGCCAATCACTATGCTGTTCTCAGCACAGTGCAGCCAGATGTTTCTTGAATGAAGCTTGGACCAGTAGCAACAGAAGGATAGATATACAAGAACAGATAGCTTGTCAGAACAAACAACCAATGCCTGGTTTACCGGAGGGCTTGTCCCTCAAAGTGAATCATCATCTGTTGTTTGGAACTACTTCAGATTTAGGGCAAATTATGTTAACCAAGAACAAATCACATGCAAAGAGTGGTGTAGAGTTGTGTCTGCACTGCAAAGCAAGACAACTAACTTAAGTAACCATCACAAACCACAACATAAATTGCAGTATGACGAATGCATGAAGGCCAAGAAAAACAGTACAATGGTTGTTAAAATTAATGGTCCAACATCAACCAGCACCTTATTTGTTTTCAAGATGCTTTACTTATTTAAATACAGTGAGAGGCACTGCCTGTTGATTTATTTTGTTATAAATTTTGGTGTTATTTTTTATTTATATTTTCCTTCAAAGAGATGCACTGGATTTCGTGTAAGTGTTGCTACGTCTATTTTTCTACTGATGCGCACTAAACTATAGATCCAGAGCATGTAGCTGACGCGTGCTTCATTAAAACTCCACAGTCCGTTTTCCTCTTTCAAGGGTTTACTGAAAAACCTTTCTTTCAATTACAAAAACAAAAACTGTGTAATACGACAACAAAATAATATTCTCGTGCAAGCACGGTCAAAACTGTGCTATCTCGGTTCCATAGCTTCACTAAACCAAATACACATACTACATCATGTTATGTGTATTAACCAATGAGAGAACTGCATTAATTAACAATATGAAGCAAGCACTCCACAAAATGGTACAGAACTGCAACTGCTACTCAAAAATACAATTAGGTCAAATATTACAAAATCTAAATTATTTATCACCTTGTTCATATGTACAAATGTCTCTAACAATGAGAATCACCAGTTTTCTTTTGATAAGAAGGCTAGATGTGTACATTAGTGGGAATGTAGCACAATATGAATGTGAAAGCAGTGTTATGTTTACATAAAAGTGTTTATAAAACCTAAAATCAGTAAATAATCATGACAGTTATTCGTGATATCAATAATGATCAAAATAATCAATATGGTGATTATTTTTTGGCCACAATTGTGCAGCCCAAGCCCCATGTTGTCATGGAGCAGCTGGTGGGGCTAGAAATCTGTTTTCTTTTCTGTGTTTTTAACCTGGGAATGCTGTCCCTGCTGGGATCCGTTTTCGGGTGGAGCCTTCGCTGTTCAGGCAGTCCTGTAATCAGGAGTCAAATTTATCACGATGGATCGTCGTCACTGTTTTGTGTCTGAAGATTGAACTGTGAAACTGTTGTTTCCATGGAACAACTCACCTTCCAACTGTGGAGACATCCAGTCAGACCAGGCCACTCCATTATCAGTTTGAAGACATAAGCTTGTGTAAGAAACTTATCTGTTGACCTGCCTGCCAATTCTCCACCTGCTGACTACGCTTGACCTTGGACATCCACTGACCACCACCCTCCCCACCAGAAGAAACCTGCTGGAATACGAGTAGAACAGACTCTTGTGAATCTCAAAACTAATTGCTATTATACTTTCAGTTTTGACTCATTTTAACTGTGAATCTCTTCTCTGGTAGTGACATTCGTTTTAACTGGTGAGCTCCCGGAAACCATCCACCTCCTGAACTCTTTAGTACTGCTTCCCCTTTCTGTAAATAAACCTTTAAAGTCTTGCCGAACTATTATTTGCCAAATTATGACATGCGTGACACCCCTGCCGACAAAGGTGACAGCTCGCCAGACAGCAATGGAGGTGACCCCCAGGCATCATCTGCCGCCCTGTGATGGCCACACCTGCAGCCACACAGTCGCCCAATCCAATCCCAGATTGATTGGGTGATACCATCCATGGGGGAAGACTATGGAGTCTTCATTTTATAATTTTTGGCATTAGTTCTTTTTGCTTTTGTGATTTGTTTTTTTGTTGTTGTCTTGGTTTAGTGTGGCCAGGCTAAACAGCTAGTGGTCCCTCAAGAGGCCCAATATGTTGTACTTAATCTGGGCCACTCCATTCCTTGGGCTGGCCACCTAGGGAAACACAAGACCACTAGTCGTATTAGGCGTTACTTCCTCTGGCCTGGCCTGCGTTCAGATGTTGCAAAATTCTGTAAGAGCTGTCCCCAGTGTCAGAAGACATCGATTAAAGACCCCTCCAGAGTTCCACTTCAGCCTCTGCCTGTGATAGGCACACCATTTGAATGTCTCGGAATGGACATTGTTGGCCCCTTGGAAAAAAGCCATGCAGGATATCGGTATATGTTGGTGGTCACGGATTATGCAACCAGATACCCAGAAGTCTTTCCATTGAAAACAATAAAGGCAAAATCTGTGGCCTTCTCTTTGATACAGTTATTTTCAAGAGTTGGTTTCCCTCGTGAAATTCTCACAGATCAAGGAACTAATTTTATGTCTGTTTTATTAAAACAGGTATATAAACTATTGGGGATTAGGAGCGTGAGGACCACCCCATATCATCCACGAACAGATGGGTTAACGGAGCGTTTTAACCAGACCTTTAAACAAATGCTCCGCAAGTTTGTGGATGAAACGGGCTCTAACTGGGATCAGTGGTTGCCCTACTTCCTTTTTGCTTATAGGGAAGTTCCCCAGGCCTCTACTGGGTTCTCCCCTTTTGAACTCTTATGGCGCATTTCCACTAGCTTGGCACGGCTCGGCACGGCTCGGTTTTGTTGTGTTTCCATTACAACCGACCAGGCCTGGAATTTCGTCATTTTAGGGGCAAGGCCACTTGGCCTTTTGAGTTGTCAATTTTTTAAGGGCACAAAGGCCAAAAGCCAGGGCACCAAGGCCATAAATTAAAACAATGATTTAACATATGATATGAAGTGACTACGATTGTATATGCATTTACAATACTTTTATATATACTTATTAAGCATTTAATGGACACCAAATTGCAATTAAACAATTTTTTTATTAAAACTACACAGGATTCTTATAGCACAGACATGTTTGGCTCACTGTGAGACGGTGGTAGTGGGCCTACGTTGAAAGGACGTCACTTACAATGTAAGTGAATGGCAGTTGCTATGCTAAGCTAACTAAGCTAGTTCTGGCCAGTGGGTGTAATGTATTTTTTTTGTGGACAGTTTAGGCATGCCACAAGACATGTGAATGGGTATTTTGATTGCGTTTTGAAAATGGGGCGATATCATTTATATCCACTAGCCACAGACAGATGAGACCCACTGAATTCATTTGATCAATTTATTAACTAAAGCTTTAAATTCATTTTACAGTGAAATTGGGAATGTACATCCAATTAAAATAATTACAATAATTAAACTTATGTACATACAAAACTTAATCTAACATTTCATTACTCCTCAACCCTCACAGACTATTCAGGGTCACATTTTTTGTACATAAAAAAATAACTTTAAAACTGACCTATATTCATGTGAACCCTGAATCTACAAAAATGGAAATATTTAACAACTTTCTAACCATGTTTTAGTGCAGATAATGCACAAAATTAAACACAAAACTATGTGCAGAGACTAATTATGGAATTATGGATACTGTGAAATGCTTAAACATCGTCCGAGCTCTCTGAACTGTCTTAGGATCCATCTAAATCAGTTCCATTTTTCCCTTTTCTCACAAAGTGTGGCCGGCGTGTGCGCAAACTGTCACCATGCCAGATTCAATATATTCAAAATATCATCCTCCTCCCCTCCTTTGGCAGGCATGTCTTTTCTCTTCACGGCCGGCTGTCCCAACCATCGCCACATTTTGTTAGTGTTTGCGTCTGTATTTGTACCAATAACGCAATGCATTCATTTACAATGATGGAGCAGAGTCACCTAAATAAAGACAGAAGTGTCCCAAATACAAAAATCAAATGGTGAATGACACCCCATTTGTGCATGATAAGCTAACTGCAAGTTAGCTAACTGCAACTGATAAGTGTTTTATTACTTTGCATGTCTTCCAAAAGAGAAAATAATCAGACGCAGGGTAGCAAAACATTATGGGCGTGAAAATGAAACTTAGAAAATCGGCTTGGCGCATGCACAAAGTAGTAATTCTCGACAAGTAGGAGAAATCGGCTGAACACCGGCGTCTATCGTATTTCCAAACCAAGAGTGACCCACTCCCCTAGTACGGCAGCCTCGGCGGATGCGTTCCCATAGAAACTGCGCTCGCGCGTCCCGCGAAATAGATGGTAAAGTTCCTCATTTATCATCGGCCAAGCCGGCTAGTGAGTTTTTTTTAATACACGCCAAAAATAACTTTCACCCGCATTTGGCGTGTTGGCGGGTGTTAATTTAGAGTTTATATCATATAAACGAGCAGCAAACAAACCTAGTCTGCACAGAGGTCTTTGACAGCTAACAACACAGCGCTAACTGCCTAGTTGTTAGCTAACTGCCTAGCACTAGATAAAAATAAAAGAACACAACTGCAATGTAACTTATCCAAGTAGTAACAAAAACACTTCAAAATATTGTAATTATGTATTACCATACGAGCAAGAAATAGTAATGTTATCCATAAAATTACACTTAAAGCTGGACAAATGAAAAACTTAAGGCAAACAGGATCATCACAAAACCTTACCTCACCTCAGCCTTTTCTTGAGCGGAGAATCAGCTGGCTACGCACACGGACGCGTGAGGGGGTGGGCGGAGATAGACTGATGTCAACTGTCATCAGCGGTGTAAATCCAGGCTCGAATCAAGCGCACCGCTGATTTTTTTTTTCTCCACCAGATGCTCATTGATCATTGAAGCCGTGTCAGAAAAGAGGCAGACTGCTAAACCGCAAAACTTAGTCAGACAGAGAGGGCATCAAGGCCACTGTGGCCTTATGGCAGATATAATTTTCAAGGGCACAAGGCCAAAGTGGGAGGGCACGAGGGCCATGGCCCTCGTGGCCCTCGTGAAATTCCTGCCTTGCAACCGACTATCACTTCGTGCGTCCTCGACGTGGGCGGGGTCGTCATAACACATAACTCCGTGACGTCATTTACACGGCACCGAGCAACATACAAATCCGGACCTCCTCGACCGACCAAGGAGTGGATTTCCTCTGCGAAGCCATCTCGTAGCAGTACAAACTGAAGCAGTAAAATCTGGAGTCTTGTCTTGAGTCTTGTATTTATTTACATTCTAGTCGGTCGTCGCGCGGTTATGACGCTTCCAGTGACGACACTCATCGGCCAATCAGTGGAAGGCAGTCGGCTGACGTCACGTTTTAGTAATGCTTCGGCTCGCTTGGAACCAGGGCTGAGGTGATATCAAAAGTCTACCCGGTTGCAGGTACTGAGTGCTAGTGGAAACGTGCCATTATATGAGGTCAGGGGCCCTCTTACCCTGTTAAAAGAGATGTGGGAAGGGACCCAGGAAGGAGAGAAGCCAGTCAATGTAATTTCCTATGTCCTACGGATGAGGGAGAAACTGGAAAAAATTTGTGCATTAGCTCAAACGCATATGGCAGATGCACAAATGTCTCAAAAAGCCTGGTATGATCGTTCAGCAAAGGAAAGAAGTTTTGAACCAGGCCAAAAGGTGCTCGTAATGTTGCCTACAAATGTTATCAAGCTCCTGGCAAAGTGGCAGGGTCCCTTTGAGGTGCAGAAGAAGTTGGGTCCTTCAACGTACCAGGTTGCCACCCCGGGGCTCAAACGATCCACCAGAGTGCTGCATGTGTTGTGGAGAAAATGAGTCGAATCACGCGTCGGTCAGCCGTCCATTGGGGAGTTTATTGAACAAACTGTCACAGCAAATATGCATACAGAATGTACAAAATTTCCGACGAGCTCATCTTGTGACACCCTTTTATACCGTTTTATCATAACAAGTGTACGTGGCCCTCTCTGGAGGCGCCTAGCTTTCGCAGTTTATCATAAACACGCTCATTCTAACTATCAACAATATTCATATGAACCAGTCAACAAGGCACACGATGTAATTCTGACATGTCAAGGGAATATCATGACATTATTCTCCCACACATGTAAATCTGCTTAAAGAGTGGGTCCCACGATCTGAAAAAGGAGCAGATGTTCATCCAGCATGTGGGAGAAGATGAAGAAACTAATCAATACTTACCATCACAGTCTGCCTCTGACGTGGATCTGAGCCACCTCGCTGATAAACAACGGAATGAGGTAAAAAGTCTTATTACTTCAGATATATTCCAAGAATATCCAGGCTGCACAAATTTGGTGGAACATAACATTGTCCTGAAAGAGAAGGCGCCAGTCAGACGCATGAGTTAGGGTACCTGAACACTTCTGAGAGCACTGAAGAAGGAAGTGGACCTCATGTTGTCCCTGGGAATCATTCGGCCCTCAAAAAGTGAGTGGTGCAATCCAATTGTTTTGGTTCCCAAGAAAGATGGCACCATAAGGTTTTGTATTGACTTCAGGTATCTGAACTCTATTTCAAAATTTGATTCATACCCTACACCACGAATGGATAAACTTATAGAGCGTCTGGGAAAAGCCAAATATCTATCTAACATTGACCTCTCTAAAGGCTATTGGCAGGTTGCTCTCAGCGAAGGGTCAAGGGAGTTAACAGCTTTCCGCACGTCGTGGGGGCTGTTTGAGTTCACTGTTCTGCCATTTGGTCTACATGGAGCCCCTGCCACATTCCAAAGACTGATGGACCAGGTACTGTATGGTCTTGCTGATTATGCCTGTGCATATCTTGATGACATTGTCATTTACAGTGGAACCTGGGAAGAACATATGAAACATCTAAGGATGGTTTTGGACCAACTGAAGACGGCTGGCCTTACGATCAACCCAACAAAGGGTTCCCTGGCCAAGACGAAGACACAGTACCTTGGTTTCACAGTTGGAGGTGGGGTTATAAAACCACAAGTTGATAAAGTCAGAGCTATTGCATCTGTTCCTCTTTCACAGACTAAAAAGCAGCTGAGATCCTTCCTTGGGATGGCTGGCTTCTACAATCGCTTTATAGCAAACTTTTCAGCTAGAGCAGCTGCCTTGACGGATTTGATTGGTTCATGGTGTCCGAACCAGGTTCAGTGGATTCTAGAAGCAGTTGCAGCCTTTTGAGACATCCAGCAATCTCTGAGTAAGAATCCAGTTCTTCATACTCCAGATTTTGAAAAGGATTTTGTACTGCAAACAGATGCTTCTGAAAGGGGTGTTGGAGCAGTACTTCTACAGGGATCATTGGAGGACCAGCATCCCATAGCCTATATCAGTTGCAAACTACTACCCAGAGAAGAGCGCTATCAAGTGGGTGCTCGATTCCTCGAGTTTATCTTGCAGACTGACCATAAGGCACTTCAATGGCTGAACCGCATGAAGGACACTAATGGAAGAATTACCCGGTGGTACCTGGCTATGCAACCATATCGGTTTAAGATCCAGTAAATCCCTGGAAAGGAAAATGTGGCGGCCGACTATCTCTCTCGCTGTCCTGGCGGCAGTTTCAAGGGGGGGGGTGATGGCCACACCTGCAGCCACACAGTCGCCCAATCCAATCCCAGATTGATTGGGTGATACCATCCATGGGGAAGACTATGGAGTCTTCATTTTAATTTTTGCCATTAGTTCTTTTTGCTTTTGTGATTTGTTTATTTTGTTGACTTGGTTCAGTTATTAGGCATTTAAGTTTATTCTTGAGCTAACTGTGTTTATTTACTTGTGTTAGTTAAATTTGTGTTGATGTTTCCCTTCCCTCTTCCTCAGTGTGTCATGGTCTGATCAGCCAACATTTAAGTCCCCTTTGTTTGTTGTGTGTTAGGTCAGTTTTGTTTGTTTTTTAACTGTTAGCTCAAGGTTATGTTAAAATCTTGATTTTTGGCTTTGAATTTTGTTTACTTATTTGACCTCTTTTAAGGGCCCTGTAACTATTGTTTAAAGTTTTGTTATTTTTTTGGGAATAAACCCATTTTTTTCTTGAAAATCATTTCTGTGTCCTCGTGCTTGACCGGCTCGGTCCCTCACACGCCCACAGCTTCAGGAACACTGGCCCAGCACAACTTCAACACAACCAGAGTAGTGATTGAGGCCTATCCCATGTCCAGAGGTCGTCTTAGACAGGCCAGTGACAAAATGACGCCAGCAGTTTCAATGTTGGACACCGAGACCAAGGCCCTCTACTTGCAGTGGTCCAGCCTCTTCAGCCATAATAGCCTTGTCCATCATTGCTGGCTGATGCCTGTAGGAAAGTGTGACACCCTCCAGCTTCTGGTGCCCCACAGGCTGTGGCCACAAGTGCTCGAGCCTGTTCATAGCTTGGTGTGGGCAGGCCACTTCACCAAGACCCTCCGTTGTCTTCAAGCCCAATTCTCACCGGGATGCCGTCAAGACATGGAGCTCTACATGCTTTTACTGCACTGCCCAGAGGGGGCTGACCCAGTGTTCACATGGCCCTTTGCAGCAGTTACACATAGGGGCTCCCAAGAGCACGTAGCTGTTGAAATTCTAGGCCCTTTCCCATTCATGGAACAGGGTAACCTTGACTTCACTAAGCCTATGCAGTCCCTGGCCAGAGTAACGTCACCATCGCTGAGTGCCTGGTGGATGAAATGTTCTGATGCTTCGTGTCATTGGAGCTGGACAGTAACCAGGGGTGGAACTTTAAGACCCAGGTGTTTTGTGAGGTCTGCCGGTAGCTGGGCATCAAGACAACCAGGACAATGCTGTTACATCCTCAGAGTGACGGGTTGGTTGAATGGTTCAACCACACCCTATTCAATTCAATTCATTTTTATTTATATAGCGCCAAATACAACAAATGTCATCTCAAGGCACTTAAATAATAAAGTACAATTCAAGCCAATTGGAATTTAATTAATTGTAATCATAATTATTTATAAAATAATCCAATTCGTTAGTATAGAGCAAATTCAAAAACAATTTCCTAGCTAAGGAAACCAACAGATTGCACCGAAACTTGTCTTCAGTCCAATCTCCCGTCCTGAGCATGCCTGAGGCGACTGTGGAAAGGAACGAATCCCTTATAACAGGAAGAAACCTCTGGCAGAACCAGACTCAGGAAGGGTGGCCATCCGCCTCAACCAGCTGGGGTTTGAGAAGACAGAAAAGAGGGGGAAATAACCACTGTAACACCATTCAAAGGATACCTGTTGGACCAGGGAAACACAAGTTAATGACCACAATAATCTCACATGTACATAATATTATTTGAGAATTTAAATGGGGAAAAAGAGAGTAAAGTGAGGAAAGGTGTGACAGATGAGCTCCCCCAGCAGTCTAGGCCTATAGCAGCTTAACTATGGGATGTTTCAGGATCACCTGAGTCATCCCTAACTATAAGCTTTATCAAAAAGGAAAGTTTTAAGCCTGGTCTTAAAAGTGGAAAGGGTGTCTGCTTCCCGGACATTTACTGGCAGCTTATTCCACAAGAGAGGGGCCTGATAACTGAAGGCTCTGCCTCCCATTCTACTTTTAGAAACTCTGGGACCCACAAGTAAACCTGCACTTTCAGGGCGAAGTGCTCTGTTAGGAAAATATCTTATAATGAGATCTTTAAGATATGATGGAGCTTGGTCATTAAAAGCTCTATATGTGAGGAGATGAATCTTAAATTCTATTCTGAATTTAACAGGGAGCCAATGAAGAGAAGCTAAAACTGGAGAAATATGATCTCTCCTGTTAGTTCTCATCAGAACTCTGGCTGCAGCATTTTGGATCAGCTTAAGGCTTTTCAGAATATGTGGGACAGCCCAATAGTAAAGAATTACAGTAGTCCAATCCAATGTTCCCTCTAAATTTTCATGTGTCTGGGCATACACACAAGCTCCCTGAGCACACTGAGGACCACTGTGAGCAACATCAGATGTGCACGCTGTGGCCACACACCAGTATCACACCTGTTCAAAACCTTGGATCATAGCAAGTTACATGGCTTATTAAAATAATCAAATCACAGCAGCAATTTTCATTAGTTTACTTTTAATATAAGCGATTTGGCCCACTTAAAATGAAAAAGACAAAAATCTTGTTGTTCATGAGATGTGTAGTATGTTATATGTTATATGTGAGAGTCATGCTTTGGCCATGGGAAGAGTCATGCTTTGGCCTGGGTGTGGTCCAGTTGTGGCCTAGCTGAGGGTCCTGTTCTGGAAGAAATGAGACATATACACCTTTCAGATATAACATTTTGTTCACATTAAAACATTCACATTTTGCTCAATGACATGTGCTGTAGCTTGTGATACAGTGTAAACTCCTGTAACTCTTTGTCTGTGAAATATCCAGTATACAGTTTTTTTTATTAGCATTTATACTACCCATAAATTATCTAGTAGTAACAGCATTTAATGATTAATATCCATAAATAAAAATTTTTAATAAATGTCACTAGAATATGCAAAAATTTGACTTTAATTTTACCTTATTTTTCACGTCTGTCCTTCTCACTTCTCCAAAGGTTGTACACTTTGTCCAGGTTGATGGCTTGGCCTCATACTTCTTTGCCAGTGTGGCAATGTCTGCTGATCCATAGTCAAAACTGATGTCTGAGCTCAATGCCTCAATGTCAAATACAGACCACTCCTTTAATTCATCCTCTGGAAAACGAGCATCCATGTGATCACAGAGCTTACTAATGAAAAGAGTAATCTCACTAGTATTTCTGCCATCAGCTGACGAGGTCCCCATTGCCTCTTTCATACGGTCACTCCACTGTACATCCTTCTCCTTCAAGTATTAGGGACGCAACTTCTCGATCTTTGCTCTAGCAAAGCAGTGTCCTTCCATCACAGTCAGGTTGCGTCTTTGTAAAGGGAGGCAGAGTTGTGATAGCTCACCCAAAACATCTCCCAAAGCAGTGACAGTAACCTTGAACTTTGAATCACTCAGCTTTTTGTAGCAGTATTTTGCCACTGGATCTCTGTTATCGGTGAATTCTCTTTTGCAGAATTCTTTAGGACAGTGTAGTTCCTCAGAACAGCATTGACAGCTTGGTGCCGCGACAGCCAAGGCACTTCGTTCAGAGGCCTGAATGACGGTATATCTTCATCAGTAATCTTTGCTAGGTCCTCCATTTTGCCCCTCTTCACAGTGGACTGAGATAAAGTGGAATACACACTTCTAAGAAGAGTTTCCACAACTCGCATCAAAGGTAAATTTTTCCAGGCATCATCAATGCCCAAGTCCTCTCTATGGGCCACACAATGTTCTTCAGTTAGGTGTGGTATTTGGCGCTTTAACAAAGCCGCAACTCCGTTGTGTTTTCCTAGCATAACTGAGGCACCATCGGAGGTCAGCATCCGGTTTCTCTGCATGTCCAGTCCATGTTTGGAGTAAAACTGAGTTATTGCTGAGTTATAAGGGGTTGCGTCTCTTAACTCCGCTGCACTGTTGTTAGCTGGCTAACCTGCACGGCGTGTATGGGCATGGCACATATGCAAGCGCTATCAATGCTATGATTGGCTGCATAGTGTAAGTAAACCGTATCGTATCATTGGCTGAACACCTGTCACTCATTGCGTTACATTGAAAAATGGTACAGAAAAACACATTATTGGTCTAATTAATTAGATTAGATTAGGTCTAATATTAGATATTATTTAATACGTTTATGGTGAATTTTATTTTATGTTCCGCATAGATTTTCTTGTGCGCTGAGAATGTGCGAACAGTGCGCGATTGTGCAGGCATGCAGCTTAGAGGGAACATTGGGCCAATCTTGAAGTAAAAAATGCATGGACTAGTTTTTCTGCATCACTCTGAGACAAGATGTTCCTGATTTTAACAATATTACGAAGGTGAAAGAAGGCAGTCCTAGAAACCTATTTTATATGGGAGTCAAATGATAAATTCTGGTCAAAAATAAATCCAAGGTTCTTCACTGTAGTACGAGAAGCCAAGGAAATAACATCTAGAGTAACTATATAGCTAGACAATTTCTCCGCTCAGGTCCAAAGATAACGACTTCAGTTTTGTCTGAATTTACAAGCAGACAGTTCTGAGTCATCCAGGTCTTTATGTCTTTAAGACATGCTTGTAGTCTGACCAACCTATTGGGTTCATCTGGTTTTATAGATAAGCTCAACTGAGTATCATCAGCATAGCAATGGAAATTTATGCCATGCTGTCTAATAATGTTACCTAATGGAAGCATATATAAAGGGAAAAGAATCGGTCCAAGCACAGAACCCTGAGGAACTCCATGACTTACTCTGGTGTGTGGGAAGATTCTTCATTTACAAGAACAAACTGAAATCTTTTAGATAAATATGACTTAAACCAGCCTAATGCAGTTCCTTTAATCCCAATGACATGTTCAAGTCTCTTTAATAAAATACTGTGATCGACCGTATTAAATGTAACACTGAGATCCAACAGGACAAGCACAGACACAAGTCCGCTATCAGAGGCTAAGAGGAGATCATTGGTAACCATCCTGAGTGTTGGGGGAGTATCTGACCCGAACCTTTCCAATATGCCTTGTGACAACATGTTTGTGAAGCAATAGTTTGGTTTGAATGTGTTCTAAGTTACTTTAAAGTGTTATTTTTGTGCAGTAGTCACTATTATGCTGTTTCATATCTGTTTTGTTAGATCACTAATACTTTTGTGATAGCAAACAATCGTGCCATGAGTAAAAGTGTTCAGCCAGTTAGGCATCTTAGTCTTTTTCTCTGTATTTTGTGTTGAATGAAAGAATAAAAGAGCATCTTTTTTAGTGAAAATAAAGTCCTCATCTTATCAATACTTAGCTCATCCCAAACTTGCCACGATATATAGAGTTGATGATTTTGGTATGACTGGAGGAATAGCTTGATTGTGTTGCATTTACTGTTGTAGATTACAAAACAGATGCCTAAGTTTTGATGATAGGAAACATATGCAAATACTCCATATGATATGTCAGAAACAGCTGTGACATTGTGTCCTTAACCAATGTACAAACATACAGAAACTAACACTTCACCTATGTCCTGTTGCAGCCTAGTTGGTTCAACCTCTCTGGTAGCTTCTTGTAGTTAAGGGTCTGATCCCAGTTCAAACTGATAATTCCCCAGTTCTGTCAGAGACAGTTACTTCAAAGCCTACTTCATACATTTCAATAAGATGTCAAAAAGTGTGTCAAATCGTTAACTAAAGGCATTAAATGGCATAATCTCTCTCCTTTTACAGGCAAAAAAATGGGAATTCAGAGGTTGGAAGATTTAGAGGATATCGTTAAACAGATGACTGCCATAGTGAACAGTCAAGTCAAAGGTTTCCTTTCACCTTAGCAAGGTTCCTAATAGAATTAAATGACCTGGCAGTACACTATATTGCCAAAAGTATTCACTCACCCATCCAAATAATTAAATTCAGGTGTTCCAATCACTTCCATAGCCACAGGTATATCTAGGCATGCTGCCAGACTGCTTCTACAAACATTTGTGAATAAATTAGTTGTCTCAGAAGCTCAGTTAATTCCAGCATGGTACCGTGATAGGATCCCACCTGTGCAACAAGTCCAGTCGTGAAATTTCCTCGCGACTAAATACTCCACAGTCAGTGGTATTATAACAAAGTGGAAGCAATTGGGAACGACAGCAACTCAGCCACAAAGTAGTAGGCCACGTAAAATGACCGAGCGGATGCTGAGGCGCATAGTGCACATAGGTCACCAACTTTCTGCAGAGTCAATGGCTACCGAAATTTACAAACTTCATGTGGCCTCAGATTAGCTTAAGAACAGTGCATAGAGAGCTTCGTGGAATGGGTTTCCATGGTCAAGCAGCTGCATCCAAGCCATACATCACCAAGTGCAATGCAAAGCATCGGATGCAGTGGTGTAAAGGACGCCGCCACTGGACTCTAGAACAGTGGAGATATGTTCTCTGGAGTGATGAATCATGCTTCTCCATCTGGCAATCTGATGGTAAAGTCTGGGTTTGGCGGTTGCCAGGAGAACAGTGCCTGTCTGACTGCATTGTGCTAAGTGTAAAGTTTGGTGGAGGGAGAATTATGGTGTGGGGTCTTTTTTCAGGAGCTGGGCTTGGCCCCTTAGTTCCAGTGAAAGGAACTCTGAATGCTTCAGCATATCAAGAGATTTTGGACAATTTCATGCTCTCAACTTTGTGGAAACTGTTTTGGGATGGCCCCTTCCTGTTCCAACATTTCTGCGCACCAGTGCAAAAAGCAAGGTCCATAAAGACATGGATGAGCAGGTTTGGTGTGGAAGAACTTGACTGGTTCATTGGCATTGGCCTATTGAAAAGGTGGTCTGAGGGTGTACCTCTGGTGCCTGCTCCACTTGCCAATTTCATGGTGGACGAAGCTGTGTGTGCTGTCTTCACCTTTGGCGACGAAGATGTCAGCAAACAGGTCCAGTAGCTCTCGTAGCTGATATCTCTGATACGTCCCCTGGCCCTCACAGCTCTGGTGTCCTGACCACACAGAGTCCTGACCTCAACCCGATGGAACCTTTGGGATGAATTAGAGCGAAGGCCTTCTCGTCCAACATCAGTGTCTGACCTCACAAATGCGCCTCTGGAACAATGGTCAAAAATTCCCATAAAGACACTCCTAAACCTTGTGGAAAGCTTGCCCAGAAGAGTTGAAGCTGTTAAAGTTGCAAAGGGTGGGCTGACGTCACATTAAACCCTATGGATTAAGAATAGGATATCACTTAAGTCAGGGATGTCCAAAGTTGGTCCTATCCTGGGCCGCTATCCTGCAGGTTTTAGATGTTACCCTGCTTCAACACACCTGATTCAGATTAAATGGATCACTTCAACAGATTGTTAAGTAACACAAGCCTGTTAATGATGTCTTAATCTGAATCAGGTGTGTTGAAGCAGGGCAACATCTAAAACCTGCAGGACAGCGGGCCTCGAGGACCAACTTTGGACATCCCTGACTTAAGTTAATATGCGTGTAAAGGCAGATGAGTGAAAACTTTTGGCAATATTGTAAATGTAAATGTACTTTATTTATACTGCCCTTTACAGACAATCCTTACGATGTACCAAAGTGCTTTACAGCAGGTAATAAATAAAGAGAAGAATAAGTAAAAACAAATAAAAACAATAAAAGAACAGTGAAAGCAGTAAAATACAACAAAATTGAATAAGATAAAAGTGTCATCATACTACTGGGTATTAAAAGCAATCCTAAACTAGAAAGCTGCAAGCAGCTGTATACGGTACCGAAATGTGCGCACGTTGGGGCACGCGCTGGACGACATAATCGCGCAGCTCTGCCTACACGCACGATTCCCTCTGCGTACGTACGAGCACATAATAACCCCAATGCGGAGGGGTATTTGAACATTTCTAGGGGGCACCACTCCCCCTTGAGCTGTCACCTTATCGTGGTGGGGGGGTTTGCGTGCCCCAATGAGTCTGGGAGCTATGTTGTCTGGGGCTTTAAGCCCCTGGTAGGGTCACCCATGGCAAACAGATCCTAGATGAGGGACCAGACAAAGAACAGCTCACAAAGACCCCTATGATGAATAATATTTATGGACACCGTGTTCCCTTGCCCGGACGCGGGTCACCGGGGCCCCCCCCTGGAGCCAGGCCCAGGGGTGGGGCCCGCCGGCGAGCGCCTGGTGGCCGGGTCTGTGCCCGTGGGGCTCGGTCGGGCACAGCCCGAAGAAACGACACGGGTCCCCCTTCCTACGGGCTCACCACCCGTGGGAGGGGCCATGGGGGTCGGGTGCAATGTGAGCTGGGCGGCAGCCGAAGGCGGGGGCGCCTCCCCGGTGAGGTGTTCCGGGCCCGTCCCACTGGGAGGAGGCCCCGGGGAAGACCCAGGACACGTTGGAGAGACTATGTCTCTCGGCTGGCCTGGGAACGCCTCGGGGTCCCCCCAGAAGAGCTGGAGGAAGTGGCCGGGGACAGGGACGTCTGGGTCTCTTTGCTCAAGCTGCTGCCCCCGCGACCCGATCCCCGGACCAGCGGAAGATAATGGATGGATGGATGGATGGATAGGGGGCACCACTGAGCCATTTTGCTCCGCCCTCTCAGCCGGCATATTACTCTACTTCTCTTTCCACATCTTCTGCGACGGCTGTTGCGTGGCAACCGACCAGGTAGATGCCATAGGTAAGAGGGTACAGACGCCAAAACAGGTGGCGGTGGCTTTGTTTGATCGTTGTCCTGGAACGGTATTATGTCCACAGAATTTCGGAATTTCAAGAGACTCAGGCGATCATACACAAGTAGTGATGAAAACGATAAAAACATGACAATACACAAAAAAAGGTAGCAGCAGTAGACGGTCAGACACTCACAACGGCGCCATATACTAGAATTGTGTATCTAAGCAGCAGCCATGATAACAGCAGTTATCTGCTGTTGCTAAGTAAAGGCCCCTCTGTGTTTCTTTAATTTTACGTTTAACATAGAAAATATTGGATCATCCTTCATGAAAGAAAGGAGATAATTCTGTCCCAAAATTTCTTATATCCGCAACTTTTAAAGTGACATTTGATTATTTTCATCCAATTGAACTAACTGGGATCTGTGTGTACATACGTATATAACAGAAGGCTGAGTATGTGCAGCCTGTAACTTTTTATTTATACATTTTTAATTACAAATGTTTCTAATAATGTAATATTCTATATTATCTCTGATACATACGAGATAACCTTTGTGAAACTTTGTAACCATATTTCCTCAACCCCATGATATTTTTCATCAAGGTCAAGGAAAAGAGCTTGAACTTGTTGAGCGCAGAAGCCATGACTGGGAGTAGGGGTAGAGGAGATCAAAGATGTACTTAGGTGCAAGTGAGTGGAGAGATTTGTAGGTCAAGAGAAGGATTTTATAGGTGACGCGTGCTTTGACTGGGAGCCAGTGAAGTTGCTTTAGGATGTGGGTGATGTGCTGCCAGGGCTTGGTGTGAGTTAGCACCCTGGCAGCTGAGCATACTGCAACCTGTCAAGGGCCTTACTGGGTAGCCCAGACAGGACACCATTGCAGTAGTCCAGAGGGGAGGAGATAAATGAGTGGTTGAGGGTCTCTGTTACTGAGTCGGATAATGAGGGCCGGAGTCTTGAGATGTTTCTGAGGTGAAAAAAGGCAGATTTAGTGATACTCTTGATGTGGGACCGAAATGAAAGGGTGGAGTCCAGGATGACACCCAGGTTCCGTACCTCTGGTGATGGAGAGATGGAACAGCCATCTATGACCAGGGCCAGATCACCAACCTTCTTCAGCAGAGGTACCGGGGCCACCACCATGAGCTGCGTTTTGCTGCTGTTGAGTTTGAGGAGGTTAGAGGTCAACCAAGCTTTGATTTTCTGCAGGCAGTTGTTGAGTTGCATGGGTGGGAGCTGAGAGGAGGGGTTTGTGCTGATGTACATCTGAGTATCATCAGCATAGCAGTGAAAACTGAGTCCATGGTTACGGATAATTTGTCCTAGGGGGAGCATGTAAATGGTGAAAAGAAGGGGACCCAGGACAGACCCCTGGGGGACAACATGGTTAACTGCTGCAGCGATGGAGTTGGAACCTTTCAGAGTGATGTATTGTTTCCTGCTTGAGAGGTAAGACTGGAACCAAGAGAGTGCTGTGCCAGTGAGGCCAATGAGTTTAGAGAGACGGGTGAGGAGGATGGTGTGGGAGACAGTGTCAAAGGCTACGGACAGGTCTAGGAGGATGAGGATGGTGATAAGACCATTGTCTGCTGCGACCAGGAGGTCATTGGTGATTTTGATGAGGGCGGTTTCAGTACTGTGGTGGATTCTGAAACCGGACTGGAGAGGTTCGAAGAGCTCATGGTGGGACATGTGGTGTTGGAGCTGGGCAGCCACTGCTCTTTCCAAGATCTTACTCAGGAAGGGAAGGTTGTGAAAATGGCTGACATTGAGCCACAGTGCTTTAAATGGGAGCCCCCAATATCAGTCATCAAGCATCAAAATCTGCCACAAACACTTACAACACTCATAAACAAACACACACAGAGAGGGACTGCTCAAGGGGCCCATTTGGGGTTATGTTTGTTTTTCTTAATTTAATTTGTCTGTTCTTTTGTTTGTTAAGACTTTGCATACCTAAAACAATTTATTTTAAAATATAGCAGAATTGAGTGTGAAAGTGAAGATTTGTGATTTTGGTATAAATAAAACAATTTCTTTGTTCTTTAAGTAGCTAGTTTATGGCGATGGGATACTGCAAGGGACCAGCCCCCCCAAAAAAAACTAAAGAAACCCCCCCCGCGCTTACGTTTGGTGCCATGTAAATCAAGGTAAGACCTGATTTTATTCATAACACTCTCACTGTGCAATTACGGCTTGTTTATTTATTCCAGTCACCTTTTATATGTGTGAAATCCTGCTTGTGTGTACCCACACATTACAAATCATGTGAGGTTACTAAAGTTTCATGATTAAAATGATCGTGAAAATATTAAACTTAACTAGATGGCATTTCTCTGTATTTTATTTCTTAATTTCAGATATGCGAAGTTGCTTGGCCATGGGGATTGCCGCTTGCTGGGAACTTCTATTTTTGTCGTTACCAGTTGCCGCTGGCTGTTTTTGTTTTTTAAAATGTTTTTTCTGATGGCCGCTTCTTTTTTCTGTTTTTTTAGGGCCATTGGGCCTCATGCAAGAACATTTTCGTATTTTTATTCTAAATTTCTCTCACTTTTTTCGTAAGAAGGTCTCGTACGAACACGCCACGTCAGATTCAACAAACGCTCTTATCTTCGGAAAAAGTGTGTAAACGACCTGCGTAAATGATGAATCCCACGTGTGCGTATATAATTGCACGTGCACGAGAATAGTAAATTTGCATACTCCACGCCCAAAATGATACCATATAAGGCTGTGCTTCTTCTGTCCTGTGCCAGGAAGTGTTGAGTGTTGAGTCATGAAAACGGCATCAAGGCGCAAAAAGAACAACTTTAGGGGCTCTGAGACTGAAGTTCTGCTTTCAGAGATCCAAAAAGGAAAATCTGTCATTTTAGCAGTGTCAGCAGTGGAATTACGGGACCTGCTAAAGCGAAGAAATGGGAAGCAATTACGAGTGCTGTGTCACCTGTAGTTCGTAATGTCACCGAAATAAAAAATAAATGGTTTGATATGAAAATGGCTTAAAAAAAAAGAAAACGTCTCGCCCTGGGCAGGCGCTCGATGACTGCAACTAAAGCCGTGCAATCAGCTGTTGCCTCATCATGATGGCACTTTGATGGGGCGGTTAATGAGGGGGGTCTTCTGGCACTACACCTTCTGGTCTGCCTGGGCTGGTGGGAGACCCTTGTTCATGACAATATTGTGCAAATCTGGCATGCCTTCTCTGGGCTATAGAGCAGTTTGGCCCCGCTGAATGGAGACACACCCACCTGGCCTTCAGCTCAGTGCGCACCACGACAGCGCGGGTGCTTTGATGCGTATATGTGTGCATTGCTCCGATTATGATTTGCAGTCCAGCCAAGGCATGAAAGTCTCTCTTAATTTGTACTAGTTGGACAGCGGTGTGTGGGAATTTGATGTACCGTGGGTGATAAACTGATGAGAGCTTTGACCAAGGGGAGCGCACGGCTCACAGAGGACTGGGACCCCCCGATCTGTCTCCAGTCTCCCTCTGAAAGGTTCCAGTGGCCAAAAATCCAAGGGTGGTGAGGACCTGGGCGTGTGGTGGAATTGGGTTTGATCGGCGTGTTTCTCTCTGGAGTTGTGGCTCTAGCAAGCTGCATATTCTAAATCGCGATGTCAGCCATTCGTTTGTCTCCACACGTTCTCTTCAAGAGCCTGATGCGCTAAGGCATCCGAAAGTAGAAAATCAGCCACTGGTTACGCTTCCCATTAACCTTGTTATATACAGATTCAGATTAACCTTCGATTAGTGCACAATTTAAGTCAAACAGAATAATTTCAGCATCATTATGGGGTATAATGTATATATTTATTTATGTTTTCTTCAAAGTAATTAAATATACAATCCATTAGTCAAGCAAACTTGATTGGAACAACAGCGGACTATTTTACGAAACTCCTACGACAGGTCTGGATCACTCGTGAATTCTGTTCGTATCTGAAAGAAAACGTAAAATACGAAAAGATTGGTGAATGCGCAAATTCTCTTAAATCACTCGTACGCACGATTTAAGAACAAATCTGTGCGTACGAACGGTTCTTGCATGAGGCCCATTGTTTTTTCTTGCTCGGCCTCAGCACCAAGGACAGCGCTTCAATGTAGCGTTTTAATGCAGTTAATTTTGTTCAGGACTTTTGTCAGGTTGTAATAAAAATTTTCATTTAATCTAAGAATTTATGTGTTTTATTTGCATGTAGCTTTTGGGAGCCAGTAAGCAGCCTAGTAGTGTGCGATGTGATAGGGTACAGTAGCAGAAAAAAATACGATGACGTCACTCATTCATTCATTCAGTTGGCAGCCCCGGCCCCCCCTACTTAAAACATCTTCCCGCGTGCCTGCGCACACGGCCCGGACCCTGCCCCTGCCCCGCCCGAATCTCACTCCAAGCAAACTTGATAACTTGAGAGCCCTGCAGTCTTCGCCGGATTATCTCACTACTACAGTGGTAAATCACATGACTTCTGTACTTCTTGCTAAGAAAATCCTACATGTATTTACCTTGTCCTCCTGTGTTCCCAGTGTCTGTTCCTCCATTGCTCGCCTCGCTCTCGATTTCCAAGCTAAAGGCTTTAGCGTTCTCCTGTGGATTCCGAGATACCTGCTTGCTTACTACCTACCTGCTCGCCCCACTGTTGACTCCACCCCTTCACTCTTGAACTCAATCTGGACTTGTGTTAAAACACACCTTCACCTGGATAAATTACTCTCTTTGATTCTCACAAACTGTCTCCCTCTCCTCTCAGTTACCCGTTCCTCTGGATCCACTCAGCGGCTCATTGCATTATCTATCTTTAAATAAACCTGGTCTTTTACTCAAATCTCCCAGTGTCAGCGTTATGGCAACCCGACCGAAGCCCGACAGGCCCGGTCGGAACCCGACGGGCCGGGTCGGACTCGGACAAAAAATTAGAATGTCTTGTCGGACTCGGGTCGGGCTCGAAAGCAAGCAGACATCGTGAAAATTATAAACAGCCAGAGGACAGTTTTCAGTTCATTGCAAACATCAGTTTTTGTGATAAACATAAATAATTGAATATGCATAAATGAAAATGTTGGTAGGTTACTCGTGCCTCATGCCGTGCAGCATGCATCTGTGGTGTGTGCATGAGCGAGTTGCCAGTGGCAACGTTTGAACGCCGACTCTCCGAACCAGCCGATTCAGAATCAGCACGGAAGATGCTGTGAGCCAAGTTGTGGAGTACGTACCTTGTTTTCTTAATAATAGCCAAAGTATCAGTTGCCAGTGAAAGCGCGGTCTTTTAATGTATGTTGTAGTATGCCTTCTAGGCTTTCTTGAAGTCAGAATATAAAATTACGAAGTTTAATCACTGCATTCGCCAAGGAATGCATTGCAGCATGGGCTAGCAAGAAGAGCACAATATGGTAACAAACTTTGGAGGAAAGCAGCACCAAGAAGATATGATGCACACACAGACGCTACGAAGAAAACAAGGTAGGGGCATAGAGGTTTAATTTAATCATTATGTCCGCCGTGGCATCATTTTGATATCATGTCATGTCCTTCGCGTAGGGTTTTATTGTTGTCACTTTTACTATCGTAACACTACAGTTATGTCTCTGGCTAGTCCTGGCTTTCGAAAGAGACAATGCGCACATTTCACGGTATGCAAACCTTTTGATCTGGTGGTAATTTATGACAGGGCTGCTGTAGTGATTTCTAACTTTGTAACTCAGTAATATGTTATTGAATTGACTACTGGTCTTGCTGATATTTTACAGTAGCCTATCTTCGCTCCATGTTGGTTTGCATTTAGCTCTGGTTAGCATAGTTGGGCTACTGTTCTGGTCACTCGAGTTTCTATTGTTTTATTAGTCAACTTCTTTCTCTCTCTGTATTGAGTTTAATGGGTGTTTATTCTGGTCGAAGAGTGCTTGTGCATTTGTTATGGTGCACCGCCATTAATGTGTATGTTTTATAATGGATTATGGTGGATAATGGTGCGCTGTCACCAATGTGTATTTACTGATTAGGGTGCGCCGTCTTGCGTTGGTCACTGGTCTCGGGCTTCGGGCGGGCTCGGACACAAATATTTTAATTAATGTCGGGCTCGGGTCGGATTTGAGCACTTTTCTGTCGGTTGCGGGCCGGGCTCGGACAGAAAAATCCGGCCCGAGCCAGGCTCTAGTCAGCGTCTGCTCTTGGGTCCTATTTGTGAGTAGGTTTTAGCTTTAGCCGTGACAGCACAATCTGGCCAAGGGATGGACTCAGCGAACGCTTTCCATTCTGCTCTGACAAGACAGGGAGTAATGCTTAGAGAATATGAGGAGGTGCTACATTCCCTAAACCAATTTCTGAACCAGGTTTTGGAATTCCCCCCCCCCATGAGCTGTCACCTTACTGTGGTGGGGGGGTTTGCGTGCCCCAATGAGTCTGGGAGCTATGTTGCCCGGGGCTTCAAGTCCCTGGTAGGGTCACCCATGGCAAACAGATCCTAGATGAGGGCCCAGACAAAGAACAGCTCATAAAACCCCTATGACGAAGAAAACAGTTGGACACCGTGTGCCCTTGCCCAGACGCGGGTCACCGGGGCCTCCCCCTGGAGCCAGGCCCAGGGGTGGGGCCCGCCGGCGAGCGCCTGGTGGCCGGGTCTGTGCCCGTGGGGCTCGGTCGGGCATAGCCCGAAGAAACTACACGGGTCCCCCTTCTGACAGGCTCATCACCCGTGGGAGGGGCCAAGGGGGTCGAGTGCCTTGTGAGCTGGGTGGCAGCCGAAGGCGGAGACCTTGGCGGTCTGATCCTCGGCTACTGAAGCTGGCTCTTGGGACGTGGAATGTCACTTCTCTGCTGGGGAAGGAGTCTGAGCTGGTGCGCGAGGCTGAGCGGTTCCGGCTAGATATAGTCGGACTCACCTCGACGCATGGCTTGGGCTCCGGAACCAGCCTCCTCGAGAGGGGTTGGACTCTCTTCCACTCTGGAGTTGCCCGTGGTGAGAGGCGCAGAGCAGGTGTGAGCATACTTATTGCCCCCCGGCTGTGCGCCTGTACATTGGGGTTTACCCCGGTAGACGATAGGGTAGCCTCCCTCCGCCTTTGGGAGGGGGGACGTGTCCTGACTGTTGTTTGTGCTTATGCACCGCACCGAACAGCAGTTCAGAGTACCCACACTTTTTGGAGTCCCTGGAGGAGGCACTAGAGAGTGCTCCTCCGGGAGACTCCCTCGTCCTGCTGGGGCACTTCAATGCTCACGTGGGCAATGACAGTGAGACCTGGAGGGCCGTATGTCGTGGACACTCGGGTGAAGAGAGGGGCGGAGCTGTCAACTGATCACCACCTGGTGGGGAGTTGGCTCCGCTGGTGGGGGAGGAAGCCGTCAGACCTGGCAGGCCCAAACGTATTGTGAGGGTCTGCTGGGAACGGCTGGCGGAATCCCCTGTAAGGAGGAGTTTCAGCAGAGCTTCAACCATGTCCCGAGGGAGGTGGGGGACATGAATGGGCCATGTTCCGTGCCTCCATTGTTGAGGCGGCCGACCGGAGCTGTGGCCGTAAGGTGGTTGGTGCCTGTCGTGGTGGCAATCCCCGAACCCGCTGGTGGACACCAGTGGTAAGGGAAGAAGGAGTCCTATCGGGCCTTTTTGGCCAGTGGGACTCTGGAAGCAGCTGATGGGTACCGACAGGCCAAGCGGAACACAGCCTTGGCGGTTACTGAGGCAAAATCTCGGCTTGGGAGGAGTTCGGGGAGGCCATGGAGAATGATTTCCGGACAGCCTCGAAGAGTTTCTGGTCCACCATCCGGCGGCTCAGGGGGGGAAAGCAGTGCAACGTCAACACCGTGTATGGTGAGGGCGGGGCTCTGCTGACCTCAACTGGGGACGTCGTGAGTCGGTGGGGAGAATACTTCCAGGGCCTCCTCAATCCTACCGACACGCCTTCCGATGAGGAAGCAGGATTGGTCCATTTTGGCGACCTCAGAATCGGGTCTCTGCTTTTTGCGGACGATGTGGTTCTGTTGGCGTGGTCGGGCCGTGACCTTCAGCTCTCACTGGAGCGGTTCGCAGCCGAGTGTGAAGCGGCTGGGATGAGAATCAGCACCTCCAAGTCTGAGACCATGGTCCTCGGCCAGAAAAGGGTGGAATGCCCTCTCCGGGTCGGGAATGAAAATAAAGCGTCTTGCTTCTCAAAACAATATGCGTTCAAAAGAGTAATACATTTGCATCACAAAATCGTTCTCGATGAAAAAGTTAGACCTCACATCGCTTGGCGCTATTTTTGCCTCCCTTGATATATCACTGCGTCCAATGTAAACTGTGCAGACCGAAGAGCAGACCGAGCACTCCCCTGCTTCCGAGCAGCAAACACCGTAACAGGTGCGGCTATCGCCAGGTGGCTTGACGCATTGATATCAAGGGAGGCAAAAATAGCGCCAAGCGATGTGAGGTCTAACTTTTTCATCGAGAACGATTTTGTGATGCAAATGTATTGCTCTTCTGAACGCATATTGTTTTGAGAAGCAAGACGCTTTATTTTTCTAGCCCCAGCAAACTAGCCGGACTACCTTCGTGGACGCCAAAACTCAGCTGGCACTCGGCTCACAGGACGCAGCGGGGGGTAAGTCAATGTTCATAAATGATATTGCTAATATGGGATGTCATACAGCTTCATGTCAAAAGAGGCGAACTATCCCTTTAAGGTCGAAAAGTGTGAATTCCAAACATCTTCAGTCACCTTCTTCTACAACATTTTCCATGACAGACAGGTGAAGATGGATTTCTTGGTTCTACTAACTTTTACCAATGTTTCATCCACAACGATAGCATCATTGCTTCCGCATTAACTTCCAAAGTTGATTTCCGTTAAGATCACCTTCCACTGAAACCCAGAAGCCGCCCAAACATTCCAACAGTTAAAAGACAGATCCACCACTGCACCCATCCTTATCCAGGCCAACCCCAGTCAGCAGTTCATTCTGGAGGTCGATGCCTCGGCCTCTGGTGTGGGAGCAGTGTTGTCCCAGAGATCTGAATCGGAGGGTGGGCGGCATCCCTGTGCATTCTTCTCCCGATGACTATCACTAGCTGAACAGAATTATGATGTGGGCAATTATGAAACTCTTAGCGATCAAATTAGCTTTGGAAGAATTTGTTAGACAGAGCCAAGCAACCTTTCATTGTGTGCACCGACCATAAAATCTGTACCTACCATCAAAAGCTCTGCACCAACTACACCAAGTAAAAATTCCTTGTAAGTGCAAACCTACATGGCAATAAACTTGATTCTGATTCTGAAAATGCTAAGAGATTAAACCCCTGCCAAGCCCGTTGGACCCTTTTTTTTGGTCGTTTCACTTTCTCCATTGCTTACCGTCCAAGCTCCCGTAATCAAATCAGATGCCTTATCCCGATAGTTTTCTTCTGAAGAAGAATCAGTGGAACCAGCACGGATTCTACTCTCGACCTGCCAGGTAGATCCCCTAAAATCCACTTTCACTGAACTGGTTTCAAAATTCATCGTTCCCTTCAAATAATAAGAAAAAACCCACACCTTCATCTGGATAAATTACTCTCACTAACCATCTCTCTCTCTCTCCTCTCAGAGTTACCCTCCCTCTGGATCCCCTCACTGCACCATCTTTAAAATAAATCTTGTCTTTTCTTCAAATCTTCCAGTGTCAACGTCTGCTCTTGGGTCCTATTTGTGAGTGAGCCAGGATTTAGCCATGACAGTTTTCTGTTTCATGACTTTTCAGGTTTGTATGTGAGCAAAATATGAGAACAGACTGAGGAGTAATTTTTTCATCTGAAGTAGTCAGCATTGCAAGCCCTACCCCCAAAAGTACCACAACATTTATAAAGTATACATGCAGAGCAAGGTCTCTGGAAGGCAAAATGCTTCTTCAGTACTTATCTTAGATAGTGGACACCACAGTAAAAACACTTCATAAGCACATGATAGCAAGTAGATCAAACTGACAGGCAAATATAATCTTTCAAATTCAGTTTGGGCAATCCACAACTGATGTCTTCAAATTAAAAACTTAAGGACATGAGTCTAAATTAAAAACAGTCAAGGCATTTCAGAAAGCAAGAGAATAAAGTTTCAGAAAATTCAAAACTGGATACAGGTCTCTCTGATGCAGTACATTAGAATTTATCAAATGTTTATTTTGATCTCTATTGTACAAACTTAGCAAAGACGTGTATAGATTTTTATCTATTGAGATTCTGATCTCTTTGCACTACCTGACCCTGAACCATCTTGCATTTGTCACTTTATGTTCTTGTTGTATAGTCCTTTGATAGTTTTTATTTTGTTGGTAGTTTTTGTCTCTATTTTCTTTTTTTTTTGTGAGCAGCACCATGTGAACCAAAGGGAAACAACATTCCAGTACACAGTATAAAAGGCTGTATTGACAAATACATTTTCTTGAGTTTTGAGTCTTGAGTTTTATGGTCATTTTTTTCTGTCTTTGACCAAACAGAAAAGTGATAAATGTAGCTTTTTTTTAGGTATCACCCTGTATTTTAGTTTTAGCTGGATACTTAACGCTATGACTTGAATGTAATGGCAGTGCACGAGAGGCACAAACTAGGACTGAGTAAAGATACACGAACACATAGAAATCAAATCAGTATCAAAACAAGGTTATTCTAGACCTACTATGCAGAACATTGTTCTTAATCAATTAGAGTCAGATGTTTTCATTTAAAATATATTTTATTTCTGCTCTGGCCAGACATTGATTCATATGATTTAAATTAAAATCACACTGGTTATCGGTCAAAGGCAGTGTACTTCCTGCTCCTCTACATTCATCAAGTTTGATCTTGAGTATATGCTCTTTCCTAGCAGATAAAGAAATACAGCACTCCCCAAAGAGTCACAGATTTGTCTGTGATGAAATCTCCAGACTGGGCTCTAAATATTTGCCTGTGCTGTATTTGTGTGAGCGTGTCATTAACGATCAGAGCTGACAAACATGCACACTCATTGACCCCAGTCATCAGGGGAGAACCTGAGACAGTAGTGTGTGTTTAGTGTGTATTTGTTGAAAATGTAAATGCCTCACATGAAGAATTGATGTCACCAGCAGAGGAGACGACTGCAGTGGAAATTAATCTGGTATGGTAAACATTTTCCATAGCCAGCACTCCTGTATGTTATTTAAGGTCCTGTCAGAACTTGAAAGTGTAATTGATACAAATTCTAAAGTTTAATTTTTAAAGTTTACAGTCACAGAGAGTTCAGAGCTTTAGAATGTTTAAAATTGCACTCACTCCCTTTTCATTATAGCAGAATAGCCCTGGTTGATACAAATACAAAGGGTTGCTACAAATTAGACTTTGAGAAACTCAATTTGAAGTAAAGAAAGACATTTATTTTCCTCTTAGGGAAGCCAAAGTCTTGGCAGTGTTTGCATTTAAATATAAACTGGGCACAATATGTGGCTTTAAAGATACATACAGTCATCATGGAGACACACCCTTGTCTTGCCACGTTCCCATACTTGCTCTAAACAACATCATTTAGTTGTTCCCTCTAAACCAGTACCAGCAATCAGTACATGAAGGATGAAAACCTTCTTGTTATTTCACCTTTGCTAGATGTTATGTCTGCACCAGCAGAAATTTGCTTTAAGGGCTGTGGAATAGTTGAGGATAAGGAGGGCATGTTGTTGTAACTCGGTAAGGGATAAAGAGAGACAGAGAGTCAGATGAAGATGGCCAGAGCAGTGGAATAACATCTTAATCTATCTGAGAAGTGAACAGTGGCCAGTCTGTTTTTGGAGCACGCTGTCTTGGATGACTCCCAAGCACAGGGGCAGCGAGTGGAGCCATCTTCAGCTGCTATTCACTAACATGGCAGTAATAAGGCAGTGATGACCCTCCCAGGACTGCTAGCCAACAACCGATTTGCCTCCTATCCCTTTAGGCAAATACACACACAAAAAAGTAGTCTGTACAGTAGAACAGATAATGTAGTATCGGACCAAACACTATACTGCATTTGATTTAAAGGTAAACACTGTTTACACCCTAATGCATAAATATGCATAAATATGCATTAGGGTGAATGTAATCAATGAAAAAATGTCAAAAAGAGTAACACAAGCTTGGGACTAGTCATCATTGGTGCTTAATGTGCTTAAAAATAGTAAAACTTTGCTCAGCATGAGTAGAAATGAATATGATGCTGTCCAACCTGTTGTAGATTAAAATAATCTCCTGATCTGGTGTGTTAAAGAAACCAATCAAAATGACTTTGTTACAATTAAGATTTTTGTGTCATCCTAAATAAGTTTAGGATTTACAGTTATCCTGAGCTTTTGTTAACCTGTTGAATTGCAGATAATTTGGTATACAGATGCAATTGAATAATTAAAAGGATGCTGAAAATAATTCATATCCCCATAGTTTTCATGAACATGGATTCTGTCCCTTGTCAGTAAGCTTTTGAATAGTAACCAATAATACAATTATCAAATATATTTTAGAAAAGTACCTATTTGCATTTCATCGTCTAAGAACGTCACGTCCTAATAGGACATATGTAAATGAAATACTATCCAAATCCTTATTGTGATATGTTGCTGTTTAGCATGGTGTAGCTATAGAACTAACAGTGCTGCATACAGTTCACTGAAGCCACTGTGATCGTATCAGCTTGTACAGAACACCTGGCAAAAAACAGTTTTACGTGGTCACTTGAACACACTGTATAAGATGGTGTCCTGTGAGAGGACGACATTCAGCGCAGTGTATTGTTAGAAATTTGCATGCTTAAGTCCATATGGCAACTTCCTTTTGACCTGCTTTCCCATCCCCGATGGATTGTCAGGGCTGTCAGCCGATAAAGAATCACTTGACTTGCTATAACAAGTTCAAAAGGAGCTGATGACGCGCTGTTGATCCATGGAGAATCGGTAAAAGAAACACCCCTACTGCTAGCTGCTATCACTCCCATAGAGATAGCCATATTATTGATGTGGAATGGTTATGCTAATTTCTTTAGGGGAGGAACTTTTTTTTATTTTGGAAAATGCTCAAAAATGAAGAAAAGAAAAAAAGAAAAGAATTTCATACGAATCAAACTGAATTCATATAACAATTTAAAGGAACAGCATGGGAATTTGATTTTCATAGCGCATAATGAATGTAGGCTGCCTTTTCAAGTGAAAGATATGTTGTGTCTGGGAAAAGGATGAAAACGACATTGAGGCTTCACGCGCGCACACACAAATTAACCATGGCTTTCAAAAGAAAAAAATTGTAAGATTTATAGGGTTAATGTAAGATATAGTAGGATTGATACACATCTATGTGTGATAAAGAAAAAAAGTTTTTGAACAGGTTACTTTTAATTCCTACATCAAATGAAAGTAGGCAAAATAACAATAGTTGAAATATATAATAGTTTTCACCCGCAGATGGAGTGTTATGTGCCCTCTTTCAGTGACCATGTACATGACTGACTCTCTCTCTCTCTCTCTCTCTCGCTCTCTCTCTCTCTCTCTGACACATGAAGACAGAACAGAGGCATGAGAACACGCGCGCGTGTGTATTATGGGGTTGTGGGGGGTATTTTGTTGGAAGCACAGGGCTGTTATGAATATGACCCTGTGATACTCTATTGTGGGCCCATGTCCGGTTCTGAGGATATTTGATAGCATCTCAGTCAGTGGCATTAATGTGTCTCTCGGTTCGACATTTTGAATAATCTAGGCTGTCTGCCGTCATCCCGCCACTAGCTGTCAGCAGCACCGTCTGTGAGTCTGTCTTTCTTATCACACTTCTCTACCCATGCACTTACATTATAGAAAACAAGCTGTCTGGTCAAGAGAGCACTTGATACTTTTTTATTATTACCAAACTGTTCCCATAATTATCCCATAATCATTATATAATCCTTCAACAAAGCCTCCATTGAAGCCCTGTCTTTTGTCAACGCTGGGACACTGAATCTATAATTGCATTATTCAGTCTCTTCCACCCCCTATAGAAGCATAATATATCAAAACCATCGCACAAGGGAGGTTTAGTTGCAAGAAACACTTCAGCCTGTGCAGTACCGCTTTTTGTCATGTGCTTTTATTCATCGCAAAAAAAGTTGTGCCAACTTCAAGTTCCTGTTGTGTTAGTATTAGTTTCTTTCTCAGGTAGAGAGCAGCTTTAAAAACCTTCACAAATCTGGATAGACATTCATTTTCGAATCGAAGTAATTTTAATACTCGCATAATTGACACATCATAGCTTCTTAATATTCATAACCTATTGCGCTTTCGTGTAGCAAGAATAAATCCTTAAAACACTGAAGCAAAAAGGGAAAAGTAAGTCCCCGGGGAGCGGTCCTGCGTTTGTATGCATGGGGATTGGCAGCACAACGAGGCTTATTTACATTAAATACGCCACAAGGTTACAGTGCAGATAGATGAGCGTCATTTTTATCACTCATTACTTCTCTTAAACGGTGACTGACGCTCAGGACGTAGAGGAGGAAACACTCATTTATCCAGGAGTTTCTAAGGCGAGAAGAGGGGGAAGAATCGTAACAGTTTTCCCGAAAGGTAAGAAATTTTACTTTTTGGAGTCATTTGGTGATCTGGGTGTCTTGATAGGGAGGGATGACATCCCAGCCAATTTTTACCGCTTGGTGTCTTCGCACACTGTGTCTCAATGGTTCAGAACGGATGGCAGATTTTCAAATAAAAGACTGTTTATGAACAGTTCAAGGTCAGAAACAAACTAAGGTGCTCGTGAATCGTCTTATTTTTCTCGCTACCACATCCGGGGAGATATAACAACGGGAGAAATATTGCTTTAAACGAAATTATGTTCACCACTGGGCTCATCAGTGGCTTTTTATCCCCGTAAACGGCAAATACCGCAAGACCAGTCGGTTTTGCTTTCTAGAATGGAGTGGCTTTTTAACGATACAATGCGTTTCACCTACCAGATAGGGGGAGTCCAAGCTGAAAGATAAGGGGAATATGCTGATGCATGGCGATCGGCATCAATGCAACGTTTACTGTTAGCAGTCATAGACTGAAGAAGACTGATATAAAGAGAGACACAAGTAATAAAGCCGCAGTTTTCATGGCAAACTAAAGAGACGCGACAGGGAGCAGCTGTAGAAAGAGATCAGAAGAGTGGAGAATCTTTAACAGGTCCTAAGCGCACTTTTCAGCACCCCCATCATCCGACAAGAAAATGATCCGATCAAATCATATGGGCATGCCTCATTATTCAATGTACACTACTTCTCACAACGCATCGTTTACGCACAGGAGTTAGCCGGCGCCTCGCCAAATTCAAGAGGTAAGAAGTGTGTAATTTACGGTACGCAAGTAGAATCTTAACTGGGTTTAAGGTGTCTAACTTACTGGGAAATCAGTTTTTTTTTTAAGGACTAGGCTGGTTTGTGTGGGAGCATCGCAGCGGGACTCCCTGATGTCTCCCCAATCACGATTAGAAAATATAGAATTGCATGCAATTATCTGTAGTGACTAACGATCGTTAAAAAAACAACCCATAAATGAATAAATAAACAAAAGAAAACAAACAAAAAACTAAAACAGAACAAAGAAAACCCCATCTACAACCAGGACATGGGATGCCGGGTTCGACACCTTGCAATCAGCGTGTGCTAAACTTGTTTTATTGCCTCAGAACCTAAGCGATGCGCTGAGATCACCTCAGCATGTTTTTCTGTGACACCGCGTGTGCGTAAAAACGCGATCGGGATCACGGCTTTGCAATGTTGCGCGTACATATCAGAAAGTGTGAGACTTTCAGAGAAGTCCAATTGTGTTCCTGTTTCGAGTGTGCACGGAAAACTTTTTCTTCGTTACGATACCGGCACTCATCATGTGAGGGATCTGTAGAGCGATTAAGTGTAATGTTTATCGGTGCACTTGCTACCACGTGTCAAAACTTGTGAGATGGAAGAAGAGCCGGTGAGACCTGCCATTTTGTGCTCTGATCGACCTCTCATATAAATAAGCAGCCTCCGCATTATGCTTTAAGGAGTCGTTTTGATGGAATTCATTGGAAGGGGCAAATGTCGTATGTGCATACTAACGCGTGTGTTAGGAGCACTGAACTGCCCCTTTTCGAACCACTGACAGTTCAGTTTGGTATTTGAGAAAGGGTAAGGAGCTTTTGTGTTTGTAAGACAGCAGGGCAAAGTTGGAGCGGCTCGTAAGATACTGTGGGAGACCGATAGGCATCTGTTACTGTGTAAATATAATATGACGGCTCATAAGCTGACATTGTTCCATGGCTATAAAAACGTCGTGCCATTGTGTTTATCTCTTGCATTCCTTTAATTATCACAGGGAATTTATGTTAAAAGGTGTATGTTATTATTTCCTAACTATGGAGTAAGCTGAGCGTTTTTGTAAATAACTCTAACCGATAATTGCAGACTGTTCATATCGAGGTTCACATATTCGTATATGTACATATAAGAACGGGCAGATGGATTAATACATGAAGAAATAAATTCAATGATGTGCTCGGCGCTTGTAATCCCATTTAAAGCATCTCTCTCACTGTGCTTCTTGGGTGAGGAGGAAACTTTCTTTTGAGACCCGAGTGGAGTGATCTGACCCCAGGATATCCACCTACAACTAACAGCCATCAGCATTCTCTAAAGACACATTCCATTTTTCTCCATATTATCAACAATGTGTAGCACGTTGTTTCCCACTGTTTCTTTATAACTTTTCCTCAAGTTGTCTTGAGTCCAAAAAAAAAGGTTGTTTTTTCCTCAAATATGCTGTGCGAGGAAAACAAATAACTAGATTAAATGTGCAGATTGAGATGTTGTCATTGTGTGATGGTATGAAAAGGGAAGATATTACACACGAAATAGTGTCTGTGTGCCTTTTATCAGCTTCGTTCAATCCTTTATTGTAGAAGAAATATTAAATGAATAACTGTCCCTGCTCCTGCAGGTTGCCTCACAGAAGCGTTTGCCCTTTTCCTGTACTTCTCTGCACTGCTACAAGTTGTAATGTTGTCATTCTTTTTTGGTGAAATATTTGGGAAGAGACATTGTGTTTATGAAAAGGCCTTGCTTTGCAGACTGGTAAAGGAATTTATGTAATGCATTACAAAGTGTCAAGGCCTGAGTGGTTCGCATTAGTGATCTATATTGAAATTCATGAAACCTACATCTAAATAGTTGTATTCACTTACTTATCAATTTCTATTTCAATATTCCATACAAATAATCCAGCAAATAATAAATGTGTTTATCAGAAAAACAAAATTACGAAAACATATTTATCTTTAAATGATCAAATACACAAATTTTTTTTAATGGATGAGATATTTTCCGGCCAAAACCAAGGGCATGAGAAATTTGACATTTTCTTGTGCTGCTACTTGATCACTGACTGAGCTCAAAATCTGTTCTTGGGAAGCAATCTGTGATGCTTACCGTTGATCCTGCATTAACTGCTTTCCAACCTGTGCCAATGTCAGTGCTGTTGAGGGGGCCATGGGCCATGTCTGACTGCATCGATACACATCTCTCAGTTGCAAACGAGAGAGAAGGGAGGTGAGAGTTCGGGTGGTGGGTAAAAGAGACAGAGGGAAAACATGGCATGCAGAAGATGGTATCAAATTAATCGTCTTTTCACGAGGATGTCAGTCAGTCAGACCCTCAGTTCATCATGAAGCAGATCCACTTGACTGACGCCACTGTGTTGTCAGTTCTACACATGCTGAATTATTTGCATGTTGACATGTATACACTTTCATTTTTGAAAAAGTATAGCGATATAAAAAGAAATCATACATTCTTGACAATCGTGCATTAGAAGGCATCTCATGAGATAAACACACAAACCCATACTGATGTGGCAAATTACATAATCCAACAGTACAGAAGATATGTGTGTAATCAACTGGACAACTCATAATTCAAGTTGTCTTGTGATGTATGCATCTGCAACAGTGTACAGTTAGTTAAATCGGTCTCACTGTGGCTTTCTGATGGCTTCCCCTTCTCATGTAATTACGAGGAGAGGTCTCCAGCTGTACAGGCTGCAGGGCCAGGGTTCCCAGTCCGCTGGGATCAGGGCGGTGGTGGGAAGGCCAGTTCTACTCATCAGCCAACCATTAATTGATATGTGGAGTCATTGTGAAAGCACCTCCCACTCACCCCCTTTTTGCAACTTGAAGCATATAGAATAATGTCTATTTCTTCATTTCCACTCTGAAAAGATCACCCTGACTTCTTCATTCCGCTAACATAGCCAAGTGGCACTGTACATGTGTTCCACTGTGTCTGTGTGCGCACGGTGTCCTGTTGGGGAAAAGGAGGGTGTCAAAGGGACAGTGACACACAGGTGTCAGGCTGGGGTGAGCCTTGTAGCTCCATGACCTTGATCTCCAGGGTTCAAGCCAGAGAGAGGCGGGCCGGGCTTGTATTTGCTGTGAAAGGCTAATATGACAAGTGTATGTACTAATACAGTATAGTGAACCAAAGAAGAGATTTTTCCGACCAATTACATCAGATGTTAGATTAGACATAGACAGAAATCTCTAAAAATGTGATTTCTTTATCACATTTGTTTGAATTCCTGTCAGTGAAAATATTTTCACCAGCAGCCCACAAGGTGTGATGCGGAATTTTTCGAAGGAACCAGAATTACAGTTAATTTCGTTATGGTAATAAATCAAAATGGACAAATATGAAGCTTAAAGACATTCATGTCACTGACCTTTGGTCATAATATAAACCTTTTTAGGATCTCATTTTGTAAAACTACTTAGAAATGAATGATTTTGTGACCTAACACAATGCTTTCTTTTAGATTAGAACCAAAAAGTAAATGTCTGTAAAATAATTTAAAAGAAAGTGCTTTACTTCTGATTCCGAATATTCTTAATTATTAAGATCAATTTATAATGTGCAAGGTACCATTAGCTAGGAATAAATGTGTAATCAATTTAAAATCAACTGAACGAATGATTAGCCTTGATGAATAATTCCTAAATGATAGTAATGTACAGTTTTCCTGTTTTGTGGCTGTTTGATATTTCGCTCTCGGTGACTGCTTGTGTGTTTGTGTAGTTTCCCTCGCATGTTCGTTTCCCTGAAAGCTTGATAAGAGCTTGGGGATTGGTGGGGAGGTTGAGATCAGGAGCGGTGGGGTGGATGGGTTGGGACGGTGGGCAGGAGGATAATCACGGACGTCAGTTTGATCTAAGAATAAAGAGTGCGGGGCAGATGAGGCGTTGACAGATAGGCTTGACTCAGTACTCTCATGCCAGGGTGCCATCACAAGGAGCGTCTGCTTGTCTGGGTAGCCGGGAGAGGAGGGGTGGGGGGGGTTAGAGGGTTTGGTGAGGTCTGGTTGGTAAGAGAGGAAGAGAAGTCAGAGTGGTCTGAGATGGAGAGCAGAGCATGGAGGTTTTTTTTTTCTCTTTCTTTTCTCCATCACAATCTTCTTATTGTAGGAGTACCTGGAAATATGTGTGCATACAGATCAGTGCACATGGGAGTTTGTCACAGTGTGTCTATATTCACAAGTCCTGTGCCCAGGCCAAGCTCTGGCCTTAGTTTTTCTCTCTCCCGCTCTCTTGTAAATCAGTAGTCATTCATATCACTAACAAGGAATGTGTCCAGAAAAAATGGAAATCCCTCACAACCCGTGATATTGCTCCTTTGTTTGCCCCGACTTCCCTGCTGAGCTTACTTAGCATGAAGGCATTATTGAGTTTGGCTTTAGTTTGATTTTTTCTTTTTTTTTCATAAAAAGTTTGTTAGCATTGTGGATTTAAGGATGTGTCATGCAATGTCAGGACTGTTTTCCCTTTTGATGTGTCGAACAGCACTGTGTTTTCAGCCATGTCATTTCCACAGACAACAGCTTAACACAAACCGGCAAGCGCACATCAATCAGAGGTCCTGAAGCAGAGAATTGTTTCTGTTTAGCATTCAGCTTTGCTTTGCTAAGACAGTGGTAAATACCTCCAGTGTTCTTGAGAAGGAAGGTTATATGTGTGTGTGTGTGTGTGTGTGTGTGTGTGTGTGTGTGTGTGTGTGTGTGTGTGTGTGTGTGTGCGCTTGCGTGGCATCTTATGTCTATTACCCACTCTACACACTATCACAGACTGCACATGTCATGGCTGCTCTTTAGCTAGTCTGCATTTTGGATGTGACTTTTGTAAACTTCCAGACTTCTGTTAATGAGCACTTCAAAGTAGCACAAGATGGAAGGAGGGTAAAAAGAGCAATGTTGGAGAAAAAGAAGAAGAGAAGGAAAGGTGTGAAAATGCTTCAGACAATTCCTGCACATTTAATTATGATCAAGAGATTTTCACCATAGAACGGAGGCATTCCAGTTTTGTTCCACTTGTAAATCTGGCCCCATATGCTATATATTGTTTTGAATGATTACTGTACACCATTATTGTGTGTATTCAACTGCCTCTCGAACACCTGATTTGCATAATTGGATCTTTAATGAAACTTGCCCTGTGGAACAAAAAATACAGAAAGAAACATAAGAAAAAGTGTCGCACAGTAGCAGTGGGGTGTTACACATACAGTAGACGAATGCTCCCTCAAATACAGGTTGACTTTTTTTTTCTCAAATATTTTTAATAAAGGGTGAAAAGGGAAAGATGGTGCTGACTGGAAATAGAATAAACCCACAGTGATAGGAAGAGGGAGAAAAAGTGACCTGCTCTGGCTCAAGCACTCACACATCAGCGACAGTGCTACAAATAGGATGAGAAGTGACTGTGAAAGCTGTACATTCCCAGCCAGGTCTCGCGGGTTAAGACTACAATAGCGGGATATTCTCTTGCCCAGGGGGGATTTCAGCTCCTCTTCTGTCGACACTCATTGCACCGACTTGTTACTCAGGAAAGATGGCTCTTTTGTAGAAGAGCTGATTCCATGCTTGCCTTGTGGAATTCCTCTGTTGCAAATATTTTGAAAAAGACTAATCAGGAGCCGTTGTTTTTTTTAACTCTGCAATTTTTCTTTACTTCTTTTTAGTGGAAGGGGTCTATACAGACTTAGACTTGTTCATAATTGTTTTTGTGCATTTGCTTGATTCCTTACCTAAAAGTTTACTTTATTTTTCTAATTTGTGGTTATGGCAGGGCAACTGTCCTATTTTCCTCAGCCTTTAGCAGGTGAGGGTTAAAATCCTACTAGTGCCACTTGACAACTTTCTTGTCAATGTGAGGTGTGTCATGAAAGAAATTGTAAGGTAGCCTTCTTGTTCCTGCACTAAGTACCCCTCTACTCTAAAAAGGGACTGTCAGTTGTTAATTTAGTGTTAATGTTCACAAACAACGCGATTGTTCATGGTGTGTCGAAGTGTGTGTGCACGATTAGCTGTCTCCAAGCAGTGACCTCTGTCGCCCATTCTCTGTGTGTTTCCACTCAACATCTGTGGGAGTGGATCATGTGTCAAAGTGGTTTGCAGGTGGTTTGCAGGGCAGAATCTCTATAGAGAGGTGGAGCAAAGACAGACAAGGTTCAAGTGCCATAGAGGCGCTGATCACACTAAACTGAGCAATTCCAGCATCTAAGGACCCTTCAAAAGCCTTCTTTTCACACTCCTGACTGCAGTTCCACTCTTTCTTTCTGGCTCCCTGCTGCAGCCTTTGTTATCTCTCCATCCCCTTTCCAAATCTTAACCTTAATTTTTCTTGTCATGTCTCTTTAATTCTGTAGCTATTTATGATTCTTTTTTTATGATTGGAATAAAAAAAGCAAAATATATATTTTTTATTTGTACAATTCTTGAAGAAGTGAATCCAAAGACTTTGTCTTTGTTAGTATATATTTTTTAATGAACACTTCTTCAGACACTTTTTAGATATTTTTAGTATCAATGCATATAATCATGCAGTAGAAATTGATGCAGTTTATTTTCCTTACAGTCATAAAGGTGTAACCACCTATGAATCAACTCCTGCAAGAAACAGGGAAAAGCGAGTTTGGATGATACATCGGTTCCACATATTTTAAATTTTTCGAAAATTTGGTCATAATGCATTTTTTTTGCTTCATAACTCTGTAAAAAAAAAGATACTCACTTTGTATTATACGTTTTGAGGATCCACCAGGCTTCCAATCACCTGACTGGTGCCACCAGTGCTTTTTAAAAGTAAAAGGTGTCACAGAGTGGATTTTTTTTAATTGGTAAGATGAGAAAATATGCTTTCTGAAAATGGTCACGTTAATTGAAATAACATCACATAGAAAAGGTAGATTCTGAGAGAAAAAAAGCTAAGAATATATTAAGTAGAGTGATTACAGGACAGAGTAGGAGACATCACTTCGTGAGGAAGACAGCGAACAGAAAGAAAGGGGGACCAAGACAGAGGCAGAAAGGAGGGATTATGCACTTAATAGTATCTGCAGGCTTCACTCTGAACAAGCTGCTGCCACATATCCTGGAGCCTGAATTGATAAATTCTGTTTGATAAAAGTCACTGAAATGCCGGCCTGTCTACACACCTCTATTAAGTGCCGGTACATTTGTCACAGCCAGTGGAAGTCAACCGAAGGGTTTTAATGTCACATCAGGCTGAATTAAAGACTCAGTCGAAAGCAATGAAAGCTTTAAGTTTTTATTTCAAGTGACAGTGTGGTGGTACAGCTGTGGCTGGTGTGAAAGATTACTAGGCTAAACTTGATCAAGGCAGTCGTTTTACATTTTCTATTTCTCTATTGGGAATTCTGTGATTATTTGCTCCTCATTTTTAGCTGGGTTATTCATTTAGTATCTGATGACTTTGAGCATGGGAGGGGTGTGTATGTGTGAGTAGAAGAAAGGGAGCGGGGGGATTTATCTTATGTCTTGAATAATTTTTCTAATTCATTATTGTTATTTTTATTTATCAAGAAAAATTAGATCTGTGCCACATTAATCATCAAACCTTTCTTAATATAGTAAACAGAAGGAGCATTTAAAAAAGGCTCCATTATAAACACAGCCTTTCCCCTGAGAGGCTCTTTAATACCACATTATACTGTTCCCCATTTATGCAAAAGTAAATAAGTAAACCCAAAAGGAAAATGAGCATTCCGGGCGTTAAACACACAGTCTTCTGTAAACGCCAGGCTCAGCCACGACCACATCTCTGACGCATTGCTGTAAGACGAAGGATTTCCACTGTGCCTTTAAAAAAAAAAAAAGTAAAGGCATGCCTACTTGTTTACTTTTGTCCTTATTTGAGGACAACACACTCAAAAACACTAGTTTCTTTTAATTCTTTTTATTTCATGGAGCATCATTACTGAAAAAAAAGTACAAGACCTCTTTTGAATATTAGAGAATTTTAGACTAGCTCAGGAAGTGTACAGCAATGATCAGAATGACTCCTCCAAACATCCCAGACAGTATATTTAAATATAATAGCAAAATGAAATGGTGAAAATTTAGCAACTCTGCTCATGTGTTCAAGTATTCCATCCCTGGAATGTGCAAACCAGGCTTCAGGTAACACGATACTTGGAACACGGCTTGGATTACAAACGCTGAACAGGTCCATTTACCAGTCTATCGCAGGGAACATGACTTGTGTTGAAAGGAAAAAAATTGTTTTAGTCAGGTGTGAACCTTTCTTGGTTTCTGAAGGTGCATAGTAGAGAACATTTCACAACTATTGATCCTAATCAATCTGCTGATGAGACTGCTAATAGTCATTCTAAATCAAAATAATGTATTCCAAAATATTTCATATTTACTTATTTTTCTCACACCTCCCTTCTCTGTCCACGCACTCATTTACACATGCGAACGTTCATAATCAGTTGATCTCACCTGATGTTTTATTCAGTTAGGTAAAACACATTTTGCATGTGTGTGAGTGCACATGTGTGAGCAATTGTGTCTGTGTATTTGCTCTCTGTCAGTTTTTCATAGTCTACCTTAAAAAGTGTTGTTCAAGGTGGGAACTAAATACTATTTTCTGTAAGATTAATCTCCATTATTACTGGGGTTGAATTTGAATGGAAAACTCCCTGATGTGGGAGAATTCCCTTGACAGTTGGTTCTTTCTTTTATTACATCTTTTTAGTCATAAGGTGTGTTCACCCACCTCTACAGTGAAAGCCCTTAATAGATCTTCCGCAATTTCTGACAGTTTTCCCAAATCATCTTTTTTTCAGTTTTGTTTTCAAATGGCTCTCCTGATTATCTTTTCTTTCCAGCCACAAACCTTGCCAGAAGCCATACTAATCTTTCTCTTTTGTTTTAAGTAAATGTCTGTCCTATTTGTACTATCATTCCTGATTTGTAGCTGAATTTTTTTAACCTTTATTTCTGTTTCTTTTTTAATCTTTTTTCTTGTGTCTTTTAAACTATTTGCACTTATGGGAAAAGAGTAAAGTTGAATTTCTGGGGCTCAGACCCTTGTTCAGTTTGTCTTTCTGCTGTTTTGGTAAAAGACTGTCAGATGTGACTGAAAAATGTAATATTTCCAATCCAACTTTGGTCATAAACCAAATACAAAAAACAAAAGCCATTGGGATAAACGTAATACCTGTGGCATATTAGCAATATCATTGTGATCATGTTAACATGTGGATGTTAATACTTGGCTCAAACCCCACTGGGCCTTGAGCAGGCACAACAACTTACTGGCACAAAAACATGACATTTGTAAAAATTGTGTTTATTTTTTTCTCACGAAAGTAGACATTCAAAAAATAACTGCATTGAGTTATACAGTCTTGAGGCATTTCATGAAACTGTGATGAAATAATCATTTTTTACAGACATAAAAGTAATAATTTTGAGGGGTGGTGGTTTTGGTGGTGAAGCTGTACACATGACAGGCAAGCTGGAGATCTGCATCAAGCTCTCCTTCCACTCCATTGCTTTCCAAAGTGATTTTACTTTGAAAATCATTCGTCTTATCAGTTGAAATTTACTTCTGCTGTCAGTAACTGTTTAGTTGGAATCGGAATTAGTAATGTTAAAATATCCTCTTTCTGACTTAACGGGTGTAAAGTTCCAACCCCTCCGACAAAGACAGAAATAGTTTTGAAACATGAATGAAACATCCAACACAAAAGAAATATACACAGGTGAAAAAAGAATATAGAAGTAAAGTACAGTACATATATATATATACAGTATCAATGTGTGTGAAGCAGACTATATAAGTACATATCTAATGCAGGAATGAAAAGCACATGCAGAGTGCTTTGTTACACCTAAGCAAGGTTAAAAAGGTGTGATCAAGAGTGGACCATTGACCACTGTCAGAGTCAGAACTATAACTCTGCCTTCATAGCCCAAATACAGCCCTCCTCACACCCACCCACTGACAGGACATTCTCATGACAGAACTGCTTTCGATTAGGGATAGAAAAGCTTTGGTCTACAAATCTGAAGTTGAGTTTGGGTTTATTTCTCTCTCTCCCTCTTGTAGACTTTGTCTCTCTGATTGCCGATCAGCCCCTCAGGGGCTTTAAGGCGCTCTTGCTAGATCCCTGTGATTAGAGTAAATGTCCTCCCCCATTTTTGCCAGAGATCAGAATTGGTTTGCAGAGCAGTAATGAGGTGAACAGAGGAAGGTAAGGTGAACAGCTTGGAGGACCACTGAGATTGATGATATGGAAAGTGTTTCAAGAAAGATGAGGAGTAAAAAGAGAGAAAAAATATCACTTAGGTTTTTGAATATTGGTCTGTTTGGAAGATCTTAAGGGACATTATTCTTTTGGTGGGAGTAAAACCTTGTTTACCAAACACAGATTTATGAGAAAGCAACCTGGCTGCTTAACCATGGTTGGTTTTGTTGTAAAACGTCAAATAGGTATGAAAAAACAAACCGAAAAAAGTATTTAGCATTTGTGTAATTTCTTGTAACACCCAACATGAATTTTCAGGTAATGTATTTCATTTGGAGGTTTCTTATGTGTCTGAACCACATCTTTTTATTTTTGCAGAAGGAGTAGGATTCATCCTGGTAAGCCAGAAAAAGGAAATTTGTAAGATGTGCCAAACATGGAGGCCAGCTTTGATCATTTCCTAACCTTACCAAAGGCTCTTTGGTGAGTGTAACCTTAGAGCGAGTGAAAGCATAGTTATCACAAAGTGAATACAAAAGCAAAGTTAAAGGGGAAGTTCGTTTTTTTAAATCTGGACCTTATTTTTGGCATAAAATACGTTAATCTAATCACCGATAACAGTTTGGTGAAAGTCGGCGTACTTCGGAAGATATTTAGATTACTCCAGATCCGCGTATATATCCATATAACGGGAGAGAAAAGGGCATAGATAATACAGCCTCTAAATAAGGCATTATCTGTTTTATTTCATCAATACTTTAAAATGAATGAATGAATGAATGTGTACTATTGCACTGTTAGCTCATAGCTGCCGTGTTGTTGTTATCCGGGGCTATCGGGGGGGCTTATAGGGGGCTTTCTACACATGCGTCTAGTGGGATGACTTCATCGACCCTCATTCAGAGTGAATGAGTTGCAGCACAGCTCATTCACTCCAGTAAGGACATCCATCGTACTCAAAGTCGTCGTCCACGTTGTCAAAATCTGATAAATATCCTCCCATGTTGCACAAAACTAGCAGTAGCAAACTCTGTGTAAAGTTAGCCAACTGTCACAGAGCACGGAGTAAATAAGCTGTGCTGCAGTGGTCGATGAAGTCATCCCACTAGACGCATGTGTAGAAAGCCCCCTATAAGCCCCCCCCCGATAGCCCCGGATAACAACAACACGGCAGCTATGAGCTAACAGTGCAATAGTACACATTCATTCTTTCATTCGTTTTAAAGTATTGGTTAAATAAAGACAGATAATGCCTTATTTAGAGGCTGTGTTGTCAATGCCCTGTTCACTCCTGTTATATGGATATACGCGGATCTCGAGTGATCTAAATATCTTCCGAAGGACGCCGACTTTCACCAAACTGTTATCGGTGAGTAGATGAACGTATTTTATGCCAGAAATAAGGTCGAGATTTAAAAAAAAAAACAACAACTTCCCTTTAAGTATTTGTCAAAAAAATTTGCATTAGAGACAACTTTAGGTCTACTAGATAGTATCTCAGGATTGAAATCCATAAATCATGTTTTAAGACCAGTTCCGTGTATACCATGAGACTCTATTCGAGAAAATGCATCAATCTTATGTTGTTGTAGTTGTTTCCCAATTATGTTGTTAATTACCAAATTAATGTAATTATGTAATTGAAATATAGATATGAGTATCATATTCCTATTCTGTCTCTAGATCTGGATTCATTACATCGGAAATATTTAAGAATTTAAAACGTATAAATGAGTTCTATTTTGCCAATAGTGTCTTTCTCAGAAAAAAAAAAATGAAGGTACACCATAGTTGCTGGTGGACAGGTGTCCTCTCCAGGCAACTTCCTTAGCGACATGACATAATTTAAGCCCAAAGATGCTGAATCATCTGTGTGTCTTCTTCTGCCTGTAAGTGTGTTTTCCTACAGTTTGCTGTCTTTGTGTTTACAAAGTACCTGTGTCTGTGTGTGTATTTGTGTAAGGGGGGGGGGGGGGGGGGGGGGGGGGGGGGGGGGGCATATGATTTAGCCATTACTCGTGTTCATGTGGAGCCCGGCAGAGGTCAGTCTCCTCCTCAACACCCCTTTTTCATCCAATTTCTGAGTCTGCGGGCGGCCGCTTGCCGCGCTTTTGTTGCCGGAGGTAATCTGTGAAGTGATCTTAATTATGGAGGTTCGGCCTGTTCCTCTCTTCCCCCCACCTCTTCCTCCTCTCTGTCTCTCTCTTCCTCTCTGTACACGCTTTTAATCAAACAGCATAGTTAGCCTGTAATGAGGGCGAAGGGAGCACGTGTGCCTCTACTTACACATGCTGCGAGGCTTTGAGGAGGAGGAGAAAGAGAAGGATGAAAAGAGTGAGAAAGGATGAGAATGGTAGAGAGATAAACGATGTGCACTTTCCGTGAAAGATTTGTTTAGAAATCTTTTGTGGAAATCTCAAATTTATTTTGTAATTGATCTTACAATGAGAAGTAATGTTTGGGTGTTGTTTGAACATTGTTCTGGTTAAAGCTTTTCAAGACAGACGTGCAGTATAGGTTTTACAGATTTCATTAAGCATTATAAATTCTGATTTGGTAAAACTGTGATCTACAATTAGATCGGTTAGACCTATTTTCTAACTGAAACATGTTTTTGCAGATAAACTTTTTCATATAACCTAACATAATACATATTATAGAAAAAAAGGAAAAAACAGAAACAAAATAAGCACATAAAAAAACTAAGAGAATTGTTAAGAGAAGAGTATTTGAGAGGCCTGGAGGAAGATTGGAAAGGGGTCAAATGGGGTGGGAGAGGGGGGAAATGGTGGCACTACATGTTAGGGAGAGAGGTAGTTTGATGAGATCTATTACAAACAAACAGCCTAGGCATTGATGAGATTGTCTGACAAGGATAAGACCAACAATCCTGATGGACACTGAAGAGGTGACCACATGGGGTGGACTTTTGTATGTATGTGCCTAGATGTGGAATTGTGTTTGTGTGGCTTGTAAGCAAAATGGCATGTGTCATATGCCTACATTATGACAACCTCCCTGTGCTGGGACCTGTTTTCAGGTCACAGGGAGGTCAAAGGGCAGTGGCGAGGGCATGAATGCCACTCAGATACAAGCTGCATTACTATCAGATGTTCTTGGTCGTATGTGTGAAATTAATTTTGATAAAACTTTTATTTATTTTATTCCTTACATATTAGATATTTCAGCAGTCATACTTTTATATGCTAAAAGATATAGACAACACAATATTTGTAATATTTCAAAGCATCAGCTTTGTCAAAGGCCAAACTTTTTCTGGCATTATCTTATTGTATGTATGAATTTGTGATTATATATATATATATATATATATATATATATATATATATATATATATATATATATATATGTACGATTTTTGATCCTGGGAGGGTTATTGTTACTTAAAAAAAAAAACAACTCAAATTTTCGACAAATTTTGCTTCATCAAAAATGAAAAAATGAAAAGGAAAAAAAAATATTTATATATAAGCTAATTACTCATTACCAGAAAATTAATCAACTACAAGTCTAACAAATAATTAGTAGTTATTTTCATCACAAAAAGTAAAGAATGACTAGTTTCAGGGTGCCAAATATGCAAAACAAACAGACAGGTTGGACCATGCAGCATGTTCCTGAAAGGTGAGGTAGCAAACTCATGTGAATAAGCGTAGAGTCATTTTGTAGTTTGACTTCTTTCTGTTGGCAAGGTACTTTGAAGTTTTATGCAAGTGTGTGTATTACAATAAGGCCGCTAATTCTTTCAGGGTCAAGAAGAGGGGCCAGGGTTTAATGCTGTGACAGGGGAGGTTAACGTTGACTAGCTGCCATCTGAACTAATGGTTGAATGCTGAGGGGGAGAAGAGAGGTTACAAGTTTGTTAAAATCACTGTGTGTTGTGTTAAACAGTCTTCCCCTTCTTGTTTGTGCTCACACTCCATAACCCCCTCCTTTGCTACTGTCCTTATATTATTAAAGGTTGCCTCTGTGCTTAAGTAAGGCAAAGCAGATGGCCTTTTTCATAAATCATGCTTAAAAGATGATTATAGGCATCACCACCCACTTTTCTCCCCTTGACATACAGTATTGTAGTGCTCACAGTTTTCCTTATGGCCTGCTCGTTGCACTGTGTTTTTAGAAAGACAAAGCTAAATTGATTTTTTTAGTGACCAGGGGAAATGAACGCTACAGTTTTATTACAGAAAGTGGCAAAATGTCAACAAAGATGGCAAAACAGCCTAAGAGACAGGCACAGATCAAATTCACTGCTACCTCTTCTCTCTCCTCCATCATTAGCATTGCACCCTTACTTGTTATGTTGCTTATCACGGCACAAAGTTTTTTAGAACAGCACTTTAAATATATAGCATGGGGGTAGAAGGAAAAGTGATGGCAAAGGGGTAAACGAGGGTTGTGTGTGCAAGTACGTGTTGGATTATGTCGCTACTGTTGCACTATTCCTTGATGTATGCACCATGTCAGGCAGTCATTGTCTCCTGGGTAAAGAATGATAGTTCAAATACCTAGCATCTCTCCCCTGGTGCTCCAAATGCTTGCCTTTGAAGTTTTTATAATCCATCTGTCATCTACGAGCAGGGAGGGCACATGTTCTGTACCACTCAATTACCAAATTCTTTTTTTGCCAACTACAATAAAACAGGAAACAAATAATATGGGCGACCCTGAAAAAATGGGGGATGGGGGGTGAATAGAAAGAGAGAGAAAGAGACAGAGGAAGGAATTGCTTGAAATCCTGTGTTCCTGACTTTCTCACGCACTTGATTGTGTCCCCTCACTGCCTCTCATAACAGGAGAACAAAGCCTGTTTGTTGTGGGTGGAATGCCTAAAATGCTTCCTACTGTTACAATTATGAAGAATTTGATTGAATGTGTATTGTTTCAAGGGTTTGATGATTTTGATCATTTTTTTTAAGTGACTTTGATTGTTATTCTGCTTCCCCGTGAGAAATAATAACGAGTCATCTAATCAAATTTCATTTGATACAAACATTTAATTTCTTTAAAGAGCTGGTCAATGCTGTGAATGGTGATGAGAAAATATGTGTTTTGATTATACAATATTCATTATGGTGGCCTAAACATGCATGCTGAATGACTTTTTGTCATCAGCTGGATTGAGTGTCTAATGAAGTTTGCTGCAGTTCTTGGTGTTAAAATCGTATTTAATTGATAAGCGCATTGTTGTGCATCACTTTAAAGTCACACTGAGGCACCAAAAAAACTTCAGATAGCTGTCTCAAAAAAAAAACAACAGCAGCAGTTGCAAATTATGGCTCTGAAACATATTTCATTTACATTCGCCACAGGCCCCTTTCAAGGCGTCTACCTTTTAATTCTTTTTCATATTTAACACTCAATGCAACACACGTGTCTGTACCCTCGTTTACATTGAAACCCCCCCTAGCCCCCCACATTCTCATTCTCACTGGGAAGAAGATGAAAAGATTGTTTTGAAAAACTGAAAAAGAAATTTGACTTCATTTGTTTGCTTCTGAAACTTCAAATATCCTGTCATAATTGTTTCATACATGTAATATATCTTCATTTGGGGGGCATGGGGAAGATGAAGAATATGTCGGCTTCTTTCTTCCTGAATAAAAGGCAGCAGAACCCATCTGGTTGGGTGATCCACTGCTGGCCCTCTCGCACTCATTGCTGAAATAATACTCCCTCTAATGACTCCCGCATATTCTGAAATCTCCCCTTTGAAATTGGTCTTGGCAGATTATTTGCAGGTACTTGAGTTGCATCTGTTTGCAATTTTGCAAATGTGGAAGACTTTAATAGTGGGCAGGGGCGGTTAGCAGAGAAGAGGCTATTTTAATCCTTGAGATAACACTGGTTGTCAGTGTGAAAGGGTCCGAGTGATGACCTGCACTTTAAGCCACATGTTGGCTTGTCTTTACTCTTGTGACAATACGTTAATGCATACCATTGTTAATTTTTTTCTTTTCTTATCACTGTTTTATAGCAGTCTCTTTTAGGGACCAGGGCCCTTTGTGTGGTTGCAGATAATGTAATTGCAGATTAGTGTAGAAGCAGGAGAAGAGTTAAGCATGGACTCAAGTCAAACTAGATAATATTAAAAGTATATGTTGTTTGACAGTGTTATGCATTTCACTGCATTATTGTGTTCTATTTTAAATAAATTGAGCATTTTCCTGAAAAAAAAAGCAATCAGTGTCAGACATTATATTTAGCTCTATTAGTGTGACAAATAATTAAGATCTGAAATTTCTGGATGTCCAAGAGTTTGTCACTGATTTTTATTGTCCAGTATAAAATGCAGTGATTAGGAAAGCTAAAGCTGAGCTAAAATAATTGTGACTTTGGTTCTTATTATAACTACCATGTGGCGAGCAGCTGACCAGCTTAAGCCTCCCACTTTTTTACACCCCCCTCTCCCTCCCTCCCCCCTTTAAAACTGTAATAAGGTGCCCTATTGTCCTATGGCAAGGAGTACAGGGGCCACAGCCGAGCCCACCCAGCTGACTCTAATTGTATAGGTGGTTACAATTACATTAATTACATATTTCATCAACACTGTTTATCCAGCCGCATGTTAGATGAAGAAGCCAAACTTTTAACTCCATCTTTTGTTTTTGGATTCCTTGTTTTTTTTACCCCCCTCTCACCCCAACCCGTCTCTCTCTCTCTCTCTCTCTTGTCCTGACTTTCCTTTTCTCTTTTCTTTTTTTGTGGTTGTTTTATTAGGAACAAGGAGAGGGGAGGTGCCAGAGAAGGAATTATGCTGAAAGTGTATGCCTTGCAACTTTCCCCCTCCCTTTTGGAAATGTTTATTTGAACAGTAAGCTCATGATTTGAATATTTGTAATCCATGCTTAAATTTACAGGCCAGATGAACTTTTTGGCACAGAATGGCAACCATAAGTAGGATTTTGAGAAAAGCTTTACAAAATTTTAAGCCATGTGCAAGGCTTATATAATTTAGAGGGTGTGTGTTTGAGGGAGGGGGGGCACAAATAAAACAGGGACTTTCATATTTACTTTAAACATGCGGAAAAATAGGACACGCGCACATATATATATTCATTTATATATATATACATTGCACTGCTTTGGTGTAACAACTTACCAAGTTGCTGTCTTTGAATGCTTCTTACTTCAGACTGAAATAGCCCCAGAGGTTGAAGCATATGAGTGTACTCCATGTTGAATTGTGTTCCTGGATGCCACGCATGTTCTGGCTGGGAAATGGGTGTCTGAGTGATAAAGAAAGAGAGAGAAAGGTCACTGAGGCAGGCAAAAGGAAAAGGCAGACTTTCTTAAATTATGCTAATCAGTCCATAGGGGCTTGGCCCTCTCTCCCAAGTCAGCCTGCTGTAATTCAGATGTACTGAGAACCTGGAATTAAATGTGTCACTGTGAGGCGTGTGTGCTCTTGTACATGTGCACATGTGTCCGCAAGCCTCTGTTTGTCTTGCATCTCCTTCTGCATGTATGCACAGGGGGTGTTTAAGGGTTAAGTAGAACCAAATTAGTCAATGGGAGAACTAACAGCAGCAGCAGCAGCTTTCTGTGTGGCTACTTCTTGGTGAATGTCAAGATGATTTAGCTGCTCTTATGTGCAGCATCTGTCTCTGAGCAGCAGTCCTCCAATCACTACTCTGTGCTGTCTGTTTTGTGGCCCTCCATGCAACAAATGAATACCAAATGTACAACGAGTAACATAACTGCATTGTTAAAGATTACAGCTTCAAGTATGAAGAAGCTGAAGCCCCAAAATCCTGTGAGGTACCATTAGTTTAATAAGGTCTGATGGAGAAAGTACTTTATCATGAAACAGCTTCTGCATTTATCTGCTCGGTGGCATTCTCAATATTATTCTTCACATTTAGAAAATTCCATATGGGCTCTTGACTTTTTCAGCAACAGTATTACATACTGTGTGCAATTAAAAGCATTGAGCTTTAACTTGTACATACAATAGTTGATCAATGTTGCTAGATATTGTTTCTTTCCACTGGCATGCAGAATAATAATTTTGCCTAAAAATATATATTCCAAAATTGGCAAAAGTATAATTTAAATCAGGAATGATCTGATCGAGAAACATAAATGACTTTATGAACCTGGGCAAGAAGCTGTAGGGTGTGATGAGTGTGTCTGGTGAGATCTAATGTCTTTTTTCCCTTTGAGGGGTGCATGTATATTATTTGTGTGTGTGTGTGTGTGTGTGTGTGTGTGTGTGTGTGTGTGTGTGTGTGTGCGTGGGTGTGCATGTGTGTTTGTGTGTAAGATCACCAGTTGGGCTAACAGATGAATCATGGCTCAGCCACTGCCCCTCGTAGTCCTTGGCAGTTAGTGGTGTGAAAAAGCCTTCTCTTTGAGGGCATTATATAGATTAATGTGCTGTGCCTCCGGCAGAGACACACACCTTGCCAAGGAGGGATCTTGACTGCTTGTGTGTGTGTGTGTGTGTTTAAGGGTATGTGTATGGAGGAGAATCAAAGGAATAAAGCTGCACTGGATCGTTGAGTTTAAGTGTGTGTACAAGTGTGTCCATGTGTACATACTTCAGATAACGCAAATATGTTGAAAAGTTGAACATAGAAATTCTGTTCTGAATAACCCATTTATGTTACATTAATAGGAACGACACAGTATAATGCCTAAAATTATTCACCTTTGGCTTGGATATGGTCATACCTGATAACTTTACATGCAACAAAGAAATGCAGATAAATCCACAGACATCAGAGTGTCATCTTGCATCATTTCACCGACTAAAGTACATTAGATGAATTGGAAAACATGGGTGAAAATACTTTATTTTTGAGAATCCAAGGTCATAAAGCCTGTTACATTTTCAAGCACACAGTTTCACACACAGGCATGTGGGAGATCATCCAGTGACAGCTCTCTATTAAGGTATTTACATGTGAATAAGGGGGGTGTTTATCAGGCCCGGGTATCCTCTAACATAGTTACTAACATAGTGAACTCTTGTTCAGTCTTTCACCCATTTATTGCCCCTTGGCTGAATGAGCTCTTAGCCGACAGTGATAAGGGTGTAGTGGAGTTGATATACAGTATCACAACAAATACACACAGATGTCACAGCTGTTGGAAGCAAATGCAAAAGGAAAAGTACAACTGTTCTCGCTGACGTTAAAGCCAAAACCTTGTAGAAATAATAGAAAACTTTAAATCCTTTATGCCACTTTCTTTCTTACCTGTTTCTTTTGGTCTTTAAAATAAATGTCATGATTTTTCATATATTGGATCTCTTTTTTATTCTCATTTTCCTCATTTTATCCCTTTGCTTAAAATGTGGGTAGAAACAACCATATACTGATATTAACAGTTTCCGTTTAAGATTAGGCCCATCTATAATTTTGTGTACGGTATATACTGGTACCTTAAGTATTTTTTTACCTTAATAACCTTGGGACTCATGATTCATATTCACTCATGCAATATACATTTATTTCCATATATATTTGATTATGCGCATGTGATCTAATGCATTCATACTCATATGCAGTTTTCTCCAGCCAGTGGTCTAAATAACCTACTTTTGTCTGACAACGGCATCAAGACATGGAGGTGCACATATGCAGAAAGCTATTTGGAAAGACCTCCTCGTAGCTGTCAGCTTTTATTATGCACTGAGGTGTCATGTTTGTTAGGAAGCTGAGTGCAGATGGCAGAGTGGAAGAAATGGATCACTAATTTTAACAATGATTAATGAACAGAGATGGAAAATGAATTACATCGGACTATTGGAGGCAAGGAATATTTTCTCTGAAAATGTTAACTTCAGCTGCCAGGCAGCCGGCCGTGTTGTGGGAGTATATTGAGGAGGGGGAGGAAATGTGTGTGTCTGTGTGCACTAAGGTGCAATTTTTCCCTCGCATCTTTTGTAGAATCAACACTTCACTGCTCTTGCCTATTACTTTGCCGCTCGCCTGCTTAAACACTGCCTCCTTTATACACATTGCCCACCCCCCCATCCACCACCCGTCTGTATTGCTTTACCAGTTAAGGTACACACTCTTTAATAAGGTAAACACATGAAAGGTTAGACTGTCTTAAAATGTTAGCTATTTTCATTACTCTGCAGTGAGCTTTATATCAAATCAGAGATGTAGCAGATTCAATCAAGTGTTAGTAGCTTTTGCAGTGGTATTTCTCTCTAGTTGAACCATAACCTCACTATCACTGTACATCTGCTTCGGAATGTACTTTGTGAGCTATTCTTATTAAATTAAATATTATTTTTATTTAATTTTGCTCGTGACAACATCAATAAAGTAATGTATGGGAAAGTATTTTTGAATTTTCATAGCAAAACTGCCTTCTTGGTATATTCAAATATTTTTAATTGACTGATGGATGAACCAATTGACTTTAAGATGCCTCATTTATGACATTTTGTCAGTATATTCAGATAAAAATTTTTTTTCCTACATCAGTATTACAATATCGAATCACAGCATAAAAATCAGACATTACATTTCTAATGACCTCTGATCTGAGCAGAATGCCTTGTTTTTACTCCCTCTTTCTATTATTTTCTTTCCTTGTATTAGACCCCTAACCACCCACCTCCTCCAGTCACCCTGGTGGTTGTGTTACCATAGATGTTTGTCTGCTTGGTGAATCAGTGTTTAATAGGCATATGCAAACTATTTAGAATTTAAATAATCTTCTGATGGGAAATACATAAAAACAGAAAAAGGAGCAAGTTCCAGCAGCATTATGTGTTTGTCAAATGTGTATGTGTGTGAAAGGGAGACAGAGAGAAAAAGTAAAAAGTGAAACAGAGGAAGAGATCTCAGGTTACGACAGCATATGCTAAGCACTCAAAAAACATACACAATGCCTTTGGTGAACAAGGTAGTCAGTATGCCCTTGGGAGCCAATTTAGATTGTGACTTAAGGCAACATTGAGGCTCTGTGTGAGAGCATGTGTGTGTGTGTGTGTGCGTTTGGTGTATGTGTGTTCACCGCATACAAGTGTGAGTTTTACTTTTGACGCTCCATTGAAACAGTAGTGGTGGGTAAATCTGGGTGGCCCTCCTGCAGACCCTCCACATCTGTGTTCCCCCACTACCCCACTGTTGCAGGACTGAGCCAGCCTCTTCACGCCTGACTGGCTCTCCTCATTCAGAAAAGCTTGGAAAATGTGTCAAATCCTCATTAGGACTTTATTTGAGAGTACAAACTTTCAGCATTAATACTGCATTTTCATGTTCCTGCATCACAGAAAACAGTGCAACCTAATAAAAAAAGAAAGAAAAGATGACAGTATTGATTGTGGCGTGATTGGAAGATGACATTTCGAGTGCACAAGCAGTACAGTATTGAGCGTTTAGTTTTAAAATTGAAGATAAATATACAAAACCAAGATCTTGCAGATTACGATCTGAGCAAACTTCAACAGATATAATCAAACGTTTGAAATGTCACAAAAAAATTAAATGTCAATCAGAGGCAACGTATTCAACTGTGTTGAAAAGGACAAATTCATTAAAACAAAAAAAAAGCAATTTTTTCTAGGTTTTCACCTAAGTCAAGCATTAAAATCATTTGTAGAGTTTAGAGAATATGTAGTTTTATAAAAGCTGAGACTTTTGTACACAAAGTCAGTATGTCTGTTTGCTTGAATACCAATCATTAAGGGACAAACTACATCAAATGTAAGTGTTAATTTTTGTCGTAGTTTTATATTTGACATTTCTAAAATACTGTAATATTGCTTATTAACTGGTTTATGCAACTCAGGATGAACAGGAAAAATAGTCTCTTCATCTCTGTCTCTGGATAAGACTGTGAGAAACTTGAGAATCATGACTGATGACCAACTTTTCTTCCTCGACCATTATGCATTCGCCTTTCAGTCATTTTATTTAGCACCTTACAACAAATCTGTCTCACTATGCCCCCTGGAAAGGGGTTTAAGCCATAGTTCATCTTGCCTTGAGTAAAACACTGCTCTTCTCACAGGTATCCCAGCATGCACAGTGAAACCTTACAGGTGGTCCAGAATGGGATGTCACCTCTGGTGTTTCATCAACTAAAAAGGGCATACGTCACTCCATTGCTCACTGACCTCCACTGGCTGCCCATAACCATCCAAATCAAATTCACGTCACTCATGCAGGCATGCAGAGTAACTTCTGGGTCTGAATCCCGCTATTAACTCAATCTTTCAAGCTTATGCTCCTCCTCAAGTACTGCTCTTTTCTCAGGAATACTGTCTCATTCTATATCCCTAAACCCTAAAACAAATTAGATATTTTTGCTACCAAGGCCCCAGACATTCGGCCTCAAGCAATTTGCCCTCTTTAGAAGTCAGAGAGGAGAGGACACATATTTTGATTTGACTTTTTTCTGCCCCACCACTTTATACATCCAAGTATGACTCCTCATCTTCAACTAGATACGATAGTGTCAAATTTAATTACGTGATAATAAGAATAACATTTTTTCAAGAGTATAGGAGTGATATACACAAGAAATCACAGTTCATATTTGTTTATTTATGAATGTGTAAATTACATCACGTCCTCATAGGAAGTCTTGAGGAAAATAGAGCTGTGAAGGGGTTTGTGGGGAAGGAGATCATCAGACAATTTTTAATGGGTATTTCTCTTCTGTCGCCAGTGTTGCAAACTTGTCAAGCTTCATATGCAGGTGACTGTGAATTTCCTGGTGTGTGTGCTTTGTTTACAGGCTCTTGTCGTCCCACCTTCTGTGAAGCTGTCTGCGCTCTTCCTGACATCCGGCATTTGTTGGAGAGGTGGCAGTAACGCAGGTACAATCACACCCATTGATCAAGGGAGAGGGGAGGATATTAAAGGTGTCTGTCACATTTACCGACTTGTGCACTTATGTTTTGTTTTCATTTAAATCTAAATCTGGGGGAAGTCAGTTAACAATGCACTTTTTACTTTGTGCCATACTTCTTAGTCACACTGTCAAGATATTTATACCTGTCAAGATATTTATTTATTGCTGGTTGATACCCTTTCACTGTGTCTGTGTGTGGGTCAGTCTAAAATTAAATCAAGGGGGAGGGCTGATTTGAGAGCTTAATACCATTCAGGACAAAGAATGCACAGTAAATACTCAAAGGTAACAGTAGGTGAGAATATTTTTATCTATAGGTATCAAGGTACAGATGTTTGCATCTCTGGTAGCAGACAGACCAAAAGGAATTCTTCAGGAATTACTGTAATCTCTTAGCCTGGGAATTCCCATGCTGCTTTGCGCGCGATTTCATTCACACTGCAAAGGCAGCCTGGAAACCATCGCCCTTATTTTTGCCTAAGTTAGGGAACCAATCACAGAACCGGGGGGGGGGCAGCAAGACAATGACGACGTCTATGCGCGACACCGAAGCTTGTAGAGTGTTAATCCAACATGGCAGCGATGCAGCGTTAGAAAGTGTTTTAAGTAGCTTAGAACGCAAGTTTACTTTTAAAAAAGAGCAACCTTTGGCGTTGAAAGATTTCATTGCCTTCTTCCTCGTCGAATTTCTGTCGCTCTACATACGTCATCTGGTAAGTGATACAATTGGCTATGAATCGCGCAAAGCAGCATGGGAAGAACCAGACGTCATTTGATAGACATTCGTAGCGCCCAATAAACGGCTCTAGGCATTCGTAAACCACGCCTCAAATACGAGAAAATGCACACCTAGTTCCCAGACCACCATCTCATCGAGATTGTGGATGCGTCAGCCAGGCTAGTAATCTCTTGGAATATCTGGGATATTATATCATATCTGGGAAGACACTAGTCAGTTATGTAAGTTTTTTGTTTGCTATCTCAGACCAGAAAAAGTTGGTAAGTAAATGAACTGTGCTTATATAGATCTTTTCTAGTCTGGTTGCTTTTACAGTAAAAGCCACATTCACAGATTCACACACACACTCATAGAGCACGTCTTAGTCTATATAGTTTTTACAGGCTACTCAGGTTTTTTTTTTCCCTCTATCATGCTCATTCACACACTGATGGATGCATCAGTGCCCATGGACACTTTGACATGTGGTCAGGGGAAGCCGAGAGTCAAATCACTGACCTTCCGACTGGCAGACGACTGCTCTTCCTCCTGAGCCTCAGGGATAAGGAATATATCACTGTTATAAGTAATGTCACTTTAATCTTTACATGGTCAGATGCAAAGTTGCTTCCTCTCCCCATAATGCGTATCAAGTCTTCTACAAAACAAGCCAAAACCACCTCAAGCAAACATATAAATGCAAGTTTATAAAAATTGAGTTATCTGTTTCCTATTTTCACAGTTTAGTGTCATGTTTTCTTATTCCCAACTTCTATTTGTGATTCAAAAACACTAATCAAAATCAAGCTACCATCACTGATAGTCTAACTGACAATCGTATTGACGTCGTCACGGCTGCTACATCCAACTTTTTTTACAGTCTATGACCTCATCCAGCTTCTATTGTTTGTTGTCCCTTCTTTTTCTGTCCTCGCAAACCCCATCTGGTCGACACAAATGGCCATCCTCCCTGAGTCTGGTTCTGCCAGAGGTAGCTGAGCTACTTTCTTTGAATTGGCTCTGGATGTATGAATTGGACTATTTTGTAATGTAAGGAATTGGATTTAATTGGATAAAGATTACATTACATTGAATTTGATTCTAATTGGCTTGAATTGGATTGTATCTTTAAAGTGCTCCGAGATGACATTTATTGTGACTTGTTGCTATATAGATAAAACTGAATTAACCTGAATTGTGAGACTAAACAAGCCTAGAGACAGTATATGTACTGCCTACACAGAATAAAATCTGATCAATTTAATGGCCATATTCTTGTATCCTCTCTTTCTGGATAATGCTAATGACCTGAAATATTTGAATGCATGTTGGAAAGGGCTATGCAACACAGAATACATTCGGCACCAGTCTCTTCAATACATGTTGACACTCACACATGCACATGCACAGTCTGTCAAAAAGCCACATCTCTGTAATTCCCTCTCTATGTAGCTCAAGGAGACAATTAGCAAACAGAGGTGACATGGTAAACAGGTGCAAGCCATTATTGCTGGAACTGGATAAGCGTGGCCACCCCATCTCTCATAGTGATAGGTTTGAATAGCACATGTGTTTGTATGTGTCCATGACCATATGACAAATCATTGCATGTGTTTTCTTTTTTGAAGGTAGAAAGCTTCGGCCTATCTGGTTGTCTGTAATCAGCATGTTATCATCATCATCTTCATCATCGTCCTTTTTGTTGTGCACACAGGACAGAATTTTGATTGTTTTTCTGTTCTTACATTTGCAGGTTTCTTGTATTCATGTTTACTTATGTACTTATTTACCTATCAATATGTTCTGCCGGCTGTCGTTTTATTATTGAAAAATATAGCATTGGTGAGTCACAGTGTTTTGGCTTGTATCATATTGGAGGTATGTGCCACAGATTTCCCTCATATTGGAAGCAGAGCTAACACATGCTACCCTTGACGTATTCTCACACCATTTCTCACACAAAGCACTCACACAAACTTGCAGATGCTCACACTCTTGGATGACTTATATATAGAGAGATGCATTAATCGACTTGAACACACATGCACATACACACGCTTGCAAACAAAAAAAGCACTAACAGACGGACACATACAAAACCTGTAGCTAAAAAAGTGAAACAGCTCCTTGAAAACTGTTTTTCTGTAGAAAAGAGTACTACACTTTGAAACAATGTGTGATGCACTTCTGCGCCATTCTTTTCACTTTATAGTTCCATTACATTACATTTTGAAAAATTCAATATGAAGAATTTCATGATTAAACATTCAACGAAAAAAATTCAAATTTAACAAACTTTTAAACAGACCAGTGCTAAAATAAAAGTTTGTCTTGAGGCATTACACAAAAAGTTCATAACAGAAATCAAAAGTTTCTTACTGCCAATGACAAACACGAATGAGTTCATGTAATATGTTAACCAATAGACCTAATTGGCCTGCAGAATGTCCAGAATGAACCGCTTCAAATGAAGTAGAAATCTGAATGCAGTACTTGCACTTCCAACTAAGTAAAAGGTTTGTGGTTTAAAACTTGTGTTTCGAATGGTCCACACATATACACATTTAGCCATTCACACAAACATTCATAAAACTCTTCCTTATTATGTATACAGCTACACTTCATACATGCAGCACGTGTTCCTCCAAAATCACACACCAGTGGACATATGGGCAATGTAGGATACTTCAACATATGGAGGGGCTGAAAATTGAGCCACTAAGAATGGAATAAAACTTTTGCAGTCCGGAGAAGATTGCGCCCATAACTTAAGCATCACTGCTTTTTACTTTTGGGAATTTTGTTTCATCACTAAAGCAAACATTGCTATTTTGCATCTTAAAAATTATTGATGCCATCCTCACATTCCTCATGTTGGCATTTTTTAACCGTAGATACATTTCTCAGCAAACACTTCAGCAATATGTACAAACTCAATTTTTGCATTATAGACCAGCAAACAAGGCCTTCATTTGGGACACTTAGAGTGTGACTAGTGTTAGGTCAATGCTTCAAGTTTTGTGTTAGACAAATCTGGTGAGGGCCACACAATTTTTTTCCCCCTATTGTTTAATTACATTTAGGCAACAGCAAGTTTAGGTTTGGATTAAAATATAGTGCCTCACAATATATCACTGTTAGTCAAATTGGGATTGATTCCTGGCTTTTTTTTACTTTAGCACTCTAATACTTTTAGCTTTGAACAATACAATTTGATGTTGACTCCTTGACTAGAAATATTAATCAAATGTAATAAAAACTACAAGATGTAACACAAATGTTATTTTAGAATGGTGGGTGGAGATAGGTAAATTTTGCCACAGTTTCAGTGTCACTGGGTGAAGATTGTCACTGCGGTGGGGTACTCTACCCTGCTGGTATAAATAAGATATGATTGGCATCACAGCAGAAAAAAAGCTCTCTAATAAAACCTCCCTCTCTCACTCTCTCTCTTTTTATCTCTCTCTCCCTCTCTGACAGCCTTCATTTGCTGTAGGAGTGGCAGACTTGGTGGGAGTTAATGATTATAATTATTTAGCTTTTTTTTTTTTACATTGCGGGATAATTATTTAAGAGGTTTGTGTAGTCATTGTTGTAATCAGTAAAGAGAGATTACAGAAAATCCGCATGCCAACAGATGGCACTTGGCTAGTGTTGTTGCTTCATATTAAACTAGTATGGTACACTTGGTAGCAGATAGACAAGAGCGAGGAGACAATAAAAAAAAGGGCTACATTATAAAACAAATTTTCTTTATTTTAAATCCATTTCTCATGTTACTTCATTGTAGAAGAAAAAAATAAATCAACTCTCGTTAGCATTGTGTTCAATCCCAAACTAGCTAACACGCTCATCTTCCCAAAGTGTTGGGACCACACACACACTCACACTCACACACGCACGCACACACACACACACACACACACACACACACACACACACACACACACACACACACACACACACACACACACACACACACACACACACAAAAATCAAAATCAAAGAGTATTTGAAAGCCCCAGTTCAGTGACTTTCTGTACTGTATCAGTGCGCTGCTGTCATTTTTTAAGACACAATCAATAAAGAAGGTCAGCAGTCATTAGCGATTTACAGCTAGGGCACAGATTGCTCTAACCATCTCATGCTGTTTGTCTTGGTCTTGTATAACTTTCGCCTTTGCCACTTTAAAATAATTTCAGTTTTTTTTTTTAATCTGTCTTTTTATGCACCCTCCTTCTTTCATGGGTAGAAGCAAATAAATACAAAGTTAGGTGAGGACTTACTATTCAGGGTCAGAGAGCAGGAAGAACACTAAGGCTGCTGGCCTACATTCCTGAATAACTGTATAATTGGAAAAGCTCTCCAAATGAGCAAAGCAAGCCACCCTTGAATCCCCCCCCCCCAAAAAAAAAAAAATCCACACACACACACACCCTTCAGTCCCCACACTCAGCCACACATGTGTGCCCTTCAAAGCAAATCACAAAAGAGCATTTTGGGAATAATAACAATTTCAAAAAGCGTCTATTATTAATCCCACACACCACCATCACTTGCAGCAGCAGCTAGACTGGTTAGCACAAACCCCCATCCCCTCCAACCACATATGCTCTTACTCATGCACAAACAACACAGACTTGTCATGATATATCGTACTCAGGTATTTTGGTTTTTCTGACAGTTCACCCCCCCCCCCCCCCCCCCCCCCACACACACACACAGTGTAGATAATTAGTAAGAGACCACAGTAAAGTCAGGTTAAAACACCTTAGATATGAGTTTGTAGTCAAGTTCCAAAATGATGTTTATATTTGAACTTCATACATTGTACATAAAATAGATATCATGTGTAGTGCAAATTTCTATATGTGTCATTTTCCAGAACAACAGTTTTAAAATAGGATTTGTAATGATAATGCAGCCCTGATGACATTATTGTGACATATCCTGGGAATTAAACTGTTAACACAGGCTGTACTCCCAATGACAAGTTCCTTTAACAGTTTAATAAAACCAAGTGGTAAACTTCTTTTATTTTTATTTATTTATTTATTATCATAAAAGAACACATTTTATGTAAGTAAGAGATGATCTACCAGGGTGCTGTGTTAGCACTCATAATTCATTGTTACTACTGGAGCTCATTGTCAAATTGGATTTCTTGATGTATAGCCTTTGCCATGTACTGTTCATTTCCATGGCTACTGAGGGACGGGGACAAGGGCAGGGGGATGATTTCTGAGGTAGACAGTGGTGTCTAAGGGGATTGTGGGGTGCTGTTAAAATGAAGCCGTTAATTAATCCTATTGATCGGGGGAAAAAAATAAAAAAAATAAAGACAAATGTGATTTGCATACAGCTCTGGTGATCAATGCATTAACCGATTTTTTTCTCCCCACTCTGAAATCTGATTTCCTGAGTTTTCAAAGTGAGGGAGAGAGAGCTGAGACTAATGTGGATCGATTAGGCTTCTCTCAGACAAGAATATAAAGCATTTTATTATCACGTGAAGGATGGAACAAGTCTAAAGTTGGATTATATGGTTGTGCCTCCGTTTCAACAAGAAGAATCATCTGTTGAACATTTTCCTTTCTGATATTGTTACACTTTGTCCCCCCACATACTGTTCAGTTTGCAAAAAAAGATAATTTGGTAATATTTCTGCAAGGCCAAACTAAAATTATTTTGTAGAAAATTTGGACAAGAATAAAAGGCAACAATGTAAATATAAGATAATGAAAAAAAAAACAATGATACTAACAGGGGCATGAAGATAAAAAACAAGAGGTGTAAAAAAAGAGAAGAAATATTATGTTTTCTTTTCCTGCTTTCTTTCTTGCTCTGTGAAGAGCAGCTTGTTTTAGCATATTGATTTACAAAGCTTTAGATGTGATCCTCCATGTCCAAGTCAAGGTCAGGGAGTGAAAGACAAAGAGTGAGAAGAGGAGAGGACAGGAGAGAAAAACAAAGGGAAAGGAAGAAACAGAGAAATACGAAGTCAAAAAAGAAAAAAATATTTTTAAACAAATCAAGTTAGAAAAAGTGTCCACAACATGGGGAGGTGGCAGCACGGCATTTTCAGAGATGCTCCAGAACACAAAAGGGTAATTGTTTTAGCCCAGATGTTGCTTTCGCACAACAAGCAGGATACAATGTTCCTACTGAGCTGATGAGCCCAATCAGTGAAATGATTAAAAATTGATTTTGTCCCTGTAATTACAGTATGTAAACTACTTAGCCGGGATTGCAAAGGAAGTGATTTTCTAATTACGTATATACTCTGGTGTCTAATGATTGGTTTTTTGAAGTAATGAAGAGAGGGTCCTAACGACTCCACTGTGTTCTGTTTTTGAAGGGAGAAGGCAAGTGAAAGTGTGTGTGTGTCTGAGTGCTTGTGGTGTGCGTTTGGATAAGAGTGTACTTTTGTGTGTGTCTGTGGGAGGGGGAATGATAGCAGAACATAGTTAGGGCAAGACAGCAGGCTTGGATACAAAAAGGGGATGAAAATTGAATTTTTGCCAGCCAGTGCTCGCACGATAACATGGGGGCCCTGTGTTCGTTTGCATAGGATCTGGAAGCTAAGTGGAGGCTGTGACTTCTCATGAGGGTGTCCAGGCCCTAACCAACACTGGCAATCTGGACCCTGCAATTAAAACCTCATGGGGTTAGGGATTTAGGACATCATACTAGCACAGGAGAATTAACAGTTACACAGGCCAAAAGCACAGAAAGATCAGCATATAGCAATGCTATTCTAAACCTCAAACAAATAGGCTAGTATGTGACTTTTTACCAGAGAAGAACATTTTATAGTTTAATCTAAAAAGCATACAACTGTGTATCCTTCAGTTTGGTATGTACAGAGGGATGTAATAGCTTTACATAATTTTAACACTTGAAGTTGCTTTTGCATAACTTTTAGTGTTTTGACAAAAATGTATCAAATCTTTCATGACTTTTTCGTTACTTTTAGTGCTGTTTCAGTCAATTCAATTAAACTAAAGAATAATACATTTTAGAATAATTTTTCTTAACAGCAACAGTGTTTTTATTTTTGTATCTCAGAATGTTAGAATTCTGTGGCTACAGCTGTTGCCACCTTTGGTGTTGTTCTCATCTGTTGAGCAGACATTTGAGAAAGCTGTTTCCAAAATCCTTGCAGCATTGTGCAAGTTTTGTGCCACCCTTCATTTCTTTTATTGTTGCTAGGAACAGTAAATATGTGTGGAAATTCATTAAACGACCTGAATTATATAGATATAGACTTAGGATATATAGTATAACCCTTATACTATAAGGTATACAACAAAAACAGAGAATGTACAAATGTAATGATCTTAAAGGTAAACACATTTTTTATCTTTTTTTTAAGTTGCGAGTAAGGGTGGCATGAAGTACTTATAGTAGTGGTGGGAGTAGTCAGTAAGCATATTCGATTCAATTCAATTCATTTTTATTTATATAGCGCCAAATACAACAAATGTCATCTCAAGGCACTTAGATAGTAAGTCCAATTCAAGCCAATTGGAATTCAATTAATTAATAATAATCATAATTCATAAAATAATCCAATTCGTTCATATAGAGCCAATTCAAAAACAATTTCCTAGCTAAGAAAACCAACAGATTGCACTGAAAACTTTTTGTTTTTCGGTCCAATCTCCCGGCCTGAGCGTGCCTGAGGCGACTGTGGAGAGAAACGACTCCCTTTTAACAGGAAGAAACCTCTGGCAGAACCAGACTCAGGAAGGGTGGCCATCCGCCTTGACCAGCTGGGCTTTGAGAAGACAGAAAGGGGGGGAGGGGGCCGCGGCGGCGGCGGCACTGTAACACCATTCAAAGGATATCTGTTGGAACAGGGAAACACGAGTTAATGACCACAATAATATCACATATACATAAAGAGAGTAAAGTGAGGAAAGGTGTGACAGATGAGGCCTGATAACTGAAGGCTCTGCCTCCCATTCTACTTTTAGAAACTCTGGGAACCTCAAGTAAACCTGCAGTTTGGGAACGAAGTGCTCTGTTAGGAAAATATCTTATAATGAGATCTTTAAGATATGATGGAGCTCGGTCATTAAGAGCTTTATATGTAAGGAGAAGAATTTTAAATTCTATTCTGAATTTAACAGGGAGCCAATGAAGAGAAGCTAAAACTGGAGAAATATGATCTCTCCTGTTAGTTCTCATCAAAACTCTGGCTGCAGCATTTTGGATCAACTGAAGGCTTTTCAGAGAATATGTGGGACAGCCCAATAATAAAGAATTACAGTAGTCCAATCTTGAAGTAACAAATGCATGAATTAGTTTTTCTGCATCACTCTGAGACAAGATGTTCCTGATTTTAACAATATTACGAAGGTGAAAGAAGGCAGTCCTAGAAACCTGTTTTATATGCGAGTCAAATGATATGTTCTGGTCAAAAATAACTCCAAGGTTCCTCACTGTAGAACTAGAAGCCAAGGAAATACCATCTAGAGTAACTATATAGCTAGACAATTTCTCCCTGAAACGCTCAGGTCCAAAGATAACGACTTCAGTTTTGTCTGAATTTAGAAGCAGACAGTTCTGAGTCATCCAGGTCTTTATGTCTTTAAGACATGCTTGTAGTCTGACCAACCTATTGGGTTCATCTGGTTTTATAGATAAGTACAGCTGAGTATCATCAGCATAGCAATGGAAATTTATGCCATGCTGTCTAATAATGTTACCTAATGGAAGCATGTATAAAGTAAAAAGAATCGGTCCAAGCACAGAACCCTGGGGAACTCCATGGCTTACTCTGGTGTGTGAGGAAGATTCTTCATTTACAAGAACAAACTGAAATCTCTCAGATAAATATGACTTAAACCAGCCTAATGCAGTTCCTTTAATCCCGATAACATGTTCAAGTCTGTGTAATAAGATACTGTGATCGACCGTATCAAATGCAGCACTGAGATCCAACAGGACAAGCACAGACACAAGTCCGCTATCAGAGGCTAAGAGGAGATCATTGGTAACTTTCAGCAGTGCAGTTTCTGTGCTATGATGCACTCTGAATCCTGACTGAAACTCTTCAAACAGATTATTTCTGTGTAAATGATCACAAAGCTGAGCTGCAACTATTTTTTTTTTCAAGAACTTTAGACATAAAAGGGAGATTGGATATAGGTCTATAATGAGCCAACACTTCTGAATCAAGAGTAGGTTTTTTAAGTAAAGGTTTAATTACAGCAACCTTAAAAGTCTGAGGTACATATCCTGTCAACAAAGACAGATTGATCAAATCCAATATGGAAGTGTCAATTAATGGGAAAACCTCCTTGAACAGTCTGGTTGGGATTGGGTCTAAAACACAAGTTGATGGTTTAGAAGAGACTATTGCTGTTGTTAGTTCAGAGAGATCAACTGGACAGAAGCTGTCTAAATACAAATCAGGTTCTAAAGATACTTCTAAAGCTGCTGTACTTGATGATACATCACTGATAATAGTGGGAAGGACTCCATCAATCTTCTCTCTGATAGAAACAATTTCATTGATGAAGAAGCTCATGAAATCATCACTGCTGAGAGTTAAAGGAATAACTGGCTCAGCAGAGCTCGGACTCTTAGTCAGACTGGCTACAGTGCTGAAAAGAAACCTGGGATTATTCTTATTCTCTTCTATCAATGATGAATAATAAGCAGTTCTAGCTTTACGAAGGGCTTTCTTATATGTTATTAAACTATCTTTCCAGACTAACTGAGACTCTTCTAAATTAGAGGAACGCCACTGTCTCTCCAGCTTTCTTGCAGTCTGCTTTAAAGCACGCAGCTGTGAATTATACCAAGGAGCCAACCTCTTCTCACTGATTACCTTCCTTTTCAGAGGGGCAACACTGTCCAGTGCTGTACGCATTGAAACTATAGTGCTGTCAACAAGAGAGTCAAGTGCTGCTGGAGTAAAGTTTAGGTAGTCGTCCTCTGTCATATCTGCACATGGCAGTGAAGAAAAGGATGATGGAATTAATTCTTTAAATCTGGTTACAGCATCCTCTGATAGACACCTTCTATACGTAAATTTCTTCTCAGAAACTGTATAGTCACACAAAACTGTTGCTGTTCTAAAAGCAAAAGCCAAACTTTTCAAATGGAGGTGAACATGTTTGTTGAACAGAAATCATATAAAATAAAGCTTCTCAAAACCAGATTAAGATGTGGTTGGGGTTCAAATCACTCCTGTTTATGCTCAGCCATAATCAAACAGGCCTAGTATTGACACTAAAGCGTAAGTGCATATTAATAATACTATTTATAATACTATACACATTTTACATTTGTGTATATGTATATACAATTGTCATATATTTTGTGTAATTATCATATATTTTGTGCTACTGTTACTACTGCCTTCATGTCGCTACATCGACTGAATTTCCCCATTGTGGGATTAATAAGGTCTTATCTTATAAAGTTTAATTCCCAAGAAAGCTGCTCTCATTCACACATTTTTGTTCCTTTTGTTAGACAGCCAAATATATCAGAAATTGTGATTGAATGTTTATGTTTATGCATTTGGCAGACACTTTTATCCAAAGCGACTCACAAATGAGTATATAACAATGCAGCTAACATCAAAGCTAACAATAAGCTACATAGAAGGAAAACAACTAGTCAGGCTCTGTCAGAGGTGACAGTAAGGTGAAATAAGAGTGCAGGCATAGAGAGAAGTACAGAAGGAGAAAGTGCAGTAGAGGGAGTAGGGAAGTGCAGGGTAAGTGCTAGGATAAGAGATGCTCTCTGAAGAGCTGAAATTTGTTGAAGAAAGATAGGAACGCCCCAGTTCTGGTAGCGCTTGTGAGGTCATTCCACCATTATGGAACAACACAAGAAAAGACTCTGGATTGTCTTGAGCGTGGTGTAGGCACTGCTCGACGGCAATCCTTTGACGACCGGAGTGACCAAGTCGTAACATAAACCTGTGTGAGATCATTCAAGTAGGTGAGAGCTGTTCCATTAAGGACTTTGAAGGCTAACATCAGTGACTTGAAATTGATGCGGGCGGCTAAGGGTAGCTAATGGAGCTCAACGAACAGAGGGGTTTCCATTTGGTGGAACACAGGCCAGCTGCATTCAGTAGCTTTAGCCTCATGGGGTACCCGCTTACCTAGTTGAACTACCCAGCACCAGTAAATAACTGTTGTGTGAACAATTATTGTAATTTTTTAGACTTAAGTTGTTTTAGGTAGTGAGAAAAATTTGCTTTTCTGGTGGAGTCATTCTGTGGAGCTTTAATCTTTAGCACGCTACTAGGAAAGCTTCTGATTCCCCAAACTTAAAAGTGCAATGACTACTGTTTTCTGCAGGTTAGAAACCAACTACTCATAAGAACTTCTTACAACCCATTTGAAAAAAATAATGATAATAAAATACACTAGTAAAAGTGGATATTTGGTATTAGCACCGTTATTCTATAACACAGCCCGAACCCACTTAAGCAAGTTTTCTTTGAACTTTTTAAAGTTGTTTTCAGGAATAGTTCTCTTTCTAGTCTTCTTGAAGGAAATTCCAAACCTCCTTATTAGATGTCAGCGGCCTTTTGTACTGTTCTTTTAAAAATATATATTTTTTGGGCTTTTTATGCCTTTGATGGATAGGACAGTTGGAGAGAGACAGGAAGCAGGGGGCAGAGAGAGGGGGAAGACATGCAGCAAAGTGCTGCCCAGTGCGGGACTCGAACCGGGTCCAGCTGCAGCGAGGACTGTAGCCTCTGTACATGGGGCGCCTGCTTAACCCACTACGCCACTGACCGCCCCCTTTTGTACTGTTCTATATCAATATGATCCCAGATTGCTCCAGTAATGTCCCTCTTTAGATAATTATTTACTCTATAAAACCTGTTGCCACTGATATTCAATCCAGTACCTTTGTAATTTGGCATACCTCAGCCTTTTCTCCTAGTTTCCTTTCTTTAAGAATGACTTTTTCTTGACAGTCACTTGTCCATGAAGACCATTTCTGATGAGGCTTTGTTGAACAGTAGATGGATCAAATGAAGGGCTGTGTGCATCTCTCAGGTCGTGTGTCAGGGTCTTTGCTGAATTTTTCCCACATAATTCTTAATGACATCACTCTCAGATACTGTTTATTTGTTTCAGCACACTATGCCAAGATGCCAGACTGCTGAAATTGGCTGTAGAGATATGGAATGCCACTTCATAAGAGGGGAAAGAGCACAAGCTCATGCCAGAGGTTGACGGATCATGCTATACATGGTTGAGTTTTCAATGCAAAGCAGGACTTTGGATTGGATTGGACTTTACTCAACTCTGGATTCTCTTTGGGATGTGAGGGATGAGAGATGTAAGGAGGGGATGGAAAAGCATGGATTGTGCACTTCAGGTTGGGAGTGAGTCGATAGGCGCATTCCCATTGTAGGAACCTTTTGCAGTTCCTATAACCTTTTCAGGAATAGGGCCATTTTTTCCCGCATTTGGACATACAGGAACTAGAGACCACGGCCCTCAGTTCCTGTAACCATTTTAGCTCCTTTTCCGAAGCTGGGTCTTTTCTGGGTTCTATAGGAACACATATGGCGTAGGTGTTTGATGGTTGATAGCTACGCCCCTTGTCAGATTTCCGCTTCTTCATGTTCCTAATCTGCTCAACGTAAACGGTAGAATAACGGCTGAAATGTTTACTCATACGACACGGACACAACCTGCGCGTGTAATAAGTTAAACTCACACGTGGTCTCCTTTGTCTGCGGCGCTCTGCTCTCCTTCCTTCATGAAACGACGAAGTATCGCCTGCACTCGATCCTGACTCTCTCTGTGTGCTCTTCCAGCCTCGATATTAGACGCCCGATGTGATCGTCCTTGATTAATATTACCATCATGCAGACCATGAACACGGTGGCCTCCCCGCTCTCCATATTAGCTTCTTTGTGATGTTTTTTGCTTCTGTCCTTACTTTTTGCGGGTTTTGTTTTGTTTTGTTGTTAAGTGTGGCGCTAAAGTAACACGTCACTGTCGCAGACGGTTGTGTCGCCTCAGTCCCTATCAAGGTCCCGACTCATGTGCGAATGCAAAATGAAACAGTTCCCCTGGGGAAGGGCAGTTATTAGAACGAAAATCGAGGTGGACCATTCTTAGAACTGCGTTCTTAGAACTGCTCTGTCCGAATGCGGCTATTGCCTGAAGTGGAAGGATTGACATATCCTGAGGTCTTGTTCATAAGTGGAGTTAGAACAGAGCAGGAGATTTTCATGCAGATTGGTACAGCGTTTCTAGTTATGCAGACGTTGTACTGGTCTGTCATGGTGAATACAGAGTTGAGCTGTAATGCAAAGCTATCAATATACTAGTCTCAGTCTATGTTCCAACCTTCACCCAAGGTCATGACCTGTGGGTAGTGACTAAAAGAATGAAATCATGAATACGAGCGACCGAAACAAGCTTCGTCCCAAGCTTGTCTGGGCACACCCTTAGGGATAAGATGAGGACATCAGATCAGTAGACGAGAATAATCAATGCCAGTAGGGGCTCAGACTAGAGTTTAGGTGGTTTGGGCATCATCTAAGGATGCCTTCCGGATGCCTCCCAGGGGATGTGTTTCAGACATATTCCACTGGGAAGATGTCTTGGGGCAGACCAAGGACTGACTGGAGAGGTTGTATCTCTTGACTGGCTTGGGAATCCCTCGATGTCCCCCTGGAAGAGCTGAAGGATGTGGCTGGTACGAGGGAGGTCAGGGAACTTAATCTCAAATCATTGCTCCCATGATTCGGTCCTAGATAAGAGGCAGAGAATGGATAGATAGATGGATGGATTGAACCCTTGTTACAAATCATATCTAATAATTTAAAATAATGTAAAGTGTAAAAACTAGAAGACATATAATTGAACAATCACTGAATGTAAACAGTTTTGATAACCCAAAAACAGTTATTCAGAACTAAAAAAATGTGTATAGACAACAGAACTGGACAGCTGGACTTCGTCTTGGATCTTGAAGACCTTTCACAACCCATCCAGGTGCCCTTATTCACTTATGATTACCATGACCTGGATAACTGAGTCTTCATCAACATTAACAATAATAATGATAATTGGCAAGCAAGGCAGATTAATTCATATAGCACATCAACCACTAGGTATTTCAAAATGCTTTACAAAGAACATTAAAGCATTAAACAAAATTTACCGCGATAGAAAATAAAATTAACAGTCAAAGTAATTTTACTCAGTTAAATCAGTTAATCAAATGTAATCGTAAACGAGTAAGTCAAGTTGATGCAGACCTGCAGTTATCTGGGAGTTTGTTTCACATATATGGTGCATAAAAACTGAAAGTAGCCTCACTATGTATAACTCTGGGGACAGAAAGCAGAACTGTTCTGGATGACTTGAGATGTCTTGAAGGTTCAGAATGTTCCAGAAGATCTGAGATGTACTATGGCCCCAAACCATTTAAAGCTTCCCAAACTGACAGCAGTATTTAAAAGTCAACTGCCAGTGTAGAGATCTCAGAACTGGTACGATATGATCCACTTTTCTGGTCTTAGTGAGGACTTGAGCAGCAGGGTTCTGAATCAGCTGCAGCTGTATGATTGATCTTTTAGACATCTTTTAGTGAATTCCATTTTGGCAGTATAGTCCTTTTCAATCTGGAAAACTCCAAGTGGATGTTTGTTATATCTACTGGTTTCAACAGGAGAGCAACTCTTTCCCCCTCTGCCATATCCTTGTGTCTTCTCTGACACCTTTTCTTTTCTTATCAATTATAACTTGACAAGATTTGAGAGCTGTAACCTTTGACTTGAGTTGTAAATTAGAACCATCAAGTGAGTCAGGTAAACAGTGCTCCTGCGGCAAAGTAGCGAGACCATCAAAGAGTCATTTTATCAGGCAGAGAATATAGAGATAAACTTACGGGGTTGCAGAGCACATAAAGATCACATAAATCATACCACACAGAATGAGTCACTCCCTCAAATATGCCTTTGCTTTCTTCATCTCTGTGCTTAACATATCTAACAAAACTGAATCTTTTTCGTATTCGTATCTTATGTTCAATATTAAATATTTAATTGTGACTATTCTTTTTTTTCCGGAGTTTTTCTGGAGAAATAAAAGGATGTGAGTTAAGCTTCTGCTTATTGGGAGCGAAAGATCTGTGGGTTTTAGTTCCTTAGGAACATTAATAAGTGACAGAAAGCTAGATTAAGAAAGCCAAGATGCGACTAGAAAGAAAAACGACAAAGCTTTGAAATGCTGCCAGTATCACTAACTGCACTCTTCTGACACAGCTGATTGTAAGAGAAGCTGATAGCAAAGCCGACTCGGGCCTTTAATAATTCATTTAGTTAGGCTATGATCTATCATTTTGTACCTTTTGACATGCGATATTGAAATTTAATATTGCATCAATACAAATGATGTATTGCTAGTCATTGGGAGAAGGATGTGGATTGCAAAAATATCTCTGCAAATGTCTTTTCACTCTTTTTCTCCCCTATTCTCTCCATTCTTTCCATAACCACATTGTAATAAAGTGGAAGGGCAAAAGAGAAACATCTGTCTCCCCTTTGCTCTCAAATTTGATATGTATGTTTAAAAGAAATGACAACATAAAAAAAAATCTGAGAAAAAGTCTCCTGCTCAAGTTAGGAGAGTCTTCGGAAAAAATGGGAGGGCTGGAGGGTAACTGAGTGGCAGCGGGAACATGACAGCATTGGCTGGGGGAGATGTTACTCGTTGTTGAGATCTTTGACATGACTCTTAAGTGTGGTGAAATCCTGCAGGCAATATTCATGCTACGAAAGGAATGGTGGGTGCTGGGAACTAAAAGCTTCTGTTGTGATATCAGTGTAGCCTGGCTCCCAGACTGGTTCCTGTATGCAGTCTGCTCACTGAGACAAGAAAGCACTGCTGGAACCCCAGCTGATGTCAGTCTGGGATAAATTGTGTTTGTAATGTATAGACGATGACATTGAACATTCTCCCACGACACTAAATGTTGGTATCACTCAGTAAACACTGGTTTTGGATGCATATTATTTTTGTATAAAGAACTCTATTTAAAAGCAAGACACATACACCAGTGTCCTATTTAAATTCACCTCAACTTTCAATATTTTTTGTCCAGCGATATATGCATAGACCCCACCTGTGCATGGAATTTCCTGCCAAGCTACAAGTAACATCCACAACACCATATTGTTTAAGGTATTATCCCCAACTCATCTCCCCAAATAATTCCCCCCCCCCCTTGCAATGTCAACTATGGGCCTTTTTGGGACATGAGATTGAGACCAACATTTTACAACACTTTACTAAAACATTGTGTCACTTCCTGGTTTGGTTAAGGCAATACCATTACCTTGTTAAGGTTAGAAAACGATCATAGTTAGGGTTAAAATACCTGTCTGGTTGCCTTGGTTACATGTAAACAATATGTTACAAAATATTTTGTCATTTTCTTGTTGGATTCACATTACTTGGTTATGGTTTGAATTTTTTTTCTGGTTGCATTCCCACAACAGATAGGGAAGCTAAAATGACACAACAACCAGCTGATGGGTAGTCAAAGAGTGAAAATCAAGTCATAATTCATAATTGTTGTTTTTATGACCAAGATTTTAGGATGTCTGCCTCTAATACTTGAAACAACTATGAAAAAAGTTGCTTTGATCCAAAAGCACCTAATCTTTTTGCAAACACACACTCGTACATCAGTCTACAGTTTTATTGATTCACCAGTTCTTTCAGTACAACACACAGAAAGAAAGAAAAAAGACAAATAGTCTTTATTTTGTTATTGAATATTTATTTTGTATTAAAAAAAAATAAAGTTTCTTTACTTGCCATACATTCTTTTAATTTCAGGTTTCATCTTATAGTTGTTCTTATGGATCATGTTGTTTTGCATCAAAATATCTAATTATTGTATGTCTAAGCTTTATTGGCAATGGAGATACATATGTTTCTGACTCTTCATTATGTATTGTCCTGTTCAACTAAATAATACGGTGGTTCTTAATTTAGCATATCTTTACACAATGTAAAGAAGACTTCAAATGGATGATTTAACACCTCTGTGACCCTATTATAGACTTAGTTTAGCTGTTTCATCCAGCAGAGCCAAGTTGGAAACCAAAATCACTGACAGTGACAAGGATCAACTAATTAAGTCAGGTGCAAAGAAAAGCTTTTTGTTGGATTTTATGGAGCTGAAAATGACACTGTATTGTAAACCTAACTGGGGTAATCTACAATGATTCTGATTACTTTTCGGCCTTTACATTTATCAGTGACATCTGTCCTCTCCAATTGATTCGCTGTTTCTCTGGTAAAATCAAATCTTTTTTGAATGTCTTATCTAAAAAAGAAAAAAATCATGGTCATTGTAAATGTATATAGACTGTATTGATACAGAACTTTTCTAGTCTCGTTAATCACTCAAAGCACTTTTACACTACAAACCACGTTTACCCATTCACATGCGGAACACTTCTTAGACTAAAGAGTAAGACTTCTTAGACTCTTCCTCTTGAGCTACAGCTGCCCCGAATGCATCTTATATGCATCCTAAATTCTCTTAATCAATATCGTGACTACGCTATATTCAGTGTAATGAAATATGCCTTTTGAAATGCTTGACAAAAAGGATTGACCATATGGGAAGTGGTCATGACATTGATCTTCACTTCAGATAGTGTATATAGTCAGCTGAGACATATCTAATGCTAACAGCTTTGATGCATTTCCTTTCTAAATTAATTTTCACCAAACAGACCAAAAGTAGAGATTGGTGTGAGATTTCTCTTCACACAGCTTTAGGTGAATCAGAGACACTGATTAGTTATCTTGTGCATTTTTACAAACCAATGACACTGGTTGGATTTGTAATGCACTGATGAGTGTATGTGTAGTGTATATAAAACAGAAAAGAAAGAAAAGATGGGGAAGATCATGCAGACATTTTATAACAGCTGCTTGTTAATTAAAAAGGGTTAGGGGTTTTAACTAACTTTTAACAAAAAAAATGTCCTGTTGTTGACTTCCAAGAATATTGACCTTTCGTTGTGCCCTGACACTGCTCGGAACATCTAGGAAGTCTGCCATGCTTGCGGGTGTCTGAGTATGTCAACAGTGGGGAAGAAAGACCCAGTGAGAAAGAGAATTAGGTGCAGTTGGAAGGTGCCTTGGGTTGCCCTGGGTCATGGTGTGCCTCCCTGCTCTCAGCCTTATGTCAAGGCTTTATTATTTCACCTGCCAAGGTCCTGACATGTTATGTCCAGCACACTCCTCTCTCACACTTTCCAAGAAACAGCTATTGATACAATTGCCTATTGAAATTTACATGTAGGAAACCCAGCAAATTTCAACTTCACAAATGGGTTACATGTTGAAAGGAAAAATGGAAAAGTCTATTATCACATATGACTTAATAAGTCCTTCAAAAAGACAATATTCCCTGATTTTGTATCTCTGGTTATAAAAATTTAAATTAAACTCAAGTCTGTCTGTACAACAAATTGTAACACTGGAGCAGATGAGTCAAACAGTACATTACAACATTTTAAAACCCAATAACAAGAACAAAAAATTACAAATAATCCAATTAAAGTGTCACTTTGGGCTGTACAAATGTTCACTTATATATCCTCTTACTATTTTCAATCTGACTGTAGATTTTTAAGAAACAATCCTTACTTGAAGCCTTTTAGCCGTGCTTAGTGAAAACGCAAATTCTTGTCCCTTCCAAAATCAGTTTGAAAAAGGAATGCAAAGCAACTGCAATTTCCCACAGGATCAAATTTGAAAAGTTATTTTAATTTTGGTTGATAAATTTCACTTTTCTCCTTGCCACTAAGCCTTTTCAGAATATTTTGCTCCTGTTTTATTCCTGTCCTTTCTTTCTCTTGCCTCATGGGTGCATTTGGCAGGTCAACACCTCAGCAGGTGGGGTGCTCAGGGCCAGGTGACCTTTGTCTGTCATTGTTTTGCTCCTCACACCTCTCCCAGGGAGTATGGGAAGAAGCTTAGTGCTTGTAGTGGTACATATTGGCATTGGGTGGGGTACTTTTAGTGTGCCAAGGAAAGTGGAGAAGGTCTCAAATTATTTGTATACCTTGTCAGCAGTATGTAAATACCAAACCTTCAAGAGTGAGTGTTAAAAATATATACTATAAACAAAAGATTTGAGCCATCAGAGGCTACTGTGATCTTTACCTTAGTGACTAAAGCAAGCTATTCCTGTGTAGACAACAGATATTATGCTAGATTCCAAACGTGATTTGCATTCATGCAAGCCACAATGAGAGATAAATCAAATGCACCTTGAGTGAGTAAGGGGACAAAGATGAAATGAAATACCTAAATGCTGCCTCCGCTGGGTCCTGATTGAGTTCAGGTGGCTGGGAAGTGTCTTACCCAGGGCTAGTTGTCAGTGAAGGATCTGCTGTCTTCTCATCTCTTTGTGCTGCAGGGCTAACTGGTGAACATCAGATGTGTTGCTTTGACTGATGTTCATGTGCCTCCTGTGTTGTGGGGGGACAGGCCGTTGACACTCTTCATATTTCAAAAGCAAGGTCTGAGGAAGAAATGAAGATTGATGCAGAAAAATGGTGTGGCAACCCATTGCCCTTCCTGTCCATATATTATCATTTACACATACATGACATCTTTGTGCATGACCATATAACTGCATGCATGGACATGATCCAAGGTGCCACACAAATTCACACGTGAAGGCCTGGGGGGTTGGGGGCTTCCTTTCTGTTATTAGAGACCAGTGATACAATTGCATTTGATCTCCAAATAAACAGGGAATCAGTCCATCTCCTTGGTGAAGATGGCAGATGTGATGGACGAGCACATTAGCATTGAAGACAACATTAGATTTGCTCAAAATTATTGATCTTTTGTTTGCGAGCCAAGTCTGCGATAAATAACAGAGCATGGAAGATGTAACTCATTATCACTGTGCCAAAAGCCCGACAGACCTCTGTCGAAGCGTACTCTGCCCCCCATCTCTTCTTCCTTTCTTTCATCTCGATCACTACAAACCAATTTAATCTTTTTTAAATCCTTCCCTCTTTTCTGTCATGGGTAGCTTTAATTCAAGGCCTCACTGTCACTATCTGATTCTGTTAAATTTTTAATCCTGCACTGATAACCCTGTATTATTATTACATATTACACACACACAGTGGCAGTGGGACCCCTACGCATACATACTCCTACACACACAAATATGTACACACAACATTTAGTGGTTCTCTTGGTGTTTTATTCCTTTTTACCTTCTTAGGGAAGAAAAAATCCTTTTATCACACAATGGGTAATTTATATCCATTACCAGCATTTTCAATCCTTTTCAGCACGGCTGTCACTGCCTTTGGCACACTCATGATTAATGTGATCTAATAATAGTCTGCCATTATATTTCCTTTAGTAAAACATGTACCAACATCCTATTCAGCTCCACAAAATTCATTGCCCCTTAAAATATTTTCCCCTTTTCGTTTGAAAGGCAAGATTGCTGTTTTTTTTTTCCCTTCTCATTTCCTTCTTTTTTTTTGTCGGGGTGGTGGATGAGGTGGAAGTGGGTTAGTGATGGCACTTCCCTGTTATCAGACACTTATGAGAATGATGAGATTCGTAGTTTAAGGTGGTTTGTGGGATTGCGTTTCTGTGTGTGTAAGTGTGTGTTCTGGTCAGAGTAGTTGTGTAGTTTTCACCGTGGTAGCATAGCACTCATGCACTTTTGACTGATATGGTGTGGAGGATGAGAACGGCATTATAGCTGTAAATTTAGCAGATTATTGAGAATCATTATGTTTAACTTCTTTTATTTTTCTTCTATTTAACATACTTTGAATTGGAAGACTAAGAGGAAAGATGCTCCATGTAGAACGTGGATGGGATTGTATGTGTGTGAATGTGTGTGTCTGTTGCTGGGGAGGTTGTCCAGGAGTGGGGTGTATTCAGCCACTCAAGGGAGTCTTTTCAGAAAGCGCCCCCCACACACACACTCACACACACACACAAGCACACTAACACGCACAAACACACACACCATTACTCGGTGCTCAGACTTGTATCCAGGATGAACAGGTGGTTCTACAAAACAGGGACATCAATTTCCTCTTGACTTATCTTTGTGTGTCCATGTCTGAGGACAGAAGAGTATACATAAATGAGGGATGGAGGGGAGTGTGTGTAACTTTATTAAACCTTTTGTATATGTGTTAGATTTGTTTTTTATCAGGGTGAGCTGTTCCTACAGGACTATCGCCACATTTAAGTTTAATTTAGCAACAGACAGCTAATGTGTGAGCATTTGTTTGTGTCTGTTCATGACCCCAGAATGTGACTCTACCAAACACAGCTGTCAACACTTTACATTGATGTTTCTTCCCCTTCTTTCCCTCTTTGCTTTTTTCTCTATTTTTTCTCTTTTGGATTCCTTTATCCAGAATCCTTCCATTAAAGATAACTTGTATTGAGCAGCTTTTTGTTCCCTTCAGTCCACCTCCCCCTCCTGTCTCAAGCGAGCCTTTCCCAGCAGAGAAAATCGAAGGGAAACCTTTTCTGGGGCAAAAAACAGAGCAATCTGCTTTAAATGTTTTATATATCACTCTCCCATGGATGAGGAGATGTCAAATTGGTTTGGAGAACCAGATCAAAAACATAACCACCTGATTGCTATGATAACACTGAACTTCTACTAATAACACATAGCTGAGACTGTCATTTATACTTTTTCCCCACTTTATTTGCTCTTTTGTGATCAGTGTCTCAGCCCCACTAAACCTCAAGTGCAAAATCACGAGTAGGTAGGCAAAGAGAAAAAAGAGAGAGGCTGCAAGCAGAATGGAGCTGTATAGATAAACATAAACGGAGAAGAAAGAAAGAGGGTTTCTCTCTGAGTCAGCAGGTTTTAGTAAAGTCTGATTAAACAAGGTGGGAAACCACTTGGGGGCGTAAATAACAGAGGTGTCAAAATGTTGCTTAATGACCTGTATATCTACTGCATGAAATATGTATCTGCAGATCTATACATGCAGGAGCTGCATTTTCTTTTTCCTTTAATACCTTAATGTACAGGAGTAGTGTAAATGTTTAAATCAACTACCCTGTGAATGAGAGCAGGTTTACTGTCCATGCTTGCATGACAAAAGACCAATTAAGTATGTGGAAGCACTTCACATTGGATATCATACCAAATGCATTATTATTGTTTTGATGTGGAGATTATATTAATATACTACTAATATAATTAACATATACAATGAATCTAGAGTAAAAGATTGCTAAAAGCATACAAACCTGTCTATTATAAATACAAAACATGTTGTTTATGTAGTACTTGTTTCTTCTTGATTTAAATGTTTAAATCTGAATCTCAAAGTTTTCACAAAAATAAAGACCTACCTGGTTTCTAAGTTTGCATGCCATTATTTTTTATTATTGGATATTTTAACATTTTTGATTTTTTTTAATCTTACAAATTAAACCTATGATTTTTTTATAATACTTCTAATAAGGAATGTACTGTACAGTCCAGCTGAGACTCTAGAGTATTTTATGAATGGCACTTTATCATGAGAAAAAAAATCAGCAATCGAGGGTGATATAACACCATGTATATTCAGTGCATTATACCGAACTTATCTATGAACGACTGTATGCTTTTGCACCGGTTAATATGTTCATTCATTAACATGACCATCTCTTTTTTTATTTCATTTATCCTCTTAAAATGATGTTTCATATCTTTCGCATATACTGGATTTGTGTCCTTAGTTTTTAAAATGAACTCCTTGAAAGGGAACCGAGTTTTAGTGACTCTGAGTTTGACACTGATAGCCAGACTCCAAAATTTGTGAAAGAAAGAACACATAGTTTTTTCATGTTTACAATTTGATAGTAATAGAAAATCCCCAGCCAAAATGAAGCCTGATTTCAGAATACAGATGCTTAGAGACTTACTTAAACATTACAGTAACTGCCAATTGATATTGCTGACAAATAAACAATGGAAAAAAATAATTAATGAAATGAAATGTTTTTAAGTCTGAAGCGCAAGACGAAGAAAGATGGATCAGCAGAAGGTAGAGAATAAACAGAGAGCTTGAGGTTATTCAGAGGATACTTAGCAGCAGTGCATTAGTCAGTTCACCTTTCCTTCCTCTTACTTGGGGGGAAACCTATTTCTGAGGAGGGGATACTTCACAGATTTGGTGGGGGATTTGGGGAAGAACGGTGACATTGGTGGTTGAGAAATCAGCGCTATCCCTATCTTCTCACCCTCTCTCTTTATCTCTCTCTCACACACACACACGCATGCACGCGCGCACACACACACAGGGCTCCCTGATCAGTGTCGACCAGAAGCAGGGCTGTAGCTGGCTTAACAGAGCTAAGCACACTGTCACGCTGTCTAAGAAACTACCCCCACCCACTGTCTGAGGTGACTCAGGACTTTCGGGGAAGAGGAAATGTGTGAGGAAATGGAAGCCAGAAAAGTTTGTGTCTAGTTGGGTTGACTGTAACTTTGACAAAATTTGGGTATCATTATTATTGTTATGATTAGTAGTAGAAGTACTAGTAGTAGTAGTAGTAGTATACTAGTAGTAGTACAAAGTCATTGTTTTTTTTATCATGACAGGCTAGACAAAGAAAAGAGGGCAACATGCATTGATTGATGTCACATATAAACATGTTCAATGGCACACACACAGCAGTTGGCTCGGGCATCCGTTGTAAGTGGACATACACACAGACTGCATGAGCATATCAACAGATAATTCCTTTTTAATCCCATTAGTTCTCTGATGTAGTACGGTTACTGTGTCTTTAGGTACAAGCTGGTCTTACCTCTTTTGTAATTTTCCTCTCCAGTGTTGAAACCAGTAGTTGTGAACACACAGTGGGCTGGACAATGCACTATAGTTATGTCTGTGTATGTTGCCTGACCTCCATTGAGGTGTTTAGATGAAGGGGAAGGAAAGTACAAAAAGTTAAAGTCAAGCCTAAAAAGACATGCACCTTACCTAAAGCTTTTAAAACTACAGGATTGTATGTCTGACGGACTGAAGTGGAAACCCTGCAGGCCTGTGTGGGCCTGACATTCTGGCATTCCTCAAGGATGCAAGGTTAGTTCACCTAGCAACTATTTCTTATCCAGCTGTGGAAATACCTTTGCCGTCATATTGGGAATATCTAGTCAAGGTGTGGATGAACATTTTGCATTCATCTGTTAATAGCAGGTCTAATATGTTAAGGCTTGGTAGAGATTTATTTTTGTTGATATTAAAGTGGGAGTTTACTGTTATACTGGTTTGACATTTTAATAATGTTCAAAGACAGAGTGGGTTGGCTCACCTTTTCTTGTTCTTTCTTTTCCCAAATTTTGAAATATTTATTGGAAAATATGTATGTGTGAGAATATGTCTGGGAGTGTAGCTCTGTGTGGTTGTAAAGTCAGGCATTATGACAAAAAAAATTATGAATAATTTAGCACTCATAATTTTTTCTAATGTTATTCTTTAGAATCTGACTGTCACTCTAACAAATACGTATGTCAGAAAGTTCAGGGGATTTTGTTGAGTAACTGTGAACATTGAGTGATGGCAAGCAGCCGACTCTCTCCCTCTTGTCTACCAACAGCTCCATGTGAGTCCTGTGCACCATATTCCTTTCTCAGAACTAACACCATGGTGAATTGAAACAAAAAGGCCACATATTTTATTTATGTGTCAGAAATCTGGTGTTAGGAGGTTGTGAAGTAGGGAGCAGAGTGTTCCATTCTATCTGTTGGCTGATATCATTTCATCCATGCAGATCAATTCTCCCAGACAGGGAGAGATGGGAAAGGAGCATGCACAAGAAGAAAGAAAGGAAGGAGAAAAAGCTGAAATGGTGGTCATATTGATTTGTCAGAGGAATACAGCAATGCACAATTGGCTTAAATGTCCACATAAACCTGAGCTTTCAGTAGTGGGTGTGCATTTGGCATCACAGACATAAATTGTGAATTTCCTACTTGGCTTAGCTGTACACTCTCTTACCCTTTGACTTCATGTGCAAACAATGCTTCGTAACATACAGTGGACCCAAAGTCCCCAATCCTCCATTATATACTCCCTTTATTAATCACATTGAATATTACCATTAATAATAGTGCATGCAGTGCATGCAGTCCTCTATATACCTAAAAGTTTGTAGCCCTAAAAGATGACTATAGTTTTCATCACAAAAGATAAGAACTAAGTGGCACCGGTGAAGAGCACAGGTGGTACTTGCATTGGGCAATCATCAAAAAATAATTTCTCTCCATCACAAAAAAACATGTTTCTATGGATTTTTGTCTTTTTAAAAGCATGCCAGAGCTTAAGGACCAACAACAGCACCAATACAACTAAGAGCAGCCCATGCCAGAGACTGTTCCATATATTCAATACAACTCAGTTTTATTTATATAGCACCAAATCACAACAAATTTCAGGGCACTTCAAATATATAAGCCAGTTAGAGTCCAACACATAGTAATGCAATCATTACTATGATTGTACTATGATTTACTATCATTAAATTAAATTCAATCAATGAAATTTCAAATTAGTCAAATTCATACATACAGAGACAATTAAAAAAAAAAAAAAAAAGTTACCAAGCTAAGGAAACCAACAGATTCCACCGAAACTTCACTTCAATTCATCTCCAATTTTGACTATGCATGAAGCGACTGTGGAAAGAAAAAAACTCCCTTTTAACTGGAACAAACCTCTGGCTAAACCAAACTTAGGGAGGGTGGCCATCCGCTTCGACCCCAGCTTGTTGATATTTCCAATACTGCCCCCAAGCGGCTGCAATATTTACGTGTGACACACATCTTCCATTTTTAAATTTCATCACTCCAAAATACTTTTCAGAAGAATGTTCATTTGTTAAAATTTTGGAGGAATGGACATCCTGCTAGTTCCTGGCCTCAGTTTATGGAACTTCAGAATTGGACTTTGCCTACCTAAGCTAATAAGGTTCACTGTTAAGTTGCTACACTCTTATACTCACTGAAACACCATATTCCAAGAAACAAGTTGCACTCCGGTAACATTTGCAACATTTTAAGCTTCTGTTAAAGCATGTTTCTTCTACAAAGACAATTGGCACATTATACCAATATAACATATTTAGTTAAATGTAACTAAAAAAAACGAAACAAAGAAGATACTTTTCAGATCTATTTCTTGAAGCATGTGCATAGGACAAGGATGAACAAATTTAAGGCACACTGTCAAATTTGAAAAAAAATAAAAGAGAAGAAAACATGAGCCTATCCCAGCTGCCATGGACAGGTTGTCAGACCATCACAGGGGGCTATGAATATTACCCCACCTTTCGAGATATTTGATCAGAAAAACATGATTCCCATGATAACAAGGTTATGTACCTGCAGCTGCCTAGGTTAATTGTGAATAGCAACAGCAATTTCAGAAATACACTGCAACATTTTGTTTACATATCCACACATGCAAAATTTGACTGAATGTGATGAAACCCTTATTGCTCAAAAATACTGAAACAGCAAATTTTTGCCTAATTGGTTCAAGTAATCTGCCATTTTTATCCATTTTCAAATAAGTCTTACATTTGACCACTGGGAGATGGACACAAGCTCTCTTCCATTCTATCACTATATACCTGGCACAAGGACAAGAGTAAAGGGGGGAATGAAATTAAAAAGCAGTTAAAGAAAACTGGAGAAAAGAGCAGAGAGTGTGCACAGGGCCATAAAAGGGATAGTTTAACCATTGATCGAGAGCAGTGGTGGAAATGGCAGCAGTAAATCAATTTTATCTTAGAGCAGCTAAAGAGTGTTTTCTAATGAGGTTAATGCCACGTAATGGCTAAATTCCTCTGCTTAAAAGATGCCCTCTAGGTGGTGGCGAAAGATAGATGTCGCCATAGAAGGCAACACCATTCAAAACCATGCTGAGGGATTCCTTTTTTCTTTTCTTGAATCACATTATTCCTTCATTTAAACATCTTGTTTTATAAATGCATTGATACATCTGTAAACTACACTGGAGATTTAGAAAGTTATTTATTTTCTGCCCATCTCCCGAATCCCAATTGCAGCATTAAAAAAGACAAAAAGAATCCTATCAATCAGATCAAACAGCTATATCAGTTTTTGAAATACCACTCAACATGTGAATGCGAGGCAGCTTACAATGGAGTAAGTTATACTGGAAAGGAACTGGTATTGGCAATAAAAAGGTAAAGTGACAGAGCATAACATATTACTGTATGAACTTGCCTTTTGGCATTTGGAGTCCTTATAAAATCCCTTATTTTTCAGCAGATATGGCCTGAGTGTACAGAGCAAAGTGCTTAGCAATGACAATAATAAAAATGTGCACAGGGGTAAAGCTAAAATGATTTTTTTTAACATGTCATTATTTTTTTCCACAACTTAACCAAATTGGAATCACTGTGGTAACACACATTGACATGGTTGTGTTTTTTTTTTTTTTTACCAGAACAAACAATGTCAAGCATTGCCAACTCAACAGGTTTATTTTGGTAATTCCCCTATTTATGACCTACTAGCCCCCGTATATTGGACAGACCTATGAGACTTTGGGATTAACTAACTAGTTAACACAAAGGGCAATCCCACTGGCTATATCAATGTCTGAGTTGAAATAGACTGTTTTTATTGTGAACATTTACGATATTTAAGTACTTCATTTATTATGTTTTCCTTGATCTTGTCAGAATAAAAAGGGCTTCTCAAACTGCCTTTAGACCTTAGGGAATTTGATAAAAAAACAATCACATTAGTGTCAGTTTAGTCTAAATGGCTTAAATGCTGATACAATTGTGCAATGGCAGGGATTCAAAAAGAGAAGTTGGCATATCTAATTCTGACAATAACTTAAACACTCCTTTGCGCATTTAAAGACAGTTCAAAAGTTTATTCTCTGCTTTGGCCATCCACAGTTATATAAAGCTTCAGTAAGCACATACCAGCCTTAGCACTTGACAGTTGTGGATTTAAATGGATGGTGAGTGTTCAGCAGGACAAGAATGTTGGTTCCCAATTGTAAAACTGTGTAAGGGTAAGTGTGTAAAATACAATCATACAAGCATCAGCTGCTGTCGGTTGATCAACCAGCATCTTATATTTTACAGTTTTGTCTCATGAATATATTCGTAACCACTCTTGAGCTGGAAGAGGTACTTAGGCAGAAGCCGGGTCACTGAGACTCAACAACTGATACAACTTTAGCTGATACTTTTTGTACAGGGAATCCCTCAGCATCCAATATCAAGACTAATCACAATACAATCTAGCTAGCTAGCATGTAAGCAGACCCAGACATGTTAAAAAATTACATTACACAAATTACATTAGTTAGTAATGGAAGCATAGACAATCCTCTTAGTCTTCAGTTAGAGTGATCTGAAGAGTCTATAAGCTGTAAATTAGACTCCTCTGTAATGTTGCTGATAGAAAGCAACTCACAATCAGCAAGTGTATTTTTGTGATCTGAACGCATAATGGGTGCAATGCATAGCAGCAGAGGTTCAGAGGAATCATTTATCTTTAACTGTAAGGACTTTTGAAGTATACTCTTACTGGTGGTAGATTTAGATCTAATGCTGTCTTTTAAAATTTCTTTAAATTTCTGAAACTATATACAGGTATATCCACTGATCAAATTCTTAGGCATTGTATATATTGATTGAAACATTTAAAGTAACGCTCACAAAACAGTTTTTTTTAAAACAGTATGTGTATTTTCATTCAAATCTGATTTCAAAATATAATTGTAGGAAACAAGCTCCATTTTAAGCCAAAATAATGTAAATTATTTAATTTAGATTGGGAGACTAAATGCTAGGGGGAGTCAGATAATGTCTTCTGAAGTGATAGAAAAAAATGCCAGTCTGTTTGTGTATGTGTGTGTGCATGTGTTTGAAAAAATTGAGTACAACCAGTGTGCAGCTTGAAACTTAAGGAAAGTTCATCTCCATAGACCTCTAGCATTGATCACTGGGGCCCTAAAGCTATTATCATGATCTAATTAGGTTTAACATAAGTCTGTGTCACGGCCCGGTGCAAGGCTGCCTTGTCCCCAATTCCACACTTTCACAGTACCCCTATTTAAAAATAGCACACATGTGCCACATGAATACTAATACTTTTTTTTCAGCCACACTGAGATCTACTTTAATGTCACAGACTGCTGTCTGAGCAAAGAGAAATGATGTAATTCTCAAGGTACTGAACATGTGTGGGGTTACCTCCCAGGTTTCCTCGCTCGTCTAGCTACATATTGGTGCTCTGACAATCTATCAAAGAGAAAGAGAAGTCATTTGTGAGAAAATAAAAAATGATCTTACAAACAAATTTAAAATGTCCGTCTGGAGGAATCTTTTTTTCCACACATAGCTGCAATTCACCCAAATGGATAACAAAAAACTTTAAATTGATTTTTTTTTTTTAATGATTGACAAACTATAAATTATACATTTTCCTTCATATTACAGTAGAGAAGTGAATATAATTTCATTTTCAAGAAAAACTTACATCACGTACATAACATCTTTTTCTTTTTGCCCTGGACTAGCAATAGTAAAGAAAAACAAAGTGTAACTTTCTATAGGTGTGTAATAGCCTCCTGTTCATGTTTACAATTTGAAATTTTTTATTTATTTCTGGAACATTACTCACTTCACTTACCCTTATGATGAAACTTAAACATAATTTGATCCCCAAATTTTTGCTTTTTCTTTGTTAATTTTCAACAAGAACAGCAACAGTTCTGTGCATGGTGGGCACAGTGGGTGGCTGTAACCATGTCCTCCTTTTCCCATCACTGACAAACACACACATTCAAGAACTCACATATAAAGACTAGAAAGCACAGATTTGAATACTATGGACCAAAAAGCATTTTTTTCAGTGCAGTGCAATTTAGGTATCGACTCGAGCCAGGCTGAGGAATGATTCCTTTACCCCAAAATACAAAAATAATGTTCTTATAAATACTTGTAGGTAAGAAATGAAAAAACCTTTTTTAAATGTGTTTATGGTCTCTAAAGGGCCACTCTCAGCAAAGGAGCCCACCCCCCTTTTTTTGATTGATATGTGAAATCCGTCTCTCTCTGCAGCTCTAAAGGCAGTCCCTGTGCGTGTTTGAAAGGTGCTCATTGTTGAGTAGAGACCACTTTGTCAAGAAAACATTCCCGTTCCCAAGGAAGCTGCGAATGTCTAAAAAAAGATACATTGGGGAACTTTAATTTTCCGTGTGAGGTCATTTTAATCCTGATTAATTTTTATAGTAGCGGTTGTAGTTCAATGGCTAGTCGCCTTAAAGCTCTAAAAGAAGGAGCCAAATAAAGGAGGAATGAGAAAGAAAGAAAACCCACCCGCAGGCCTGTTGAACAATTCTCAACTTAAAGTGTTACAGAGAGTGAGGAGGAATGGTAGAGGCCTTTATTGATGGGAACATTGGGGTGTATTTAAGTTTTACAAAGGAGATTATCTGAATGGAGGTCTGATTTTTGCTACAAGGTTTTAAAACGAGTGGTCTAAGGCCAGATTTTCCAAAGGATAGTCTGTGCAAGATAATCTCTTTGGCAGAGGAGACATTGCATACAGGAAAGGCAACAAGCTTCCACGCAAGCCTGTATCTGTTAAACTTCTTATGAGTGAGCATTCCCATTTGACATATTTGATCTCAGCAAACACACAATCTCCACCTTTTACTCTTTTTGTTAATAAATATTTCAAACTTACTTTCTTGTGCAGACTAATGATCTTATTTTAGTTGCAGTTTGTCTTTTCATTTGAGCCATCTGGTCATGTTTTGTTTTGCCCTCTGGCCTCTTGTAGTTTTAGACAGGATGAAATCATCTATACTGGATAAAGTCGTTAGATTTTCATGCATTTCATATATACATATATATATATATAAAACTAAATTTCTTTTGCAGCATTCTTAAAATGTTTTTGGAGCTCACCAGTGCTCACTGCCACTGTGGCTTCATGGAAACTGGATTTTGTTTGAAAAACGGTAGTGAGACCAAACAGCATGACTCATAATGGTTATTTTTGTACCATGTAGCTGAAACTCAGCAGGGAGCAAAGGCATGGTCTTTACTAAGTACATCTTTTTCTGTTTAGTTTCTCCTCAGCTGGGCTCGTGGCCTGTCTTTCTGATATAATTTCAGTGTTTTTGATCATCCCAAAAATAACGAGTTTAGGACTCTGCTGTTTTTTTAGCCAAGACATTAGGTACATTCAAATAAGTTTCACCGGTTTGTTGTGACAATCAAGTTTGAGGCAGGCAGAAGCACATAGTTTTCATGAGGTGGCAGAGCCCCTTAACCCTTCCAAATTCCAGCAGATAGAAAAAATAAGAGATAAACAAATAAAGAAAAAATATACTATTACCATTCGTGTTTGCAGCCTGCATGTCGGTAAGAAAAGACAATCTAACTTTAAGAAATTAATAAAATCCCCCTCCCTTTCCCCTAACTGTCCTTTATTTATTTCTTTGCTTTTCCCTCCTCCCTTTTTACCTCTCTTCCGAGATGCAGAGATCCAAGTGTTCAGTGGTGCATTACTAAGGACACCTGCTCTGTTGATGTGGCCAGGCAGATTGACTGTGCATTGATGTGTGTATGCGTGTGAACATGTGTGCTTGTATTAATTCATTAGTTTTTTTTAAGATGAGACAGGGACCAAACCCTTCAAAATGTTTTGAGTTGAATCTGTGGAATCTTGCCTCAAATTATCCATAACTGGCTTTAAATCTGGGTCTTCAAATTTGTTTTAACAATACACAATGGTTGCCAAAATAATGAGAAAATAAAACATTCAGTCACAAAGTGTTCTGTGGTGAAGTATTGCGTACACAATAGAGAGACACCAGCTTTACAAAACATAATCATAATTTTACGAACCTACATTGCTTTAAAATTATTTATAATGAGACCTGAAAAGGGATTTGCATGAAACAGTAACTCACCATTCTGTCTGTAACTCCAGACTGCAACATCCCTTATACTAAGGCCACTTTGATACAATAAAAAGTGACCTCTGTCCGCACCATTTCATTAATTCTTAAAAAAAAAAAAACGAGTGAGTCCTCTTTCCAGAGGATAGAAATTAACAAAGGAAGGAGCTTTCAATGCCTTGGAGGGCACAGTATGTTCTGTTACGGTATAGGGTACTTTTTCTATTACTCTGGAAGGAAAAAAAAGATTGGAGGCGAAGGAGGCAAGAGACGAGCGAAAAAATAATTTTTTGCCATCTTATTACAGACTTTTGAATGAGTTCTGTTCGCTTCCACTCCTAAACCCCCACGTTGTACTCCCACCACACCCAACTGAAATACAAAAAAATTCTTATTCGCTTAGTATGTAGGTCACATTACAGTGGTGTCTAGCTATTGGACATGGGCTTAGATAACTGTTTGTCGAGTATTAAATGCTTTCGCTGCATCAGCAGCCTCTGCCACTGGAATTTCTCACACAACTGTGCGACTGAAAAGAGGCAGCGCCACAGCAAAAATCATGTCACTCTCATGTATAAGCATTCACTTGCTTTCAACTACCAACTTTGTGTGTGTGTGTATATACACTTAAACAATCTTGTTTGTGTAAAACATTTGCTTTTTCCATACAAGAGTGCCTAAAGTGAAAATGAAAACAGTTTATTGAAAGCCAGTCAGAGTAGCACCTGTAAATAAGGACTGTGCTTTGGTGAATAGGAGCTAAACCCATTGACCTGAGGCACTAATTCAAGCAGATGAATCTTTGCTTTTCTTTCCTCTTATCCCTGTTTGCTTTGGTTGACCTTGCACATCAGCCTTGATGCAGTGTGTTCACATTGCACTGCCCTAATGGCTTAGAAAGGCCCCAGTGTGGCCAGTGCTTTCCTTTGAAAACAGTCCTCAATGTTCCAGCCTCAGCTTCTCAATTTTACTCTTGCTGCTTGATTCAACCACTGCAACCTCTGATTTGAAAATGGCCGGGCAGAGGTGTGGAGTAGAGGAGAAATTGCACTTGCTTTTATACCAGCAGGATCCAGGCAAGGAGTTAAGTGTTCACTTAAAACAGAAAGGCAGGAGATGAGAGGGGCGCGGAGCTGCCATACAGTTTTGCCCTCAGTTGTCTTTGCGTGAAATGAAAGATGCAAGTGGTATGTGTGTGCATGTTTGTGAGTTTTCCTCCCCTCCTTCTGTCCTTTTGTATGAAATGAGCCCAGATGGTGATTGATTTTTCAAGTGCTGACATCCCTGCTTGAGAAGCACCCCTCCATTCGGCACTCACACACAGACACAGACACACGTGCATACCCTTCTTTGTGCTGAGCAAGTCAGGCACACTGACATCTCGATGCCATCATCTTTTTTGTGACTGCCAGCAACCACTATTGATTGACAAAAGTATGCATGCAAACAAATAAGACACACACCCACACACAAAAGGACACACTCATGCAGTTATCCAAACACAGAGCAAGAAGTCATTTGCAGTCTGCCCTCGTTCACAGGTGCTGCATTAAAATGCAAGCATGTAAAAACTGTCAAAATAAGATAAGATCTTAAATGTAAATGTATTAGTTAATACACGATACATTTGACAGAATGTTGTTTAACAGTTTTTAATAATAATAATAATAATAATAATAATATAATTTATTTTTAAAGCACTTTACATCAACTTAATGATCTCAGAATGCTACATTTTAAAACTAGCATTTAAAAAAACAAAAAAAAAATTGTTATTGTATAACAAATGTATTTGTTAGCTTTGTTTAAGAATTGGATTTCACATTAACTATTTTCATTCCCTCAAAAGTAAAATCTGATTTTCTTCATTTTCTTGAACTACATGAAACAGGTTTTTTTTGTAACCGTCAAGCAAACTAAAAAGCATTTTTGAGAAGTTTCTTTTACACAGCTTTAATAGTTTGACTGAATCATTTTTTAACAGACTGAGTTACATCAAACCTAGGAATCCAAACAGCAACCTTTGTATTTGAGAAAGACAGCCAGAAACTGAAATAAAAGAGGAAAGAAACAACAAAATCAGAGACAAAGATTTTCTGGTTTATAAAGTAAGATAATCTTGCCTGTTATAGAATCGTTCCATAGTATGAGACAGGTAAAGAGACACAGAGCATTGGCAATGGCAAGATAGCATAAAGTGACAGAGAGTTGTATGCCACAGCAGCCCCATTGAGTTAAAGTGGCTGTGTGGCTAAATGATGTCATTGGCTAACTAGGCGTTCTCAGGCTATTGCCTCTGTTTGCGTGACTAAATACATACAATTAAGGCCTCGGCACTTCTCAATCTCTGTGAACTCATTGTTATCCCCGGGTTCAAGTGCACTGATAATGGGGGCCAGAGGAAAATAGGCGTAGCAGTGAGAAAGAATGAGAGCTGGTGGGTAAAATAGACATCTCATTATTAGTGGCATTCTCTTTCACCCCAACAGCGCTACTAAAGCCTTGTTCAGTATGCACTAATCTGTCCCATTTTCTGCCTATTTCCTTTTTTTTCCCCCTGTAGCTCCCTTTTATCTCCCTTTTTATTTTTACCTATTTCTATGATTTTTTTTCCAGCATTCTCTTAGCACATGAGCATAATCCCCCTCTTTGTTTTGTAAAGCTTTGTATAAGTGGTGTTTCCTCCCATATAGTGGGTACTTTTCACATACAGTGTGCTCTGAGAACACAACACAACATACAAGGAGCCTTGGTGCCTCCTGGTATGTTTATTTGCAGCTTGGATTTATTTTGTCTTTTCAATGTTTGCAAATGTTAAACGTCTAAAGTGGAGAGAGAATTTGACATGTATTTCAGCTATTGATTTTACTTCACAAGGCCCTTCATATTATTTCTGGTTTCTGTTGGCTCTATACTGAAGAGCAACTGCAATAACTTTCGCTCACAGTTTTGACAATAAAAACATGCATAAAGGGCATCATTCTTAGAGGAAATAAGTAAACCTCTGACTGTCTAGAGCATTGGAGGTCATACTTTGGTCTCCTTGCCATGACAGGAAAACACACATCTGTGCACACCCACCAAAACCAGATCGGGTGTAATCGTCTAAAGAGAGACTTCCCTGATGGCCTCAACACTTGACAGTGATGCCCTCAAGTCTCAGAGAAAACTTTGTAACTGGAGAACAATTGCTTCTGTCTGTCTAGAGTAACTGGATCACTATGCAGTCCTCCCTGCCCACAGGCACACGCATGCTCACACAAAATCACTGTCTCACATTAATGCACACACACACTGAAAGCACACACACCCAGATATTCTTTCACGAAGATACATAGAGGAACAGATAAATACTACTAACGGAAGTAAGCTCACACAGAGAGGCAGCCAAGCTGCACAACTTTGTATAACAAGAAGTGTTTTTGAGGCGTACAGAGAGGGGTGTGTGGCGGGTTGATACGTTCTTCTCCAGTCATCGGTGGGGTGCAGTGGAGGTAGTCAAGGTAAATTGATCTTATTTAGTGGCACATCAACATGTGTAAGGGGGCTTACGGCTCATTACTCTGGGCCCAGATCCTTTCTGCTCACCCGCTGATGGATAGCCAGGGCTGATGAGAGGAGGTGCAGGTGGGGGGCAGGTGAAGGAGAGCAGCCTGCTTCATTCCGTCAACCCCCTTCTTCTCTTGCTTGTCCCATCTTTAATTTTCTCCAACTACTTTTGTCTAAATAACAATAATTTCATTAAAACTTTTCTATTCGTAGATCTAAACATGTATTGTGTCTTTCCTGGGGACAGTAGAACATGTTACATTCAGTAAATACAGACAGAGAATAGAGCCCATGTTTGGTTTATTGATTGTGAGATACTGTTGAAACAGGAAAGTTTGACATGGTTGACTCTGTGGTAGAGGACCAGCCCTCTCTGTAGATAGACGTCATGTGAAAAAGGAAGTTCAATGACTATAGGAACATCACAAAAATTATCTGGTCCTTACCAGGTCTTAAAGTTAGATAAATATGTTCCCAGTGAGTTGGGAAAACTAAGTACACCCTTATTGCTTTCATGGGAACTAAGAGTTCAAGTATCAACTAGACACTGCTAATCATATGCACTCAAATAACTGATCAGAAACAAATGTGAGCACCTCTGTAGCTTCTTTCACACATGCGCTAGAGTTGTAGAGCTGTTCCATAGTGGTGGCATGTGAAGACCGAAATTTATGCAAAATTAGCTTACGATTTTCGGCCAAGCCCTGAAAGTAAAATCTCCAGAATATCAGTGGTTGGTACAATGTATAAATGTGTCAGCAAATATAATTAATAGGACATATTTAAAAAACACAGCGATTTCCACAGCAAAATTTCTCCTGTATTAGATTTTTGGCTCCAACAGAAAGCCTCCCACTGTGTCATGCTTGTGTGAAGATCAAGTGTGGAAACAATTCCCATAACCTCCTAAACATCTCTGGTGTTCATGTCTGAAAAAGGCCTTATGAAAGCAGAAATTTTGATACTTTCTTGTCTAGACCATTAATGGAAAATATTTAAGACAGCCGTCAATTTTCACCGAAGGAAACACACAAGCAAGTTCATCTTAAGGCCAGATCATGCAAAATAAACAAATAATAAACTTATATTAAACAACTAATAAACAAATGCACATAAATCTCAATAAACTGTAGCAATATTGCAAAAAAGACTGCAGCAAAATTCCTCTGATGTATCAGACTCATAGTATCATACGAAGAACAATAATACCAATATAAATATATTAAATATTGCTGCTAAAGGTGGTTCTACAAGCTATTGAATCATGGGGTTACTTTATTTTTCACAAATTGCTTATGCGTTTTGAATTTCTTGTTGAATAGACAATGACATGAGATAACGTTATACCATATAAGGCGCTTTTCTAATCTAGTTGACTACTCCAAAAAACTTTTACACTGTACTTTTACACTGTACTCATACAGTGTCCATACAATGTTACAGGCAACACTGTACTTTTTTTATATCACACATCTATCACACAAGACTCTAAGGTAAAAAGAACAATAGGATTGCGAATAGATCTTCTCACGTATTACCCAATGGGGCGACTGTAGTTCAGGAGTTTTGACGGTGGTTTGATCCCGGCTTCCCCGGACCATATGTCAAAGTGTCCTTGGGTAGGACACTGAACGGAGTGTTACCTACCGATGCGTCCATCAGGGTGTGAATGTGTGTGATAGAGAAAAAAAGCACTGTGTAGCCTGTAACATTGTAAGAGCCTAGATGTCTGTGAATGTTGCTTGTACTGTAAAAGTGCTTCGAAAGGTTAGCTAGACTAGGAAAGTGTTTTATATGTACAGTTAATTTACCATTATTTACCATTGTACTTTAACAGAAAATTCAAGAATGAATACAGAAAACTGTTTATAGTTATTATTCTAGAATAAAATACAATGATTCATAATACTAATATGATTTTTTCTGTCATTATACTTTGCGCTCTTTTCCGTTTGTAAGTCTGAAGCCGATGTAGCAGATTTTTGGTCAGGCTTTGTCCTTTCAAGCTCTCTGTATGTGGTGAACTTTTAAACCCCTACATTAGCTCCCTGACACTTAATTGTTACCAGCACACAAACCTGCACTGTAAACATCGCAGCCATGACACACAGCTACCACACACACTGCTTTCAAAGCACTCAGTCAAGTCCCTCTCTCTTAAGCTCGTGGAGCATTCCTCTCATTCATGGAAGCAGGGCCCTCCTAGTGAAGCGCTTAATTGGCTGCAGATTGCTCTTTAACCTCAGGGTTACACCACACACACACATACACACACAAACAATGCATGCACACACAAACAGACATGCACATAATGCACATATACACACCACTTGGGCAGCCTGTTAAATTCTTAAGGGAAATGGAGAGTAGTTTTTACAACTCACTGGGGATGTCATAGGTCAACGGATTTGTAATAGACATTCTCTCAGGATCTGCCCGTCAAGGCTAAGATGCTATTGTGATTATAACTCGCGCGTATACACACACACACACACACACGAATATGTCTGTATGCGTCTGTTATTTTAAAGTCTCAGAATTGTTGTTTTTCTAATACTTTCAGCTGTTTTGCAAGGAAGTCGGATCAGATGCACGTTCAGTCAGTTTTGGTCATTCCGTGCATTTAGCCCAAATGTGACATCTCAGTGTCTGGGCTGAGAATCTTAGCTCTCAGTCCATTAAAGCAACTATTTGATGGACTGACCTTAACTTTGCTGCCTAACAGGGATAAGTGTATCTGTCTGCTTCCCCATCTGGGATAACTTTACTGTACTGTATGAATTTGTGTCTTACAGGCCTCTCAGTATATTATCACATAAAATGTGAGACGTAATGAACATGTCTGACCTGTCTTCTGTATGCATGCGTGTGTGTTAGTCTATGTTCCATATTGTTTTATAGACATGGGGAATTTTCGTTAGTGACTCATTCTCCTCCTCCAAAATATAATTAAGATGTCTGTGCTTCTTTCCCGATTAAGCTTTTGCACTTTTCGTTCTTGAGCACGAAAGAACTTACTGCTAAAAAGATTTTGTACAACAGAGAAAGAAGTGGCAGCAATTGAAAAAGAAAGAGGGTAAGAAACTAAAACTAAAAAGAAAAATCATTAGGAATTTTCAGCAGTAACTCAGTAAGGATGTAAAAGCTTTTTTTGATGAGCTGATGAAGCTGACAAAATATGTGCCATACAACATCAGACATCTGATTTAATCAATAACTACCCCCTCCCTTTTAGCAAAAATTCATTAGACAAATATATAGAAATTCAGTGATTCCTATCAGCCTTCCCACTGTAGTGGCTTATGAATGATTAAGCTACTATACCTCTGATGGTAGATCATATTACAGACGCCATTTTGTTTGTTCCCCCTGCAATCTTTTATATCTCCACCAGTTGTTTACCATATTTATTTCAAACAGGATGACGGTGGTGCATGCACGTGTGAGTGAGTGAGAGAGAGATGAGAGTTGCAGGCAGGGTGGCATGCTCAGAATTAATGCCACAAAATGTTGTTTGATGCAGGTCTTCCTCTGCCATGCATTTTGGACAGGAAGGCAATGTGATTGGCTTTGTTCAATCTTCCTGGCAGCCGACACCAGCTGACATCTGTTCCCTCCTAACCACTCAGACTTATCTCCATCAGGGAACACACACACACACACACACACACACACACACACACACACACACACACACACAAAAGCACCGTCACATAAAACAGGCACATGCACACACCAATTCATTCAGTCATACAAACAACCATACTTGGGCCTGTGAAGATTAAAAGCATGTCCATACTACATGCTCACACTCGTACTTTAATTTTTACACATTTTTGTATTAATGAAGAGTTCAGTGTATGCCAGTTGTATGGGAATTGCAAATGCATTTACACATAGATACTACATGATATTGAAATTATTAAGAAAAATAGACTGTTGGAACAAGGAGAGAGAATCCCTGATTTTGTTACACAGTAAGGAGTGAGTGTGGCAATGCTGACAATCTTATTAAATTCCTCATTTATATTATCTGTATGTCAATGGCAAGAGGCCTGGGCATATATCTTATCTCGCAATATAAAATCTGAAAGCTAAATCGTAGAAAAAGGTCTTTGGGTGGACATATAAAGATATTCAGTCAGTTTTGCCTTTCTTAAGCAAATCGACATTTGCAAAAGTGGTTTGTGCATAATAGATTGCCTTTTTCACTTTGAAATTAGAAGATTAAAAAAAGAAGAGTAGGAGGAGATAAAAGGACAGAAGTCTTTGCAGTGAGAGGGGGAGGCTGTTTGAAATTAGCCCTCCATTCTGGGGTCTTGGGAAATGAATGTGATAAGTCCAGATTTTGTGTTTTTTGTTGCAATTACCAGAAAACACCAGATGAAGTCTTGTCAAGCCTTGTGTGCTGGTTTTGTGTATGCATGAGTGTGCTGGGTATGGTGAGTATGTTCAGATATGGATGTGTGAGCATGTATGTGAGTTCTTGTTCAAATGTGGATCTCAGAGTGTGTGTGAGCAGGTGGCAGGCATATTTGAAGATGACAGTAGGGGTCTGACCCATGCCAGGCTCAATAAAGCAGCCTTGTGATGGAGCTTATGTGACACACTATCCCTAGGGCTCTGAGGTCTTTCTCCCACACATACATGTGCACAACACACATCCATACACATACAGTGCCTCATTTCCCTAGTGGTGCTCTCTGTCAGATAGTGAAGGCTGCACTCTGATTGCTGTGGGTACGTGTGAGGTCTGTGTGTGGTCTTATGACGGCACACTGTACACAGCATAAGCACTAACACTATTGATCACAAGTCATCACCATAGTATTTTATGCACAACTCATTTTTCTAATTTGAAATGTTTTGAACGCTGCTTAAACTGTAAAGTTGAGAGGGTGTTATATGTTGTATTTTCTGTTTAAGACTAGAGATTTTTGAGGGCCCAATCAAAGTCTTTCAGCATAGGGTCTTTCTGTCACAGAATTTGATTTGATCAAACCATTAGATTTTTTAATGCTATCCAATTAGTGTTTATTGACTTTTATTGACTCCTTTTCTATGCCTAAACTAAACCAAACAGCAACAGACAGCAGAAGCAGTCGAATGGTAAGTACTGTGGGATGGAAGACAAGCACAAATGTCTTGGTGATAAACTCAGCCATCCATTATTAAACCAGAAACCTTTTCACTTTTTAAAGCTCACAATTCCTGACAGTTTCATGAAATGACATTAGACTATACATATATGTAATTGTTTTTGTGTCCATGGGCATACATCAATAATTACAAAACCCATTCTTAAAATACAATGTGTATTAGCTATACTGGTCCTCAGTGCAAAGCGTTGCACTTTCACAAAATAGGACCAAAAAATTTTAAATTACTGTATTTTCCCTACTCATTTCCCTACAGGGATGCCAATTATGTCTGGCTAAATAATGAGGTGGATATTCAGCATCTCACTAGATCTCTCTACTAGATGATGACAGTAAACTGATTTCTCACTGCATCTCTCATGACCATGTCACATGTCACACAACAATGCACAAGTTCGACATTGTTCATTTGGCCACAAACACTGAGAAGAAGGAATGAGGGTGGATGGAAACATTTGTCTACATCTCCAATGCTTGAGAGCAGAGTTTGAGACCCATCACACACGGGGTTTTGCACTGTCCTTTATTTTTTCTAATTTGCTGTCACCTGCAATTCCTCACTTCTTATTACCTCACTCTCACAAGTGAATGGTCAGGGTTGGGAGTTAGAAATACATGGTTTGGTTGGAATTAATAAACATGGTTAAGCTAATCTATCTAATCTATCAGTCTATATCTGCTTCATCCAACTTGGAGTTGTATGGTTACTGAGCCATGTTCCAGCTACCATTGGACTAACTACCATCACATGGCCAACACAGAGACAAATGAGATGAACAACCATGCATGCTAGTACTCACGGTCAATTTATAATTACCAGTTTAAATGTGGGAGGCAGCTGGAGTATTCAGTGAGAATGCACACATGCACAGGGAGAAGACCCTTGTAACATCTAAATCTGGTTAGGTTTAGATGCTGTATAGAATACATGGTTAGGTTTAGGCAAATACTAAGTATATTGTTAGAGGTTACAAAGTCTGCTATCCCTGGGTTGGGGTCCCTGTCATATCACAATGATGATGCCCTACACAAAACTTTGGAACACGTTACCATCTCACAGTATTTACTATGGATTGCAACACTTCTAAATTTTGGAGATGTGGACCAATACTTTTAATCCAGGTTTCTTGTGAGAGTGGGCTATTGGTGAAACAACGTCTGAAAAAACATTTGATGCAGAAATGCAGTAATAGTAGCAACAAAATCTTCAATAATATTTTTCATGAACTTCGTGATTGATCTTCTGAAGGCCCTGTTGAGGATTATTGTTTGATTGTACAAAGAGATCAACAGAATAAGCTGGAGGAGTGACACTTTTCTACCTCATAAAAAAAACATTTGACAGAGTAAAGACTACCAAAAATGAAAATAGTCAGATTTTGTTTTTGGGCTGTCAAAAAAGTTCCTGTAGAATTAGTGACCTGTCATTCGTGCCATCAGTCATTGTAAGAAATCAGCAAGGGCTAAATTGACAAGTTGCTTCCTGAACACTGATGAGAAAGGACAAATAAGAGATTTGGTAAGCTATGCTGATTGGCAAATTTTGCCAACCCAGGTGTCAGAACAGACTCAATTACTGCTGTGAGTAAATCCGTTCTATATTTATTTACTGTAATTTTAACTCTGTTATGCAGTGAAATGCTTTCTCCCCAGCTGTCATTAAGAAAAGCAGCCCAGCAGCAGCCCAGCAGGTTAAGGTGGAAACTGCACAAAATACAGTAAAGAATTAATTTCAGCTCTGCTTTACCCTACACAGATTCATTTACTCAAAAAACATGTGAAAATTATCTTGGATTTTTTTTTTATGGCTTTAGAATTTCTGAGACTGTTGTCTCCAGAACTAAAATGTGTTAAAAAATGAGCTTCCTCCTATTGTTTAAAATATACTGTCTGTGAATATTGCCCCAAGGGATACACAGGGAAAGAAGGTTAAAGTGGTTTAATCAGTTGACAGTAATGCTTTGAGGCAACTGACTCTGAGACAGAGAAGAAAAAAGGATGTTACCTGTCAAAAAGTCAAAAATTCCTCTCAACCAACAACAACTGCATTTCCTCTGATTCTCTCTTCACAGTGCTGTTAGAAGATTAGGTGTGCTGTATGTATAGCACAAAGCAAAAGTTTTAGGTTAAAAAAGAAATGCATTGTTACATACGAAAAAATGCTACATTTAATTCATATTTTAACTTTTTATAAAACAGAAGATACAGAAAAAAGTATCAGTTGTTACAGTAAGTGTAGTTGTTAAATCATATAAAATGGTTGCATGTGCAACATTTACTGAGAGTAAGTTTTAAATGATCAGATTTGACCTAACCTAACCCAGTTTGTTTTGATTGTTCATATAAAAGCTGCCAATGGATGCGTTTATAGTCGCTTTTATTTCCACATCACACATCTTGTATGTAGAAATTGTGTATTCTTAAAGAATAGAATCATTAAAAATGCTTCAAGTGAGGAAATAAAAATTAAAAGTCATGGAGCATTTTTTTCCTCTGATGTGCCCTTTCAGTTGTAGTTTCTTATTACTACACATCGCATTTGCAGCAACAATAAAACAGACTACAATCAGGTGACCTGGTGGATTGGCACATGTCTTTTTTTTCAGCAGTGCAGCTTGCTGGAAAACTATAACTGCAAGACAACATCAGCTGAGTGGTTGTGTGGTATGCATGTATGCATGCATTACTGATACAATCATTCATTTTTCTCATAGGCATATTCAGTGCTCGAAATATAGTTTATGTAATTGAATACCAGAAGCATTAGTTGAGTGGAACACAAGGTCTAATTTTTTTCCAAATATTTTCCCTTATTATCTATAGTGTAATGTGTTCTTTCCTCTGCTTTTGTTTACCGTGATGATTGGATTTTGTGATGGAATATGCTACACTTTCAGTTATATATGCAATTTTTGGTTAAGCCTTAAGTTGTACACCAGTCTGGCTGTGTGGGAAAGCATGTGTCTTGGATCCATAATTTGGATCTTAGAGATACAAGTTATTAGCAAACTACAGAAAAAAAGACTAAAGCTGAATACTTATAAAAGATCCTAATAGGATGCAAGTTGGATGTAAATTTGCAAAATAAAGGGTTTACACAGTGAGCCATCAGATTGCCAAGCTAAAAATTAAAGCTGAAAGCTTTAACGAAGAAAGAAGTTTAAGTTATAGATGAGGAATAACATTATATATCAAGCTGACAATTAATGTGCAGTCTGAGTGTCCGATACCATTTTGAAGAGCCCATCTGAAGTCACAGCAAATACACATCTAAAACTGGATATTTAATGACTATCTTTGTTATTAATTATTTGAGTTTAAAATGGAACAGTTATGCTGCTTTCTTTAACCACAAATATTTAATTTTTTGTTTTATTCATACTTTAGTGCTTTTCATTTTCTTTATTCTTTCCTTCTTTCCTTTATATTTAGTTAGAAAGAATCACCTTTCAGCTGTAATACAGCTAAAAGAGTCACACTCTGAGAGTCACAAATCATATCTCTGCAGACACAGAGTGAGAAGCATGACAACCTGGACAGGTTGCCAGTCAATCACAAGGCAGACACATGCAGACAGACAATCCACATTCAAACTTACACACAAACCACAAATTAACCTTTCTTGTACTGTTTGGTTTTTTTGGATTGTTGGAAAATAAGTTAATAAGATCATAGATACTAAGTTGAAACTAAAGGAAAGATTAAAAGGGAGTATGTTAGATAGATTTGTGCAAGAACCTCTTTCCCACTGCCTTTCCCTTTGTGATTGAAAAGCTGTATCACTTAATAAATTTCCATGTTTTGCATAACCCTTTGTTTTTAAAGTTATTTAAACATTTTTTTTAACATTTTTTTCTCTTCCCTTATTTTTCTAGGATTCATTTCATGAATTAGTGTTTGATAATTGGTAGGGAATTGCCCAGAGTATTTGTATCCTATTGATACAATTTTATTTTGCCCACATACTACCACAGATTTATGATTTAACCTTGTTCTTATTTCAGAAAAAATAGAATTAAGGTTTGAATCAAAACCCCATATTTCTGAAAAACCTAAGAGTGGAAAAAGTAGAAAAGCTTTCACTCTTTCTCTTTCTTTCTCTGATCTGTCAGTGAAAAAAGTGAAAAGTGTCAACTAACAAGTATTAATCAGTTTGTAACACAAGGGGACATCTACCCCTTTTATTACAGGGAATCAGTTGAGTCTAGCCAGACACCATTGAAGAGTGAGACTGGGGGGGTACTGTAATACTATAGTGACTTGCCATTTATAATTGGCCTGCAATGGTAGATGGTGGCTGGCAAGGACAGTTTTTTTTTTCTTTTGTTGAACACAATCTGTGTCTGCTGTTTGGGCGATGCATTGTTCATGACAGATAGCTCGCTGAACAACGACTGTTAACTACAAGTCATTGACAAATATGTTCACAATGACATTATGGATAGATGAGGCAGCATGATGGAAGATCAATGATCATCTTTGTTGGTACTTTTTACCTTAAGATCATTTTAACATAAATGAAAAAAGAAAAACTGCTGGTAAAAGTCAGGCAGCACATTTATGTAACCTTTTCGTTTGAATAGTCAATAGTAGATTGATTAATAGAATATGTCCAGTTCCCCCTGCCTCATCCCTACAATGCATGGGAAGGACGCTCAGGCAGACAGACAAGGGCCCAAAAGCCTTGGCACGGATAAAGTTTTTTGATAAAGAACTCCCATCATTGACTCACCTCCCCATCTATTCTTCCAAAGAACTCCTCCATAAACAATGAAAAGTTAATGAGAGGCAACTTAATGATGTAATGAATATGGCAGAGCCCAAGGTCAAACATGGATGCAATCTGGGACCAGGCATAAGACGGGGCCAGGTGATAACACATGGTTTTATATGTCTCTCTCTCTCACAATCACAGAAACACACTGCGTCGTAATGCATGTCTGCACTGTAAAGAATTTCCCCGTAAAATAACAGTAAAATACTGGCAGCGGGGACGCCAGTATTTTACTGTTATTTTACAGTGCAGCTACTGTTATTTATTTCAACAGTATATTACCGTTTTTTGGATTACAGTATATGACCGTAGACTAACGGTAGGTGTTGTGGTTATTTTACAGTGCAACTACTGTTATTTATCAAGCAGTATAATACTGTTTTTTGAATTACAGTACATGACGGTAGGATAACTGTTGGTTAGGGTAATATTACATTATATGTCAGTGTGTTATAAAATCTGCTACTTTTGAAGGAATTCGTATAAATCCTCACCAATTTAAAACCAAAGTATGCAGCGCTTTTCAAATACCCAGTCCTATGCTACCACATTCATCCTAACAGCCAGTCAACATCCAGAGGTCCTACAATAAACACATAGCTCGACTTTCTTGTATTTTAATAACGTCTTGCCTTCTAGTGCTCTAGTGCACATTCAACGACATGCATTCATCACTGTTCAGCACTAACTCTAACACCGTTTCCCAGAACCGATAGTACAGAGCTCTCACTTTAAACTTATTCAGATGATAATTAATTTCACTTATTAACTTATTTCACTTAAGAACTACTACCAAACTGTGTCACCGCCAGCCTGTGACTGTCATCCAGCTGCGTAGCGATGCTCTGCCGTCCTAATATGGCTAGCTTCGCAGAGTTATCCATGTGTGCTCTGGTGTTTCTTTATTCCATCAGAAATATGTTTCATATCCCTTACTCCTCTAACTGTCCACGTGGGTCTCTTTCCCAGTCGTTCTAAAAAGCATACACGGAAAAAAAATTAAAGCGTTAGCATGGCTGCATCCAGCTAGCCGAGCCTTTATGGTGCACCAGTTAGGAGAAAAGCCTCTCACGTACCGCTTTCCCTTCTCGCTTGATAGGGAGGTCAGGTTGATCCGGGCCAAACTCTTTCACCCGAAGCTTCTCCATCAAAGTTCTGCTCTCAAATGGGTCTTGAAGTAGAGATCTTACGGAGTCAGGACTTGGTCTCATCGGGGTTGTCATTTTGCTTGCTATCATGTAGAAAAATTGCGCCTGTTGAGAGTCTTACCGCTCTTAGTTTAGGTTTGTGGCAATAAAACTGTCGCCCTTCGTGGAATTATTTTGACAGCGCTGATTGGATAAATTTGTATCATACGTTTGACAATATAGTTATGCTATTGGCTACTCTGCTACAAAACCCCGCTTCCTTGGGCCGTTTCTCCATCGCCCCAGAGTTGAATTTGAGACAGATTATATTATATTTTACACATGCTCAGAAACATAGAAATTTTGACCTTTTTTGTAAAATTCGTAAGAATCATGCTTTCTGTTGGGAGGTCGGCGCCCTAGCGCCCTCTATTGGCCAGCCGCTGCTGCAAAGTAAAGCACAACTTTACTTTACCTGCTCTGTTGAATTCCACATGGACTTCTCGAATGATATGACGGAGTTGTGCTCTCCAAAGTCAAGTTCAGGAATAGCCAGTTAGTATATAGTCACTCAAAAATGAGGAGTTTGATCAGTAAAGAAATGCTTTCATCAAAACATAAACATAAGCCCGCAATCATCAGTAAGATGGTGATGGGTAATAACTGGACTTGAGAAGGGATGTCTCCACTGCTTGACAGAAAATACTGTTTTATTCTGTTAAATTACAGTTTCTTATTGCTAACTGAGGATGAACTGTTAATTTACATGGAAGCATAAATATTCAACAGTATTTTACAATTATTATAAAATACAGTTGGATACTGTTGTAAATCCACCGTAAATATACAGCAATTCATTACAGTGTGTTGTTTTGAATACTCATCTGCCCAATTCAGCATAGTATTCAATGTGTCTCAGTCTTTTTTTGTTGTTGTTGTTGTTGTTGTTTGTTCGACACAGGGAGATTTGTGTGTGTATTTATACATGTGATGGCAGTATATGCGTGTTAGAAATACTATAAGTGGTACGAGATTTATGTAAAATCGAGCTTTCTTTACAAGATTGGTAGAAATCATTTTATTTTGTATATCTGTTGAACATGTGTTTAGTTCCAACAGTAATAAAACAACATTTAGGCCCCTAATTCATTAAGTGCTGCATAGGTTAAATAAAGAATTAGAAAAAAAAGAAGGGTCAGTGCTAAATTATGAGGAAAAATATATGAGAAAAGAGGGAGACGACAGAGGTTCTAAGCTTTGGCTCGTCATAAGCCAGGTACTTTCTCTCTTCGATCTGTTTGGCCTCAGCTCTGCCAGGCTAAAGATACATCACTATAATCATTTACAGCCTACCACCTCCACATAGGGGAGGGGAGTAGGAGACTGAGGAAGTGCTGAATTGAGATGTCAATTACTACTCAATTTCTACTCAAGATGGCGGAGCGCACGGGTGCAGCTGCTTCTTGCTCTCTAGTCTGGTGCTTAGTTTTATTAGTGTTTTTAGTGTTTTATATAGACTTTTGTAAGGCAGCCATAGAGGCAGCCATAAAGTACAGTCGTCAGGATTTGATCGACCTCGGCCTAAGGTTAAAACTCTCCATAAACACGGAATATCAGTGCACACACGATATTCCCAAAATCATAGCGATACCAATGGGATCTACGTGGATGATGAGCCTGCCCAGCAAGCGACAAAGACGGAGGGAGAGGAAGCAGAAACGAGGATGCTGGTCGGGCCTAGATGCCAGGCTAGGAAAACATCCACACAGACCACCGCTCCCGAGCATCTTCCTTACCGCCAGATCCATCACACACAAAATGGGCGATTTCAAGCTTATACTTGCCACGAACAGTGCCATCTGGAACTGCAGTGTCATCTTCATCACGGAGACCTGGCTTCACCCGCTGATCCCCGACACTGCAGTCCAGCTAACGGGCCGCACGACACACCGTCACAAGGAACAGATACTCGAGTGAGAGCAGAGGTGGGGGGATCTGTGTTTACGTACATAACAACTGGTGCTGTAACAGAAGGATCATTGACACACACTGTTGCCCTGATTTAGAGGTTCTGGTAGTCTCATGCAGACCTTTTTATCTACCAAGGGAGCTAACAGTAGTCATTGTGATGGCTGTTTACGTCCATCCAGATGCGAACGTTAGCACAGCCCTTAGTCTCCTGCACGCGACTGTAAACAAACTACAGCTCGCCCACCCAGAGGGTATTTTTAGTATTGCCGGTGACTTCAATCAAGCGTGCTTAAAGACTGTTTTGCCCAAATTCGTCCAGTACGTGAAGTGTGCCACCATAGGGGAAAATATTCTGGACCATGTTTACTGCAACATCAAACATTCATACAGAGCCACCCCCTTCCGCCATCTTGCTGGATCAGACCATCGCTGCCTTTACCTCACCCCCTCCGGAGACAAACAAAGCCACAGATAAAGACCATCACAACGTGGCCTAAGGATGCTCTCCCTCAGTTACAGGACTGTTTTTAAAACACTGTTTGGGACATTTTTAAACATCAAAACCTACAGGAATATACAGACATTGGGCCTCATGCAAGAACATTTTCGTATTTTTATTCTAAATCTCTCTCACTTTTTTCGCACGAAGGTCTCGTACAAACACGCCACGTCAGATTCAACAAACGCTCTTAACTTGGGAAAAAGTGTGTAAACGACCTGCGTAAATGATGAATGCCACCCATGCGTATTTAAGGGCACGTGCACGAGGATAATAGATTTGCATACTCCACGCCCTAAATAATACCATATAAGGCTACGATTCCGCTCTCCTGTGCCAGGAAGTGTTGAGTGTTGAGTCGAGAGAATGGCACCAAGGCACAAAAAGAACAACTTTACGGGCTCTGAGATTGAAGTTCTGCTTTCAGAGATCCAAAAAGGAAAATATGTCATTTTTAGCAGTGTCAGCAGTGGAATTACGGGACCTGCTAAAGCGAAGAAATAGGAAGCAATTAGGAGTGCTGTTAATTTAGTGTCACCTGTAGTGTCAGCGAAATAAAAAAGAAATGGTTTGACATGAAAATGGCTTACAAAAAAAAACGTCTCGCCATGACCAGGCGCTCGATGACTCCAACTAAAGCCGTAGGAGACCCTCGTTCATGGCAGTATTGTACAAATCTGGCATGCCTTCTCTGGGCTATAGTGCAGTTTGTCCTGAGACACTCCCACCTGGCCTTCAGCTCAGTGTGCTCCACGACAGCACGGGTGCTTTGATGGGTATATGTGTGCAGTTTATTGCTCCGATTATGATTGGCAGTCCAGCCAAGGCATGAAAGTCCCTCTTAATTTGTACTTCATTGACAGCGGTGTATGGGAATTTGATGTACCATGGGTGATAAACTGATGAGAGTTTTGATGACCAAGGGGAGCGCACGACTCACAGAGGACTGGGACACCCCCGATCTGTCTCCAATCTCCCTCTGAAAGGTTCCAGTGGCCAAAAATCCAAGGGTGGTGAGGACCTGGACGTGTGGTGGAATTGGGTTTGATCGGTGTGTTTCTCTCTGGAGTTATGTTTCTACCAAGCTGCATACTTGCAGCAGCACAGTCCTTGGCAATCTAAATCGCGATGTCAGCCATATGTCTGTCTACACGTTCTCGGAGCACACATGCACTAAGGCATCCAAAAGTAGAAAGTCAGCCGCTGGTTACGCTTCCCATTGACTTTGTTATATACAGAGTCAAATTAACCTTCAATTAGTGCACAATTTAAGTCAAACAGAATAATTTCAGCACAATTATGGGGTATAATTTATATATTTATTTATGTTTGCTTCAAAGTAATTAAATATACAATCCATTAGTCAAGCAAACTTGATTGGAATAACATCTGACTATTTTACGAAACTTCTACGACAGGTCTGGATCACTCGTAAATTCTGTTCGTACCTGAAAGAAAACGTAAAATACGAAAAGATTGGTGACGGCGCAAATTCTCTTAAATCAATCATACGCACGACTTAAGAACAAATCTGTGCGTACGAACGGTTGTTGCATGAGGCCCATTGTACTTTCCTATATCAAAAACTGTATGGACAGTCACAGTCAGTAAACGGATTCGGGTTTTCCCAAACCAGAAACCATGGATGACCAGTGAGGTGCAGGCACTCAAACTCCGAAACACCGCCTTCAGGTCTGGCGACAGGGCCCACAGTGCGGCCAGAGCAGATCTAAGGAGAGGCATCAAAGAAAGCCAAGGAGGCCTACAAAAGGAAAATTGAGGAGCACTTCACTGACAATAACCCAAGGAACATGTGGCAGGGAATAAAGCACATCACCAACTATAAAGACAATAATCAGGTGGCTGTGAATGGCGACGCCTCACTGGCAGAGGATCTAAACTGTTTCTTTGCCCGTTTTGAGACTGTAAGACCAGACACAGCCACACCACATCAACCACCCCCCTGCAGCAGCACACTGACACTTCAGGAACATGAAGTAAGATGTGTGCTGAGGACTGTAAACCCCATCAAGGTTGCAGGCCCAGACGGTGTAACTGGGAAGGTACTCAAAGAGGTACACCTCAATCTTCAACTGTTACAGTCCATCATCCCCTCCTGCCTGAAATCTGCCACCATAATCCATGTCCCCAAGAAGTCCCCATGTCCCCAACCATCGACAGCTTGAATGATTGCAGGCCTGTTTCACTTACGCCTGTGATCATGAAATGCTCGAAAAGCTGATTGCAAACCACATCAAAGACCCCCCCACACACACACACACACTCCACCAGTTCACCTATGGAGCAAACCGCTCTACAGAGGATGCCATCGCCATAGCTCTTCACACTGCACTGAGCCACCTGCAACACCAGGGGAATTATATGACATTTTAACTCATAAACTTTCCCACCTTGGTCTCTCCATTTCCATCTGCAGATGGATTAAGGACTTCCTGACTGATCTCCCACAAACTGTCAGGCTTGGCCCCCATCACTCCCCCACCATCACACTCAACACTGGCTCCCCACAAGGATGTGTACTGAGTCCACTCCTGTACTCTCTATACACATACAACTGTATACCAACCCATCTCTCAAATTTGCTGACGACACCACCTTGGTCGGGCTCATCTCAAGCGGATACGAGTCGGCATACATAGATGAGGTTGGTAAACCTGAACACCACAAAAACAAAAGAGCTCTTCCTGGACTTCCATAAACACAACACAACACGGAACTGGCCCCTCTGATTGTTGAAAGGGTCCACACCTTTAAATTCCTGGGCGTCCACATCACGGACAACGTCTCCTGGTGTGCTAACATCTAGGCTGTGGTGAAAAAGGCTCAGCAACATCTCCATTTCCTAAGGGTGCTCAGGAGAGACAGCCTGGAGGAGAAGCTGCTCGTGTCCTTCTACAGAGCCACCATGGAGAGCATCCTGGCGTACTGTATCACAGTGTGGTACGCTGGTTGCACAGCAGCGGACAGTAGAGCTCGGCAGAGAGTGATCAACACAGCTCAGAGGATCACTGGTTGCTCTCTACCCTCCCCGGACAATATTGACAGCTCATGACTTCGCTAGCAGGGCGACACACATCGTCAATGACTCACCCCACCCCGGTCATGACTTTTTCAACCTGCTGCCCTCAGGCCGTCGCTACAGGTCACATAAAGCCAGGACAAACAGGCTCAGAGACAGTTTCTTCCCCAGAGCCATCAGACCTCTAAATACTCTTCACATACAATGAAACACGCTGACTTTAAATATGCAAAATAAATCTATGTGCAATCACCCTGCCCCCCCACCTGAATATGCAATACACTCGACTAGTGTAATTATGTTTCATACTTTTATTCTACTTCTTATTTTATTGTTGTTTTTCTTTTGTACATATATGGCACCAAACAGAGCAGCGCTCCTGATTCCATTGTATGCAAGTCATTCAATGACAATAAAGCCTTTCTATTCTATTCTAATTCAAAAAGTTACTGAAAGCCAAGAACTGGATTTTGAGGTTTGCAGGTTAGCTAGGATGCAGAATGCTAGAACTGATATGACAAAATATCAAAATATTACTTTTTTTGTCACACTTTGAATCCATGGAGAAAATAAATAATGTTTCTCATATGTGTTTCTTATCATGGAAATATCTACACGCATTTAATACAGTGCAGCTTTTTTAGGCTGGAGCCTATCCAAGCTGTCAATGGGCGAGAGGCAGGGTACACCTTGGATGGGTTGCCAGTCCATCACAGGGCCACATAGAGAGAAACAACCATCCATGCTCATACTTAGGCTATGTACACACGTAGCCGGGTATTTTTAAAACCGAATATTTCCCCCCCTCCGTTTATAAAATAATTTGTATCCACATTACCTCGTTTTCGAAAAAAAACGCCTTCCACACATAACCGAACATCTGCGTTTTCACCTGTCTTGACAACCCAAATGCATTTGCTGTTTTGCGCAATCTGCCCTCATCAGCTAAATAATAAAGTGTGCACGCAACTTTTTTGAGCACACTGACAGGTGATCGCATGACAGTGGACTGCCCCCTCGATATGAGGACGTAATAATTCCGACAGCGACAGGAGTGAGGACCGGGACATGCGAAATTGTCACGCCATTCCTCTGGGAGTACGACTTGGGCGTGTAAAATCAAGGCAGTAAACAGCGCCTGCACAATAACCACCACAGTTCTCAAGGCATCCATGCTTCTTCAGTAAACAAAGGTCGCACTTTAGACTTTAAAGCAGATTTGTTGTTGTTTTGGCGCATATTGTGACGTTCGAAAACGCAAAACTCCGGTTATCTCTGTCTACACGCAGCTGCATAAGCGGAGTTTTCAAAAATCTTCACTTTGCCCGGAGTTTTTAAAAACATTTGTTTACGATGCGTTTTTATGCGTTTTCATGTGGATGACAGGTCCAAACGTGGAAAAATATATTCGTTTTAGCAGATACCCGGCTACGTGTGGATGGGGCCTTACTCCAGACTGTTCCCTGTGAGTTGCAGCAAAAAAGTGAATACACTACCATTATGATACCTTAGTGCATGTAAACTTGTACAATTCCTTCGCCTTTCTTGGGAATCGTTCTCTGGTTCAAATATGCATGCTGAATGTCCTTTTTAAAACTGGATTGTAAGCAGGCTGAAAAGGTACAACTATGCCTTCTCATAACCTTTGTCAGGAGTCATTCTCCCTTTCTGTCTCTTGCAGATTTTCTGTCAATCTCCTCTTTTACAAGCAAACATATACTAAACTTTCCATCCTCAAGGCGGCACGTCACTCATCTGATATACTGGGCAGCAGGCACTGTAATTCACTAGCACTGTACAATATCATGTTAGAAAGATTATGTGCTCTGTCATAAGTACTAAGATGATGAGTGTCAGTGTATAATCACTAAAACTGAATGTAGATTTAATGTACATCGATAGTTTATTTTTGTTTTGCGTGAACATCTCAAGAAAATTTTGTATAAGAGCTCACAGTGGAAATAACCATGTTGGCCATTAACATTAAAAACTCAGTCTTCCTGTAAAATTTATTTCTTTATAATGTAATTGTAAATACAATCAAACCACTTTTGAACATAGTAAGAGATTGTTTAAGATGATCATCATGATCAACATGATCATGATCAACACATTGTATCAACACATGTGAGTCTAATACATATCTCACAGCTTGATCTTCTATGTAGTGCTGACTGCCTGCAAAAACTGCCAGCATATCAGGAGCACCATGTTAACTCAGGGTCATTTGAACAAAGTGTAAACACTCAATCTTCCCATCAAATTATTTTAAACCTTGTATGAACATAAACAGACACTCCAACAAGAATCCCCCAAGCAGTGGCATTAAACAAGAGTTCTCATTTGATCTCATAAATAGTGAGATCCTACTCACATAAATCATGTTGATATCGTACTTTTGGCCTGAGCAAAGACTTCAGGATTGCACATCCCTTCGGTAAACAGGTTCATAGATCTATACATATATATATGTATTAATATGTATATATATGTATGTATACATATATCGTGGGACTGATTCATTTTAAAAAGAGACTTGAAAAGACCACTTTAAAAGGAGTTGCCCCCCCTCCCCAATCAAGCTACCACCATCTCCTTGAAGTATGAAATTCTGTGTGTGGGCCCTGGCTAAACACTGAGAATGCAAACATTTCCCAATAAAGTTGTTTAAAAAAGGCCTTGGCATAGATGGTTTGAGATAGGGGACATGCTGCGTTAATTACAAGGCCCCATTAAAATAAACTGCTTGTATAAAATATGACTCTTTCCCTCTCACATTCTCGGGGATTTGAACATATAAAATATCAGTGAGGTGTGTACCTCAGATGTGCTGTTTGGAAACCAAACAGAGCAGCAGCTCTCTGGTTGTAGATTGGAACAGAGAGCTAGACAGACAAAGAAAGAGAATGAGGGGGAAGGGGGCAAGATCAGCAAAAAACACAACAGAACTCTACAATAAACAAAGAAAGCACTGTTTATTCTGTATTTAACGACTTATGAATTCTTCTCACCCCCTCCTTGCAACTGCATGGCATCCACTGAAAGGGAAAATAGGCCAGTTAAGCACCAGGTTTATTATTCTTCAAACTCTTCTCTGAAAAGTAATATGTTTTAAAGGCACAGTAAATGCACTGGTGTGTTCTCCCCATATCTGTTTCAGCTTTTCCCTTACCAAGCAGTATGCCTGTGTGTGTAAGTGAGTAAAGTTATACTGCAAAAAGAGAGTCTGAGAGATGGATTATTTTTTCTGAAGTGTGGACTTAAGTTTCTGCTCTCTGTTGCTGGGTGGCCCACTCTGTTTTAGCCGTGTTAACATAAGAATAGAGGGGTGGCCAAGAGATGAGGGAGTGAAAGGAGGGGCTGGGTAGCTGGGTTGCTGGTTTAAATTATTCTGTGCCTCTGCTGCTGCATAGCAGGAGCTGTTGTTATCCACTTAGAACATCAGACGATTTGTTCCTTCTCCATCTCCTTCTCTCAACCCTGTGGGTGTCTTTATTTGGAACCCTTTGTACAAGTGTTATCCTATAACGCCTGTCCCAGCCAGGGTGTACCTCCGTCACTCCCACCTGTATGCTTTTCCTGTTCCGCACTTTGTTGGACTGAGAAAAACAGTCTTTCCAATAACTTATGTTGCTTTCTGGTTTTCCCCTGCAAAATTGTTATATCTATTGCAGTTAATTAATGCAATGACGTTTATCAACTTTTCAAGCCTTTATTCTTTTAAAGATTTTACCCTTGCAATGATTGCAAGAAAAAATATGACAAAAAATCTAGTGTTTAATGTTATCCCACCTGGCTGTTATCCAAGCTTAGTGACGAGAACTGTGACGCCTGCAAGCCCAGATGAGGAATGCAGTTATGAGGAGATGTTTGTATACATTTAGACTGTGCTTTGGAAAGCAGCAATGGTGGTTGAGCAAAGCTTAAAGACATCTGGATGCGATGAAATGCCATTTGTCTAAACAATCAAGAGTCTTACCAAAGCCACCCAATGTGCAGAGTACTTTTCGTACATACTTATGCAATGTGCTTCAACAGACGGATATTGAGAAATATTTCATTGTGACAACCATATGACTTTTTTTCTTTTTCTTTCTTTGCATCTCTCCATCTTTTTGCTGTAAACATGAAAATGTGATGATAAAATTTAATTTTGAATGGGGGAGGGTGGAATTAATGAGAGAAAACAAACATCTGAGTATCAGTATGACTGAGAGAAATCCTTCATAAGCTCATATATGTTGTTTTTGACCACCAGGCATTTGTCCACCAAGGAATGCAACAGAGTTAAAAAAAAAATCTTTGAACTACACCTTGTTGGGATGTGTTTCTCTGTAGCCTAAAGACCTGGAATTACTACATAAGCACCCACACAGAGGATGAAGCATCATGTGTCAAAAGAAATGCCACAACTTGAGATTTATTTTCCAATTAATTCCATTAAAACAAAAGGTCTGGTCAGTCATGGAAGCCAGAGCTCTGACTTTGCGACGGGTGTGTATGTGTGGTGGTGGTTGTGAAGGGAGCAGGCAGACATGACTGGGATAATAAGCGTTATGGAATTTAATCAGATTTCTAAGAGGAATTGATTGTTGTGAGGCAGCCGGTGTAGGTGTGGGGTTGACAATAAGATGAAACTTAAGTGTTAATTTTTATGCTAATCCTCTGGCATCTTTGTGTGATGTAATTTAGTCCAGCAGACTTTGTGTCACAGATATGAAATTGTCCCTCGTACAGAGAAAATGTCAGCTTGCCAGACCCTGAAAGCTTGTAATTTATTAGGTATGTTTCTATTAGAATGTGTCACAGTTGTTAGAGAGCCACATGTGCAGGCAGGCAGCCATGCCACATTGTTTTCTCCCTCCCTTCCCTTGCTGTACGTTTCACTCATTCTGTTCTTGTGAACTTGCCTCGTCCTCCTGTCTATCTTTTTTACCCTCTCCACAGGGGCATCCAGTTCTTCAACATGTCACACATATACATTTACACATGTACAACGGCACAAACACCATGCGTGTTCTTAAAATGGTCTCGGCTCAGTCTCGGCTTCTTCCATGGGACCCTAATGTATTATCATATATGTGGTAGTCCCTCCCCCTTGGACAAAAGACCATTTAATACAATTTAATGACATTCCCCTAGAATTTGTGTTTGTGTATGGGAGAAGGGGGAGGGGGTGGGAGGGTCAGGAAGGGGAGAAAGAGGAAAAAAGAAAGAAAGGACCTAATGAAAATAGCATCTGTGTTTTTCAGGGTTCACCCATGCAAAGGTTGCAATGTAAAAAAAATATGATGTTCTCTCCTCTTTCTTTGAGAAAGGGGAGTTTGAGGGTTGGTTGTTATTATTATTTTTATTATTATTATCATCATAATTATGTCACCTAAAAAAAGTACCAAAACCACAGTACGATAATGCAATATAATTACAAATACCCCATTGCTTAAGTAAGAGAGGTACAATCCCTCAAAGGTGGATTTTGTAACCTTGGTCTTCAAATATGATCACCACAAGGGGACGTTTTACCAGATAAATCTTGAAACCAGTGTAAATCTTAGTGATTTTCTTTTTTTTTAGAGAACAAAAGTCGAAACAAAACACTAAACATTCATCTGACATGTAGCCTGGTGATTACTACTGGCATTTTTAATTTCAACTGAAAAATTGTTAAGAAAATTAGCCAACCAACAACTACCAATAAGACAAGCAGGCCAGTCACAATAACAGAACTACCATTACCTAAAGAAAAGTTACAAGTACATCAGATTTTAGTCCTTTACTGTCGAAAAGCTGTCTCCATTGAAGAAAAGTAACACCATAGTCTACTCTTCTTTTTACTCTTCTTTTTTTTCATTTCGTGTCTTCGCTGAATGTAGTATCTTTGTGAGAAGGGGTTGCGGCAAAGGTAATGTTCGCTTGCGAGGAGTTTCCGCCACTGTTGTAATTTCTCTACTAACTTCTTATCTCTAAGCTCTGTTTTCTACTTTTTCTTCTGTTGGCTCCAGGGCAGGCTAGGCACTATAGGGACTCTTGTTCCTTCAAGTGATGCAAAGTAGTATCACGATTTTTCGGTCTGCCCTTACAGTTCTATCATTTAAATGTCTCACCTACACAGTACAAAGGCGCTTTTATTTAATATCAGAGGTGTTGCTTTTCAAACTTGGCTGACAGTTGTAGTTAATTTTTTTTAAGCTTTTGTTTCTATTTCTAAGAAATGAAGATTGAATATATTTTTATTCTTAATATAACAGGGTTGTGATGATATGAGATTTTTAGATAAAAACATGTCAGCATATCCCATGGTAGCTTTTTTTGTGCAGCAAAGCATATACATGCCAAGATTGGAACACTGCTCTATGAGTAGTAGAATGTGTAAGTCCTAACTCTGTATATTAATTCTAACCCTCAGCCTGTGTTTTTTAACTCCTAAACCTTATTCATTGTTGAGCGCGAGCAAACTAGAAAAGTGAAAAGAATCAAGAAATGGAATGGAATGGGTCTCAAACTTGTGTTTGTCATTAAATCAACAGTCAAACCAGTGTGAGATTGTTGCAGTTTCATTGTTTTTACAGTAAAGGTAAATTATGTATCCACCCATTTTCTATACCCACTCAATCCAATTCAGGGTTGTGGCAGGGCTGGACCTTATGGAGCTGTAGGTGAATTATTTTTCTTTTCGTTTTTTTAACACAATTTTGAATTAGCAAAGTTGAAAATAAGTTGAGGAGAAGATGGACACACAAGTAAGATTCTCCATCCATTTGTATTTTTTTCTTCTTTATATTGCTGATAAGCAAACGTACATGGTAAGATAAGCTTAGTATATAATATGTTCAATGAGTGATTAAGTCTGCCTCTCTCAAGCAAGATTCAAACGCCAATGCCAGAGAAATGTCACTCCAACAATTTCACATAAAGAACATCAGCACAATTCAATTAAAAAAAACTTTTATTTGTCACCGGGGGGCAATTAAAGGCACACAGGGCAGTTGTACATAAGTAACACGGACAAGATAACTATCCTGCAAATGAATGAAAGAGCCTTGTATATATACTGTCTGCTGTCTTACAATGTGGAAACATTTTCACTTAATGTGTCTACAAAGTCTATGAAAAATGCTCACACAGTGCAAATATGTAAAACAACTTCTGGAAAATAACATTTTGTGGCTCTCAACAGAGGCTAGTCTACTGAAGTTGCACTTCCTGTTTTCCCCCAGGACAGAAGTTCAAGTGTCAAATTTTAAGCATTTTAGTTATTTTATCTACTGCTGAGTGTGTTAAGTGTTTCTATATCTTTAGTATTGTATAGCCTTTTCGTAAAGTTTTTTTTTTTCCTCAAAATACAATATATCCATATTAAGTGTTGTGAAATATGAATTGCTGTTATTATTAATGGTAAAAATAATTGGCTGGCTGAGCTTAAGTTAGATGAGAATGCTGCCTAAACTGAGACAAAGACTAAAGAGCCTGAGGAGCACACGGCGGTGTTGATCACAGTGGACCTCAGTGAATGTTTTTTTTTTTTTTAGTATTATTAGTAGTATTATAATAATGATAATAATAATTGCGCTTTATAGCCCCTTGCCTTGATTGTTAAAAGAAGAATAAGCAAAGAAAAGAAGCAAAAGTTAATGAATATGAAGAACAACACTGCCCACCCATAACATTGTGTTAAAAAAACGTAGTGCGATTAGTGTGAGTCTTCTTCAGCTCTGCTGTAACATAGAGAGATACAGGAGGTCCTTCCTGCCAGCATCAAGAACTTATATCACTTCATATTAAAAACTGATGATGACTGTTTATTTATTTATCTAAATACTGCAATAATATAATTCCAATTGGGAAAAATAAAATATTTCTAACTTAGTTTAATTTTATCTAATTTCAAATATAAAGTTACATAAATCAAGGATACACAAGTTCAAGGCAATTTAATTAATTACTTTCCAAGTTTTCAAACTTTTTTGGGCAAAAAACTCTTTTACCCCATTATTCCAGGTTCTCACAGTTTGTTCTATGTCAAGTTGTCTTCCTTTTTATGTTTAAATACTGATAAAGTTGCTACGCACTCTGCTCATATGTTGAGTGGAACTAAAAAGCCAGTCTAAACTGTACTCAGTGGGCCCAGAAAACACACTGAAAGGTTTGGATGCAATTCACATATAGGTCAATTAAATGCAACAACATCTGCTCTCTTCCTAACATTTGCATATAGCATTCATATGTTAATGATGTCCCTTGTTTTTTTCCCCCTGCATATGTGTATGTGCATGCTTTTTGTGTGTACTATTTGTCTCTCCCTTTTTTCCCTGTACTTCCTCTCTTCCTCCCAATCTCTTTGTATAGCCAAACAAAAAGAGATGCTGAAAATTTGGATTCTTACTTCTCTATTTAAAAAAAACAAACAAAAAAAGATACTCTCATCCTATTTTCACTTCCTCTTGCCTAACGATTAAAGGGGAGGTTAGACTATGCCACAGTTGTTCAACTACCATGCCCCTAATTTCGACATGAAGCCCCTTTAACAGCAAAGAAGGCAAGGCCCTATCTCTTCCCCAAGCAGCTTAATGCCTTATAAATCAATGATGACACAGATGGACTAGCGATAATCTATTTAGAATGCCTCACAGCAAATATTGTTGTGTAGATCATTAGACAGTCAGTTATTTTAGACCCCTAAAACCAATATTACCCTTCTCATAATGATTATAGCAGTAATATGTAATATGATATGATTTTAATTTTTATTTGAAAACAAAATATGAAATATTAGATATTTTAAGTAAAATCTGGTTCTAGTAGGGAAAATATATATCGATTTAATTGTTGATGAAGCGCAAATATGTTTAAGAGGAGGTGTGTGTGATTTGATGGCATGGACTGCTTGAGAACAAAAGACAATGGTGTCGCTGCCTTCTGCTTAGGCCAAAATGACAAGGCTTGTTTCTTCAAAGAAGGAGGGAGGTAGACCTTTAGCAGAATTTTCTTTAGGGCATGTGTGTGTGTGTGTTCTGACATAAGGGTGGGGGTTAATGGCAGTCCTGGGTCTCAACCCCTTTTCATGGTCGATGGGTGTCAATTTAGCGTGTGAGGGTGAGGAGGAGGAAAAGAAGAGGGGGAGCTGAAGGAAAAAAGAACAGAGGAGTGCAAAAAATGAAGTGGAGGTTGTCAGACGTGGCAATTGCTTCGAGGCCCTGATAAATATAAGCCCTTATTGATCGGTTGAAAATGAAAGATCCCCGAGTGGCGTGCAGTATTTAGCTTCTTGTCTGCCTCACGTCAGCGGTGGCCTTGCCTTGGAGGGATAGATTTTCAGCTGTGCCTCCGGGCACCGCAGTACCCTGGCTTTGATTTCATCTTTAACCTTTTTCAGCTGCGTTCCCTTGACCTCTGAAGCAGCGCTTACTGAATTTGTTAGATTTCCATCTTGACATCGATTCCCCTAACCCCCCCCAATGCCTCATACTTGTCTTCCTTTCAACCCATCACTGTCTTCTTAATGCAGCATCCCCTGTCTATTTTCCTCCTCACCTCACAGGTCTATATTTCATTATCGCTTCAGCTTTAAATCCTTCTGTTCTGTGACTCCCTCTAGGTGGCTATTCCAGAAAGCAGTAGTCAGTGAGGAGTGACAGTGAGAAAGGCCTCTTGATCCCAACAGGTTGAGCACCAGTATGCAGGAGGTGTATTAAAGTAAGTTTACACTTAATTTATACCTTAGAATGCAGCAAAAATGCTCTCAACTAAATCTTATTTCTAAACCCTGCATGTTATTTGTTTCTCACATATAACTATATATATATAAAAAAAGACACACATACACACAATTAAACACACACACACATTCACACATTCAAACTGTTCATCATTCACCCACCATTTAGTCTTATCCCCAAAGGCACTCTGTCTTAAACAAAAACACATACACATACACAAACAGTCACGCAGCTACAGTACACTGCTGCTATGTGCGCAGACAGAACTTGTAACAATCTGGATTGTGATAATCTATGATAATCATCCACCACATGCCACCTAAAAATGCACATGGGTGGCATTCAACACCCACACTGGCACATTGCTTCAGAGTATCTCATCTCCCTCTGTCGCTCTCCCCAATGTCACTACCTCTAGTGTCAATGTCACCACTCTTCTGCTTATTTCTCTTTTATGTATGAGGAGGCTTGCTCTATAGCACACGGCGAAAGGGGGAAAAGAATTTTGAACAATTTATGTTTGGCATTAGTGTAATTGAATCCCACTCATATATCAAAGTAAGAAAGTTCTGAGAGGTGGATGATATAAATGCAAGGTAGGGATCCATGAAAACACCGATCTGTCCCTCCCCTTTCTCTTTTCATCCAGAACAATGTCTCCCATCTCTTTTTTTTTCTCTCCCTCTTTCCCCTCTTTTAGCTAGATGGATGATAAATTTCCAGCTACAGAGCCAGCAACAGCTGTTGGCAGACAGGCCTGATATGAGAATAGCAGCATAAGATGATCGGGCATTAAAGATTAATATGCTATTTAGCCTAGGTGTATTTTAGGTATTTGACATTTTCATGTCCAGGACAGACTAAATTTATTCATAGTGCAGAAAAAAATTATAAGATAAATAAAAAAAAAATTAAAAAGGAAGAATAAGGGTGGGGAGCAAGATTAGGGTGGGTGATGCAGGGAACATGAAGTGAAGACCATTCGTTTTTTTTTCCCGGTTTTTATCCCTAATTCTCTTTGCCTCTCACTACAGTGTTTTGTGTGTGTGTGTGTGTGTGTGTGTGTGGGGGGGGGCATGCTTGTATCGTATATGTTTATATCGCAATAGAGTATGGCAAATCATGAAGTAAGGTAAGTAAAACACCACACAAGAGAAAACTCTTGGTCAGAAAAACTACCTCTATTTAAAAATGATATCTTCAGGATTAGTGTAAGTAGCACCACAGCCAGGATAAGACTAGAATAATAACAAAAAAGATAACTATATATTTAACTATTTATATCTTTGTCTTTTTATCTTTATATATATATATATATATATATATATATATATATATATATATAGTATATGTGTGTATACATACATACAGAAGGAGCTCCACTGTTGCTGTATTATGTTGTGGAGAGGATGGGATGGATTGTCCATGATGGTGAACAGTTTCTTCAGCGACTTCCTGTTCCTCACTGACTCAAACCTCTCCAGTTTATGGCCTATCATGGTTTTAGCCTTGCAGATGATTTTGTTAATCCTCCTGATGTCTCCGGTACAGATTCTGCTCCCCCAACACACTCCCTCAGTGGCCAGCTTCTTTTTGTTCAGTAGAGCCTTCAGATCACTGGTGATCCAGAGCTTACTGTTGGGATAACAGGGAACAGTCCTGATTGTGATGGCGGATTCCTCACAGAAGTTAATGTAAGAGGTGATGTAATCAGTGAGGTCATTGATGTCGTCTCCATGTGGTTCACAGAGAACGTTCCAGTCTGGGAATATACCTCCTTACTGTCCTTGTGTAAACAGGCTGTCTTTGAACTGCAGGAACATACTGTGGTGACAACAACTCCAGGTTGTGATCTGATCGTCCGAGTGGGGGCAGGGCAGTGGCACTGTATGCATCCTTTAGATTTGCAAACAAAAGGTCCTGTTTTTCCTTGTGGAGCAGTCAACGAAATGGTTAAAAATGGGCACTATGGAGTCCAAACTGCAATAGTTAATGTCACCGCTTATTGTCAGTGACACGTTATCTTACAGAAATGCTAATAGAAATTTTTTTACTGCAGCGATCACAATTTTTTTATGTATTGGGCAGCCATATTGAATTTGGGCACAGAAATACCCCAGCAAATTGAGCAATGATAGAGGTTAGATAGTTCCATGTGTGTGAGTGATTTAATGAGACACAAACTGACAGAAATGCTAATAGAACGTTTATTACTGATGCGATCACCACTTTTTATGAATGGGGTAACCATGTTGAAGTTTGTAGTTAGGGTTGGTGAGGTACTTCCTGCGTCTGAAATCTGACTTTTCCAAACATATAAATACAGTATGCATACAGCTTTTTGTGACATAATTGACACGTGCTCTCATAACAGTCCCTGCAATATACGGCTGAAACAGCCCAGTCAAATGCAACAGCGATGTCCTAGTCACAAAATTCTATTATCATTCTTCAGCCAAAATTGACATAGTTGTCGTTGGAATCTATCACCGAAATATTGTTTTATGTTGTAGTATAAACCACTAAAAAAAATTATTTCTACAGTTGAACCCCAATGACAGCCCGAACTCATTTCTTTTATGTATTTAAAATTAAGTTTTTTTTGTGTCGACATGTTTTTTTGGTGATGGGGCAGGAGTTTATGTCGAGTAAGCTTGAAAAAGAGATTTCTAACATTGAATAGATATGACTGGAGAACTTATTCTCTTGCAAATCATGTTATTTTCCTAATCATAATCAACTCGGTTTTATTGCTCAAAACCTAACCAAGTGGTTTAAATGTACGGCCACTCGGATTTTTTAACCCCACAAGCAAGACGAAAGTCATGTTGTTACCATCTGTTAATGTCTGCATGTTGAGTCAAATTTCAAGTATTTGAAAAAAGACTCGACTTGATGTTCAGTTACTTTCTTTTTCCAGAAATTTCATCTGAAACTTTTGTCTGTGTTCAAGAGTCATCTCAGAGACACTTACTTACAAGTGTAACTAAATAAGTCAACTACAATTGGCTGATTCAAATTTCAGGTTTGGCTGATAGTGTCAGAAAGAGATACTTTTTCAAATTAGTATCTCCAAGGTAAAAAATCTTCCTCTTTAGATCTATGCCCTGGATAAATAGATAAACGGATGTAGATGACTAACAGCAAGTTTAAACCCATGTATCCAGGACCAAACATAACCTGTACTCCTTCATGTCCCTCACTTACCAACTATGTCACAATTTTGCATCAGTAACACTTCTTATTGAGTTCATTTATACTTCTGATTCAGCAATTAGTCATCTTACTTATCTGCTAATTTTTCATTTTCCACTTTCAACTTCCCCCTTTCTCTCTCAATCCTTTTACATTGCTTCCACACTTGGCAGAAACTTCCTGCTACAGCACAATACTGTATATACACTGACTGTTATTACCTTGGGGAACGTTTAGCAGCTCTGTGTTTAACACCATAACCTCCGCTACATCAGCAGTGGCAACGGAGTAGAAAAACCCGAGAGGTGGAAACCAGAGACGGCTCGTGTTAGGCAAGCATTCGACTGATCATCACAATAAAAACGACAGGAGGGAAGAGAGGGGGAACATGTAACAAGTCTTTATTTCAACCTATTGGATGATGAGTGATTCTTAAGGGGAGGGATAATTACTTGCGATATCTCTCACTACAAAGTAAACAGAAATCAAAGCCCTTCATGCTTGGAGACAGAGGCACTATATGAAAGAAAGTATCTTAACATCCCCCTTCATTTCTGTTTGGTTTTTTCTCTGTACTTCCTATTGATTTTACATAACTCGTGTTAAGTGAAACTGTTTCAGATACAATGGATCCACTTGACTTTCTGTTTGAGAGTTATGTAGTGATTGGCTCCCAGTACAGTCAAATAAACCCTCTATTAATAATCAGACTTACTTAATATCCATCCAACAAATAAAAAGTCAAATTGAAATATCAAGTAAATATTTTTTCTCTCTTTGATATTTTGCCAGTTTCTGTGGCAGTGTTGTTTTCAAAGTGTCGCAATGCCCAGTGCACCTTTGAAGCTGAAGCTTGAAGTCATTCCCTGTCACTGCAATTCAACCACTCTCCCCTGACTACCATATTGTATGTATCTACCTGGCCCCACCAAGCCCAGCACCCGGGAGCTTACCCATTCCTGTCCTGCCAGGCGGGGAACTGTGTTAGTTTTGAAAGGACAGGAGGGTGCAACTTGACACGTAGCAGGATTAACAGAGGAGTAAATGTTTTGGACATCTCCAACTATGTACTTGTCCCCAAGTGCCTGAGAAAATATTTGCGTGCCATATAACCAAACACTGACAGCAGTTTAGGTAGTGTCTGGGAGAATGTTCAAGGGGTTGATTACTGTGTATGAGTAATAGACAACTTATCAAGATTTCATCTTTGCTGTTTCCATTTGCTCTCTCTATGTCCTGCCTACTTCCTCGTAAAATATGGACATCGATAGAAGACTAGTGAACAAAAGCCTCATTGCAAATTTCCACAAAAGGCCTAATCAAAGTAACTTCAACATTTTAGCAACATGCATCCCCATCCCCCCTGTATCCTCTGTCCTTCCTCCTAGCATTGGCTGCCCCCCTTTCTTCCTTTGTGGCATTGCTTGCCTGCCTCGGCAAGTTTCCTGAATTAAACTGCCGGCTTCCTGTTCTTTTATATGCACAGCCACATCTGGGGAGCCCGCTCACAGGGCCCCGCCGCTTAATAACAATCACCTTCCCTTTCACTCGGCCCTGATTGTTTCTAATTCGCCCTGACAGATAGTAGCTGACAAGCCGCCCGCGCCTCCCTCCTTCCGTGACCCGAGCTCACTCAGCACACTTACAAGGCCTGTCATTTTTAATATTTGATTTTCACTTTGTAAAAAGTTATGTGTTTTAGAGCTGCTACAGACACCCCACCCCCAAAATCACATGATGAAATCGCTGTTTAACAGAACCCACATTGGATGGCCATCCCTCTCTTTCTCTCTTTCCTCTTCTTTTGGTTTCACTTTGTCCTTTTTTGAGGCTTCAGCTCTTCATCCTTTTCTTTTTATTAATTACCTTTATTTTCCCTTTCTTTTTGACTTTGTCATTTCCAGCTTCTCTTTTCCTCCTTGTCTTGTTCACTCAGTCTCTTCCTCGTCCCCCTTACACCTAGATTATGAAGACGAGGCAAGTGAGAGACTCTAGCAGTAAGATTGTTCAGGCTCATTTGTAAGCCCGTCTGTAACTCACATTGAGCCATCTCTGCAGACATATTCATCCAGGTGCATACAACACAAAGCCATGTTGCTAAGGACAGCTGTATGTATAAAAAAATGACCACATCCATCAGTGAGACATGCATATTAAAGGGTTCCAGCATTATTTGCTTTCCATCAATTCTCATTAAAGAGACATGGAGCCATGTAAAATGCATATCAGGTAGGGTGATCATTAAATGAAAGGATGAATCGACAGCTTGACGGATGACATTTTGCTGAGCAATCCATACAGCACTTCAATAAAAATACAATTTGGAGCTCAAGACAAAGAAATTAATGAGAAAAAAAAGCAACAAAAGCAGAGGAGAAGAGAATGATTAGGAGATATATAAACAGATGAACAACAGAACAGTGCTTAGGAACCACCCCATGGTTTGTACTTTGATTTAACTGATAAGATCAATAAATCGTCCAGCAACTCTGCAAATACCTCTGTTCTGTCTTTGCATCCAGCTCTGTGCACCCAGACATTGTCTAACAAACACGTTCCCCACTCAACCCACCCCGCATGCTAAGACACGCTTCCAAGTCGGGACACTGAGGTGCCCGGGGCGCACCCACTGCCATTCTCGTCTTTACCAATGACAAAAACACAACTAATTGGAGTACCACTGCATGTTTTCACTAAAGGCACAATTTAATTACATTTGAGCTGGGAATGAGTATTTTGGGAATGTCTGTATGTTCATTCAAACAAATGGAGCGAATGAAAAGCAATATTTGTTTTGCTTTGATTAACAAACGTGCAGGGTAATTTGTCACAGAGAAAAAAAGAGTGAGGGCAGAAAATCTCTGTTTAACCCCCAGCTTTCTAGTGGCAAAGTACTCTCACTCCACTTTACTCGCACACAGACACATATTCACATATATATGCGCACTTTATTGTCCCCATAACATCTTTCTTTATCTTAAACACATAACTTTTGCTTCATGCATTGTGGTTCTATCCTACCTCTTTTAGTCCTTTTCTTTTTTCTTTCCTCCTTTTCATATGTCTTCTCGCTGTACTCCATGCTTTGTGGTCCTGCTGTTCATAAATGCTTTATTAATAACTCAGTGAATAATGTAAAGAGTATTGTTTTCTCCAAGGTTGTATTAATAAACATGAATGAATTTATTTGTCTTCACCAAAGCATGATTAATGCACATTAATGTCTGGATATTGCTCACTCTTCCCTGCATCATCAAACACATATCACCCACCCCCACACTGTCTCTGTCACCCAAAAAAAAGTCAATGAAATAAAATAAAGAAGACCTATCGGTGTTAAATATTTATAGCATAATAATAATGGTTTTGTAAAGAAAGAAACATGTTATTAATCCACTGATTAACAACTGATTAACCTTTTTTATTAAACACGTGACCCGTGCATCATTGACTCAAGATGTGTCGACTGACTGCACTGCCGGGTAATTATTTTTGTGTCCTTTCTAATTGCAAAAACTGCTTGGCTGACTTATATGCATGTGTATTTTTTTTTTTGTCTTGCCTCAATGTCTATACAGATACACCAATTCACACAATATAAATGTATGTAGCTGAGTTGACAGTGAAGGACAAGGGAAAGGAGGACAATAAAACATACAAACACAGCTAGCAAATTCTTTCACACTAAGGGGAGAACAAGAGTGGTACCCAAATTTAGAACCAGATCTTTTAAAACAATGGAGTTTAATTCACATATCCGTTTATTCTGCAGTCAATGGCATGGGGTAGGAAAGTGGAGCAAAAACACAGCTGAAGGACAAAACATTTTCTCTCTTTTTTGCCTCTGCTCATCTCAGAGCTATTGTCTCTGTATTTTTAGTTCTTCTTAACTGAAAGACAATTATGCTATGTTTTATTACATGGTGGAAATGACCCCAAGTTGGAGACAACCGGATTAGACACAATGTGAATCTATGTTCAAATTTATCTAGTGTGTTTTTGTTTCATTGTGGTAAATTGTTAAAACGTCATTGCTTATTGGGTAGCATTGTTACATTTCGTGACTATTTTAGTGGTGGATTAATTTCTTATCACTTAATTTTAACTACTTTATGTTGCCTTGAAGTTTCATCTGTAATAATACATTGTTATAAATCAGCTGAGAACACAGGCTTTGCTAAGTGACTTAAAACCAAAGTCGTGAGACTGAAATAGTAAATTATAAATTATTATATTTCTAAAAGGCATACAGTGCTGTAGTAAAGAACAAAATATACCTTAAATTTGCTTGAAACTTAGAGTGAAAGGGGCATACCTCTAATTTTCCTTGTTTGACTATCTGCTTCTCTTTCAAAATTAAAATGTTTAGGCAATGCTTTCTCATACTCTTCACTTGGTCAATACCCTTTACATCCGTTTGCAAGTGTATGTATAAAGTGTACTTTTATGCTTATATGTACACTTTTCCAAGTACAGTAAAAAAATATATATATATAGAATTCTGTAATAAGACATGTCCTTATGCTGTGCTCCTTTTTTAACAAATAAACCAGGAGGTCAGAGGAGAGGCGGGGAGTAACCACCCAACTCCCAAGCACGTGTTTGAGATCAATGCTTGGAGTACTCTTTTTAACTTTATTCTATTCATTAATTTGGTCTTACCTAGGTATTAGAGATAATTTATAAAGTTAAAATAATATTGTGATTGGATTTTGAAATAAATCATAAATCATATTTCTTTGATGGAAAGCTGCATTTTCCATTTTGCAATGTTAACTCTTATGGTTCCAACTGGGAAGACTCTTTTTGTCCAAAAATGGCTTTTTAAGTGTAACATCTACATTGAAAGCTTATGCTGCAAGCTTCTGATCAGGTATTAGTTTGTGATTATTTGCAGCTTTATGATTATCATGGATGCACATGGGTGTGACCATCAGCTAAGCTAAAAGAGGAAATATGTATATCTCCAAGGCTCACATATGACACAAAAACCATTCATCAAAGAGAAAAAAAGATAGAAAATTGTTTTAGTTTACCTGTGATTGGCAGTTGAACCAAATAGTTTAGTCTTTGATCCTGCTTGATAGCATTGGAGAGTGAATTTGTATCCTCCAACAGAATTTCTTAATTTTTCTTTTTTCTTTTTCTTACAATCCATTGAAAAACCATAGTCATAGTCACCATAGTGAATTTTGCAATCATAGTACATATATGAACTTGAAGTTACTGTTTTTATACATAATGAAAATATAAAGTGTCTTTGCTATTACCCATCATATAAAACTAGACTTCTCACAATTAACAGGCCTCTTTGTGGTTAAGTCTGTCCCATGAACATTTATTTCCTTAAATATGTTTTTCCTTTTTTATTTTTATTTTTTTACAACTGATTCTTACATGGGTCACTTTCTAACATAGTCTTGGTGTCTTTTTCCTGCTGTATCTCAACACCATAGAGATTTCTTGGTTTGCTCGCCAAGCATAGTTTTCTTCCCATCCCATTCTTCCTCCTCTCATTGTTTTTACTTATGCCTTCTTGGGAGTACACAAAAACAGTTACACACCCAAAAAGAAAAAACTAAATCTTTCATCACCCTTGTCAAAGAAATCCAAGTTCTGTTATAATGTTACCCAAGATGCTGATGCTATTGAGGTTCAGCATTTTCTTCTCTCCTGGAACTCCCCTGAAGATTGTGATTCATCTTATATTCCCCGTGGCCTTCCCTTCTGTCATAGCTTTTCTCTGTGTGTTCAGTTCCAGCTTCTTAAAATTTTGCCCCTTTTTAAATGCTGTCATCACAATGAATTAGGCTGATCCCAAAATACGCAGATGGACATGTGGTTTGGCCCACTTTCAAAAAAGTGTCAGATTCAGTTTTTGGTTGTTCTGTGAAAAAGGATGTTAGTGTGCACTCTCTGTGTGTGTGTCTTTTTTCTTAATTTACAAGTTGGATTTTAAGGCCTCTTGGTAGTTGGAGGGTATTTTTAAAGTAGCTTACACAGAGGTATAATTCACAATAATTAAGAAGGCATGAAATGGTTAATTATTCTTTTTTAATCTTTTGTCCATCTCTTCTTGAAATGTACAAATAGGGACTGTCAGATACATGAGCCATAAGCCTCTTATGACTTGTCTCCATGCATTACAGACACAATATTGCCAGGGAGAAGTTTAGGCATTGGCCTTCCTTAATGACTGTGGGATTGCCAGGCAGAAATCACTTTACTGCGCTTTACTGCAAATAGGTGCTGGGTTTAGTTGTACACAGCAATTTTGCTCAGGTAACAATGTGATGTATTTCAAAAGCTGAAGCGCTTCCAGAGATTGAAAGCTAAAAGGATAGTGCACAGAATATACAGAATGTCCTACTAAGTACTGATTGCCACTTATTTGACTTGTACAAATAGTTATTATCAAACATTTAGATGAAGAGAAGCTTACTATTAGGTATTTACTTACTGTCTCTACATGTTCTTTCTCTGTGTGAGTATAGTTAACCACAGCTGCATAAACTATCAAATATATACAAATTCTTGACCTGTTTACATGCCTGTAGTAAAGAATCTCCCTTTTTTTCATTTTCAAGGAGCCTTTCAGATGCTACACACAAAACACGTGTAACTATTTCCTCATTGTTCAAAGAAGCTGCATAGCCAAAAAGAAAAATTGTTGCGTGTGTGTGTACATATGTGAATAAAATACATAGAATTAAGGTGATCTTCCTCTTCCAAAGAGGGTAGAGAGTATAACTAAAAGTTGTGAATATTATAGAAGTATCACTGAAAAAGTTTAAAGCAAATTATGTTGTCACCAAATTTCAACTCAGTTAAACAGGGAGATACCACATAATTACAGAACCATTTTTTGCGAGTGTGTACACATGCATACATGTAAATCCTTGCAAGTATTTAATTGGAGCAGACATTTAAACTTGATGATGTTTTTTCAAATTTATACTGTCACAGTGGGGTGACCTCAATGCTAACAGTTCATACTTAAAGGGATAGTTCTCCTCTTTTGACATGAAGCTGTATGACATCCCATACTAGCAATATCATGCATGAACATTGACTTACCCCCTACTGCATCCTGTGAGCCGAGTTCCGGCCTCGTTTTGGTGTTGACGAAGGTAGTCCGGCTAGTTGGCTGGGGGCACAAAAATAAAGCGTTTGACACCACTGCATCCGACGCTTTGCATTGCACTTGGTGATGTATGGCTTGGATGCAGCTGCTCGGCCATGGAAAACTATTCCATGAATTTCTCTATGCACTGTTTTTGAGCTAATCTGAAGGCCATGCGAAGTTTGGAGGTCTGTAGCAATTTACTGCAGAAAGTTGGCGACCTCTACGCACTATGCGCCTCAGCATCCGCTGACCCCGCTCTATCATTTTACGTGGCCTACCACTTCATGGCTGAGTTGCTGCCATTCCCAATTGCTTCCACTTTGTTATAATACCACTGACTGTTCACTGTAAAATATTTAGAAGCGTGGAAATTTCAAGACTGGACTTGTTGCACAGGTGGCATCCTATCACAGTATCACGCTGGAATTCACTGAGCTCCTGAGAGCGAGCCATTCTTTCACGAATGTTTGTAGAAGCAGTCTGCATGCCTAAGTGCTTGAATTTATACACCTTTGGCCATGGAAGTGATTGGAACACCTGTATTTAATTATTTGGATGGGTGTGTGAATATAGCCCCCCCCCCCGACCGACAGATTCAGCGGGTATAGAAAATGGATGGATGGGTGTGTGTGAATACTTTTGGCAATATACTGTATCTTTAACTATATTTTAAACACTTTTAGTCCAAGCAGTTTAGTGCTTATTACACAAAGCTGATATTTCAAAGCATTTATTATAAACATGAATTGTTGAAAATATGGAACCCTATAGAATATCCAGGGACATGGTGAAGGTGGCAGTTGAATACATGAATATAAAAAAAAGATGTAATAAAGAAAGAAAGAAAAAGAAAGAAGAAAAGGATCAAGCGTATTTTGGACTTAAAGCTTTGACTATTTCATGTGCAGAATGTGGCCCTTAATCGGAAATATGATAGGCCTGTGAAAAATGGAACTGTGTGGTAGTTTAATTCAATGATTTGTGAGAGGTGGTTCTAAGTTGAAAGTTGAAAGGGAGTTTTACTCCCACAAATGTACCATCAATGTATTTGCTAAACATTGTGAAATCTGGGCTAGATGTAAATGTATTGTCAATGTCTTCAACTAAGCCCAGATGTCTAAAAATAATTTAACTTTTGTAACCAAATTTAGCCTAATTTTAGCTATTACCCTATGTAAAAGAGAACCTGGTAAAAGAAGAATTTTTTTGCAAACATGCAAAACTTGTATTGCACCTCTTAAATTATACACCCTGCCTATAACAGAGGTTAACACACACGTTCCTCATCTCTCAGGAATATAGTGGTCTGTCACTCTGCTAAGAACACATTAGATTTGTCACAGAACAAATAGAGCCATGTTGAGTGCAGTCAAAACACCCTAAACCGATGCAAGTTTCTGTGGGAGGAAGACATTTTTGCCTCCTTGTCACCAGCTGGAGTTAGGACGTACCACCACAGGAGTTTCAGTGACAGCCCAGTGAAGGCTGCTTTGTTTTCCCAAGTCGTCTCTATTCCCTTTAATGAGTCATTATGGTTATGTTTTGTCTCAGTCACGTTTGTTGGCTGGCTGGCTTTCTGAGAGGAAAGACAGAGGAAAGTGGGTAGGCGGTGGGGGGCATAGGGGTTCTTTAGAACCTCCCTAGTGTGGTGATTCAGAGCAGGTATGGGAGAGAGACATTGTAAGTGTATTAGTGTGACAAGAAATTCACATGTACAGAATTTCTTTTTAGAAGGATCTCCATAATGTTGCACATTTTTATTTTATTTACATCTATTACTTTGTATTAAGATAACAGTGAAATCTTTTCAAATCCTCTGTGTTTCAAATAAGTTAAACCAGCATCTCACATAATGTCATATTGAACAAGCCTTGCAAACGTGCCTCAGATGTCAAAATAGCTGCTTCAGCTTGTGTTTTTTTGTTTCATTCGTCTCTGTATTGGCTCTTTGATGGACTGGTGACCGGTCCAGGGAGTACCCTACCTCTTGAATGGTTGCTGCAATAGGCTCCAGCACCCCTTTCACCCAGAATGGGATAAAAAATGTATGAAATGAATGAACTTGTGTTGCTCTTCAGCGTTTCTTAAATCATAGGTTGATTCCAGAGGCCAAAGTGCACTGCCTTCCTTCTTATTCTCCTTTCCTTTTGTATCGTTTGTTTGCCTGGAGATGCAATGAGCTTCTTCTTCTTCGCATGTGGTAAACTGTATCAGTGGATGCTGTTGTCACCAAAATTGACAGGTTGAGATGAGAGAAGTTAGGTGGCGAAACAGACACTGTGATAACCCACCTGTCAGCAGGTACTCAGTGTAATTGGTAAACGAAGGCTGCAGGATAGTAGCGAGGCCCTTTCTCGTTTCTCTGTCTTCTGCCCTGTTCTTTTTTTGACAAGTTTTTGAAGTCATCAGGCAGTTGTTTAGAGGTTTATTCCTTTTTTGTTTGGTTCAGAGAAAGACGGAAGCCAACCTGAGGAGAAGAAAAGAAAATGAGAAGAACACAAGTAAATGTAAATCAATAACCTAGTAAATTCACTGAAAGTAATAAACCAAGGAGTGGTCAGCCATGCCGGTACATTTCATTGTGAATTGTGAATGAATATATGTACTTTTCATCCATGTTAGACTCTTCCTCCTCTCTCAATGATTATTCCAGCCATCAGGCTCTGTTTGCCTGCTAATGAAACATATTCATCTTCATCGCACTCTCTCGTGGCTTTCGAACTCACTTTACAGCATAGTCAATTAAACCCTTAGGGGCCACTCTGTGTGTAAAAGGATATATAATGCTTTGACATTTCAGCGAGTCTGCATTAGGCACACCCATAGAGCATTTAGGTTGGATGGGAAAGAGTCATCGTAAAGCCTAGAGGTAGAGGAAAGCCAGTCAGAGGGATTGGGTCTCCTGTAAGCTAGTTAGTGCTTTGGATTCAGTTACTTATGCTGATGTAAGAGGGCAATTGTAAGCTGATACTCAATCTCTCTGTGACCCCTACACTGGCTCTTATTCTCATATTAGGCTGTGTAAAGTCGTACATAGTGTAACAATAGACTGATAAATAACTAAAACGGACTTCACTCAACAGAAGAGTGTATTAGTGTTCGGCATCACCATTTAGACTTCTTACATTTTCAGAATATACTTCTTGGGACTGTCTTATCTATGTTTGTAATTTCCATTTTCATGATTCTTTTTTTTACCCCTTGAGTCATTTCCTGCTATACATTAATGGAGTCATTGGAAAAGCTGGGGTCAGCAGCATAATGATGCATAGAAGGTCTCATAACAGGCCTACTGCTCTGTTCTTGTGTGAATGTCTCTCGGGCTAGTAGCTGATCCTAAATCTAAATGGCATGAAACAGCTTGATGGGGCCAACTTTTCCCAAAGGTGGTACAGCACCCTTTTCCCCTATCATAACCTGCTCTGACTTGGGGGCTCTTATGTGTGTGTGTGAAGGGTGGTTGAAAATACACAATTACTAAGGCAACTTGGTACCCAGTTAGGATCAAAACATGTTCACTGGACTTACTGCTTTTGCACTTATATACTGTGCCATCATTTGGCTTGAGGGATTTATCAGTTTGAAAGGTTGATGACTTAGACTTTATTTGTTTCTTTTAAAAAAAGCTACTGACAGTGCAGGGAAAACCTTGTGAATAAAAGTCACTGCAGTATTTTGACACATTAAACAAGCTAAAATAATTAGTAATGTAATTAACAAGGTCCACTTTCTGTTTGTACAATTCCAGTGCAGTCTAACTTTACAATGTCTAATAGCTTCATTAATCCACAGTGGGAAAACGTCTATTGTAGTTTTTCAATAAAAGCTTAAAAACTGTAAAAAAAAAAAACCCACTACATTTCCTTTTGTTGCATGCCTATGCTTTGCTGTTTAAAAACTGATTCCACAAATGTGACATATCTATGTCTTTCTTTGCACATTGTAACTTTATTTTTATTTTTATTTTACATGAAACTGTAACAAAAGTGATATTGAACAACTGAAACATGCTGAAATACCTTTATAGAGAGAAAATATTGGGTGGACGATGCCGTTACACTGTGGACTGTCACACAAGGCAACCATGGTTGAGCTCTGTTTGACCCAACTATGATTAAATATTATTGAAATCCTGGTTACAGGTTTTTAACAAGAGACCATGTGAAATAAAATGTTACCATACACAATTTTTCTGTTTACTGTGACACTACTACATTTTGGACATGTGGAGTTTAAACATGCCCATTACTTGTTTTCTTGTAAGAGTCACCTCTTATCCTCCTCAGTTTAAAGTGTTAGGAATGGACACAGAGATACAGCCCAGTATCGCAAAAAAATCTCATGAATTTTAACAGTTAATTGACGGTGTTAAACTCTCTTGAAAACACCCTTACCAATCCGATCTAAAAGTTAAATTTATATATAACAATTTTGGTTCCCAAAATATATTGTGGAAAAGAATTACTACATGGACTGTGTCCACTAGTCACTTTTGTTTTCAAGTAAGTGAAGAACTATTTTTGTGCATAAATCGCACACTCAAATCTTTTTTTTTTTAAAGAATAACCATACTGTCAAACAAAGATTTATAAAATGTATGTTTTAAGGAAATAGACCTAAGGCTGTGAACATTAGAAACTATTTTTAATGACTGAACCTGATTTCTTATGGAATCATTTGTTCTGTTGGGCAGTAAGTTGTATATCCTGCCTTTCTTCTTGTTTGCTACTCGAGATGGTCTCTGTATTGTTGTTTGATGGTTTGATTAAAAGTTTAAGGAATATTTTTTTAATACGCAAGTCCAGGCAATGGTTCCTAACTTCACTGATATTTTATTTCTTCAATTATGTCCTTCAGTCACAGCTAACAGGTCAAGCTTATATTTCACAGCAAGCCTTCTCAGATTTTGCATTAAAATATGGATCATGAAGTTATGTTTTGTTGAGAATGCTAATTTCTACTTTTTTATCATGGATTGTACGTGAGATAGCTAAACTCTGTTTGGTATGCTCAGCCAGTAACATGTACAACAACAGTGCTATGCTTCTGTTGTCTTCGGCTGCTCTACAGGGGTTAGTTGGCACCGCATATGAGCAGATGTATTTCAGATCATTGTTGTTGTTTAGCATTGATAAACTGCAATTCAAGAAAACGTCTTGGTCTTCTGTTTTTTTCATCTGGACAGTTGATTTATGCTGGTTGTGTTGAAAACTGGGATCTTTTCTGATTGACTGAAGCATGCAAATGTATTGTTCATAAAAGCTTATGCATTTTGTCTTTTTATATCTCTTTTTTCTCTCTGAAATTCTGCCACACCATAGTATGGTGAACTGAATCCTCTTAGACAAAGGTTGGCAGTTAAATGTCTGTGTTGAGACAAGAAGTTTGAAATGCAAAGCACTGTATCTGTATATATTTGTATGTGTAAACTGATTTAAATCGCTCTTTGAGCCCTGCAGAATGGCGCTTTAAATGTTAAATGGGGGTTGAAGCCTGCCTGAACTAATTTGTAGGGCTTTGCACCATGTTGACATTTAAATGTGATAAGAATAGCAAACTGTACCGCCGACCTATTTTGAAGATGCTTTTGGAATACATTCACATCAGCTGTGGCCTATAATTAATAAAAAAAGACAGGCCTCCCTTGCTCTAGATTTGATTATAATACAACCTTATAAACACACCAGGGATAGATGAGAGGAGACGAAGAAAAAGAACTGGGGTAGGGAATAAAAGAGAGAAATAACAGGAATAAAAACAAGAGAAATGATGGAGCTAGGAATTAAGAGGGAGGTGGATTGCGAACACCTGGTCTTTGAGGCAGATTGCGTTGGCTGGCTGCTGTGCTATCACATTACTCTGATCCTGCCTCTCTTGTTTGTCAGAGAATTGAAAGAGAGAGAGATAGAGAGAGAGTAGGTGGGGTGGTGGGGTCTAAAAAATCAGCATGCAAATAACACCACATTGTTAACTTAATCAGATGCAGGGGGAGAAAATATGGAGAGGGATGGAAGGAGCATGGTGGAGCTGCGGGGAGATGGGGGGCTCTGGTAGAGAGGTGAGGCAGAGGGGGTTTCGAGGTGATGGGAGACCGTGGAGGGCACGGAGATTATTATCATCCACACCCCGGCTCCAACTCGTACCACGGCCTACATCCCACAGCCTAAGCCTGCTCCGGAACTCACGGAGCATTGTGTCTGTGCGAGGACAGAACTTGAGGCAACCTCTTCAGCACTGCTTCAAGAGGCAGGAACAACAGTTAGCAACTGGCTACAATGGAAGCGTGTTGTGGCAAGATTGTCTTCTCCCAATGTTAAGCTATTTCAGTCATTCACAATAAAAGCTGCAAAGTCCAAGTAACCTCCAAGCAACAACATTGAAAGTAATGTGCTGTGTATCTTATGAATAAAAATGACCATTTCCTGATGAACACAGCTGATTAGTTTTTAACTATATAGCAGCAGTCTTTCAAGTTAAGCAGATAGAACGCCATTTAGCATGGACCTGTGAGTATATTTGTGTCTTGTGAAAAAGAAAGTCTTTTTCATATAACTTTTAACATATAAAAGTAGTTTGTTTGTTCACAATTTGTACAATAGAAAAGATTTAGCCATTATTCTCTGCCTTAATAAACTTAGCCCATCACCAAGGCACATTGACAAAAATGTGTATGCTTTTTAATAATGCAGTTCACTGTTGCCTTTATTGTAAAAAATGAGGTAGTGACAGTGTTAAAAGGTCAGGAAGGGGAGAGAGGAATGAGGAAAATGCAGTGTTGGCCAGGACAGGCAGCTCCAAGTTCAGGCTCTAGTGTAGACAGATGAGAGGAATCCTGGGACAGACTCAGATACCTTCGGAGACTGACACCACACTTTGCAAGGATTTTTTACTGGTTATACAGAATAAATGTATTTGACATATAACTTAATTTTAGGCTACGTGCCCACGACAACGGTAACGACAGATAAACGAGGAACATTTCGACAGATGTGCCTATCTTGCACACGGCGACGGCGTTTTTAGGAGTTCAAAACGGAGAAAACACAAACGCCCCCCAGAGTGGAGATCTTGAAAACTTTCCAACCTCTCGTCGCCGTAGGAACAGTTCAAAACGCAGAAGTGCGTTTTTTGCACACGTTTTTTTTTGCACACGCATCTGGAAGTGGCCTACTGACGTTCTACCGCCAAATTTGAGCCTGCCCTTTGAGAACAATATGGATGAACGTGTAGCAGTAGCCGCGTTAAATACTATGCATGAATCATGCCAACAAATGGCGAGACTCTTGACCGAGAGTCATTTAGATCATATGAGCCAGCACATATTCTTCCAAGTGACGCGGAGGAAGTAGCCACAAAACAGGCATTTGGTATTGTTGCTACTGCCACCTACATCCGGGGCGTGCATACTACATCGGCAAACTGCGAGTTTTATAAGTTTTATACGTTTTCCCTGTTCCCATGGATAGACAGATATCCACCCCCAAGACGCTCGTGAGAACGCAGATAAATTGTGGAGGAAAAAAACGGACATCTGCGTTTAGGCTTCAGAGCGTTGTCGTGGGCACGTAGCCTTAGTAAAGGTTTATTTCAAAAGCTTTTCCTTAGGGTTAGGTCATTTTTTATTATATTCTTTCCCCTCTTTCCCCTTACATAAGTGAGAACTGGAAGTGTAGAGCACAGTAAAGCTGTGGTTCACAACCTTTTTTGTCAACTCTTTTATTTATTACTTTTTGCAGTTTTAACAGAATATTTATCCATATCCATTTGTCTAAAAATTAAGTTAATAATCTCAACTGTTAGAAATTGCTGTTAGTTGTCAACCTCTACTGTTACTTTCAACAATATTCCATTCAGGATTAACCTTTCAGTTGACTGGTTTTCTGCTGTGTTCACATTAGCTAAGGTTAAGCTGGTACCCCTTGATAATCGCAGAAGTGCCCCATATTGGAAAGCTATAAAGGACCTGTCTTTGAAGTTCAGTATCAGTATAATCTTTAAACACTCAAAGATAAACACGTTGGAATCAGATAGGTGTATGTATAGACTGTATTAAGAAAAAAATAAATGTTATTGGTCAAAAATAATTAAGCAATTGTCTAATATTTTTATTTTCGCTAATTGCTAGAAGGGTGTTACTCTTCTGGTTGCAAAAAGATGTGAGATACTAATGTCACTTAGTTTTTATCCCCTAAAAAGGTGTTACTCAGTGTAAGATTGTACTAAAAGGCACTTTGAGGTATTTGCTTTACATATTTCTGTTGTGTAGGCTACATGTTGTCCCTTCAAGGTGCCATTTGTCTGTCCGTATATATTTGTCAGCAAGATTACGTTAAAACTACTTAGCTGGAGTTTCATGTGGAGAAGTGGGGCATGGAATAAAATATTAGTGCAAGCTAACGAACCAAGCTAGCCCGCAAGTGCTAGTGTTAGTTGTCTATATATTTTGCTCCATGGACAGTTTGTATCAGTGCTCTTCCGAGCCTCACTCTCTTGACAAAAGCCTTGGAAGTTACCTTACCAGGTAGCGAAGTTGCAGCACATACGACTTCCTCTACAGACTTTGTGATCTTAATATAGGATAGATTTATACTATGATTAGGTCTCATGTGTGTCTGCTTTTTGTCTTTGTGTTTGCACTGTATAACAGTGTGTTTTGTTCATAGTCCAGTTAATAGAATACTCCCATGACCAAAAAAAATAATAAAATAAATAAATATAAATGAATGGACAAAAAGGTTTCTCTGAAGTTTTACCCAACGTCCTGCTCTAATCGCTTACTGCCTTTGACTAAGTCACTGGCACTGATGTAAACATCACTTTCCTGGCATGTCTAATCCTCTTTCACTCTTTTTGTTGTCATCAATCTTTCTTTTATTTCTATTTATTTCTGTAAACCTTTTCATCCCTCTCCACTCCCCTAGCCCCCATGTCTAATCTTAAGAGCAGTCACCACTTTGTTTTCTGATAAAGTCTGATAGATAAACATGCTCTCTTATGTCTCTGAGGCCCTCCACCCTCTCCCAAGAACACACCCTTCTGAAGCACTTCCTCTGCAACAATTAGTGTGTAATAAATACACTCTGGCCTTAAAGTAGAAATTCTTTCACGCCCTCACTCTCTTTCCTTTTATATTAAGTGCTACGTTAGATCACTGTACATATCTAATTTTGAAGTAAAAAGAGAGAGAGCAGACAGTATGCTACTTTTCTCTAATTACCCAGTCACACTAAAAGTATGTGAGAACAATAGCACTTATAAGGCAACAAAGATATATTGTAACATATGCAGATAATCACAAGCATTTCCACTCAAGTCTCAGCTTCCTGATGGCTTTGATAAGATTTGTTTGCTTTCTTAAACAGGAAACGAACCGCTTAAAGAAAAAAGACAGCATGGTTGCAGAGTAAGCAGAAGTTCTACCAAGAGAGTTGAAGTTTCTTTCAAACTCTTCTGATTAACACAAAAGAGAAGAGAAATGGGAGAGAAGAAAGATACAAAGGGGGAGTTTGTCAAAGTGATGGAATAAAGAGAGATTTAACACGGTCATATTAAAAAGACATGCAGCAGTTTCAATATTTAAAAATCCCATTTGCTTTGACAGTAAAGCTTTTTCATTCAAGAGCATATGGCAGCAGTAGGATACCTGTATCCAGTCTCTCTTTCATCTCCCTCAAAGAAAAAGGAGGGGATATTTTCAAACAGACATTCAGACATTGAAGAATCATTCAATTATCGGCAGCATGATGTAAAATAATTACCTGACTCTTTTCCTGTAATGAGTGCCGCTAATTAGCCATAATACTTTTGTTTTAGCTGAAAAAAAGAATAAGTTCCAAACTCCCTACAGCAGAAAATCTACGACAAGATGTTCTATGCTGAAGCGGAGCTCATCCTGTTTGTAAACAAACACACGTACACGACTCTTAACTATAGCTTCATATGGCTTGTAGACACAAGTTACCTCTCAGTGTATGCACACACAGCACATGGTAAATGGTTGACAGTGCTAAAAAGATCCTTCTTCTCTTAATTAGCTGGGTAACAATTAAAGTCTCCTCTTTGTAAATTGAACCTTTGTCTCCCTTGCCTCCTTAGCTGGATTTCAGCACCTGTCACAACAACCCCTCCCTTTAGCACCACCTCTACCGCTGCTACACACCCACAACTATTACCTTCATAGCCACCCCCTCCTCAACTGGAGTCATTATGCAAAACTCTAACAGAAAGCGCCCAGCATGGGTGGAAGAAAACAGCAATTATTTCTGATATTCTGCTATCTAGGGTGTATTGACATTCATTTACTTTCTTCTTTTCTCTGTTTGTTTCTTTCCTGTCCCAATCACCTGGAAATCAGAGTGAAACTGAACTGGACTTTGAATATAGCAAACCTTCACTTGTTGCCCCAAAATGTGACCCACAGATTTCTTTGTGTGTATGTGTGCGTGTTGCTGTTTTGCAGCATTGACATGCAGCACAGAGTGGCCAGTGATGTAAGCCATGACAAAAACACTGTGGTCATTGTCTCTCTGGCCTCTTTTTTTCCCATAGTCTAACCATGCGTGAGTGCTCTACACTGCAATGCTTGTTGTCTAATACAGACAGACACAGAATGGTACCCTGTTTCTCTGACAGATTTTAGTGGAAAAAAACTTAGTCGCTAGAAAAAAAGTAGACCAAACCACACAGGTACATTCCAAAACATAGGAGCATATTTTGAGTATGAGTTGAGTACAGATTTGACAAAGTAAAATAAGAGTCATAAGAGTTGTAGAAATACAACTCAAATGAATAGATACAATAAAGGAACAGGAGAGTGGCAATAACAATAAATTGATTCATAGTAACAAAATAAACCATTGTGGTAGAATTGATACACTACATACAGTCCAGTATTAGATGTGTTTGCTCTTATTAATATGTCATATACCATATTTTTTTCATTTCATTTTTTAATTTATGTATTGGTTATTTCTCTCATTACTCCCCTTTACTGAGACAGGCCTCTTAACAAATGTTTGACACTGTTAATCCTGCACTCATTGCTCTGCTTTATTCACTGCTGCAGGGGTCTGACATGCCACTGTGACCTCTATTGTAGCACACTCAGGAGGGGAGAGGTGTTCACAGATGTACACTCACGCACACACCCTCACATACACACACACTGACAGAGACATCTGCAGGTCATCATCATCATAGTGGGAATAGTACCAGGGATGGTTATCATAAAGGGAAGCTTTGAGCTCCCGGCTGTCTTGGGAAGATGATTTGGCTAGCCTGTAACAATGAACTGTGGGAATCCGCTTGTCCTGCATTGATCTTCCTCCCATGGCATCCCCTGCAAGGCTGTCAGAGCGACGGACGGATAAAAAGACCCACAACATTTTTCTTTCTGTCCCTATCGCTCCCTCCCGGTGTCTTTCTTTTCTTGCTGTCAGGAGGGCTCATCCTGATCAGTGGGGATGAACTGAAAGTTGAACTACCTGTTGACAGGACCTCTTAAACAGCCGTCAATGATACATTGTTCAAGAGAAAGAAGGAAAAACCGAGCCTCCTGCTCATTCATACTTGTCACAGATCTATTGAGTCTGTGCTCTCATCATATTCTTGCTGCCTTTCTGTTATTTTTCAGTATTCAAGTTTAGCTGTGGTTATGATATATATTTGATCTATATACTATATTTAGCATTTTTTAATTGGTGGATATTCTTTGTTTATGTGAAGAAAAAGAAATGTTTCACTTTCATGTGTTTTATTGTTTAGGAATGTGTCAGGTTTTACAAGCCACAAATTAGGCTATAAGGCTAGAATTATACTCCTTTGTGCATGGACATGTGGTTCTTCTTACTATACTACTTTCTGATAATACTTTCAAGTAGATTTGGAAAACATGCTCCGTGCATGGATAGTAAATCTGAGAAGTGTTTTTTTTTTTTTCAATATGTTTTTTTTGTTTTGGTTGGTACCCTTGTAACGTCACATTAATCTAAATGGCACAAGACTTGACTTTGACTTTTATTTGTCATTCAGACATCCACTTAAAGTGTACATAGAACAAAATTACGTTTCGTTTGGCTCAAGGACAGTTGTACAAAAATAGAATCAAAATTATGGAGTCTTGAAGTGTTAAATTTGCAGAATGAGCATAAATATAAATACAAATATATACACATGGTGGCAAAATGCACACATCTACACAGACTACCTTCACCACTTGTGGCCTGCACCGACAAGAAAGTCTGCACATAACATCGCATACGCAATGTTTATGTAATTTATGTTAATTTATGTTATGTTACAACAGGCTGACCATTGCTTTCTTTCAGATTGCAAAAGCATAACACGGGTATTAGAATGTGGTTGGTATCCATGTTTCTGACCTGTCTGTTATAAGTAAAGGTTTTTCAGGCCACTATACACAAAAAATTATTTGTAAAAAGAAGGACACACTTTATTATTTTTCACATTTTACTGTACTTGTATGCTTTTAAATGTTCACTGAGAAAGTTTGTTTGTATTTGAAGCAGAGTCTAGTTTGAAGCTCCACATCCTTTAGACAGTGAAGCATTATGATTTTTTTTTATGAAAGGGCTCAAGACAGTGGATGGAGTTTGAGTTAAATTTAACATGTGGTGTGTCACTGTTTTCCATCTGAGGCTAAGTGCAGAGTGTTTGCATCTCTTTACAGAAGGTAATAATGGAGTGAAGTCCAAGTGCGAGAGAGAGAGGGAGGAAAAAAAGGCAGCTTTTTTTTCTACTGGATTAATTAGACATCTTACAAATACCAACTGCAATAGAAGAAAACACAAGACAGGAAGAAACTCATATCTGGTGTGATCTACCTACCAAAGCCCAAACACTAACTAAACTATCTTTTGCCAAGAGGTAATTGATCTTTGAAAAGAAGAAGAAAATCTGTTTGTACTCTGAAAACACACTTACAGCTTTTTAATAAATCTGAATGTCCCTGGCACTTGTCTGATCAGTAAATATTTAGCATTCTAATCTCAGCACATGTAACATATGGTAAATACCCATTTTTTCCCTTCAACATCAGAGTGCTATAGTGGAAACCCCCCCTGTGTCATGAAGGATTTGGTGCAAAAATGATTGAATTCAGCATATTGTTTTAAAAGATTGATTTGTTTAATGCTATGAATTTGTTCCTGAGGACTTAATGAGGAATTGCATTGTGATAAGTTGATGGTATTTGTGTCGATAAATGCCAAAATAACAAAGTAAAGTCTAACTAATGGCTTTTCGATCTTTTTTTACCCCCACCCCCACCCATCTTTGTCTTAAATGTCAGGGAAAAGTTTTATCACAAACTCCAGCTTAACAGCAAATTCAAGAAGTACGTTGAAGAGGATGTTTTTCATTCTTTATTTTAATATGAATATATAATAGGTAACAATTCCTAATATTGAAAGTGTCTTTTATGTGCAATAATTCATATGGTTAGAATTAGAGAGGAGCACATTTAAATCCCATATGCATTTATGATGCATGCCGCTATTGATAAGACAGAAATGAACTGAGCACATTTAAATGGTGACTGAAATACACTTCCATTGTGTTACAGATACCACTTATAATTAAGCTGAGGATTGAAGAAAAACCTAGTGAAATCACTTTCTTTGCATGTATAAATGTGCAGAGGATTTGGTGTGTTTACGGGTGCACGTGGTGCTTTGCTGAATATTAAACCACAAACTATAAAGACAACAACTGAACAAAACACATCGTGAGAAAATGCTAAAGGAAGTCTTTGTGGTTTTAGAGGTATCAGAGGAGCCAATAGTTTTAATGAGGCAGCATTGCTGCACATGCCAGGAAATGATAAGGTTATACAGGTTAGAATAACGGCAGACAGATACTGTACCAGTAAAAAAGTACAGAGTGCATCTGTTTTTTAAACACAAAGCTACACGGCAGTACCAGAGAAAATGAGATATATTCGTTGCAAAGGGGCCACAGGTCTTCCCTTAATATGACCGGTAAGAATGAAAAAAAAAGAAAGTCTTAATCCTTTAAAAACATGATTCTATTTTATCAATGTTGCTTTACAGAGTGGTCTTTATGTGTGATGGATATTGTGCCTGAAACTGACAGGATATGGTCAGAATAGAATGAGAGTGTTGGGTAAGTTGCAACATACTCAATGTGTCTTTTAGAGGGCATTCGCATCTTGAATTATTGTCTGTAGTCAAAGGGTTGTGTTTGAGTACGTGTCTGACTATGTGTCTATGCGTTCCTACTTGCACACCACCCTCAAATTCCCCTGCATGTGTGTGTTGATGTGAGCAGAGGGGGGATGTCACATAAGAAATGTCCTTTTTAATCAGGGGAAAAAATATAAAATGACTCGGGAGCAAGGCAAGCATATTAATGTGCCTCATTTGCATACGCTCGTCAGCCAGGATACGTTTGTAAAAAACACAAACTGGATTTGTCAGTTCATTTCACATTATTCCATTGTCTATCTGCCTTTGTTATATGTTAAAGATAAAGGCAGAAATCAAATTGAAGAAAAGGGCAAGCTGCTATCTCCCCAAATGAGCAACAGCTCATCAACCTAGTTTAAATCACAGATTCTATTCCAAAAGGCAGACGCTTCTGTAAAAAGGGCCTATTCAAATAAGGTCTTCTCCAATATACACGACCAGCAATGGAGACTGGGGTGTCAAATAAAAACAATTTAAAATCAATTATTTAAAGACATTTTAAAGATGTCTACTATCCTCAGTATTCCAGGAAGGTGTATATATATATATATATTTATTGGACTATTGATCTTATTATTGGACATATGAGAACACATAGGATCTGTTGTAGATTCAAGAAGGCTTTGACAGAGGCATATCTAACTGTTACATATAAGTCAGCAGAACATTGCACACCATTATATTCTTGATGAATTCAGTTGAATTGCTTTATGATACTTGTGGGGAGAAATAAGAAGAATTCAAAGGGCAGCCCACAAGTGTCACATTCCTTTAAACACAAGTGGAAACTGGTCACAGTGAGTAATTCATGTCCTCAAGATAAGAATCCACCATCAACAGTGTGTTGGAGGGGCCAGTGACTACAAGAACAGACACCCCTTATGTCTGCTAACCTCCCACTGAGAGGAGAGAGGGAAAAGAGAATATTTTTCAAGTAATCAAGATGCCAAATGAACTAAGAACAATTTAGTCTAACATACTTATGTTATATATAGTAGGTGGAGAGAAAGAAAGAGAGGGGCTGAGTCTTCTATGCCCTTTGTGCCTATATAGTGTACACTGTACACGCAGGCACATATTTAACTTAGATATGCCCTTTTGATATCATACTGGACCTTATAGATTTTAAAATGATATCACTTTTAAAGAAAAATCACTTGATGACCATACCTCAGCCAAAGCTGAATAAGAAACCTAGAACAAGTTGAGCCATACCCCACTTGTGCAAAAATTTCCTTGTAGATCAATGCAAACCATTCTGAAAAATCCATCTAATAAACAGACAAGTAAGGAAGTTATGGCTACCATCTTACTCCCCTCAGACTTGAACGAGTGGTCTTTTTTCAAATATATACCTTTTTCCGGAAGTGCATTATCCAGTGCATTTTTAGATGTATTGCAAACCCCATCAGTACAACCAGCTATTGTTTCAACTCACTTTTTCTCCATCCTCGATATTGACTCTGAAAGAGTCAGGTAAAGAGAAGAGGGCAGTTGAAGAGAGGATTCAGGAAAAAGAAAGGTGCAGAGAGGAAACAAAAAGATTCACATCAAATGTAATACGGCTCCTGAATGAAATATTGTGGCACAACAATGTTTATTGGAGTATCCCCTTGGTTTTATGTAAATACTATAATTCCAGTATTGAAGTGGCTTACCGACGATGCAGTTGCTCTATGTCATTAACGCGTGTAATTGGAGGAATTTTGATAGGATAGGCACAAGTAGCTTGATTATACTTGACTTGTGGTGTTTGCAGAGTTCTTATTTTATCCAAAGTGGTTTTACATTTAACAAAAAGTTTGAACTTTTTTTAAGGTGTCGGAGCAGCCTTCTAGGCCCTTCGAACTGAAGATTGTTTTTGTGCACCAAAGACAATGAATCATATTTGTACAGGGTGACATATCAAAAGTTTTGTTTCCCATTGTTTAGTCAGATATTTTTCATGAACATGTAGGTGAAAAACCAGAATACACAACGGCAATATTTCAAAAAAATTCTCAACAACTGAATGATTTCTAAAATTTTACCTTTTTGTCTTTCTGATTCTACAGGATGGAGGACTCTAGTTTATGTCTTGGTGTATCATCAGTGGTGCCTGACACCGATCCCCATCTCAGCAGTGCAGTGTTAAATGGCCGTTATCCTATCAGTCAGAAGCTTCACCAGCTTACTGCCCAGCTAGGACACGCCTTTCCTGACATACACCGCCCACAACAGATTCCTGAAGAGAAGGCTGCCACACCGTTGGACGAGAAGACACACCACACAGCACTGGCTAGTCAACCTATTAGCAGTCAGATGGCCCTGCTGGCCAATCAACTCAACCGAGACATTAATGCAGGAGCACTGAGTGGGCTGAATGGGCGTGTTGATCTGCAGCAGTTTCTCAATGGGCAGAACTTGGGCATCATGTCTCAAATGAATGATATCGAAGATGATGCTCGCAAGAATAGGAAGTATCCATGTCCGTTGTGTGGCAAACGCTTTCGTTTTAACAGCATCCTGTCACTGCACATGCGTACACACACAGGAGAGAAGCCATTCAAGTGCCCCTATTGCGATCACAGAGCAGCTCAGAAAGGCAACTTAAAGATCCATCTCCGCACCCACAAGCTGGGAAATCTTGGTAAAGGCCGTGGTCGTGTCCGAGAGGAGAACAGGCTGCTGCATGAGTTGGAGGAGAGGGCCATCTTGAGGGATAAGCAGATGAGAGGGAGTTGCAGTCTACTTCAAACAGCTCAAACACCCCACCTGGGCCTTAACAGCAGCTCCAACACTCTTCAGCAGCAAGTAGGTTCAGCCTGTGGCCCCCCACCCCCATCTGGCCTTGCCACTCCAGACACACTTTCCCAGCCCTCTTCTTCACCCAAGCCAGCTGGCACCCAGGATGAACAGTCCCTGAATCCAACTACAGGCTTTCGTTGTACCTTCTGCAAAGGAAAATTTAAGAAGCGTGAAGAACTGGATCGTCACATCCGCATACTCCATAAGCCCTACAAATGTACTCTATGTGAGTTTGCTGCCTCCCATGAAGAGGAGCTGATAAGTCATGTAGAGAAAGCCCATATCACAGCTGAAACCACACAGGGCCAAGGTGGTGGAGGAGCTGGTGGCATGCAGACGGCCACAGAATTCCGCTGTGATGTGTGTGGCCAGGTGTTCAGCCAAGCTTGGTTCCTAAAAGGTCACATGCGAAAGCACAAGGACTCCTTTGAACACTGCTGCCAAATCTGTGGGCGTCGCTTCAAGGAACCCTGGTTCCTGAAGAACCATATGAAGGTGCATCTGAACAAGCTGGCCATCAAGAGCAAGCCACCCCAGCCTAGTGAACAAGACATGGCTGCTGTTAATACCATGAGCAACTTGGCTCAAGAAGCCCATGCCAACCTTTATTCTCGCTATATCTCTTGTCTTCAGGGAGGTTTTCTTACACCAGACAAACAGGGCCTGAGTGACCAACACCAGATGTTAGCTAAAGCAGGAATTGTAATGAAGGAAAAAGAGATGTTAGGAAAACTGCTAGGACCAATGGCTGGAGGTATGGGTCATGGGCTGGGCGAAAATGAAAAGCGCTCACTCCTTGGTTGTCTCAATCTTGTGCCTCCACTCAAATCAAGTTGCATGGAGCGCCTCCAGGCAGCTGCAAAAGTGGCAGAGATGGACTCCCTCAATAGCTACCAAGCTTGGCAGATAATGGCTCGTAGTATGGATATGGACAGGGCTTTCATGCCTAAAGATCAGCAGCACCAGCCCCATATAACTCTGGCACAAGAAGATGAGATGGTTGGTTCAGGGGCCTTGGCTTCCTACTCAAAAGACAAACAAGACTACTCCTTGACTGCTTCCAGTGATAGCTCGAAGCAAAAGCAGATATCTGAGACCTTGCAGGGTTCTAAGGCTTCTAGCGGAGTCATGATTCCCATGAAGGAGGATGGAAGAGGCTTTGAAAGCCATCGTGAGCTAATGCCCCACCATGGTAGTGCTGAGACTCCTGGAGCCCTGTCTGGCTTAGGATGCCCAAACAATGACTACAGCCTATCCAGTCTGTCTAGCCTGAAGGAAAAGCCTTCAGAGTGTCCTGACTGTGGCAGGGTCTTCCGAACCTACCATCAAATGGTAGTCCACTCCCGAATACATGGTAAAGAAAGGAGAGGCATTGATGAAGTACTTCAGCAAGGTCTGGATGAACGACGTGGCTCAGCCAGTGACCCCGAGTCCCAATCCATTAGCCGCTCCACTACCCCTGGTTCATCCAACGTGACAGAAGAAAGTGGTGCAGGAGGAGGACACTCCCAAACAGGAAGCATTCAAGATGACAGCCCACATCCTTCCTCACCATCGTCAGGTAAGAGAGCAAGTTATGAAATTAAAACAGTTTTTTATTACATACAATAAATAAGGATTTTTTGTGTCATTCAGTAGTGCTGGCTTATTGTCCTACAGTACTACCTTCAGTTTTTTATAATCTCCACAAAGAATCATTTTAACTGTATGCATACCTGAATATTAATGTGTGTCAAGACATTTGTTCAAAAGGGATAGAAAAATAAACTCAATACCAAGCAAAGCAAAGTTTCAGAGCCACACATTCCTCACATAACTTAAATACTTAATATCACATACCAACACACCCTCACACATCCTCACAATGAGGTATGCAGTAAGATGCTACACACTCAAAAGTGTACATTGTACTGTGCCAAATATATGGATTCAGGTCTGCCACCACACAGTATGTTGTCTCACTTGCAAGTTCATGGACATGGTTACTATGTTGTATTATTGTTCCCATAGTCCTCAGTAAGCCACAATTCTAGAGAATGGATACCAAGAAGAGACCAGTTTCATAATTGCATCCTCACTTGCAAGTTAGCTTCCTAGATACCTGTGGAACAGCCATAGACATGTAAGGAACGTAGGGACAAACTTGTTTTAACAACAGTGATTTATACATTTTTTTTATAAACATGTTGGAGAAAACAAAACCCCTTCCCTCCTCTTTATCCAGCAAACACAGGCCGGTTGAGGCTAGATAACTATATGCTTAGTGGGATTAAGGAGGCATATTGCTAATAATTAAACAAGTTTTTAAAGGTAACTTTTGGTTGCTCCTCAAGGCACAATGCTGGCATTAAGAATCACGTTGAGTAATTAGGTCATGAATATGCGATAATCAGTCAGTTTAAGCTAAACAAGACACTAATTAAAGATACACATATAAAGCAGGTCAAAAATTTGTCAACTTCATTTGCAAAATCGACAATGTGCTCTTAAGTCTTTTGAGAAAAAATATAAATATATATATAAATATAGATCTGAGTGGCTTAGCTTAAGGCTGTAAGCAACTTAATTCCACCAGTGGAGATAAATTGTTTATTTATTCACAGAGGCATGAAGTCCTTATCATGCCCGTGTAGTGTGATGGGTTTGAACATGGGACAGGCTATGTTTATTTTAATCTAAGAAATAATAACAGACAACCCCCCACCCCAATTAGGAATTAATGAAAATGAGAGTGAGATAAAAACCTATTTTCTTTATAGAGACTATTAAACATAACACTTTCTCAACAGGGTGGGGGTGTAGCGGATGTAATTATCTTCTGAATTTTAATGCTTAAGTTTTTTCTCTGTACCCCCACCCCCACCCCCACCTCACCCTCCTCCGTCTTATCATCTCCTACTCTCTATTCTGACTTAAGTATCTCAGATCAGATGGGTAGAGCTTGTTGCATTCCAACAATCCAAAAACTTAAGGAGCACTGTCGCCTTTATACAAAATGATTTCTGATATGCTGTACTAACATAGTTGTGTTTGAGCTTTGTGAGGTTATGTATCCAAACAGGATGAGTAACTACAATCAAAAGGACAATGGAGAAAAATAGATTGGTACTGAAGAATAGAATAAAATGTAACAGAATAACATTAAACATGTAAATAAACAGGAACGAAAGATTTACTGAAACTACATCTAACAGTGAACAGATTTGACAGTAGTAATGTTAGCTATGCTTCTTTTACCACTTCCTGTTTTTATAATCAGGAGTACTTTAGCACTTGACTTGTTGTACCTCATGACTTACACAATGTGATTCTTATTTGGAGCACAGGGACTCTCAAATTAGAAGCATTGATGTGTGAGAAATATGTGTGGAAAAAGGTGTCATACTTGTTTGTTCATGTGTGTATATGTGTGTTGGGGGATATTGTACATATGCATATCACTCTCTTCTGTGGTGAACAGGATGTGGCCACCCGTACCAGTGTCTTTATCTTAATAACTTGTGATTCTCTCACTGCAAGTGTGTGTGTGCATGCGTAAGTCCTCCACCTACCCACAGTTAAACTTGAATTATAGTAATCAACAATAACATCTCAACTGTGAAAGAAGGTCAACTTTGGCACTTTTGTCTTTGAGGTGCCACTTGTTTAAAAGCAATAAGAAAAAAAGAAAAAAAACAAGGCCTTTTTCAGAGATGTCATTTCTAATGTCCTTCTTTCCTATTTAAACACAGCTCTAGCTAACCTGTAGCATCTTATTTAGATATTTATTTTATTCTTTAAAAAGAAACAAAGACAGAATTACATGTCTGCTCTTCAGTATCTAATTTTTGTTTGGTTATCCTTTAAATACACTTCTGTTGTTTCCTGTAATGATCAGGGAAGCTGTACTGGGAAAACATTTGATGTCGAGTCGACATCAAAGAATGGCTCAGCAACAGGTACAACTGAATTTAACACGAGTTATTGTCTCCAAAAGGGCCTGGTGCCAAGGAAAGGATACCCTCTTCTTACACATTCATAGAAACCACCAAAGAAAATTCTCATTTTGCACATTAGCACTCTCCCATTTTGCACAATATATCTAAATCTGTTTAAAATTGGCTTTGCAGCATTCATGTAAAGCTTAAAGCGGAATTAGTCCTCCATGTATGTTTTTCCACAACCTTCCCACAAACCCTAAATCCCACTCCCACTTCATTGCTCCTGGCCGTAAAATACTTTATACACTCCCTCTGGCTCCTTGCTGCTCTATCTCTCTCTGGAGAATCCCCTATGTCTACGTTTTCTTATGCGTTTTAACATGGCAGGGATTAGCCTGCATATCCCTGGTCTTACCACGGCTCAAAGAAACAGGCAAAATGCTTGCTCCATACAAATTGAAATTGGATTTGCCAACTTGACGCCTTAGGTTATGAAGCATGGATATTCATCTAATTGCAACAGTACAATGGGGTTGTAATTACACATGCAGACAAACTGTTACAGTGTAATTGCTGTGTCATTGAAACAGGAATAAAGTAGACTGAACAACATCCAGACCACTAAGAGTATAGATGATGACAAGTTCAAACTAGCAAGTCATTATCAGTGGATATTAGTCAAGATATTATTAATAATAGCAAGAGGGTTGTCATAACCTGAGCAAGAGCGAGTGGATCCCAAATGCAGACACAGCACACAAACTACAGTTAATGTGAATAGTGATTTATTTACACATGTGATCTGAGAGTTCCAAGAGGGAGTGGTTGAACCCCTGTCTGGTTCTAGTCTGCCAAAAGAGAGGGACGGGTGAGTATGTCTGTAGTTTGATCCAGAGTGATAAGGCACTGTGAAAGTTTGTTCCTACTTTGTCTGGGCAAACTGAAGCTCTGGGGGAAAGTCATGACTGAATCAAGAGAGGATCTGCAGGAGCGTTTTCTAAGGGCAGGTTCGGTGACTGAAGAGGGACAGCGACTGGGCTGGACTGGACTAGAGGATCAGAATGACACAGAAAAGAACAGCAGTCCATTGATCAGGATGTAGGCGTTCCTGAAACAAAGCAAGATAAACACGGTCAGGCAGGAAGCTTGTAAATAATCTCAAAGGGCTGATGTTGACCATAGCATTGATGGATGATCTGGTGTTGAACTGCTGCCAGCTCCAGCCAGATAAAGCCCAACATTGATTGCCTCATGCTCTGCAGGAGCAATGGGCAGCCAATGAGAGCAGGGCTCTGCCTATAGAATTTCCCACCAAGATCTCTGCCTCGCACTCCACCTTGGATTCAAACACAAGCTAAAGCAACCCAGCCAGCCAAGCACCCATGACGGTAGCCCCCTCAACGTTTGCCTCCTGGCAACAAACCACGGTTATCAGGGTGTCTTCTATTAAAGTCAGTCAACAAGGACAGGTCAAGGATGCTTGACCAAGGAACCAAACCAAACCCATCACACTACACGGGCTTTTTGCCAATCAACTAGCTATTGGAGAATCTTTCCATTGGAGACCCCTTCCACGACGGCAGACATCCAAAATCTCTTTAACAGTGTAGATGGGATCCCCATTCACAATACGAAGTGGTGGTGGAGGATCCAAATTAGGGCTGTTTTGAGCATACTCGATCCAGACTAAATGGGTACTCCAGGATGAAGGATTTGTGGAAGCTAGATAGCACAGAAAGGACTCCAGTTCTTGGTGAAGATGTTCCATTTGTCCATTGGATTGAGGGTGATACCCAGATGTCAGACTGACCCTGGCGCCCAAAGCCTGACAGAAGGACTTCCATACTTGAGAAATTGATTGGGTTCCACGATCAGATACAATGTCGACTCGAATCCCATGCTGGACAAGGAGTTTACCAGTTTCAGAAGCTGAAGGCAACTTAGGACAGGCTACAAAATGAGTTGCTTTAGAGAACCCTTCTGCTACAGTCAAGATTATAGATATACCTTCAGAACAAGGCAGACCAGAAACAAAATACAAGGCAATGTGGGACCAGGGAACTGAGCTGGTGTTGGCAAGGGTTGCAAAAGCTGCCAGATGGTCGAGAGCTGTACTTGTTACTGAAACAGTCCACAGTGGCTCAAATATACTCCCTGATGTGCCTCACCAGAGTGGGCTACCAAAAGGAGCGTTTAAGCAGCTCGATGATAAGGTTTCTGCCTCGGTGACAGGAAAACCTGGCAGTATGAGTCCAACGGAAGACCTGGGAGCAGACAGCAGAGGGAACGTACAAGCGGTTGGGTGGTCCGGAACCAGGGTCAGATTCTCTTCTTGCACAGTCTTCTTTATCTCCTAGAGAACTCTGGCTATGACACAGGCAGGAAGGATACCATCAGATTCAGAGCTCTGCAACTCAGGAGAAAGCTATTAGGACAAGGCATCAGGTTTTATTTTCGTGACCCGGGATGGTAGGTAATAAACTTTCAAAATTGAATAGACCTAATGAAAGGAACGCCTAGCCTGTCTATAATTCAACCTTTTAGTACTCTGCAAAGAGGCTAAATTATCGTGGTCTTTTGTTCAGTGCCTTCCAACCAATGTCTCCATTCTTCCAATGCCAGTTTTATAGCAAGTGGTTGTCTATTTCCCACATTGTAGTTCCTTTCACAGGGGGTCAATCGAAGTGAAAAGAAGGCACATGGATGTAGTTTACACTCAGGATCGCAACGTTGAGAGAGAACGGCTCATACCACTGTGTCAGAAGCATCCACTTCAACGACAAACTGTTTAAGAGGGTCTGGCTGAATAAGGACAAGAGCCGAGATGAATATTTCTTTTAACTTCATAAAAGCTTCATCAGCTTCAGAGGTGTGAACATCCTGGAAACAGAGGTCAGATTAGTCAAGGGCGCAGCAATCCTATTACAGTTCCTGAAGAGGTGCCTGTAAAAGTTAGTGAGGCCAAGAAACTGTTGCAGCTGCTTGTGAGTGGTGGAAGTGGGCTAGTCCGTAACCACTTCAACCTTATCCAGGTCAGTCTTCACCTACCAATTCTCAAACACATAGCCAAGGACTTAGAAAAAAAAAGATATTTCTCAGCTTTCACGAATAACTAATTTTCAAGGAGGTGCTGTAGTACCTTGCAGATTTTGATTTGATGGTCCTGAAGGTTCTGGGAGTAAATCACGATGTTGTCAAGATAATTGAAAATGAAGACGTTCAGGAAATCTCCAAGGATATAATTGATGAGGCCTTGGAGGGGGGGGGGGGGGGGGGGGGTCAGGCCGAACACCATTACTCGGTATTCAAAGTGCCACTATGGCGTTTTGAAGCCTGTCTTCCATTTTTCCCCTCTTTGATGTGAACCATATTATATGCATCCTTAGGTTGAACTTAAAGAAGATATTTTCATCCTGTAAAGACTCAAAAGCAGATGCAATGAGTGGTAAAAGGGTATTTGTTCTTTACTGTCAAGTGGTTGAGTCGATGGTAGTTGATGCAGGGTCTTAGGGTCTTGTCCTTCTTCTTTTTGAAGAAGAACCCGGCACCAACTTGGGATGACGAGGGATGGATTAACCCAGCAGCCAAGGAGTCCCTTGTATATGTCTCCATAGCCTCCCTCTCAAATGCAAAATGCAGCCAAAAATACAGATAGGAGCTATCTGTATCGGCCCCTTTGGTTCATCATCCGGATCACGGGACATTAATCTAATTTGTCTTTTATTCTGTCGTTTAATGAATGGTAGAATGCAGCTGAGAGGCCCTTATACTCCCACCCCATTTCTGCAGCAAGGATGCAGAATTCTACCACAAACTTCAAGACCGATCTCATCCCCTGTTTTATGGTCATAAAACGTCTAGCTGCTTCGGTATCCTTCAAAGAGAGGACAAAAACTAAGTAGCCAATGAACTCGTCATTTTTTAAGAATAAAAGCTCTCTGGATAAAGGGTAAGATTTAGCCCACCAGATTGCCTTTTCACAGAGAAGTCAGATGAAATAGGAGATTTTTGAGCACAGAAAGAGGGACGCTGGAGAAGAAATCCATCACAACGATTGGGTTCATGGCTGGTTCGCGGAGATTCTGAACTGGCGGGGGAACGGGCTTCAGAACAATGATGTGGCCAGATTGTTCTGTCATAATCTGAGCAAGAACGAGTGGATCCCAAATGTAGACACAGCACACAGAGTTAATGTGAATAATGATTTACTTACACAAGTGATCTGGGAGCTCGAAGAGGTAGCAGATAAACCGCTGTCTGGTTCTGGTCTGCAGACAGAGAGGGACAGGTGAGTATGTCTGTAGTTTGATCCAGGGTGATAAGGCACAGTGATAGTTCCTACTTCGTCTGGGAAGGTTGAAGCTCTGGGGGAATGTCATGAGGAGGCAGACTGGAAATCCAGGAGGTAGTTCAGGTTCCGGTGGAGAATGGGTAAGTTGTTCAGGGAGGTCACGTTGACTGAACCAAGAAAGGATCTGCTGGAGCGTCTCCAAAGGGCAGGTTCGGTGACTGAAGAGGGAGAGGGTGGAAGCTTTGGAATAATCTCAAACAGAGATGGCCAATGTTCTTCATTGTATTGACGGGCGATCTGGCATTGAACTGCTGCCAGCTCCAGCTAGATAAAGCCCAACCCTGATTGCCTCGTGGTCTGCAGGTGCAATGGGTTTGATTTGTGGCACTGTAGATAAAATGGATTAAACAAAAGGCTTCTGACAAGGCTCAAAATGTTAAATGGACTTTACTTTTCTTGTTTAGTTGACCAGTCAAATCACTTTGGCACTACAAACTACATTCACACACACAGCACATCATAGTTTATACAATTTTACAGGCTACACAGTGCTTTTTTCTCTATTGTACACATTCACACACTGATGGATGCATTGTTGTAACTTGGGGTTCAGTGTCTTGTCCTAAGGCACTTCGACATGTGCTCCGGGGAAGCAAGAATTGAACCATCGATTTTCTGATTGGCAGACAACAGCCCTTCCTCCTGAGCCACCAGCCAATTATTATTTTAGTGCTCTTTTGTTTGAAAATTCTTTATATAATTTAAAAATGACATCCTCCTCAAGTTCACGCCACTTGCTCTGCTAACCTTGACATCTGAGACCCAACTTCTCTCTTCCAACCTGCTAGACAAAGCCAGCTTCAAGTGAAAATTTTCTGTGGTCAGGTGTGTTGAGGAGCATGCGTCTTACATCTACCACCAGCCTCAGAGGATATAAGAGCCCCATGGATAAACTATATTTAAGGGTAATGTTAGCAAAAGACTGAGTATGTGCAGACTGTTTTACCACCTTGGTCCAGTTCATGATGGACTTGGACTTGGAAATGAGCTGAGTCACAAAGAGGGATCAGTTCCAACTCTTAGTGCCTGAAATTCAGATGAGTATGTTTTTTTCTCTCTTGTTGCTACATTAAATGCTGTGTACTATTCTCAGTGTGTGACCACTACATTGTCGGTGTGTTTACAATTAAGATGTAGGTTATCTACTTGTAGATGTAGGCCTACAAGTACACCAAGTTCTGCTGTGTACATCTACAGCTTGGTCTATTACTGTTGATCAGAAAGCATTTACCATTTACCAGCATCTGTCACCTATAGATTAACTATCTATATCTATATATAGTGCTATTGTGTTTTTGGGATGACTGCAGGAATAGCTTCACTATGTTGCGTTTACTGCATTAAATGACACAAGGGACGGCCAGGATTTGATGACAAGTAAGAGTAAGATTAAGATTAAGATTAAGATCAGATTTATTGGTCATGCATACACACACATTTTGTCCTCTGCTTTTAACCCATCCAGGTTGGCACCTGTTGACACAGACATGCACGTGCACAGGGTCACACACTCATAGAGACAGATGCCAACCTGGAGCAGTGGGCAGCCATTCACAGCGCCCGGGGAGCATGGGGTACGGTGCCTTGCTCAAGGGCACCTCAGCCGTGACAAGGAGGTGGACTGACACCCCTCCAGCTGTCAGTTCCACCAATCTTTTTTTTTTTTGAGTGGTGAGTGTGGGAATTGAAACTGCCAACCTTCTGGTTATTGGATGACCAACTGTAACCACTGAGCCACGGCCATAACTTACATAAACACACCGTATGATACAAACTCGTGTCAGCTATTGCCTTTAGCCAATGTACAAACATACATCAACTAACCTTTTGCAACATCTTGTTGTAGCCTTTATTGGTTTAACTTCTTTGGGTAGCTCCTACAAGTTAGGCACCTGATCCAGTTCAAACTAATGTAATTCCATGCAGGGCCGTTTCAAGCTTTGTGGGGGCCCTAAGCAAGATGCTGTTTGGGGGCCCCTAGTTTGTCAAACTACAATGAAGAGATTCCTAACCCTTTAGATGGTACACTCGGATCTATTACATTTTATGAGCAAAACAGGCTACAGTTGAAATTAAACATCTTAAGTTGAACCACTCAGGCAAGTTGAAGTAATAAAAACTATATACAAAGAAAACAATAATCAATAAATAAAACAGATTTTGAGTTTTTAAAAAATATTAAACATTGTAATGTACAGCATCCCTTTAAAAATTGTACCCAATTACAAAGTTGTCACTTTTAATAAGTTTCTGCATTAATTTACACATTGTACTAGCTAAAGTAATAAAACAAAAAAAAATTATCTACTGCCACAATATTCTAAAATAATCAAAGTGATGACTAATATTTGTATATCACTTAAAAAACAAACAGTAGAACCCTTCTTATTGGAGGCCTATAAATAACACACCAAACAGTAAATTAATCCTAAGTAATGCTAAAATAATGTCAAATATCTGAGAGACAACTTCCACTGAACAATGATAGAGCAGGACAACATGCCATACCTTCCAGATAGAATCTGAATAAACGGGTCTGGAGTCAGTCAGTCATTCCCATGGCAAGACAGACTGTTTATTCACATGTGACATATTCATTTTATATAAGCAAACTTTCATAAAGCAAACACTAAAGCTGAGTTTATAATGAACAAATCCTAGCCAGCTACATAACATTTATCCGAGGCTAGCTAGCAGGAAAAATAAACACACAAAATGTTACACCTCCAGCTATCCAGCCCACATCACCCAACATAGGCCTTACCTTTATCCTTAGACCGATTTTCTTCCTCCGTTTTTCCTCGCGTTTGTCTTGTTTACTTTTCTCGCTACTTTTCTCTAATAATGCCACAAAAACACCAGCCGCAGTTCATCTTTGCATTTTATTTTATTCATATCCTACATTTATTTATTAAGAATATAAGGGATGTAATAAATACACGAGATTGCTACAAATAAATACAGGACATTTTAATTCTCCTCAGATGAGGCAGAACATGCAGCTTTGGGCCCCCCTGGTGGAGAGGGGGCCCTAAGCATTCACCGAGTTCGCCTCGCAGAAACACCCCTGATTCTACGGTTCTGCCAGAGAAAGTGACTTACTGTTTGGAGACTATCTTTTAGAGTGAGTTGCAAGGGAACAAGTTCACTCAGATGCTTAGATAAGCAGTGAGCCCACAGCTAGAAGTTAAACCAACTGGTATCTTGACCAAAGCCTGTCTCACACATTTCAATAAATTGTTTCAAATTGTTAAAAAGGGCATAATATGTCACGTTTAATGAACAGAAACAACTCTTACATTTAAACAAAAAAAGTAACCCAAACATTTAATCAGGTGTTTAAACAAAAAATATTGAAAAAGCTAAATCTAAACAATTTTTCTTTTAAAAATGGCTAAAACCTCCTTTAAGTTATGGTAGATTTAATTACATTTTAATTTTTATTGTGTGCTACATTGCTACCATACCACCAATCGATTCAAGGATTACTTTGAAAAAGCGCCAGTTATCTGTGCACGTCTTTGCCACAGTATATTGGTATGTTAACATTCCAAGCGTTAAAAAAAATGAATTATTTCTCTATTTTTTTTTCCATTCCTTCCGCTGGCGCAAATTACTTTGTCTTTGTAATTGACATCCGGTTCTCTACTACTTCCCCCCTTGCACTATTCTTCTTTTCTCTATAATCAGAGAACTCAGTGGTTACAAAACCTGAGCTCTCTACCCCCCACTCATTTGAAGAAGTCTGGCCTGTCATATCTGTATTTTTTGTGTCACCAAACTTAAATAGACAGTCATTGTGTTACAGGCACATTCATTCCTTGAGCTGTATTTTTGTACAGTAGGTCAGGACTCTGGTGTCTGGTAAATGATAAAAGTTCTATTCAAATGCACTAATTGTCAGTGTGCTGCTCTGATTGACATGTCTCGGATAAATGCAGACTTAGTATTTTTGTACACGCTTCCACAATATAAAAGGCCAATTTATTTCTCTGTTCTCTTTTTTCTTTTCCTTTGCACAGTTCATTTGATTTTTCTCCCCTTTTTTTTCACTCTGCCTCTCTCCCCAACCCCATTTCTTAGACTCAATTTGTAAATATTATCCATGGTTGGAATTAGCACAGGCTTCTTAGATATTTAAAGTTTTCAATTGTATTCCAACGGCTGTGTTTGATCGAGGACAGGACTACAAGACTTGGTTTGCTCCTCAGTATTCCTGTGTGGCTATCAGTAGCTAGCCTTGTCCTTATGAAACATTTATCAGCCCGTTTTATGTCTTAATGATTGCATTAGGATTCCCTACTTGGTTATGAGGTCAGGAAAAAAAAGGACTGTTGAGACAGGGAGGAAGAGAAGATGTAAAAAAAAGTAATAATGGCCTAGCATGGGCAATCCAGAAAAAAATACACGGGTAGGTGACAGGGCACCACATTCCTTAGTGAACAGTATTCCATTATGCCATCCACTCTTCAACCCCTTTTCCAATAATATATTTCATCTAGAATAAGCTTGCCTAGCTTGTGCACGTACAACAGCATACACACCTCCCCCTTCTTTTGTTTCCCCCATTTCTGTTTTATGCTTTTATAATTAAAAAATAATATTTATTCTACCACAACAGAAGGCTGCCTTACACTGTCAGGTAGACTGTCTGTATATTGATATTCTTAATACATCAACAAGCTGTCTTCTCAGGAGTCTTACTAAAACTGAGTAAGAAAAGCAAAAGAGAAGCTGACTCACAAATACATATACTGTTTGAATGCAGAGAGAAACTTCACATCAGAGACCATGCAGGGGAAGAAACTTAAAGTAATGGGGGGCAGCCTTAAAAAAATGAAAGCAACATTGAAGAGATAGGAATTAAAACAGTCACAACTTGGGCTTGGGTGGACTTTGTTTACCTAGTCTAAACATTAAGATGCACATACAAATGCACATATTCAGAGTAAATTTGCATTTGCCCTTCTTTTAGTCAAAACTACCAAGCTAAACTGTACATGGGTTGGAAAGTTTCTCTTCTTTGATTGTCTATGTATATTCTTAACAGAGGCTTGAAGGGATAGATGGGAGGGCACAGCAGAATGAGTGTGAATGCCAAGTTCCTTTTCTCTCCGTCTGGTGACAGCTGTCTGACTCTGTCAATGTGGGATTCCTGTGAAATGAGGCAGGCTCTCAGTCAGGGAATGCAAATGATGGCACTGGATGGTGGAGCAAGTGGCAGGATTGAGGTATGGAGTGGTTGGTGGTGGGTGAGGGGAGCTTTGTTTGAACAAGTCAACTGGGGTATGATTGGGTTTCCTCCTGTGTGTGAAAAAAGCAGAAGAATACATTGACCTTTGTCTCATGAAAAATGGTTGGCCAGGCATGTGATATAATGACTGAGGAATCTCTTGCTTGCTCTTCTTCTCTTGACTGCTTTTATTGTGTTTCTTTCTCTTCTTCTCCTTCTTTATCATTCTAACACCTCCCCCTGAAAAAAAAACAAAAAAACAAAACACACACACTTTCCTGCCCACCCCCACCCGTCTAAATTCCCACCCCATTGACAGGCCACATAAAAAGCCTTTTGTATCAACATCAGGGAGCTGACATGAGAGCAGAAAGCTACACGAAAAATTAGCTTTTTTTTTTTTTTTGCTGTATCTATCTGCTGGTCTTAAAAGAAGAGAGACATAGTAAAAGAAATAAGGGAGAGGGAAAAATGAAAATGGGGAAAGAGAGAGAGAGGGAGAGAAAAAAAACAGGAGAGGAATTAGGTCCAGGGATTAAGATCTCTGAGCTTTCTTTTTTTTCCTTCACTCTCTCCCCCTGCCACATTCCAATTGTTCTTAAAATATTTGGCAATGTCAATTAGTAAGTGAGCAGAGCTAGCTGATGAACACAATTTTCCAGGCGACTGAGCACCCTATTGTTGTGGAGCGAACAGCAGATTTCTGAGGTCATTATCATTCCCTGTTAGCTGTGCCCAGCTGCTCTCCTCTTGGCTCCAGCCAAACTCAGCTCTCCTCTCTCCCTTTTCCCCTCACTCTTATATATCATCTCTCCCCTCCTCCCCACTAACCCCACCCTTCATCCCCCACCCTTCCTGCGCCACGTTCACCAGTTCAGAGCTGGTCTGTGGCTGGCAACAACAGGGGGCTTTTGACAAGAGGAGGGACCGAAGGAAATGGCAGGTGGAAGGAAAGGATACGAAAATGAGATGGGTACATCTTTTGGAAAAGATTATAGGGGCATGGTAAATACAAGTAAGTGAGGGGAAGAGGAGAAAAAAGCATTACAGCAGAACTGTGTGATGGATCAGGTGGAGAATGAACAAAAGAAGTAAAAGAGCAAGCGCAGACCTTCTTAGGCTGAATGCAGCAAAGGGGATCAATGTTTCCAAAAACAGTATTTTTAAGGAGGGGCTATGGACACTAGTGACATAACATTGATCAAACCTATATGTGGTTTCCACTCACATATTGCATTGTATTTTACCCTTTTAATTAGTACTTAATGTAAGCAGATGGCTTAGTAGCTACAGTGATTTAAAACACTTTGTCAGGAATG